>NC_067143.1:32916822-33649433 GCF_903995435.1 Acomys russatus | reverse complement strand
TCCCCCAGTGCTGGAATTACACTTGACTTCACTGGGGTCATTTGTGAGAGTACCAAGAAGAATCGGAACCACTCCACATACCATGAGGTACTCATATGATGGACTTGTCTCTCCTGTCCCGGCTCACTCCGGAGTAGAGGTGCTTAGAGGTCTCGTCTTCAAAGATCCCAGTCTAATAGTTTGAATTACAAAAGTCAGCTGTGTGTATGGCTGATACAGATCCTGTAATATTGCTCTGTCCCCAGGGTTTCTATAGCTCCCAGTGCACACACCTACCATAGATTATCAAGCAGTGGCTTTTGTGGATTTTTTTGAGGGGTTGTCTTGGTGCTGGATTTGAACTCAGGGCCTCACACACAGGGACCCAAGTGCTCTACCACTGAGCTACACCCTACCTGAAGCTAATGTTTTGATCCACACACTCCAAAGGTGACAACGTAGCCCACCCTACCCTGTGGGGGAAGTTCTTCAGCCAACAGTGGCGCTGATGTAAACCACTAAGCTGGATCATTTTGGCTTTAGCTGATAAAATTAGGATTTTGGGTGTGACTGTAAGCCACTTTGTATTTAGGTAGATTCTGAAAGGGGGTCTAAAAATTCTCCAGGCCATGGGCACAATGATAAGGAATTTACCTTCTTCAGGTGGCAACGCTGAAAGTGACACTCATTTGGATGCAATAGTAAGTTGCAAAGACATTTTTTTGGTTCTTGTAGCCATACTTCTTGTACAAGCTTTTCCAGCCACCACCCTCTTAGCCATCTTGTTTGCATAAGTGGGCAGAACCAGCTTAGCATGCATGTCTGTCAAAGAATACCCATGGCTACATTTCTCTATCACATGCTGCATAGAGAACATTTCTGTGCATTCGCCCGTCTCCTTCTTCTCTAAAAGCTCTGTTGTGAATGCTCTCTCTCTCTCTCTCTCCCTCCCTCCCTCCCTCTCTCCCTCCCTCCCTTCCTTCTTCCCTCCTCTCTTTCTCGAGCATCACGTCATATATCTTTGATCATTCACATCGCATCCACCCCCTTGGACATTCACAGCACACACGAACGTGCACACCAAAAGCCATCAATATTCCTGCCACACATACCCTTGAATCTTCACATCACACCCAAGCCCTTGGATGCTTTTCCTGCTGCCCGCGATACAAACTTCTGAGATTGCTCTGATACATCTGTGCCTCTGATACATCTGTACCTGTTACAGTCACATGCGCGTGTCGCTTCACGCGTGCCTTGAAACTGACTTGACGATACATGTGCACACTCTTGAGCATTCACTTCACACACACACTCATGAATATTTACCTCACATAGCTCAGGTCTTTTGCCTGTTGCTCTCAGATTCAGATTCTCTCTCTCTCTCTCTCTCTCTCTCTCTCTCTGTGTGTGTGTGTGTGTGTTTGGGGGGGGGGATGTGTGAGATAACCCCTGTAAATACATTTATCAAGCTTTTTTGATGACTGGATCCTAACTGGCTTTGGCCAGTAAGAGGTACTGGCAGGAGGCTAAAGGGAAGAGAAGCTAAGTACCCCTTCCCACTCCGTGCTTATATTGCCTGCTCAGCGTCAGTGTGGTCCCAGATTCAGTTGGCAGCCTTCTTTGTGATTCATGTTTTTGCAGGATGACACACTGTTGGTAGCATTGCTTTCTTCCACTGTCCCCAGACCTAAGGGGTGGTGGTGGCGGCAGCTGCTTTGCCCTTGGTACTCTCTGAAGTGCCTCTCCATACCCTGTTTGCTTTTTCAGCCCTCTCAACACCTTTGTGACTCATTCTCCATATTGAAGACTCTTTTTTTTGGACTACCTGACTTGGGCTACTTTTTCCTAACGGGGCATCCTGACTGATGTTGAGTCAACACCATGTTAATAATGAATTTCACTGTGACTCTTACACATGCATGGAATGTATTTTGATCCTATCACTGCCTGCCCAGTCTTCTCTTCTTCCATAATAACCTCTCGTCAACGTTTTTGGGCATCCTCATTTTTTTCCCTCTACAGTCTCCATAAGAGAGACACATTTGATACTATTATTCTGATTCTGGCTTATTTCATTTAATATCCATTTTCCCATAAATGACATGATTTTGCTCTTTGTGGCTCAATAGCTCGCTCCATAGTGTATACATACTACATTTTCTATGCACATCTACATTATCCATATGTAGCCGGACACCTAGGCTGGTTCCTCATTTTGGCTCTTGTGAATAGTTGCTAATCAACACCAGCGTGCAGGTGTCTCCGACATATGCCAAGTTTGATCCCTTTTCAACTATACTCAGGAGCAGCACTCACAGGAGAAGATTTGCATCCTCAGTCCATAACCTTTCCCCTGACTGTTGTCAGATCTTTGTTGAACTGAACCCTTGTTCATACTATTCAATATTTGCTGGGTGAATGAGTCCAGTGCCACCTTCTCCTCTGCTGCTCCAGGGCTTTTCTGGGACACAGCTCAGGAGGCTCCTCTGCTTTCTCTAGGTGGATACAAAGAACAGCGCCCAGCCTCACTCTGTCCTCGGACAGAGTCCTTCTGAACAACGGACAGTGCCCTTGTGGAAACTTACAGGGACGTTTTTGTAGGGCCAGATTCTTTCAGCGCTTAGCTAGATGTGGCTTTGGAAGCAAGGGGACCATCCCTACCTGGCTCCCCAGGAAATGATGGAGCCATCTCTCTCTCTCTCCCTAAAAATTTATGGTGTGAGAACTGATCACTGAATCTCAATTCATAGTTCTGACTTTGATTTTGGCTTTCTTGTTCTCAAAATCACGAGGTATTGTTGCCAGTCATTTATTACTGTTTTCAAAATGCCAAGGGAGCTGTTTAATCTTGTACAAGTTTTATGTCAGCACGTGGGCCTCGTTTTCTTCATTGGCAGCGTAAGAGAGTTGGATTCACATCCTGGTTGGGGGCAGCTGTTGGTTCATGTGCGGCAGGGATTGGGTGGGTCTATGCAGTACACATCACATCCACAGGGAGGCGCCACACACAAATGTATATGCCTCCCAGCTATTCCCTGCCACAAGAGCTGGGCTGTGGGTCAGAAAGCCCACCAGCTTTTCCCGTTTTCAATGCTTTTTGCCGCTAGGTGTCCATCTGCCTACTAGAAACTGGGTCAAGGCACCGATGGCCGCTGCAAACACGCGAGTGTCTTGCAAGGAAGAAGCCACCAACCAAATCGTTAATGCATTAGCTTAATGCATCCGAAGGAGCTGACAGGATTAAGTTGAGATCACTAAGAGGTGCGGGAACTCGGGAGAGGTAAAATGTGAAAGGGTAGAAGGAACTGGAGGGAAAGAACAAGGGTATCAGCAGGCTAGCACGTCGCCGTGCACTTGGTTCAATAATTTCACATATTATCCCCTCGAGAACACAACTTGCTAGATTTGCCCTGTAGTCCAGAGTCCTAAGTTTCTCTGATGCTCATAAGATGCCAGCGGAAAGCAGGGTCGAAGAAGCGTCTCTAATGGACAGATGAAGGGAGATCAGGGCTGGAGAGGGAAGTGGCTTGCTAGCTAGTTATTGGCAGAGCTGGATCTTAAGTCCAGTCCTCATGTGCCAGGATGCCAGGCTCAGGCAGGGTACCCTGGGTCCTGGAAGCAGCCAGAAGAGTGAGGTACCTTAGCACGGGAGTGGGTTTGGGTGATTCTGTTTGTTATGGCTCCTGGCACGTGGCTGGGAGGCAGCGCTGACCTTGGCTTCCACGCAGAGAGTGAAGCAAGGCGGGTTCTTTGAGTCACCATCTTCTATGCCTTTTGTTGTATTTGGGGGTAATGCGGGACCAGAGTAAGTCATTTGGCAAGGATGGAGGCAAAAACAAGAGAGAAAACAAAACAAAACAACAACACATCATCCCCACCCTGGGCTTTTGCTCAGATGTCCTGTGGGGTCTGCTTGGTTCTAGTGCGGGATCCCTGGTGTCCACTGGGAGCCTACAGGCCTCCTCAATAGTCCTCAACCGCCAGCCTCCTAAAAGCCAGCCCTGCCCATCCGCCAGCATCTCCTCCCCCTGCTGGCTGAGCTCCTTGGCCTTTGTAAGACCTGTTGGGTAGAGCTGGAGATTACCCAGCGTGCCAGGCTTGTGGAGGCCAGAGAGCCAGGCTCTTGGCTCTGCACGGCTTTCCCTGGGATTACAAGATAATGCATCTGAAGAAACATTAACTCATCCAAGTTTATGGATTATATGAAAACGAAATCGTAGTAATCTCCTCAGCCATCTGGTCCTTGATGCCATTTAGCCAGGACCTCCCAGAAGCCCCTCAGGCCCCCACACAGGGCTGGGGCCAGGGATAGCCATGTTCCTTATCCCTCAGGCCAGGCCAGCATTTTCCATGGGGGCCTGGAAAGGCTGGGACAGTTTGTGCGTTCAATCTCCGAGAGGTGGGCAGGGCATCTGTAGCAGAGCAGGGATGTGGAAAAACCATTCATTACCAACGATGCTGCATATGGGCTGTCGACCTGTTTTTGTAATGAAAACCCGACTTTGCATTTTAGAAAGCATCATTAGGCACATTTCTAGGATTGGAGTGCTGGGAGGGGAATTTTTCTTCAGGTGAGATAGATGCTCCCATCTTCCATCCTTCTATAGAATTCTGAGCGATGGAACCCTGGCCCTTCTCAGCCAGGGCCACACAGGCTCTCTGCAGCTGAGAATTTGGATTATGGATTCATGGCTGACAGAGTGCAGAGGGTCCTGAAGGCTTTTTAAAAGGGGAACAAGAGGAACAGGGTAAATGCTGTGCAGGGGCAAAACACATGGATTTGGGCTTTAGCCCACCAAGTGTGAATTCATCTGTCTCTGTATGACCCTTGGCAAATCACCCATACCTTCTGGGGTTGATATGTGGAATCAGTGTGCTTATTTAAATTAAAAATCATGTTTATTTACCTATTTGGGCATGTCAGAGGATGACTTGGGGAAGTTGACTGGTCTTTCCCGTACGCCACGTGGGTCCCTGGGACTAAACTCAAGCTCAGAAGTGAGCACCTTTGCTTGCTGAGGCATCTTGTCAGCCCATGTGTACTTTCCTTATCACTCATGTATTTATTTTGAAGTGCTGGGGATTGAACCCATAGACTTACACGTGCTATGCAACCATTTTAGCACGAACTGCACCTGTAGCCCATAATTGTCTGTAGGTTAAAGAAGACTCTTTTTTAGAAGATTGACTGTTGCCAGGTCCCTATTCATTCTATATATGAGTGAGGTAGTTGACACCGATGCTGTGCTTGTAAGTAAGCAGTTGGAGGTGCGGTTGGTGTGCTCCTCATGCTCATTTCTGTGGTGTAAATGCTCCCATCAGGGTTGGTTTCGAGGTCCCACTAACTGCAGAACTGAGAAGAGGTACCCGCTATTAGCTCTGAAGAATTGGCTCCAGCAAAGCTCAAGCCTGCTACCCACAGGTAGGAGGAGACGCCTTAACAAGAATTACATGGTTCAGATGTAGCTCAGAGGTAGAGCCTTTGCTTGCATTAACAAGGCCCAGGTTTTAATGCCAACACTGAAAATAGGATGACAGGTGTTCATCCTGGTTGGTAAATGGTCAGCGTCTCCAGAGCCCCTCCCTTACCCCAGTAGCCTTGGCTATCCTCCAGTGAGCATGTTTACCTCTACAACAATTGAGGCCCTGCTTCAGAGAGTTAGCTAGTGCTACTGCTGTCAGTCAAGGCTGTGCTGGACCAGTAGATACATGATTTGGGCATCACAGGCCTGTGTCCCTCAAGATGTCAGGTCAGTCTATCTGACTTATTTACATAATGTTTGATTACTGTCAGCTACTTTGTGAGATGCCTCCTCCCCTTTTGCAGTCCCTGAGAATGACTATGACAAAAAGGACAGGCATGGATGGTATCTGGAGTCTGTCCTGGTGCAATAGGGGGTGCCTATCTCTGTTACAATAGAGTTGGTACATGGTCTGAGTAAATTATTTAGAATGCAATTAATATGACCAGCATGCTATATCATATTTCTCTTATTTATCCAATTAGCTGCTTGAACAGTCTGGAATATTCAGAAGTTTTATTTAGGACCACTCTTTTGAGGTTTCTTGCCCCACTGAATTGTTGGCTTCTTATGAAGTAAGTGGTCCTCTTTTCAAATGCCAGGCAGAAAAAACAATTCAAGTCAGATCGGTTGGCTAGCTGGCAGGCTGGGCTGGGTTGCTACTGTGCTTTGCTCAGGACTCACAGCCTGAGGGATGTGCCCAAAGTAGTTGGATTCAGGCACTATGGAGCCAGGCAGGCAGTGGAAATGGGTGGGGTGGCTTGGAGGTGTCGACAGAGCATGGTGAGCACTTCACTGTGGTAAAGCGGCACGCGTGTTTCTGTGTTTCGCCAGCCAGCTGCGGCCACATGGGAGCACGGGGCCCTATGTTAACAGTCTGTTTTGTATTTTCAAAAGAAACCACATGTATGTGGGGATTTATTTCGGAGGCACAGTTGGCATCCAATAAAGCACATGCTTACTGAGTTTTCACATATTGTATACATTCTGTGTATGCAAGCCTCGTCCATATAAATATCTGGCCAATTTCTACTCTCAGAAATGCTACCCTCCCCGCTTAGTTTTTGTGGTCACCGGGTTCTTCTGCCCCAACATGGGGTAACTGTTGACTTGAACAGACAGAGATGAAGTTTCTTTGGCCTTGGAGTTCCTGTGATAACGGTACAGGCTGTATTCTTTTGTGCCTATCCTTTCTTAAACACTATCTAGACTTGCGTATCTCTTCTGTTTGTTCTTTTGTTTGTTTGTTTGTTTAAAGACAGGGTCTTACTACATAACAATCTTCCTGTTTCAGCCTCCCAAAACTTTGGCTTTCCATGCCCAGCTTCACCATCTGGATTTATTCATGTAACACACACCATTGGGCCATTCCTTTCTGTTGCTGGGTATGATGAATTCTCAAATCCGTCTGTGCGTGCTTTTGCTGAGGAGTGCATGTTTGGCTTGTGGACTATTGTGGGTAAAGCTACCATGAGCTTTCAAGGCCCTCTGTTTGTACGCACATGCGTTCAGTTTATCTTACATAAGAGGGCGGTGAGACTGGTGCAGGCAACTGATGAAATTCTTTCAAGTTTTCATCAATTTGCACTGCCACTCTGTTTGTGAGTTATGGTGGCTTCCCTCTTTATCAGCACTCTTGGTCATTCTAGTGACTGTGTAGTGGTACCTCAATGTGGATTTAATTTGCATTTCCCCAATTAAATAATGACTTTGGCCACCTTTACATATATTTATTGGCCAGTGTCTTAGTTAGGGTTTTATTGCTGTGAAGAGACATCATGACCAAAGCAACTTTTTTTTTTTTAAAGATTTACTTTATTATTTACTATGTATACAATGCTCTACATGCATGGGTGCCTGCCCGCCAGAAAAGGGTACCCAGTATCATGGTAGATGGTTGTGAGCCACCATGTAGTTGCTGGGAATTGAACTCAGGTCCTCTGGAAGAGCAGCCAGTGCTCTTAACCTCTGAGCCATCTCTCCAGCCCCAAGGCAACTCTTAGTTGGGGCTGGCTTACAGTTTCAGAGGTTTTAATCCATTATCACCATGATGGGAAACATGGCAGCATGCAGGCAGACATGGTGCTGGAGGAGCTGAGAGTTCTACATGGTGATCCGCAGGCAGCCAGGAGAAGACTCTCACTGGGCAAAGCTTGAGCATATATAAGACTTCAAAGTCTGCCTCCATAGTGACACACTTCCTCTAACAAGGCCACACCCACTTCAATCAGCCACACCTTCTTTTCATTTTATTTTATTTACTTTTTAAAATTAATTTATTCAGATTACAACTCAATTGTTATCCCATCACTTGCATCCTTCCATTCCTCCCTCCCCAGGCCACACCTTCTAATAGTCACTCCTCATGGGCCAAGCATTCAAACACAGGAGTCTATGGGAGCCATAAATGGTCAAACCACCACAGCCAGTCAGTGTCTTCTTTTGGAAAGTTTGTTTGCTGAGGCTGAGGAGGTACTTAGTGGTAGATTTCTTGCCTGGCAAATGAGGGACTAATCCATAGCATTGCAAGAGAAAAATGAACAAATCCCTTTCCTTTCCTTTTTTTTTTAAACTTGAGATAATTCATTATAATCAGTATTGTTGTTGTTATACATTTATTTTGTGTGTGTGTGTGTGTGTGTGTGTGTTTTCACACCTGGAGGACAGCCTGTGGGAGGTGGTTTTTCACCTTCTACCATGTGGCTCTGGGGGATGTAACTCAGGCCTTCAGACTTGATGGCAAGTGTTTTTACCTGCTGAGCCATCTTTCGGTCCCTTAGTAGTTTCTATTACATGTATGTCATTTACATGTATTGTTGACATTTTGTTTTGCTGAAGACTTCTATTTTAACCCATTGTGGTCAGAGAGCATGCTCTTTGATTTTAGTCTCTTGAGATTTATCAATTCTTGTTCTCTGTCCCACCTGTATGGGCTTTTTTTTTTTTTTTTTTTTTGGTGACTCTTCCTTGTAATCTTGGGTGGGTTTATTTTTAGTACTGGAGATTGAACTTGGGGCTTTGCAACACACTAGATAAACCCTCCACTTGGCTACACGCCCAGCCCTCTTTTATTTGAATTTCACAAAAATTATAATCCAGAGATGTTCAATATGTTTTCTCTGGATGAGTCTAAATTAGACTGAAGTAGATGCTTCTGCAGTTGCTGCTGTTGGCAGTGCTCAGTTGTCTATGTGCTTCTTGATGCTTTGGTTAGTTGTTCCATCTATTACTGAGGAAATATATCAAAGCTTATATTCTATTACTTGTATCCTTTGAAGCTCTGCCGTAGGTGCACAGGTATTTATGATGGTGAAGGCTTTCCAATGAATTGATCCTTTCATCATTACAGTGAGCCCCGTTTGCTTCCAGTGAAAGGACTGTTGGCCTGATATAGACAAGAGTACTGATTTTATGGAGCATCTTCTTTCATGTTTACTTTCAGGCCGTGTCTTTACATTTAAAGTATTTTTCCTGAAAAAAAGCATGGCTTGAGATTTTTTCCTTTTCCAAATCACTAATGATACATTCTACTTTTCTTCCTCCTCCTCCTCCCCTCCCCTTCCTCCTCCTTCCCTCTCCTTCCTCCTCCTCCTCTTCCTTTTATTTTATTTATTTTTTTTGTGCTTTCACTTACGCTATTTTTGTTTTTGACATTGCTTATTCACTTCAGACATAAATTATTTTTCCTCTTACTTGATTATTCTCTAAAGTTTCTGACTCTCAAATGCAATTCACTTTTTAATTTTCATTTTCATGATTTTTTTTACTAACTTCCTAAAATACTTGTTACTGTTATTTCAAAGTCTGTGTCTATTAATTCTATTATCCAGGCCTCCTGTAGGTTTGTTTCTAGTGATTATTTCTCACTTGATGCAAGTTCTCATTCTTTACATTTATTAGAATTGTAATCACTGGTATGTAAAATGAAATGTACAATTAAAGTAGTAGAAATTAAAGAAGGCACTACTCCCCGCCCCCCAAAGATAATGTTCTTTATTCTTTTAGCAAAAAGCAAAAACAATGGTGCCATTGGTTTCAGATGTCTTGAGTGGTGTCCGAGTTCTCCATTGGAAGCTAAAAGGTTATGTGATCTCTGTCTGATTTTCTTTCCTGGCTTCATATTTTTGTCATGTGGAAGAGCTCTGGCTCTGTTTTCTACCCCAAGTCTGCACACCACTGTGCAGTGGAAGTCCTGGGGGAGAAAGTCAGTCATGACTGTCATCTTTGCACTAAAGTCCAACATGTCATTCTGGGTAATCTCAGTTCTCTTTAATTCAGTAAACTACCCAATACCCAGCAGCCTTACTTTCTGCTTCCCCACAGATAATAAGAAAGAGTGAAACCAGCTTTAGTCCCTACTACTAACTTATGAAAGACTGTCTCCATCTTCAGAATTTAGTTCATTTAGATTTCTCTTAATCCTCAGTTCTCTGCAGCCTTGATTTTTTTTAATTTTGCTGGTATTTTCTCATTGCTATGATGAGAAAGAGTGGCTATCTTTCATAGATTTGTCCAATTTACCCAGAAGCCCAGATTGTGTTCTGTAAGAGTGAAATAATTCCATTTTCAAGGCAGCAAAAAAAAAAAAAATTTTTTTAGAGTCAGCATTTATTTTTTCATTATATTTCTTTTTAAAACATATATTTATATTATTACATATAAATAAAATAAACTATGTACAGCAAGAAGAACCACTAAAAGAATCAGAAATTATATAAATGTTACATTCATAGTGTTTTGGCTATTTGTATTTGGCAAACTTGAAAACATCTTTTCTATCTTGGTGAGTCTAAAATTCTGAATGAAAATCAGTATCTATCATATCTCATCTCTATCAACTTAAAACATCTATCTAGACCTAAAATCATCTTAACCCCTAAACAATTAAGCATAATTATAAGACTAAACTATCTGGTCTTCAACTCCATCAGAGACTTGAGAAGGAATAAAACTTAATTACCTGAGTAAATCAGAAGTGCAGGTTAGCAGCTTCCAAAATGAAAAAATGACAGATAGTTTGCTGCCTGAACAGTCACCCAAAACCATAATGTTGGAGCATCATCTTCAGCCTCCTGGCCTAGTATATCTGACAGACATATTTGTGAAACTTATCCTATCTTGGCAGAGTTTGGCCGTGGACTCTGCTTGCATCCAAGCATGCCCATTTTTAGGCAGAATTCTGTCTGTGGTAAAAATGAGAACATTTTGCCCAGTGGCTTGTTTGCCACATTTGAAGCCATCTCCCTAAGGAGGTTCTTTGATGCTCATCATCTTCTTTGAGGTGGGCTGGGTGTTACCAGGAGTTAATCTGTCTTGTTGTCAAATAATCTTTAAAATAATAAAAGCATCTTTAAATTCCATATGCTGTAGGTCTCTGAGGATTTTGAAGACCTTATTTAACTATTTTACCTTACATATCTATAGAATAATATCTATCTGTTAAATCTAGGATGTATATTCTTATAATAAAAATAGACTAGTAATTGACATAACCATGATTTGATCAACTAACAAGTAACTTGTATTACTTAATTATCCTAAACAGCCTGCAATACCACTTTCAAGGTATTGGAAGTCAATCTTGTATTATAATTGAGTTGTATGTGTATAATACCTCATATTAGAGTAGAAATATATATATGTATATATATATAAATAATGTGTGAACAATAATCTTAAATTTGAATTCTATACCAATGTATCAAAATTAAACTGATTTTGCATCAACATACAAAATTCTATACCAATGAATCAAAAATAACCTTATTTGTGAGTAACAATTAAGGCCTTAAATTGAGTAGTAGATTCACTAATCTACTTTTGTTTTATCATCCCTATATATTTCTATATTCCCCCTTCTTTCTTTTCAACCCCTACCTCTATACCTACAAAAGAAAGATAAAGGAAAAAAGAGGCATCCCAGAGTCCAACATAGTTTTCTCTTTGTATAAGACCAATAACAACTTATAACCAACTTCCAATGAAAATAAGCATCTGTAGCCCAAGAAAACAAAGAAAAATCTACCTAGCCCCCCTGAGGGGAAATGGGGCACCATTTTCTTAAGGTTTCTTCTAGCTGATTTGGGGCATATAGTACCTTTGTAGGGGCCCAAATAAAATTGGGGAAATGGTAGCAATGTTTTTTGAAGAACAAAGGAAATTATTCTGTGGGCTAGGATAGCCCAAGAGTCTTTATTTTATAGCCCCCTGGCTTATTTCCCTGAAGAAAAAGTGTAAAGGATTTTTGTTAAGATCTGTTGGTACTTAGACAATGCTGAACATGAGTTTTTCAGGCCCACCCTAAGTGTCACAGCAGGGAAAATGCTACGAGTGTAGTTGATAAGGCCATGGATACGCACAGATAACATGCCTACAGCCATTGAAGACTCGAGGTTGCATCAAGGTCTATCTTAAGTCCACACAATGTGTTTTTTTTCTAGGAGCAGAGGAAGAATTTAGGTGACAGAAACATGCAAGCATGTCTGTCTGCCTGTCTCTCTCTCTCTCTCTCTCTCTCTCTCTCTCTCTCTCTCTCTCTCTCTCTCTTTTTCTCCCTCCCTCCCCCTTCTCTGTGTATGTGTGTGTGTATATACGTGCACATGCGCACACACTTGGGGAGGCTAAATAGCCAAGACTCTCAATTATCAAGTGCGCTGTATTGCGCAACTCCCACACGCCCTGGACACCATGCTAAACTGCTTTTTTCTCCAACCCCAGTCTGTGCCTATGGTGTGGATCAGGATGTCGCACAGAGGACCCAAAGGGCTGATGGGAAATGAGCCATTCCCAGGGAAGCCCACTTCATTCCAACAGATCTTCCCTGCTATGATTGCAATCATTTTCCCACCCGTTTCCCTGGGAACAGTTAATCTTAGACTTCTCTAATGAAACTTTTAATGAGTCCAGTGATACAACTCTTCGCAGAGCATGCCGTTCTCTAGGAGTTAGCTGAAGTTCTGTCAAAAGCTTTTCCTTGGGGCTTGTAACTGATTAGTGGGAAAAAAAAATAGAACCCAGAATTCCCTTCTTTTGAGAAGCAGGGACAACATGGTGGGGAGGGAGGGAAGAGTGACCCCATGGGGATGCTGGGATTGTTGTGTGTTTCCTCCCTTGGGCCTGCCACTCAGATTAGAGGCTGCTGATACTGGATAGCTGGAGTAGCCCTTCATCTTCCGGCTTCCTTCCGCAGCCTTTTCTCTCCCTCCCCCCAAATCTTAGTCTTTTCTTCTCCACCTCAAGCCCCTGCTTTCTTCAGCATGGCGATTTCAGTTCAGCGTTAGAGTTCACGTGATTGCTCCGCGGAAGCTGGAAAAGCTGGTCCTCTGTGGTTTCTCAGAGTTCTTACATTTGATTAGCCAATTTTACCTTTCTGGAAAATTTAAAATCCTCAATTAATTAAATGCCCCCAAAACGCACACGATTTTGGTTAAGTAGATAAATGGTAAAAACAATATAATTCTCATGGATATCGTATGCAGTGTGTTAACTGAAGAAGTGACATGCTTAATGAGGCACTTTGCAGAAATCCAAAGGTTAATTCGGAAGATTAAATAAATAGTCGGAAGTGCACACAATTCTTATAAACAGTTTTATATATGGTTCAAAACAGGTGACACATATTTAATAGCAACGCTATAAAATTCTAAATCTAATTTGGAATTATTAAACAAACAAATGCTCCAAAGCATATCAATTCTCTCAGAGGCAGTAACCAAATGGACAGGAATGTTTTTCAGTGCCCAATGCTACTTTAAAAATGCAGACTCAGGGGAATCTTGCAGGGAAACAAAACCTTGGATTTTATATTGTCAATAAATGAGGTGCAGAACTCAGCTCAGATCTGGCCTCAAACTCTGTGGAGGAATGGAGGGGGCCAAGAGATGGGAGTTCTGATGGACCCACCACGCCATACGGTATGACGGTACCTAGTTTAGCATGCGTTCCTACTCCCAGGGTTCTGCAGTATGACATGGAAGCAGGGCCATGCCTATATCTGAAGGAATGGAATTCCTGGAAAATGGCTTATTGCCGCTGAGCCATTTAGGGCTGGGGCAGTAGGGCCCCACCCACATCCTGGTACTGATGGCCTCTTTCATACAGAGAAAGAGCCCATATTTAGGTTGTGAGGTCCTGAGCTTCAGCCACTGTCTCAATATTCATCAATGGGCTGTGTCAATGAGCTGCACCAATCTTCAGCCTTCATTCAGATAGAATGAGGTTTTTTTGGTTTTTGTTCTTTTGGTCCCCCCCTCCCCAGGGCCTTTGAAATCTATACTGGAAACAAGTTCTCGGTAAATCATGTGAAGCGCTGCATACAGTGTTATTTGGATCTTTTCCACTGAGGATATTAAAATCATTCCAAAAAAGCAGGCACTAAATACTTACCATGTACCTGGTAGGCCCTGGACTAGGCAATCTGTGGGTGGGTGGGTGGGTGGAATGGTGAATAAGATTTACCTCTTGGCAGAAGGATGCAATGCTAACCCAGAGCTGCAATGGAAGGCTTTCCTGTGCTTTAAGTCTAGGCTGGAAATGTACTGTTTGTTTTTTGCTCCCCCCCCCCCCCCCCCGCAAAACAGGGTTTCTCTGTATAGCCTTGGCTGTCCTGGACTCACTTTGCAGACCAGGCTGGCCTTGAACTCAGTGATCCACCTGCCTCTGCCTCCCAGAATGCTGGGATTATAGGTGTGTGCCACCACGCCAGGCTGTTGGAAGTGTATTTTTTGTTTGTTTGTTTGTTTGTTTCTCGAGACAGGGTCTTTCTGTGTAGCCTTGGCTGTCCTAGACTCCCTTTGTAGACCAGGCTGGCCTCAAACTCACAGCGATCTGCCTGCCTCTCCCTCCCAAGTGCTGGGATTAAAGGCATGTACCACTACGCCCAGCTTGGAAGTGTATTTTTTACCAATAGTCCAACCTCATGTTACTTGGCACAATGAACCTTTGGTTTCCAAGCATCTGCTCTCCAGTTTCTGGCAGTAACATTTGTCCACTCGGGATAGAGTTAAATGTGTCGGGTCACTTCCATAGAGACTCAGGTGAGTCTCTGGCATGCCTCAGGCTACTCTGCTGTGGACTTATTATTTCCCTTTGGGAAATAGGACTTACTGTTATTTCCCCGTTAGAGGTCTTTTTGGAGGGTAAATAAAATTTTAGAGAGCTAGGGCCTAGCTGCAGTGGCTGGGTGAATGAGGTTGTATCTGAGCCCGCCCACAACTTGATCATCTAGATAGGACTCAGTCCATGGAACAGACCCTCTGTTTCTGTCGATAAGACCAGCAGTAGCTGTCTGACCTGATCCACTCAGTTCCTCCATCAAATCAATTTGCCCATGAATTTGAAATAAGGACTCTGAGAAGACAGGCTGGTGAGGAGGGAAGCCACCAAAGAGTCTGAGCTGGCCAGCCTGGCCCCAGGATGACCGAGGAAGGTCTAAGTGATGGATGCGCTAGCACCACAGTGTCTCGATGAAGTCATTTACAGAGAGACTTGGGAACAAAGGTACCACTCAGAACCGAGAGAACCTGGAGTTTCTTTCTACCTCCCATGGAGTCACTTCCCCTTCCTGATCAGTGTTTCCTAGAGGATCCCATAGTCATTCAATCGAACCTGCTACCAGTTAAGCTACTTTGGAGAGTGTCTCCTTTCTTTGCAGTTAAGGGATTCTTGGTCAAGACAGCACGTCACATGCTGTATCTCCTACTGCATGGATGGTTGCTGAACACGTGGCTGAGTGCCAAAGGGCTGGAAGTACAAGGGAGGAGTGAGCCACTCATTGGTCAATGGACCATAGCCTGAGCAAAGAGTTGTAGAAATGAGTATATCTCCCCTGCTGAGAATGCTGGGAAGGAGTGAGATTCCACACATCTGGGATGTCCATAATGGAGGAGAAGGCAGCTAGCCTGAGGGTCTCCTGTGAAAGCACGTGGGACATGAGTGTTGCTTGTCTCCTGAGTTCTCGCTTGCCATCTTCTTACAGTCCTGGCTCCATTGGCCTGGCCCAAGGTGCTCAAGATGGCCCCTACTTCCCCATGGTGCCCTCCTAATTCCCTGTGGTGCCCTCTTAATTCCATGGGTGCTTCCTGAACTGGCTCATTGTTTCTCAATCCCTAACCTCTATCTTCATCTTCCTTATGGTGTTAACATCTATACACTAGTAATTAAAGAGCCTGCAATTCAGATGACAGATGAGGTCTGATTTGTTTTGTGTTTTCTGGGCCTTGCCAAGTTTATGACCTCCAACAGTTGGAATTAGCTGACCCTCAGACAGACCCGGGACTTTTGATTCATATCCTGTTCTGTTCCAAACTCATGGTGGGTGCTTAGAAAACTTTTGCAGAAGTGAATTTCGGGGAGATATGTGGGACATAGTAATATGTTCTTCTAGGACCCTTTGCAATCTAAAGGGATAGGTAGAGCCTTAAGGCTCTGGAGGAATAGAGAAAAGGGAAGAAGTGAGTCTTAGCAGCAGTTAGGGATGTAGCAGGAGGGAGGTAACCAAAGACATGTTTTGGCAACTAAATTACTCGGGATAGTTCAACTGCCAGAGCAGAGATACCAAGCCTGGAGAGTCTTAACATGATAGAAGTTTATTTTTGCTCGGATATATGTGTGGTATGAGTGTTTGACAGGTGGCCTGCCATGTGGTAATTCAAACACTCGGCGTCTTCCACTTTGTAGCTGTACCATCCTCTAGGACCTCAAAATATTCTGTTTGAAGCTCTGCATTAAGGAGAGGGAAGGAGAGGAAGAATGGAGAGGGAGGATGAGAGGGCGAGGGACAGAAGGAGGGAGGGAGAGGGAAGAAGTGAGAAGGGAGAGAGAGAGAGAGAGAGAGAGAGAGAGAGAGAGAGAGAGAGAGAGAGAGAGAGAGAGAGAGAACATGCTACTTACATTTACATGGAGGGCTTATGTGGGCCTAGAAGTGACATCTTTCAATTCTCTCTGTTGCCTAGAAATTTGGCCTCATGACTTCTAACAATGTAGGGCATGTATGGAGAGGTTAGTAGATCATTAGATGTCATCCATGACAGTTAAGAGGTGGGGACCCAAAGATAGTCTCCTTTGACAATGTGAACCAACTCAAGCCAAATTAAAGAATAAATGCAGATTTATTGGGGGCAGCTCACAGGTGGGGTTACCAGTCCCAAGGAATGAGGCCAGGGAAGTTTCCATGCAGAGGAAGCAGGAAAAGTGGGGTGTGGCAGAGAGAGAAAGTGCCCCCAGAGTGGGGGAGGGGTGGATTACATAGTGAAGAGTCTCTGGGTGAAAGGAAGCCCAGCCCCTGGGCTGGACAATTCAGCATAGCGTGCAGGGGTATGCCAGCCATGCCCTGTAACAGGTAGAGACGGAAGGATGCTGGGAGAACCTGGGCACCAGCTCTGTTTTGGTGGATTAAATAGGCACCTCAGCCACTTGTCCAGTGTCTGAATCCCAACAGAGACATGCTTTGTAGCACAAGGCCACTTGTGGAAACTGGGGTCAGTCAGAAGGAGGTGGGAGCAAGGAAAATTCAGAAAAGCATTACAGTTGACCCTGGAAGGAATGGATGAGGCAGGGGAAGCAGGCTTCTGATTGGCTAATGTGGACAGTTTCAGTGGTGTTGGTTTGGAGATTTAGGAGACATTATTGTGTCAGGCCTGGTCCTTGGTAAGTGGGACAGGAGAGTGGTGTCCGGTGGCATCAGAGCGCAATAGAGCAATTTTTTGAGGGAGTGTATTGAGGTTGGTTAGTTTGCCATGAAAGACGTCTCTTGGGAGCGTTGTTTATTAGTTCCAGGGTCTGCTAGCTTTGGAGGGGTAGTTTTCCCCAGGGCAGTTAAGAGCCTAGGTGTCAAACCCACAGATTAAAAAGCTGTACTTCATTCAGGGACCACACTTACCTGTGGGAAGGGCAGAGGGGTGGGAACTTGCTGGGTGCTCAGGAAACAGAAGTACCCCCACTGTTACTATGAGCTCATTTAGGGACATACCCTTGTTAGGTGGGACAAGCTTAATGTTTGGGGTTAGAAGAGAGCCCAACACCAGACCTTAAGACAGGTGACTGACCATGTGAACAGGAGGACACCTTTTCTCAGATTATCAGTTTAAGTGGGGCTGGTTATCAGAGCGACGTCTCCCAAATTGTGAGAATAAAATAAGACATTGTATAAGATGTGTTTGGCAAACCCCAGCGCTGTTCAAATGTTAACTGTTTTGCCATTTTTTTCCAAGCTTGTGGGCCCAGTGTGCCTCTTTCCCTCCTCATGGAGTGGAACTCTGCTGTCATTCTACAAGGGACCGCCCTCCAGCCTGCTTGGAGAGGGACCGGTGTAACAGCAGGGATGGCTGGGTTCCCTGAAGCCACACACAGAGGCTCTGAGGGTCTTTGCAGAGATGGTTAAGGATTGACAGCTGTGGCCTGGAGATTTCATGCTGTGTCCAGCTGGGAACACGTGGGGCTCCAACGAGAGACGCTGATTACTGGCTCTGCCAATGCTTTTAAAAAAAACCATTCTTTTGCCCCATTTAAAATCAGAACATGCTCATTAAAGAAGTTGTGTTAAATATAGAAAAATACAGGAGGGAAAACAACAGTCAAAGCACTCTCAGTACACCACACACAGTCACCGGTAACATTTTGTTTCTGTCCCCTCATCTCCCAATTTGGTATTTCCCCCTTGAAACGGCTTTTAATTCATTTATTCCTAATCAGAAATTCATCCTGATACACAGTATATACAAAATTCTAACCTTACAGAGGATTATGCAGAGGGAGAAGCATCTCCCTCCCCTCCCCTCCACCCTTCCTGGAAGACAGCCTTGGTTACCAGGCCTAGTATTCCATTCCAAAGTTAATCAATGCACACATAAGTATATGCATGCATATTCTTTTATTTTTACACACGTTCTAGCATGGTATATACCCCTTTCAATAACTTGCTTTTCCACATAACAATATATCCTAGAAAATACACCATGCCAGCTTGTGGAAGTGTCTCCTACATTTTAAAGGCTGTACAATACTCAAGTCATATGGATTATATTGCAGTTTATTCAACCAGCCTGATAGCAAAGGATATTTAGGTTGTTTCTACCCTTTTCAATTTTTAACGATGCCACTATGAATATTCTTAGGCATATGTCATTTCTTGCATGTGCAGGCATAGCCATGCCATAGGGTAATTTTCTGGAATTGAAATTACTGGATTAAAGAGTCTGCACATTTTAAATATTGTGGTTTATTGCCTCCATAAAGGTCACATGCACGGAGAGGGAATATGAATGAGAGTGTCAGCTTCTTCAAAATCTTGCCAACAATCTGTTATTAAGCTTTGTCAACTTGGCTAACATAATAGGTAAAAATGGCATCCCATTTGAATTTGTAAGTCTTTTTCATGTTTTTAAAAATCCATTTCATTTCAGTTGCTGTTAACTGTTTTATCTTTCCCACATTCTCTCATTGGACTATTGATCTTATTGATTTGTCGAAGCTCTTTGTATATTATGCAAATTAGCTTTTGTCTATGACTTGTTGCAAGCATTTCCTTTAGTTTGTTAATCTTCTTAAGACTCCCATTATTCTTCATAAAGATATTTTGTGTGTGTGTGTTCAGGTGTGTGTACATGTATGTGTATGTAGGTCAGAGGTTAACTTTAGGCGTTGTTCCTTGGGGACTCTCTACCTTGTTTTTTGAGACAACTTTTCTCATGGTATCCCATAGCTCTTCCCTTTGACTGGGTTGGCAACTCAGCTTGCTGAAATTCTCCTGTCTGACTCCAAGGGCCGAGATTACAAAGTAGGCCACCCCATCTGACTGTTTTCATGGGTCCTGGGACTTGAACTCACACCCTCCCATTTGTGTGTCAGACACTCTATTGACTTCAATATCTTTCCAGCCCCCAAGCTTTCATCATAAGTTTTGAGTTCGTATCATAGGGTTTTGTTTTTTGTTTGTTTGTTTTTAATGTGTGCTTGTGTTGGGATCAAACCTGAGACCTTGTGAACGCACAAGGCCAATGCTCTACTGTGATTTCCCATCCTCTACTATGTTCCCACCTCTATGAGTGAATATATTGAAGGGAGCAAGGTCACAAGGTAGAATTGGGGTCACTAGAGAGTTGGGAGCCTACAGAAACACACTTCACTAAGAGATACCATAACAATGTCTAATAACTTGCATGCTCATTTTAAAAGGAATTAAAGATCTTTTGTATTCCAGAAATGTAAAGGTTCATCTGGTACTTTTGTGGCTTTATTTTATATTTTCAAATGTTTCTTCTATCAGGAATTTATATTGGTGTAAATAATAAAGCAAGGAGCAACTATTTTTTTTTTTTTAGACTAGGGTTTTGTTACATTTCTCAGGTTGGTCTGGAGCTCACAGGGGAGCCTAGGCTAGCCTCACTCAGAACCCTCCTGACTCAGCTTCCTAAATGCAGAGATTGTAGGCACACCCCATCCCACCTCAGTTAACGTTTTTTGTTTAGTTTGGTTTTGTTTCTAAGACCCAATCTTCTCCCTTTCAAGTTAGAGCCAAAGTTATCCACTGTCATTTACTGAATCCTGGGTCTCTAGTTTTATTGATTCAAAATGTTGTATTGACTGTGTGTTTTATCTTTACCCATTCTTGGACCCATTTCTAGAATCTGAAATCTGTTTCATTTTCTCTAAAGGAAAAGTGGGAGGAGGTGACCTTTCAGCTGAGGCCTGTAAGATGAACAGGAGTTAAGTGGTCCAGTATGGGAGGCTGGACTGGCCTTTCAGGAGTGATGGTGGGATTGGGAGACAACAGCCATACCTGCTGGGGAGGCTTTGAGGTAAGAAAGGCCTTTATGCTAGTCTACAAGAGGGGCCACGGCAAACATCCAGGCATGATGGCTCAAGATTCAGCCAAAAGTCAGAGATGAAGGCTCCAGCAGGCCTGGTTTCTGGTGTGGCTCTCTTCTCTCTTTGGGTTGTAGATGTGTCCTCACATGGCCTTTTCTTTGAGTGTGTGTGCTTATGGCATCTCTTTTTCTTACAAGGAAGTACTGTTGTATTGAGGCCTCTTTAAAAGATCGTGTTTCCATTTATCATTACATTGAGGGTTAGGATTCTAACTTGTGATTTCCAGGGGGCAGGTCCCATAGTTCAGTATGTAAGAGATGGGGCAAACTAGAGTAGAATTTTCTAGCGTTTTCTACCCACAATCCCTTTTACCAGATTGAATTTTACACCACTCTATGCATGCAGGCATATAAAATACCTCTACACATTGCACATTTACTGACAACGAACCACAAATTTGTTTTAAAATAATTTTTTGACATATACATATAATTTCACCACTTATCAAAGACTAAAGCAAATTTATATATTAATGAGATGAATGTGTTTGTTTAGTTTTGTATCACATAATGATCCAGGTCCATGTGGTACCGCAGGTCAGAGAGCATCTTCATTGTTTTTCAGAGTTGATCCACAGTTAATAATTGTTAATACTGAGGACACCACTTTGCACAAATATATAGTGCAAGATAGCAGAAATGTATTTAGGGACACACACAAATAAATGTAATAAGATATTTTAAAAACACACTACAATTCATTGTAACACTGGAATCTGAGCTGAGGTATTTGGGGCTGCCAGTGTTCACTGGCATTGACCGGGCAGTGTGGCAGCATCTGCAGAGCAGAGAGCACTTGATGGGTGTTCAGGGCTGAGGCTGCAGTGAAGTCACATGATGCACCATGGGAGTGCCACCAGGACACATTGGATTCGATATACATTCGATTTTGAAATGGCTTTTGGCCAATGTGTGTTTTCAACTGGTTCTAGTCCACCCACATTCAGTTATATGGGCCCATGTGGGGCTGCCATGTATGGCTTCAGAAGATGGATGTTGGAGACAGAAACTCTGTGTGACGAGCTCCCAAGTCAGGAGCCTAATAGTGCAAGATGAGGCAGGAGTGGGGAAAGGCAGTTTGCTCAGGACTTTGCAGAGTTAAAGATTTTGCATTTCATACTGTTCGAGACTCCCCTTCCCCACCCCATCCTGTGCATCAGAACTTGTGATGGATCTCAGGAGGGGAGTGACGTAGGTCATATTAAGTATTTAAAGTCTCTCTTTTAAAATGCTGCTTAAGATGGAAGGTGGTGGCTCACTCCTTTAATCCCAGCATTCTGGAGGCAGAGCAGGTGACTTTCTGAATTTGAGGCCTAATCCACAGAGCATGTTTCAGGGTAGCTAGAGCTATACAGAAAAAGCTTGTATTGAAAAACCAACCAACCGGGGGCTGGAGAGATGGCTCAGGTGTTAAGAGTACTATCTATTCTTCCAGAGGTCCTGAGTTCAATTCCCAGCAACTACATGGTGGCTCACAAGCATTTGTGGTGAGATCTGGTGCCGTCTTCTGGCCTGCAGGCATCCGCGTGGTCAGAACACTGTATATGTAATAAATAAATAACCAACCAACCAAATATACAAATAAATAAGTGCTGGATGAACAGAGGAAGACAGCAGCGTTGACTTCCTCCTGCCGTCCCTCCAGGGGCCAGTCTTCTCTACCCGAGGCTTCAGCACAGCCCTCAGGCTCCCTCTCTCCCATGGCCTCCCTGTGTGGTGAGCAGTGAGACCTGTGTGTAAGCCAGTAATTAGCTTTTAATTAGAAAAGCACGGCTTTGCTTCCGTGAAGGGACAAATACCTTTAAAAATTGAATTACGCTAATTGAGTAAATCTCTTACCAGATAGTTCTGAAAATTCTAGTTCTTTCATTATGAACCCCATCGAGCAAAGCTGTGTGGAAATGCTCATTTGATGCAGCAGCTGCTGGAGTACCATTTGCTATCCAGTTGTTATATCCTGAATGATGGCCTGGTTCTGAGTGGTACAGGGTTCCTTGGATGCCCCAGGCCTCCCTGTGGGTGCTATCAAAGTGTAGCTAGGCAACCTGCAGCACCTTCAGATGTCTTGAACCAGAATGTCGGAGTTGGAGGCAGGGCTAGAACAGAGCCAGGAAATCTTGTAAAAATGCTCCAGGAAATTCTCCAGGTACCCTGAAGAGCTCAGGAGGCAACTGAGAATGTCTGTCCTATCAGCTAGTCGTGTAGAGGGTTCCTAGACAAGCTGTCATACCCTGAAGTATCTATTTACTGGATATATGGTTAGGGAGCAATCAGAGGAAACCAGGCATTTCATAGAGATTGGGAATGGTTGGCAGTCTCTGTCCTCCTGAGTTTAAGATAAAGAAAAAAGAAATTTATTTATTTATTATTATATTTACAGGGCTCTGCCTGCATGCACATCTGCAGGCCAGAAGAGGGCATCAGATCACATTATAGATGGCTATGAGTCACCAAGTGGTTGCTGGGACTTGGTCTCAGAACCTCTGGAAGAGTAGTCAGTGCTCTTAACCTTTGAGTCATCTCTCCAGCCCTGAAAAGATCTATTTATTTATTATTTATACAGCATTCTGGCTGCATGTGTGCCTGCATACCAGAAGAGGGCACAGGATCTCATTATAGATGGTTATGAGCCACCATGTGGTTGCTGGGAATTAAATACTGTCCCAAGAGACTCTGGGGGTGGGGACACGGTCAAAGTGCTTGGAGGAGAACAGTGGAAAGGTTGAGTCTGTTCACCGTGACTGAAGCTTTTCACCCTAGAACATTTCTGTCATCAAATCCCTTTTACTGAAGCCTGTCGGGGCTGGGTTTCCTATTATGACCAGAGGCTTGCTGATTTTGGCTATCAGGACAGTGTTAGTAGCCTGCTTGATCATTTATTTCATATGATGTTCAAATTCACATGCCCTCCACTTATGATGTGGTTAGGTTCCCATAATGTTATTGAGAAGTGAGAATCTGAAGCCCCAAATGCGATGAATCCACCCAGTCACAAGAATATCCCGGCTTAGACACAGCACAGGGCAGAGAGTTGTTTTTCTCCAGCACGGTGGAGCCGGCTATGAGCTGTGGTTGCCACTGGCCAGCCTGGTGACAGAGCGTTCCACTGCACTTACACCAGACCCAGGAAGAGGAGCCATCATTAGACAGAGGACTGTCTGTATTAGCATTAGGATTTGTGTTTGAAAATTAAGTATTTAAAAATCCACGTTTAAATCGTCAGGAGCTGGTGAGGTAGCTCAGTGTGTAAAGGTGCCCGAAGCCAAGATGGATGACCTGAATCCAGTCCCTAGGACCCACACGGTGGAAAGGGATAACTGACTCCCACACCTGTTCTCTGACCTCTGGTTGCCAAGACGTTTCTGTCAGTGCTTGCCTATGTGCCTATGTTGTACCTCAAGACTTTACCACAGCCTTGGTTCCGAGTGTGCAGTTGTGGGCACACAGATGCACACACACGCTCACACACACACACGTGAATAAATAAAGGCAATAAATTTAAAATCATCAATGAAACAAAAACGATATTTTTCAAGTACAAGTGTCTCTAAACATGTTATATAGCACTATTCAAAATATTAATTAGAATATTCTCACTAAACAAGCATTAGCCTCGTATCATTCTGATGCAAGGCATTGCATGGGGCCAGCCCTGCTGCTTCATCTCCGTGAATTATATTTAGCACTTTCCAGCCTTGACAATGGTGTGCAACTAAGTTTGACAGAGTTAGAGCCAGATTTCAGACCTTGGATTCCTATTTTAATTCTCTTTGCATTTTCTTGGCATTCAGGCCATTTAATTTATTTATGTGTGTTTGTATTTGAGCATGGTGTGGTGTGGTGGTGGTGGTGGTGGGGTGTGTGTATGTGTGTGTGTGTGTGTGTGAGTAAATGCAAGCATGCATGCTGTAGATGTGGGAAGAGGAGGGGAGGTCAGAGGTCAACACTGGGTGTCTCCCTTAGTTGTCCTTCATCTAGTATTTTGAGACAGGGTCTCACTGAACTGGAGATCACTGATTCAGCAAGATGCCAGCCTCATCCTGTCTCTGCTTTCCCAGCATTAGAATTCCACAGGTTCTGGGGGATCAAATTCAGGACTTCAGGCTTTTATGGCAAGAAATTTACCAACACAGCCACCCTAACCTCAGCAGCCAAAGTTAGGCCATTCAAAAATTATTATTATTTTCTTTAGTTTACAAAATAGCAGGTAAATTTAAGTCAGTTTTACTTAAAAGGGAAAACCTTCCTTCTTTCTATCTGCTTATCCTTCCTTCTTTCTTTCTTCCTGTTAATTTTTTTTTTTTTTTGGTACTGGGGATTGAAGCTAGGGCCTAACATGTACTAAGCAACCCCTGTTCCACTAACCTTCATCCTCAGCTGTTTTTGTAGTTTTTATTTTGAGGGTCTCACAAAGTTACATGGGCTGGTTGTGAGCTTGCCCCATAACCCAGGCAGCTCTTCAGTTTAACGAGCCTCCTACCTTCAGCCACGGCCAGCCGGGCAGCCTGCCATTTTCTCATGTCAGTACTACAGGGAATTCTGCCAGCTCCTCGCTTAGGCGCTTCTATAACTCAGGCAGAGCCTACCAGCTGCTTATGAGGCTGTTTTGGCACATCTGTTTTAGACTTAGATAAAACTAAGGCTCAAGTGTCTCTTTCACTAGCACAGGGCAGGAGGCATATCAGGCAGTGGCTTGCTTTTAAAGGGATGCGACTTTTAGGATGCATATGTGCCCACACATATATACATGTGAATGAGTGTACATGTGTGTGAGCAAGTCCTTGTGTGTCAGTATGCACTGTGTTTCCCAAGGCATTGGTGGGGAGAAACAAAAGCCTTTTATCCCAGAGAAGAGAAAAGTAAAAATGGAAGCAATGTTTCCTTTCCTGTCCCTGCTTGCTCACAGAGGATGCTAACATGAGCAAGTGGTGGGTTTTAGGACCAGATCTAAGAACTGCTCCCGGCTGCTGTTGTCAGGAAGAAGTGCAAGGCCAGGCACAGTGGTCAGCTGTTCCAGGTTCACAGGAACAGTCCTTGTCCTAAGAAGGGCTGATTCAGTTGACATAGAGGATCTGTCTGAATCCATCATGGGGTGACTGAGGTTAGCAGCAAATCACAGCACTCTGGATCTTTCCATGCAGCAAGTACATAGGGTGGGTGTTATTGTGTGGCCCGGGGCTTGCCAGAGTGTGTACAATCAGGGGTTGACAGGAGCCATTTGCCTGGGCCTCACACTCACTGAGGGCTTCAGATGTGGGCTCTTGATATTATCCCCAAATGAGGTTACATGTGCAGTCCGAGAGATAAGCTGACAAGACGTGGAGGAAAAGGCATTCATCATTCGGCTCTAAGTACATTGCATTACCAAAGTGTGCCGCCTGCAGTGTTCTAGGAATTAATAGTTCATAAGTCCTATAATATTTTGTAGATAGCACAATTATATGGCGTTTAAGACATAAAATGATAATTTGTTAAATGTAAACATTTCAGACAGACACACATTTTGGAGCTTGGTGCTAGAAAATTCTCATCCATGAACATTTTGCAGACCCAAATTGTACATGGTTGGGAGCGGGGGGACTCTGGTCACCACCGAGGACCCCCGGGTGTGGAATTCATGTCAGTCACTGAGGATGGTTAAGTGATATGAGAGCCTGTGAGCCTTGTGGGCTGTGTATGTGTGCATGTTAGCATTTGGATGTATAAAAGTACAAGTTTGTATGCTGCTGGGAGACCAGGGTGCAAGCATCCTTAGCTTGTGAGGACTGAGGGTGGGCAGCAGCAGGGGTTGGGGTTGGAGTGGAGGGAGCTGCTGTCTGACTGCTGCAAGCCTAAGACGTCAGGGGCATAACTTGATTTGGCGATTTGGCCCGAATAACCCTCTCAAAATAGAAAAATCAAGGACCCAGCATGGAGGCAGCCTGTCTGGGCTCAGGCTGGTAATGAGGACTAACAAGAGTTGATGGAGCCTGGGAGCGATGGGCTGAGATGGCCCCAAGCTGCCTGGCACCCCAAGCCCTGCAGTCATCAAGTGCTGCCCAGCCTGGCCTAATGCTATCACCCATGGAGATTTTCAGTGATATGTACCCAGAGAAAGGGACAGGGCACCTCTGCCAGCTCCAGTGGAAGAGCAGGACCCTGATAGCATGCTGCTTTTGCCCGCCAATAAGTTTGGGTTCCCTTCCTCTTTCTACAAGTTACTCGGCCAAATGCCCATAGAACAGAGGGTCTTACTTGTTCTTTTAAAATGTATTAAAAATATTTATATAATCTTACTCATGTTCTTTTTAGGAAACTAGGAAATACAGATTGTCAGAAAGGAAGCCACCTTAACTAGAATCATGGCTGTACACCGAAACTTGCCAGGCAAGGGGTGGGGTAGGGTCTGAAGTCAGCCTACAGAGAGCACCATTAGTGGGGCAATTCTTCAGGAGCGTGCCACACTGGGGGCAGACTCGCCATCTTCCACCCCCAGACACATCAGCCGACTTCCTATGGGTTGGACAAGACCACAGTCTTGCTGATTGAGTTCTAGAAGGAATCAGTTGACTTGTGTGTAGGGTGACAGTGTGTATGAGAAACACACTCCCTGAAATATGAGCATCAGACTGAGCAGGGGAGGAGCCTCCCAATTTGGAAGGCAAATTGGAAATGAGAGGGGCTGAAGTTTCTGCAGCTTCATGTACTCAGTGAGTGGAGGGTCAGGTCAGAGCTCTTTCATTAAAAATCTCTTTCTGTCTTTCTATCTCTCTACATGTGTCTCTGTCTCTGTGCCTCCCCAGCCTCCACCTTTCTCTTGAGTTGAATTAAGCGAAGTTAAGTGTATGTATTACGTAACTGCATCTTTTCCAACTTTCCCTGTGTATATGAATAAATCTCTATGATTGACAGGAACAGGATCCCATTGTACATAATCTTCTCGTTTATTATATCCTGGATAATAAATATGCTATTTGCGTCACTTTACTCATGACGTGCCACTGGAGAAATAATATCATAATCGGTGTAATTGTGTAATCAATTCCTTGTTTCAGGGCAGTTGTTTTCAAACCTTTGTTAATTGCATCAATATATTTCCTTCTACAGGAATCTGCTTTCCCATGCAATTTCTTTCTCAGAACAGACTTTCCTAAGGAAGATTTCTGTGTCAAATACATTTGCAATTTCAGCCTGTGGTCAGCTCGTCTGCAGTTTTTACTCTTGCCATGGAAGAGAAATGACTCAGAACATGTGGGTGAGTAGCCAGGAAAGAGATGTGTAGGTCACACACACGTGTGTGGTGAAGGGCACATGACATGGGTTCAGACTGAACTCCACTTGTCCCATGGACATTCACTTCTAACATCTCCGTCACTTCCCACCAATGCGGGGTTATTTCCTGTCTGTCAGCAGGATGAGCTAGGCTCAGGTCACCTCTGGTTTTTCCTTGATGCAGTGAATGATCTATTACATTTATGGAGGGCTTTACACATTTCAGCGGTTTTATCTCGTCAGTCTCTCGCACAGCAGACTTTATTAGTTCCTCACTGAGAAAGGGAGAGAATGGAGGTGTGGAAAAGGGTAGGGAGCGTCTCAAGTTCACAGATATAAGGAAAGAAGGCCTGGACTCTAGCTCAGCAAATAGAAGTGCTAATGGGATCCTAAGCATAGAGGATTTGGGGATTCAAGTGTAGGACATGGTGTCTACTCCCCCATGTATATGCTAACGGAGGAGCCAGAGCTTCCCGTGTCGCTGCAGCCAGTACTGCTTTTCATGGGTCAGCATCCTGACACGGGTTTGAGAACTATTCTTTACCTACTATTTTTTTTTTTTTAAATGAGACAAGTCCTCATATAGGCCAGTCTAGTATTTAACTCATCGTGTAGCCGAGGATGACCTTGGATTCCTGATGCCCGCGTCTCCACCTCCAAAGTGCTGGGATTATAGGCATGTGCCACCATGACAGTCTGGTTTGAGAATGATTCTTGAGTGGAGTGGTCACTAAGAAGATATTTTACACATTGTAGAGTGATACTTTGCTCAACTCATGAGATGCCTGCAGTGGTGTGTAACTTTAGTGCCCCCCTCTTCCCCCGCCCCAGGCAGAATCTGTTCCCTCCTTCTGACTTCACCGTGTTCTCACTGTTTAGGGCATGCATCTTACTCGGGTCTGAATAGTCTCTATAATCCTGATGGGCAGCTCAACCTCAAGGCTACCAGTTTTCCTATCAGGCTTTGCACACTCTGTCTTTGCCCGGCCTGACAACAAGACAGAAACTGTTTCTCAAAAGGACATTTGCACCCACCCACCCCTCCAGAAAGGACACGATTTTCCTTCAAGCCCCAGCCAACTTAACTATAGTTCTCACAGTAGGGCTGGCCTCAGACTATATTGCTTTCTGTTATATTGTTTTCTGCTAGCCACAGATCTACCAATAGTGAAGGCTCAGTACTAGAGTTTTGCGTTACATCTCGGACTTCCCTCCAGACTTCCCTTGCTCTGTACCCGACACAAAAAGTTGGCCGTCTGATGAGCCTTTGGTGACTGGGCATGTTGTTA
The DNA here is from genome assembly GCF_903995435.1 of Acomys russatus. NCBI lineage: Eukaryota > Metazoa > Chordata > Mammalia > Rodentia > Muridae > Acomys > Acomys russatus. Next base: position 33,620,525 of record NC_067143.1, on the reverse strand, counting down.
TGATCAAAGTGTGATGAAATGTATTCTGCAGCTTTCAGAGCTGAAGGGGATCACCAACCAACACTGCCTTTATTTGGAGGTGTTCAAACATAGCACTTCATTCTGGACTCTAATCTTTGTGCCCCAGGAACTTCATGGAGTGGCACATCCCTGCATTTTCACAAGGTTTGTTTCCCAGTATTTGGTGTGTACTCACTTCAAAGCAAACAGAATATTTGGTACTTTTTGTTTCCCAGCTCCTATCCATAGAGAGGACACGTGTGGCAGTCTGTTGTAACAATGATAGTCCTTTCAGATACAGTGGTGCACGGGCCCTGAAGTTGATACATCTCAGACATGTGCATGTGCAGGTGAAGGAGGAGGAGAAGGTGGAGGTACAGGGGTCTCGCTTGCCCCACTCCCTGCTCCCCATTGACTGAACGTAAAAGCAAACAGGACGTTTGGAACCCTCTCTTTCTGGAGATACAGAAAACCATATCTGAGATGGTGGATAAATTACTGTTTTCCAAAGGTCAGGAGGCTTGGTCACTCCCCAGACAATATAAACCATCTGCAATGGTAGCTGCAGTGGGAATGATTAAATATAATAATGTGCCATTATTGTCCAAGATTTCTCTCTCTCTCTCTAATTTACAAAGGCCGAAAGGAAGAATTAAATGGGACTTCCACCTTTGAAATCTTTGATAGTGGCATTAATCCCAGCATTGCCCCCCTCCCCAGGAATGCCATAGTGAGTGTTTTGTCATTGTGTTAGGAAAGAGTGCCAAGGGCTCTCGCTTGATCCTTATTGCGAAATAGCCTTCATCTAATAGCTCATAGGATTAACACAGGAATCTCGACTGTGGCTGAGTATTACTTTTTTCAACCATATAATCATAAAGTGGCCCAACAATCAGATTGGAACTCAGGGCCAGCTCTACTTAAGTGACCGTTACCACAGCTTCTACCTAAGCGATGGTCTGTAGTGGCTTACCAGTTATGAGAGTTAGCTGAAAGCCAGGGTTAACTATGTATCCTGTCCCCTGTGCCCCTTGCCAGGGAACAACTACCCTGAAAGACATTTGTACATCCCTCTGGTAGCCATTAGATGACAGATTTATAGTATATGCTACTGTTACACAATTGTTCTTCAAGGGTACCCAGTCTCCTTTTCAATCAGAAGGCGCTGACTCTGTGAACTGATTTTGGGCTGGGAATCGGGGAGAGGCAGGGAGTCTCTCTAATGGTGGTGGCTCGAATCAATCTTTTGCTTATCAAGTCTAGGTGTTTTTTTTTGTTTTTTGTTTTTTGTTGTTTTTTTTTTGACAGACAGGATGAGTAGAACCATAGGGGGCAACACATTTGCTGCATTGTTTACAAGATCCCTCTAGCGCAGATTACCCTGTGCATGCTGGCCCTGCTGTCTGTTATGGGAACCAGATCTCCCTTTTCTCTGGCAGCCGAGGATACCTAGAACGTGGCCGCTCCATGTCCCAGGCATTATTGCTTAACGCAAGGGGCTCATTTTAATGGCCGTGCCTCCTGCTTTATAGCCTGCTGTGAGTACACATCCTTGGAGAAGATTCTGAAGGATCTGGGCCCCTCTAGTTTACTACGGTACCTCCTGCCTCCTCTTATCTCTGGGACAGGGCTGTGAGCACTACACAGTTTCTGTTTATAGCCTCAAGCCATTGGACTTTCCCCTTGATATGAGGCTCATTTCCGCTATAGACTGTGGTTTCCAATCTGTCAGCCAGCAACACGAGGAGAATAGACTCAAACAGGGTGTGAGTACATACTTTGGACGGAAAATCTCTGTTACATGTCAGCATATGATCAAAACTTATGTTTTCTCTTTGTGCTCCAGATCCACGAGGGCTCATTCTTTATATAAATATATCATAGGCTGGCCTCATGTATTCCAAGCTGGACTCAGACCCACTGTGTAGCTGAGGCTTCTGTTAGATTGCTGATCTTCCTTCCCTGTGAATACTCCTTCCCAAGTGCTGGGAATATAGGCACGTGCTTCCACATTCAGCCCTTACTGTGTTTTTAATTTTAAAGATGAACACACAGTTAAGTTGACCTTGTGGGATACAATTTCACCTTTTAACACACATAGATTTGTGTGAGCACCAGACTTGAAGCACAGAACATTTCCACCACCTCCAAAACTCCCATGTATGGAGTCTTTCTAGTTACATGCCACTCCTAACCTCAGTCATCGATCGCACCATCAGTGTTTTGTCATCTTGAGAATGTCATCCGAATGGAATCATGTCCACATGGCTTTTTTTTTTTTTTTTTTTTACTGGCATCTCTCATACAGTACAATGTGTTTGAGACTCACCTATGCTGTGGTCTGTGGCAGCAGTCCTTTCCTATCAACTGCTATTTTATTGTATGAGAGGACTGCACTTGCGTATACATCCATCATCTGAAGGACATCTAGCTGTTTCTAGGCTGCTGTACTTATGACCAGAGCTTCTATAAGCACCTACAGACAGGTCTTTGTGTGTAATGTGATGTTTTGCTTTCTTTGGGGCAGGTGCATGAAGAGTGGGGCTGGAAGGTCATATGGTAAGCACATGGAAGGCTGACTGAGAACTGCTACCCTGTGTTCTTGAATGAGCAGTCGCTTTCACCCACATCTGAGGGGTTCGGGTGCTACCATTCTTGCTAGCACACAGTGTTGTCAGTTTCTGTTTTATGTCCAATTTTATAATAGGTATGTAACATCCTGGTTTTAGTTTGTGCCTCCTTAATGGGTAATTATGTATTTTTTGCATGCCAGTTTTGATTTGTATGCCCTCTCTGTCCAAGAACTTTGTATATTTTATGACTGGGTTGTCTGTTTTTTTTTTTTTTTTTTTTTTTTTTTAATGGATGGGTTTCGAGAGTTACAAAAGTTCTGGATAAAAAATGTTTGCACATGGATTGAATATATCCTCTTCCAGCTTATAAGTTGACTTTTCATTGTGTTCACAATGATCTCCTGCCACAGAATGATCCACAATTCAGATGAAGCCAACGTTTTCTTAAGGACCCTGCTTTTGCTATTATGTCTAATAAACTTTTATTTAACTCAAGTAACAAAGGTTTTTTTTTCCTTTTTTTCTTTCAAAGGTTTATATTTAAATTTCTAATCATTTTGAGTTTTTTTTTTTTTAAAAAACAAGATGTGAATTAGTGAGAAAAAAAAGCCACGAATTTGAATGAGAGTGGGAAGGGGTATACGGAAGTATTTGGAGGGCAAAAGGGAAGGAAGAAATGTAGTTAAATTATAGTCTCAAAACCAACCAACCAAACATAAATTCCAAAAAACAAAACAAAACAAAACAAAACAAAAACCCAACCAACCGACCAACCCACCAACCAAACAAGCAAAAAACAAAAACAAAAACAAAAAACCCAATGAACTAAAGTAAAGCTTTTTCCTAAAAAAAAAAAAAGAAAGAAAGAGAAAAAAAAAAAAAGCTGGAAGGTTTAGGGTACCATTCACTTTGCTTTGCCAAGAGATGTCAAGTTGTTTCAACGCAACTTGTTGAAGGAGAGACTTGCTTTAGTGACTCCTTTTTGTGCCTGTGATAATAAGCAATCATCTTTCTCTGTGTTTGGATTTCTAGTCCCATGATTCGGTTGCACTGACCTGTGTCCTAGCTGTTTCCTAGGATGCCCTTGTGTCATAACCACATAGTGAGCCCTCAGTTGGTGATGTGACTCTTCCAACTCCATTTTTCATTCCTAGGTTGTCTTCACTATGGTGCCTTTGCACGCCACACACATGTCATAATTAGCTTTTTTACAGATAAAAACTCCTGCTAAGATTTTGAGTGGAGTTATATTAAGAAGTAGATCTATTTGAGGGGAGACAATAGCTTTATCCATTGAATCTTTTAATTCTGAGTCTGAGCTATTCAGTGAGTTTTTAGATTTGTGCATGTGTTTTTCAGTTTTAAAATCTCTATATTTTAATGCCTTCTACTTCTTTTGGCCTGAGATTTCCATCTTTGGATTTGAGTGGGTCTTTACTTCTGAAGCAGCTTTGTAAAAACTACTTTAAAGTCTTTGCCATTTCCAATATCAGTGACATCTCTACACTGGCATCTCTTGATTGTTTGCCCATGTGGACTTGAGACTTCTTTCTTATGCTGAGTAATTCTGGATTGCATCCTAAATGTTTAAAGCAGCACATTAGGCTGGGTGGTGAAGGCACATGCCTTTAATCCAAGCATGTGGGAGGGAGAGGCAGGCATATTGCTATGAGTTCAAGGCCAGCTTGGTCTAAGGAGAGTTCCAGGAAAACCAGGGCTACAAAGGGAAATCTTCTCTTGAAAAACAAACAAATAAACCACATTAGGAGATTTTTGGGTCTCTTGTGAATTCTATGGAGAATGTTGACATTTTGGTTTTAGGAAGCTAGTGACCTGATGGCAGTGAGTTCTAGTAAGCCTCCAGTGGACTACGTCAATGCTGGTTGGATTTCCAGTCTTTGTTGCACATGTTGCCATGTTGCTGGAACCTGGGGCCTTGTGCATGCCAGGGAGGCACTCCACCCTGGAGCCACATCTTGCTGGCCGTGCTAATCAGATGAGTGTCACTGTGTGGCCCACTGGCAGCTCGGCCCGCTAGTGGTCTGTCATGTAGTTTCAGCTTGAGGGTCTGATCTGCACATGTGAAGCTCAGGAGTGGGCCTGGCATTCAAAGGCAACTCTGCAGGATCGGTTTTCTGGACTCTTCTCTGTGACCATAGAGGGGCTTTTCAGGTCCCTGGTACCTGTTGCTTTGGTCCTCAGAAAGCTGGGACCACAGACACTTGGACTCGATCTTACAAAAGTTATGGAGCCCATCATCCTCTTGGTCTTTCCTCTGATTGGAAGTGGATGTGTCCTAAGAGTGCCCACTGTCACTTCCTCACGTCCCAGCATCATGTCAGTGCCTGAGAGCTGGAGCAATAGGGAATGACAAATGGCTAACAGGAGTTGGAAGTAGAGAAATTTCTCATGTTCTCTGAGCAACCTAATTTCCCCCTTCCTTCCTTTCTTTTTTTTTCTTTTTTCTTTTGATGTGAGGAGTGTGCGTGTGTGTGCGTGTGTATGCAAGTGTGTGTGTGCAAGTGTGTGTTACATGTGTGCTGTTGCGTGTACCTGTGAGTGTATAGAGGCCAGAGTAGAATGTTCCTTTGTGCCATCGCTTACTGTCTTGTTGCCTTGAGGCAGGGTCTCACTAAATCAGGCGTGGCTACTTTTTGTAGACTGGCTGGCCAGTTCTGAGGCTCTGCTTGTCTTCTCTCTGAGTCTGGGCTTGTAGGCATGAGTAGCCATGCTCAGAGTTTTATGTGAGTGAGCACTCATGTGATCGTGCTTGAAGACCAAATGCTCTTACCCACTGAGCTCGGAGCTCTCTTTCTTTATCTTTCATGATGAACTGGATGGCTCCTCTTCTGGTTCTTTCAGTTCATGCCTGACATTTAGGTTTTGGTTTCTGAGATTCTGGAACTCAGGCTGTGGAGTATCAGAGAAAAACCTAGAACATGCTGTGAGCACTGCTCTAACCCCCGTTTAAAAATATTAATTAATTAATTCACTTTACAGCCTGATCCCAGCCTCCTCCCTCCTCTTCTCCCAGTCTCACTCCCATGAACTTCTCTCCCCATTCCTCCTTTCCTTCTTCTCAGAGAAGGAGAGGACCCCAGGAGCACCAGCTCACCATCACCTCAAGTCACAAAGAGGACCAAGAGCATCCTCTCCTACTGAGGTCTACAAAGCAGCCCAGCTAGGGAAAAGGGATCCAGAGGCAGACAATGGAGTCAGAGACAGCCCCTACTCCCATTGTTAGGGCGTCTGTATGTTGACCAAGCTGCACATGTGCTACATATGTGTAGGGGGTCTAGGTACAGCCCATGCTTGCTCTCTGGTTGGTGGTTCAGTCTCTGTGAGCCCTCATGGCCCAGCTACACCCCTATTTCTACTACTAACTTTTCAGAAACCTCATAAAGTCACAAGTATGCCATCTGGGCTTCAGGTGCATGCTAACTAGGAAACTCAGGATACAGAGAGCTTATTTCATCTTCCCAAGAACCAGAGCCCTTTCCTCTTATTTTTGACAATATAAATGGAAATATCTTGCATTTTTTCCCCACAATGACCATTTTCTTTCAGATATGGCTTTGTAACAAACAGTAGAAACGATTGTTGAAAGTATCGTCTTTGACAAGTGTGACTTTGTAACTGGCCTTCTCTGATTTCCCCCTCATTATGGATCTGGAGTCAAATGGGAGGGTTGATGGGGTCATGAGGAGAACCCTTACGATGTGGCTATTTTGCATAGAGTCATTTCAGGGCTCTGCATAAGATGGAAGTGCTTCCATGCCCCAGGGAAAGAGAAGCGCAGTGTTGTGGGGATTAGGATGTTCCGATGCTCTGGGCTAGCACTCTGGACTAGCACTGTCCATCTTGTTTCTTGAGAGAGGGTCTCTCACTGGGACCTAAGACTTCCCTATTAAACCAATCTGAATGGCCACTGGGCCCCAGGATATCCTCCTGCCTACACTTCCTGTGTCCTGGAGTGATAAGTATATACAGTAAGTCCTTGGGGTCTTACTGTAGTGTAGCAACTGTCCTCTCGGAAGACGTGCTGAGGCTTTGAGTCCAAGCTCCAGGGTAATGCAGCAAACCGCAGCCCCAGACTTAGACTCAGTCTGGCTTTGGGTTACACAATCCTCGCTAGAGATAAAGAACTCATTTTTTTTTTCTCTTTCTGAGTAGCCATAGAAACTCAGTGCTCTGACTACTTTGGGCTGAAAATGTAAAAGCCTAGCCTTTCATTTCTACTCTCTGAGCTTACCAGTCAAGTTACAAATCACCAGTCTATTCTACAGTTTTGCACTTCTCAAGCCCTGATAACATTCTGTCAGGGCTGCTGTCGTGGCCCCCAAAGCCTTCCTTTATACTCTGCATTCCAGATAGCCCTAGACAACATTTAAGGAGCAGTGTCGTCACTACATATTTTAGGATGACGATGTTATATTCTTTATTCATAACTGGATCCCTGTGCCATCAAACTAGAAAGCCTATTAGCTTCGCATCTGCCTTTTCCTCAGAGATCTGCTTCCTATATTGTTTGCTGTTGTGTAGCAGGTTCTGCAGAAGACAAGAGGATCCAGGTTGCCAAGTTTTAATTAAAATTAAAATAGTATATGCCAGCAGGCCACATTCTAGGATTACCCCCAAAATCCTTTTCCCATTGCTGTGCGTACCTCGGCTAGTCACTGTCTTTAGGTGTAGGCAGAAATTTTGAACATGACAGGATATCGTGGAATTATGCTACATTATTTGGAAAAAAGAAGCTGGTTGACATAATTGTGATTTGCTACTAAGTTGACTGTGATTGATAAGAAGTGAGGCTATTCTAGGTGAGTGTGGCCTGATTAGGTTGTACCTTAAAATGTTCAAGAAGCAATGGTTGGTGCCCTTCTTCTGGCTTTAAAAAGACAACCGGGCTTATTGCAGAGAAGGTCATGTATTAAGGAGTCAAAAGCATTCTCTAGAAGTGGGAAGTAGAAATGGGTTCATAGTTAAAACACAGAGACTAGCGCTGGGGAACCAGCTTAGTGTAGAGTGTTTGCTTAGCATGAACAAAAAACTGAGTTGAAGTGCCAGTACCACAAAATCCACAAGGACATAGAAACTTCAGGCATAAGGTAATAAGGGAAACTGATTCTGCTAACAAGCTGGGGGATCTTGGCAGTGGGCCGTTCCCAACCAAGCCTCTCGGTGAGGAAACAGCTGATGTTACCCATATTTCAATATGATCCAGGGACTGGCTAAGATGGGCTACACACTTGATCCATGGAAAATTTGAGATAATAAATGCATGGTATTTAAAGCACAAAATTCATGAGATATTTTATACAATAGAAAATGAATGGTGTATACTGGCAACCTTCTAGAACTTCTAGAAGAAAAAAAAACTTGTAAATCATAAATCCAGGGTTGATGTTGGCAAAAACAGGTCTGACTGAGAGGTCATTTGTTGTAGACGATACTCAACTGCTGTTTCACCTGGCACCAAACATTTATGAAGCCAAGGACTCACCACCATGACTGAAGGCTGAAGTCTACTACTGTAGCACTCAGGTAATGTTTCAGTGTTGTTTTTTTATTTGTGATAGAGACATAACATTAGTATTTACCTCAGAAAGTAATTATAAATTAAATGGAATTAATCCTTTAAATTAAGCAATGCACAACTCTTACTGCTCTATGCATCTTAGCCATTATTCTTATGTTTCTTTTTTATATTTTATTAATTTATTCATATTACATCTCAATGGTTATTCCATCCCTTGTATCCTCCCATTCCTCCCTCCCTCCCATTTTCCCCTTACTCCCCTCCCCTATGACTGTGACTGAGGGGGACTTCCTCCCCCTGTATATGCTCATAGGGTATCAAGTCTCTTCTTGGTAACCTGCTGTCCTTCCTCTGAGTGCCACCAGGCCTCCCTATCCAGGGGACATGGTCAAATATATAAAGAACTCAGGAAATTAAACACCACCAAATGAAATAACCCAATTGAGAAATGGGGCTCGGAATTAAACAGAGAATTCTCAATAGAGGAATATCAAATGGCTTAGCTGTAATTTTTAAGAAATGACTAGCCCAAGGCCTTGAAAATAGCAAGAGGTTTAATGAAGACTAGATTTGACTCTGTCTACTCTCTAAAATCCATCGTCCTCATTTCATACCTCCTCAGTTTTTCTCCAGAAGACTAATCCAGGGATGCATTTTTTTTTGAGAGATTATTTATTTTCACCCTGTTCTGCCACACCTTTATAAACTGGTGCTTTTTGATCGTCTTTCTCATTGTCTTATTTTAATTAATTAATTAACATCCCCAATTTTAGCTTCCCCTCCCTCCTTTCCTCCCAGTCCCTCCTTCTCCCCTCTCCTCCCCCATTCTCCCATTTTTCTTCTCCAGTGGATAGCAACCTGCCTTGGCATATCAAGTTGCTGTAGGACTAGGTGCATCTTCTCCAACTGAGGCTAGACAAGGCAACCCAGTTAGGGTTCCAAAGGCAAGCGACAGAGTCAGAGACAGCCCCTGCTCCTGCTGTCAGGGGTCCCACATGAAGACCAAGGTACACACATCTTTTACATATGTGCAGAGGGTCTAGGTCAGTCCCAGTCTCTAGGAATCCCTATTGGTCCAGTTTAGTTGATTATATAGTTTTTTTTTTCCTTGTGGTGTCCTTTGACATCTCTGTCTCCTTCAGAAGAAGACCTCCCACTCTTCTAGAGGATTCCCTGAGCTCTGCCTAATTTTGGCTCTGGGTCTCTGCCTCTGTTTCCATCAGTGAAGTCTCTCCAATGATAGTTATGGTAGGTTCCTGTCTGAAAGCATAGGAGAATATCATTAATAGTGTCAAGGGTGAGCTCTCTCTCTCTCTCTCTCATGGCATGGGTCTCAAGTTGGGCAAGTCATTGGTTGGCCACTCCCTCAATTTCTGCTCCATCTTTATCCCTGCACATCTTGTAGGCAGGAAAAATTGTGGGTTGAAGGTTTTGTGACTGTGTTGGTGTTCCCATCCCCCAGTTGGAAGTCTTGCCTGGTTACAGGAGGTGGCCATTTCAGGCTTCACATCCCCCATTGCTAGGAGTCTTAGCTGGGGCCACCTTCATAGATTCCTGGGAGTTTCCATCATCCTAAGCTTCTAGCTTGTCCCAGAGATGCCCCTTCCTCCCACTGAATCTAGTTCTCTCTCCCAGCTCTTTTTCCTTCCCATCCTCCCCACACTTGACCTCACTTCCTCTCTTACCCAGATCCCTTTTTCCATGCCTCAGGAATGCATTTTAAAGAAACTCTGCCTGTTTTCATTTTTGGATTCTCCCAGGAGAAACCCACCTGGAAGGTACAGAAGACATCTTACACAACGGAGCACGAAAACCGTATGATTTGATGTTTACTGAGTAAATAAGAGGGCTGTTAACACCCTTACTAGCAAGTGCAGAACTCTGGAACTTAGAAGACAATTGGGTAATACAGTAACTACTGAAGTTCATAAAGATGTCTGGAAATGCCTCAGATCAGCCTTCTGGCTTTCCCAGCATTCTCACTGTGATTTCTGCATCTTCTGTCATACACCTTGTTTGAAATATACATCTATTTTTCTCCTCTACTAATTGAGATTCTCTGCCTGTCACTGCAAGGAAAGAGTGTGAACGTTTAGAACTGCCACCTTCCCTGTCTAGGGAAGGCGTGCGTGCCTGTGTGTGGGCATGTGGATGTGTATGGTATGTACGGAGGTGGAGAACAAGGCAGATGGTTTGGTGACGATGCTTTAGACCTTCACTACTGATGCAAAGCAGAGGAATTCTGACCAATAAGGAGGCAGAGTGAAGGTGTTAGTGAAGTACAGTCCAAGCCTGTGGGTAAAATGACTTACTGGTACCCAGAAGGAACGCGCTTAGCTGCTCACAGAAATATGATCATTATAAAACCGGGATATTTAAAGCCAGGATGCTAATTAAAAATCGAAAAAGTTAAAGGTGGAAATTATTGAGTTTGGTGTTTTCATGCAGAACCATGTGGTCAGTTGCTATGGTGATGCCTTTGAAGCCACTCAAGATTTGAAGCACTCAAGTTAAGATATAACCTAGACATTGGTCAGAGCCCTTAGTTAAGAGAACTTGCCGTAGCTAGTTTAAACAGAATTGGCTTTACTGGAAGGATGTTGGTACACCTCCCAGCTGCCTTAGTTAGGGTTTCTATTGATGTAATAAAACACCATGGCCAAAAGGAACTTGGGGAGGAAAGAGTTTCCTCTGCTTATGCTCCCACATCTTGTCACTGTTCATCAAAGGAAGTCAGGGGAGGAACTCATAGGTCAGGGACCTGGAGGCAAGAGTTGGCCGAAGAAGAGGCTATGGAAAGGTGCCGCTTAATTGGTTTGTTCCTCATGCCTTGCTCAGCTTGCTTTCTTATAGAACCCAGGATGACTAGCCCCGAGGTGACCCTACCCACAATGGGCTGGGCCCTCTCACCTCTCTATCACTAATTAAGAAAATGCCTGACAGGCTTGCCTACAGCCTGGTCTTAGGGAAGCAGTTTCTCAACTGGGGTTCCCTCCTCAGAGATGGCTATAGCTCGTGTGAGGTTGACAAAAACAACCCAGCCAGGGTACTAAGTAAATAACAAAAATCTGGAGATCGAGGTTCCTAATGGTGAGCTATCTGGATTGCTGATCAGAATGGTTCAGTTTGTATGATACATTTCAGGAAGGGTTTAGGAGATGGTTCTGTGGGCGAGTGCTAGCTGCCACGTATGAAGATCTGAGTTCAAATACTGTGGAACAAGCTGGGTGTGGGAGCACACCTGTGACCCCAGGTTTATAGGAGGCAGAGACAGGAGGATGGCTGGAGCTTTCCGGCTGTCAGTCTAGCTCATGGTCCAGTGAGACCTAGGTCTCAAGTAAATAAGGGAAAGAGCCATAGAGCAGGCACCTGATGTTCTTCCCCGACCACCACAATTGCAATTGATTTCTGCCCCCTGGGTTACAGTAGAGAAGTTAATATAAAACTAGCTCTCCCACAGACAGTATTTTTAAAATCTTGGGGGAAAATGCTGAACATATTTATTTGAAAGCACAGTAGAATGACCCAAGTCAGACATGAGATGAAGATAACACCTTAGGTGAGATTCATTTTTATGTTTCTTTTCACTGAAGACATCCTCGATCTTGTCAGTGTGTGTGTGATACAGTTCCCTGGAGTGTGGATTTCCTGATGGACAGGGGTTGGAGTGCAGTGCTGCTAAGTGGAGGGAAGTGAGCGTGCAGGAAAACAGTCATTCTAGAGGGAACCCCAAGTCTGTGTATAAACTCCCCTCAGATCCTCACCAATTCCATAACTGTGAAGACACGGGCTCTTCCAGAAGAGCGTTCTAAGGATCCTGTTAACCATATGTCACATAGCCCCCTCGTGCTGTGGATATACAAATTAGAGTTAAGAGTCTGGCAAAATAAGGAGGCTTGATAAATCTCTCTGATAATATTTGTAAAGCGCCAATGTCTGGGAGTAGGGACCAGTTATAGGAGCTAACGACCGTTCCATAAGCTAATGGGAAAACAGAAAGGACCACTCAGCAAAGCTTAAAGGCTCCACACTATGGAGGTTATCTTCCTATTTAACTGCTTGTAAGAACAAAACTCAATATCCTGCAAAGGAAGATAACAACATCAGTCTCTAGAGGGAGTCATTCACAATAGCCAGGACATAATTAAAATATTATTATTATGTTAAGAAAGAAAAATTAAAAAAAAAATCAACCCATGGAAAAAGCTCACAATGGTCCAGATCCCAATTTTAGCAAACAAGTACCTTAAAATAATTGTATTGAATATATTAAAAATGTACAGGAAAAGATGATCTCATAAAGGGATAAATAGATTTTGAATATTCTTTTTCTTTATATGTAAAATAAAAATAAAAGAAACTACTTTATTTCACTGTTTCACCAATCAAATGAAATTATTCTATAAGAGTAGTAAGGTATCCATAAGAAAAAGAGCAATGATGTCTGCAAGGAGTCTTCTGTTCAGGCATTTCTTCTTTCATGACATAATCAGTACATTCCAGCAACATACTTTTCCTTTGGTTCACATCTTCCATGATAACATTTGCCTGCAGTATGTCCTTATTTTAATGATGTCCCCATCACTGATTTAAGTAGCTGATTAAAGAAGTCAATTTAATAGAAATGATCTGAACAGATTTATACCTACACACACACACACACGCGCGCACACACACACACACACACACACACACACACACACAGAGAGAGAGAGAGAGAGAGAGAGAGAGAGAGAGAGAGAAGAGAGAGAGAGAGATGAAGAGAGAGAGAGAGGAGAGAGAGAGCGAGAGAGAGAGCGAGGCGAGAGAGAGAGGAGGAGAGAGAGAGAGAGAGAGAGAGAGAGAGAGAGAGAAGAGAGAAGATATTTTTAAAACAGAGCATGAAAAAAATCATTAAGAGAAATATGAAGCCAAAGCTACACAGAGAAAGCCTGTCTCAAAAAATCAAATCAAACCAAACCAAGCCCAAAAACAACCCCCTAAACCAAAAAACCCCCCAAAACAAAAACAAAACAAACAAACAACCCCCCCCCAAAAACCAACCAACCAACAAGCAAAAAAGCCCAAGAGGAATATGAAGGCATTCAGAATATACATAAATGGAGTTACAGAAAAAAAAGGAATATGGTGTCAATCAGGTAGGGAGATATTTGAACAAACACTGGCCAAAATTATTCAAATTTTATCAAAATTAGCAATTTGCCAATCTAAAAAGTCAAGTAAACTTCCAAGAAGATAAATACAAAGAAAACAATATGTTTTCAATCTAGTGAGAGGAAATCATACCGAGGAAAGTTTCAAAAGTATCCAAATGCAAGAATAAAAAAGTAAGCATACAAAGAAATAATGATATGACTAACAACTGACTTGTTATGAAAGTTTTAGAAGAGACTGGGCTGACATTTAAAATTAAGATATCAGACAGATTAAAGCTGGGATATCTCAAAGATAGTTAATGAAGTTCTTGAGGTTCAAGGGCACTGATGCCGTGTGGAAACAGGTCTACAGGGGATACTGGAGATGATAATATGGGAAATATAAAGTTATGATATTAAATATTTAAAAGACAAGTCTTTAGAGTGAATATACTAGCAATATGCATTTAGAAGAAAATACATAGACAGGAATGAATAAATAAAAAACATATTTAAAACAGACTGTGATAATTTTAGGGTGTGTGTTGTAATCAGAAAGCCACCGAATTAATGCAAAGGGGATACCTTAGGTGTCAGTAGGGGTGGCCAAATAAAGATTTTTTTGTTTTTGTTTTTTAACATTGTCTAGTTCAAAAGAGAGTAGGAAAATGAAAAAAAGAAAGAAAGAAAGTGAATCAACAGCAAAGAATAGCAGGATGATGAAATAAAATTTATTACATCAGTGGATTGTTTTTTCTTGTCTTTTTGAGACAGGGGTTCTCTGTGTAGCCCTGACTGCCCTGAAATTTTCTCTGTAGACCATATTGGCCCCAAACTCAGGAATCTTCCTCTTGATGCCCCTTGATTGCTGGCATTAAAAGCGTGTGCCACCATACATGGCAACCATCAGTGGATTAAAAAAAAAAAAGTTCATGGAATAAATGCTCCAATGAAAAGACAGGTCTTCAGGGGAAAAAAATAAAGACAACCCGACTACATGATCTCTATATGCAGCAACTGTATGCAATAAATCCACTCTTAAGTCTGAAAACATTTGTGGGCTGAAGGTAAAGGATTGAAAACTAAACAAATTATAAAGTCTTAGCATTAGAAGACTGATATGGATATTAGCATCAAAAAACTGAAGGACTACTTCAGAGTCAAAAGGGCCATTTTTTTATAATAATAAAAAAGCCAATTCATCAGAAATATAAAATCCAACAATCTCAGGTGCAAGTGCATCTTAATGACAAGCTGACTTACACAAAGCAAAAATTGATGGAATTAAAGGAAGGAAAAGAAAAGCCTTTAGCTTTCAAATGCAGACAGCAATATCAGCTCCCAGCAACTCATAGAACCAGTAAGTAAAACATCAGAAGGAGAAAATCTGTTTCATGTCCTAGAATGTACACTTGGCCACAAAACTCATCTTGATGAACTTGAAAAAACTGGAATTACAGAGATTGTTCTCAGAGCACAGGAATATTAAATTAGAAATCAATAATGGCAAGATACTTGGAAAATCCCCAAATATTTAGAATTGAAACTATGTGCCTCTAAATTACTCATAGGTCATGGAAGACATCATAAAGGAAATTAAAAAGTACTTTGATCTAAACCAAAGTGACAACATAGCATGTAAAAATTTGTGGGCTGAAGGTGAACCACTATGATTTGAAATGCCCAGCTAAAATAAAAAAGGATAAAAACCAGTGACTTATACCTTAAGGAACCTACTTCCCCAAGATAAGTGTAAAATAAAGTTAGTGGTGGAAAGGAAAATGTAACAGCAATAGGCAGCAATGAAATAGCAAATACAAACTAGAGATTACAGAGAAAGTATCAGTGAACCTGAGGAAGACAGAGGAATAGAAAATCTGTAGTTAACTAGAGAGAAATGATTTAATGTAAAAAACAAATAGCAGGACATTTGTGGTGACATCCAACAGTCCCAACAGGTTAAAGCAGAAGAAAAAAAAAAAAAGTGTTTCAAAAATGATGGCCGAACATCCTCATTTTGTGAGGATAGAAATTCACAAAATTGAGAAGATTTGTAAATAGACTCTGAGGAAACACACACACACACACACACACACACACACACACACACACACACACACACACACTGTAGCCTCATCATAGTTGAACACCTACAAACCAAAGATAAAATGACCATCTTGACAGCAGCCATAGGAAAATTCCAAAACCTGACCATGGCGACAGCAAGCCAAACTTCCAGGGAGTTCTCCTCAGTTACTGTGTGGAGGCCAGATGACAGTGGGAAAACGTCTATGGTTGTGCTGACCCAGTTAATGCAGAGCTTGACACCCAAGTGAACACACCCTTCAAGCATGAAGGCAAAAGGAATTCTCACATATGGGAGCAGAGGACTCAGAAGCAGTACACTAGCACTGTATGGACGCTCTGGGCACTTCTTTAGGCTGAAGGGCATTGTTGGTCTGCTGGAAATTTGGAATTGTTAGGAAGGATGAAAAGCACCACAAACAATAAACATTTGTGTAGATACAAAAACTGTCACAAGCCAGGTTCAGGTAGCTTTGTCAGTGATCCTTAACAAGTAGTTAAGAAACAAATGTGACAATTCTTCTTTCTCTTTTTTTTTTTTACATATACATTTATGTAATTACACATATATACAATAAACTACAGTAAGAAGAACCACTAAATAATCAGGAATTATAGAAATGTTACACTCATAGTGTTTTGGCTATTTGTATCTGGCAGCCTTAAAGAAAACATCATTCCTATCTTGGTGCGTCTAAAATTCTGAATGTAAATCAATATCCATCATATCTCATTATCAACTTAAAACATCTATCTATACCTAAGAAACATCTTAACCCCTAAACAACTAAGCTTAATGGTAAAACTAAACTATCTGGTCTTGAACCTTATCAGAGACTTGAGAAGGAATAAAATTAATTACCCGAGTATACAGGGAGTGCAGGTTAGCAGCTTCCCAAATGAGAAGATGACTGAGACAGTTTGCTGCCTGAACAGTCACCCAAAACTCTCTTTAATTTTGGAGCATCATCTTCAGCCTTCTGGTCCAATATATCTGACAGACATATTTGTGAGGCAGGAATTATTGAGGACTTGCTTACCCTGTCTTGGCAGAGTTTGGCTGTCAACTCTGCCTGCATCCAAGCTTGCCCATTTTTAGGCAGAATTCTGTCTGTGGTACAAATGAGGACATTTTGCCCAGTGGCTTGTTTGCCACATTTGAAGCCATCTCCATAAGGCTTAGTTAGAATATCCATATATAATGAAGCTTGATTACATTTACCCTCTACCCTCTCTTTTCTTCCACTCTTCCCTGTTAGTCCTCCTTCCATGGTTATTTGGTGACTCAATGAGTTAGTTCAATAGAGTAACTTACAGGAGCATGAACAACTTATTGCTGAAGATGCTGTCTCTCCATCTCTGTCAATCACTTACTGTGTACACATACTCAGGAAGGAGTGTAGCCACGACAGGATGTGGCTGGACCCAATCTTGTGCAAGTGATCACAACTGCTGTGACTTCAAGAGTACATCAGCCATGTTATGTCCAGAACTCAGAGCCATCCATTCCTTCCTCTGGCTTTTACATTCTTTCTTCCCTTCTGCCATCATGTTTCCTGAGCCTTGGAGTGGGTGACAGTGATTCCATTCACAGTTGAGCATTCAACAGTCATTTATTCTTATGTTGACGAATTATGAGTCTCTGCCATTACTGCTTCACACTTCGAAAAGAAACATCTCTGGCCAAAGTGACAACCATACTGATCTTTAGGCATAAATATAATGATTTAGAAGGCGATTTGGTAGGCATATCATTTCCATTTTGCAAAACAAGTAGCTTGATTATAGAGCCTGTGATCTCCCCAGCCATGGGGCTTTCTTTTATAGAGATTCAAAATTCATTCAGTACCAACATGAATCCCCTTTTGTGAAACAGTCCTCAAATTAAATCAGAAAGTGTTTGTTTACACCATAACAGAGTTGCCACTATTGCACCAGTGGATGGTTGGTACTATGGTGCACGAGGTCTATAGCGGAGCAAGACTGTTGATGACTTTTTTCAAAAAATGGGAAAATTAAAAGACGTTTCAGACAGGAGAGGAAGAAGGCCCTCTTTCCAATTTATTCAAAATCAACATGAATAAAGACATTAGAAAAATTATCCATACCCCTCAAGAATAGAGTAAAATTATAAAAAAAAATCAAATTCTAATCAAAATAGTAACAAATAGATTCTATTGATATAAAGAATAATACAACAAAGCCAAATGGGGATTATTTCAAGTATTTAGGATTACCTTGAAAATCCTTCAATTAAATTTATGACATGAACAGAAAAATGGAGAAAAAAAAATCCTATGAACAGTTCTGTAGCTGCAGAAAAAGGGCTGTCAACACGAGCAGTTGATGTCACTCACAAGCATGGATCTTCACCTATTGTCCATGTTTTATCAGCTTAAAGTCTCAGAAACCTTCTATAAAAAGTAGAAACTGAAACTATAATGTGGAAACTTTGGGTTCCTGATGCAAATGAGACCAATTGAAAGTAATTAGTGGGTAGGACTTGACTGACTCTAGGACTACCACAGATACCAGGTTTTTTATAACCATAACGGGAACAAATAATAGTATGTAATGAATCAAAAGAATACACCAGGGCTGTGTTTTGGTGTTCATGACACAGTAGACAATGCCAATATCTCAGCAAGTACAGGGAACCAAGGCCTTAGACTTCTGAAGATGAAGGTCTAGGTCATCCTATCAGAGAAGTATCACACACTAGTCATAATGGATGCTATGTGAGGGTGATGATGAGTGCCCTGGCTAGAAGCAGTAGTAGTATTGATGAAGGAAGCCTCATTTTCTGACCTTTCTAAGTGTCTTTGCATGGAGAATGAAATTTAGCACCCACGAATAGTTGGATCTTTGTCTTCATCCTTGGGGAGGAGTTGCAGGTGTTTTGTTCTAATACGAGGTACATATGTTATAGACGAACATTCATAGATGTGGCTTATACTGTTCTCAGATTGTGTGCCACTCTAGTCTGTGTGGCCATATCTTCTTCTCCCTGGGCTTTGCCATGTGCCTTGCTCTCCAGTTGAGCAGCCTTAGCAAGAACTCACACTGTTGTTCCCACATCAGTAAATCCAGATTGCTATTGCTGCTGTCGGCATCACTACAGATGGAAGATTCTAGCAGGTAGTATGTATAACCCGGGGAAACTGGGTACCGTGCCAAGCAGTAGCTTGGGCCCATATATTCTGTAGTGTTTTTATAGGTTGCATGGTGAGTCCAGCTTACACATCTCAGAACAACAGAGCAGATGCTCTACAGGGTTGACTTTGACCATGAAACATGAAGGTCAGGGAAGAGCCAGCACAAAATCCATCTTATTCCTCTTTGTATTTGAACCACTGAGAAAGGCTGATGGGCTAGAAAAATCTAAAGATGATCTGTAAGACTGAATCATCAGCTGCATTTGTTGCAAAGCACCCCCTTTTCGTTAAGCATCTTTTTTTTTTTTTTTGGTTCTTCTTTCTTTGCCCCAGTCTCCCTGACATTGTACTCCTCAGAGAAATGTTAGCAGGTGGCTTTCCCCCCCCAAGAAGCTGTCTTCTTCAGGGAGGTTTGGAGAAGGCATGCTGCTAACATGGAGGGTGTTGGTGGGATTGTGATGAGGTTGGCGAGTGGTGGTGGACATGATGATACTGTGAGCGATGGTGGCTTGGATGGTGTTGGTGATGACATCTAAATGAGCAGCCACGAGAGAAGTGTTGTGGCACTTTAGTTAACAATGGGCCACATGCTATGGTGGTTTGTAACATGGGAACATAACAATAATATAATGGAGCTGAAGGATTCCTATCACTTCTTTATGTGATGCCATCTTAATGCTATGGGGTGACCTCTGGTGATGGTGAATGATCTATTATGTTTTCATGTTATGCTCTTATGGAATTATGTACAGTGCATAAAAATTGATAATGCTGTATGGCTGTGCTATTAGTTCATGCATTTATTACACTATGTTTTATCATCAGAATGTCCTCACCCAGTTAAAAATAATTTAATCCAAAACAGTTACCTTGTAACACCAGCAGCAGCCTCATTCATCCTGTGTTTACTGAGAATTGTTTTGTTTTGTTTTTAGAGACAGCGTTTCTCTGTTACAAAGAGTCCTGGCTGTCCTGGACTCTCTTTGTAGACCTGGCTAGCCTCACACTCACAGAGATCCACCTGCCTCTGCCTCCCAAGTGCTGGGATTAAAGGTGTGTGCCACCACATCCAGCTGTTACTATAAATTTTGATCACTTGAAAAGGCCAACTAGATTTCTTCAAGTACACTCTTTTGTCCCAACAATGGTAAAACTGCCAAGTGATGCAGTTCTCATAACCCCTTCTTGTCATTAAGTAATGGTTGACTGATAAAATAATAAAAGACTGAGACGCTAGGTTACAGCGGATTATATTCCACTCAATTTTTGTGTCCCATTCTTTGGTTTTCTTCCTTAGGGGAAGATTTGGTATTCCCATCCTGTGGAACCTCAGCATGACTATAGGACTGGCTTCAGGCAATATAGAAGCCGCAAGAGCTGGCACCTGCTTATCACATCTACTTCCCTCCACCACAATGGTTGGCATCTTTGGGTTAGGTGTTCCTTCAGCCTAGATCTTGGAGCAGAGCCTTTGTTAACCCATGGCAGACATGAAACATGGATGATAATTTTGTTTTTTGTCTTTGTCATGAAAATCCAGTGCGATTATATGACAGCATAATCTAGTGTACTCTGACTTCTGTGAGAGACAGTCATACCTGAGGACTGTGCCTTTGGAACACCAGTGACAAACAGAGAAGGTTACTGCTCCACAAGGCTAGATTCTGTACTCCAGAGACTGAGGGGAGGACTGTGAGGTGAAGGACAGCCAGGACTACTTAACGAGACCCTCTTTCAGAGAGAGTGAGAGTAGGAGGGAAGGAGGGAGGGAAAAGAGAGGGAGATAGAACAAAATATAGATACATGATAGGTAGATAGACAGGTAGATAGATAATAGATAATCAATAAATGATACGTAGGTAGGTAAGTAGATGATAGAGAGATAGAATGCTGTAGTTCCTTGAATTTTCCCCTGAAATAAACTTGGGAAGCTCTCCACACACATAGGAAGTACTTAGAGTTCTTATGGCGTGTGCTCCAGCTGCCATGAAGCTCAGGGAAGGAAGCTGGGGCTCTCAGTCTGAGGAGGGTCGGTAGCCTTTCCATGTGTTTGGATCCCCCTTCATTAATGTGATCAGTTTTGTCAGTGAGATCCTGCTTCCTTCATTTCCTCCACTAGTCCATGGGAGTCCCACAGCAAAGAAGCTTGGGCTAATTTCTGTTAATGCACTTTATTTACAGGTGGGTGTGTTGTGGATTATGGGAAAAATGGTTTTCTCTTATTTCTGTCTGCTGGACAGAGAACACAGAGATCCAATCCATGAATGGGAGCTTTCTCCAGATGTTGGGGAAAGGCATGGGATGGGTAAGGGGGTAAAGAGGGGCAGAGAGATAGAAACTGGCTTCTTTAGGAACAGTCGTGGGGAGGGGACTTAGACAGGAGTGGTTTAATTGAGTTTGCAGCCTCTTCTTTGTCACCACCTCACCCAAAATATGCAGTTCTGATTAAAATCAGGAAGTGAGAGAGACAGCACTCTCTGAGGAGACCGCCACGTTCCCTTGCTAGCAGAAATAAGCACAGATAAGCCTGCTTTGAGAAAGTGAGGCCGCCTCCAGGCATGCACTCCAACTCCTTGACCTACATTTTCTTCATAAAGGAGTGTGTGTGTGTGTGTGTGTGTGTGTGTGTGTGTGTGTGTGTGTGTGTGTGTGTGTAGAGGCGAGGGCTTAGAAGCTGCAAGGTTAAGGATACACCTTCAAACAGCATTCACTCACTAAGCACCTACTGTGGTCTGCCTAACTAGGAATGGAAACACTCAGAAAGAGTAAATTATGACTTTAGTCCATGACAGTGCAGTGAGCAATACCGTTGGAACAATCAGGAGTGCAAATGGGAGCTGCAGGTGGGGGACCCAGCCTTGTCTAGAGGGTCAGGAAGAAATGATCTGCAAGGGGCTGTGATGTGTGGGTGGTGAATTATACCAATTACATGAATACATTGAGTAAGTTTGATACTGGGACTTGAACCCAGGGCCCGGTGTGCGCTAAGTGTGGCCTCTATTACTCATGCTGTTTCCCAACACGGCGCTGAATGTTTCTATATCAAATCTGTACCTGTAGGTAGCGGCAGAGATATACATACGTGCAGGCGTGCACACACACAGTAGGTGCCCAGAAAAGTGGGTCAATGAATTAGTCTATAGAGAAATGTGTGCTGCATTGCCAATTATAAGCCATTAAGCCCCCTCATGATGTTTATTGCCAATGAGTTAGACGTCAATTTTTAGAATATTAATTTTGTGTTTTCCTGCCCTTGGAAGCAGCCTAAGGTGCTTCCCGCACCTGACAGGATCTTGCCTTTGACTCTCAGGGCTCCATGGTGTTTGGAGAGAGCCCTTTCTCAGGTTGGATCTGGGAGAATATAGTAACTGTATTCCGCAGAGATGGCTTCGGCCCGGTTTGCTTTTTGAGCTCTTATGTCTGCTTTTTATAGTTTGCTGTCTCTTTCTGCACTCTCAGGCTGTCAACTGTCACTTCCTGCAGCTGTCAGCCTGGCTTTCTCCTTCTTGGGGCTTACCACTATCAGCAGCTGCCCCGCCCCTAGCATGCTGAGTGTGACACACACACACACACACACACACACACACACACACACACACACGGGGAGATTCTGTTCTGATTCAGGATGATTTGGAGTCAGTGGGCTTGACTTATCCACCTTGTAAAGCATCACTGGTTTGGTGACATCAGCTTTACCTGGGAACTCCTCAGAGATGCCAGTTCCTCTGGGCCTTGCGCCAGATTTGCCTAGTCAGAATCTCTGAGGTGGGATGGATGGGGTGGGACCAGCAATCTGTATTTAACAAGCTGTCTGGTGATTCAGATGTCCCTCAGTTGGAGAAGCAGCCCATAAGGGATGGGGAAATAAGGTCCAAGGGGGAAGGCTACACTGCATGCTGCATGTGGTTCAGAGCATTGGTCTATGTCCTGTCCAATCTAGAGGCTTCTGTGTCTTTCTGGTTTCTGGGTTCTGTTCAGTACCATTGGGCAGTTTCAGGATAGCCGAGATGTAGGAAGGTGGTGTGTGTGTGTGTGTGTGTGTGTGTGTGTGTGTGTGTGTGTGTGTGTACGTGTGAATGCCTAGTGCACACAAAGAATGAGTAAAGGATAGAGAGACAGAGAAAGCCAGGCTCTGCAGAGAGGTGTGTTTTAACTGCTAGGGTCTTCTGTGTGTGGCTTAGCCTCAGAGGAGTCCTGCTGATCTTCAGGTAGGAGAAGGAGCTCCTGAGTCTCCCACATGTGCAAGTAGTGTGCCCAGGCTCAGACCAAGTGTCAGGAACACTCTGAGAGGCACCAGCTGGTGGGGACTCTGCCAGAGACTCTCCACGCGGGATTCTTGAGGCAGACAGCTGGGATATGTGTGGGAGCCTCAGAAATGCATGGATTTGGGTTTGTAAACACAGGCCTGTTAAATTTAGGGTGGGCCTCGGGCCTAGGAGAGCTCCGTAGCATCAGTTGGCAACTGCTGCCCATATTGAGTGGTTTTAAAAACCCTGCTTATTCCTTATATAGTAGGAAGCCTGTTTTAGCCCAGCTTGTCATCAGAGGGGAGGGTCTTGGCATGGGAGGTTGAACACCCACTGTGTGCCAGGTGCTCTGCATAAACCATGCGGTTTTTGACTGCATACCCAGGGGCTGGGCCTTATTAGCTTTGCTTACTGAGGGCAAAAGTCTAGACCTAAGAAGTGTCATCATGGTGTGCTGGATCTGCCCCAAGGCTGGACGCAAGAGGAGGCCCTCACGTAGTGGAGGGATAACTGGCAGATGGCATGTAGTAGATCCTCTGTCCATAGTGAGAGCATGAAAACACGCTGCTGATAGCATCCCTGGGAGCCAGGTGTGCCTGAACTGCCTCCTTTACTCATGCTACTGCTTGCCCTAAAAAGATTTTGTTTTTGGAATACGATCCCATGAGATGCTCTTCAAATTCAAGGCTCTGCTGGAGCTTTGGGAATTGTCACAAAGCTTTATTTTCCTCTTGGAGGTGGTGGTTTAACTGTAGCCATCAGGGTTAACCAGGCGGGCAGAACAGAGATGACATGCATGAAGAGATGGTGGGAACTGGCTTTGTGGTTGTCAGGGCTGGCAAGGCAAGGCTGAAGTCCCAAGGGCAGCCTGCACCTCTTGCCCTGGAGTGAAGCTGCTGTCATCAGGTGGGATTCCCTCACCTTTGTAAGAAACTTCAACTCTGGTGTTAGGGCCTTTGGACCCACGGAGTCCAGTCAGACCAGATATCCTTTACTCAAAATCAACTTATTATAGATTTAACCATATCTACCAAATTCTTGTGGTAACACATAGGTAAGTATTTGACAGTGGCATCTAAAACGATCATTACAATTATGGTTTGGATCTTAAATACACCCCAAAGTCACATGTTGAAGGCTTCATGGTACTGTTAGGAGATAGTGGAGTCTTTAAGAGGCTGAACCTAGTAGAAAGGAGTCAGGTCTCTAGGAATGCACCCTTTAAAGGATGATTGGCACCCCAGTCCCCCCCCCTCTCTGTCTCCCCGCCCCCCTCTCCCTCTCTGCTTACTGGCTGCCTCTATGTGAGCAACATCCTCTGTCCTGGTGATCTGTGCTGCCACAAACCTAAAGCAAGTGGACTAAACAACTGTGGGTTGAAACCTCTGAATGCAGGCATCAAAACAGTCCTTCCTTCCTGTAAGTTGACTGCCTCATGTTTTTTTTGACAGTGATACAGAGCTAATATAATATCAGTTATATCACAGAAGTCTTCTATGAAAGTCATCTTGATTTTGTTGAATCTCTTGCCTCCTAAAGTTGCATGAATACCTGTCTTCCTATTTTACAAACCCGCACTAGAACATCCATGTGTACCAGTGTTCCACACAACACTCACGAGATTGCTGGCCTGAGATTCCTGGCTTACCTCAACCTGAGACCCTGAGACATAAGTCAATTCAGTCTTCGGTGACTCAGGGGTCACAATTTGCCAACCCCAATCCCATTGGTATCTTAGCCAGATTAACTCAGTGTCGTAGGGCTTACCCTGGGTATTGGAGGATGTTTAGCAGGTGCCTGGCCTTGAACCATTGGATAGTGGCAGCATTCCTCCATCTCCAGCTATGACAAACGATAATGGTGAATGGTGAATGCCATCTGGCAAGTGAAATGGCCCCTGCTCAAAAGCGCAAGCGCAGAGGAAGAAATTGTGAATAGCATAAAGGTCCAGGAAGCCTGGCAGCCAGAGTTTGAATTGTACCTGTACTTTAAAAAAGTTGTATTCTACCATGATCCAGAAGGCTTGGAGCAGTCCATCCTGGGTTGACTAGCTCTGTGTAGAAAATGATTTTACTTCCATGAAGCTCAGTGTTCTACCTCTGCAAAAATGATGATCGTGATAGGATTTATAAAGTTACTGAGGGACTCACAGCAGTAGGGTGTTCAACAGCTATTCTTCATGCATTATGTCTGTAGCTTTCTAACAGGGAGGCCGAGTCTCATGTTTAGACTTTCCTGGACATCCTGGGAGGATGGAATTGCAAGACCACCATGTGGTCCATATGCTAAGTGAGAAGACAAGTTCACCTCAAGGTAACAGTCCCCCTCTCTGAGGTGCAGGTGCCCATGCCCCCAAGTTTGCAGAGGAACTTCAAGAATGTCCAAAGGCTCAGCAGTCTCAGGCTCCCCTCCAGGCCTCTCCACAGGTTGTTCCAGGCCTCCCTCCCCACAGGCCACAGATTTATGAATGGTGCACACTGTGTCCTTGCCAGGAGGTTTATTAATGGGCTTTCATATAGCACTTTAGGTTGGTGAACTCTCCTTGCTCCTTCGGTTCCTGGCTGGATGTGGTGAGATGCATCACATCAGCAAAATCTTCTTCTTGACTTGGCAGAGGGGGGTGATTAAGACTCCATCTATTTGGACTGAACTATCATTCCAACGCCTCCATCCTTTATCCATCTCTAGGCCACTAGCAAATTCTATGGAGGGGAGCGTCTGGTCTGTAGCCATTCTCTGTAGGTGAGATAGCCACCATATATACCACTGGCCACAGGGGAGCTGAGCTGAGCATACCAATTTTGCATCAGAAGCTTTGGGTTCTTGGCATCCACCTACTAGGCAGACTACCTGGGAGTGTTGTTGGGCCTCTCAGAGTTTTAGTTTCTTTTATCTGGAGTCACACCAGCCCCTAGGATTTTTAAAAAGCCCTTGAGGGTTTTAGTTGTGCAAACCTTGGCCTGGGTTAGTGCATCTCATTGGAGGGAGCATGCGTTGCAAGGGTCGGGGTGTGGGCTACTCAGTTACCTCAGAGTGTGGCAGCTTGAACGTCTCTGAACCATTCTCCAGAGGATGTCATTTTCCCACTCAGGGGAACACAAGGCAAACTTCCATGCAGTTTCTCATACCCTAGGAGTTGCCTGTGCCTTATACCTGCAACGGGCAGGATCTCTCTGAAGGACAAAGGACAAGATGAAGTATCTCTTTCCTCAGGTGTTGTGCAGCAGTTTGCTTCAAACTTTCCATCTTGGAGTGAAACTTCTTAAGACAAGATATTTACAGGAAGGTGAAACAACAAGGTGTTCTGAGGGGAGATGAAGTGCTCTAGGGACACTCCTTAACACAAGAAGTAAAGAACTCAAAATAGTTTCAGGAAGTCCTCAAAACTGACCGGATTCACTAGGCCCCACCCTCCCCAAGAATATATAAATAGTAAAGAATGCTGAGAACCACTCTCAGACAAGCCTGCAAGAAGTTGTGCAGACTGCACAAAGCAGAGACCAGCTGAACTGGTGGAAAGGACTCTCCAGAAGGACATGCTCTGACCTGTACTGCTGTAAGGAAGTAACCCTAATCAAACTCATTGTTTCATCACTGGACATGGGTGGTACCTATACTTTGATCTGTCATCATTTCTGTATCTGAGGTGAAAAAAAATTTGTTTACATCTTCTCACAACACCAGGATTGCAGTGTTCTGCTTCCAGCAGTGCCACAGAGGTCTGGATTCCTGATTCTTGTGTTTGTGAAACCCTCCCCAGCTTTGGTATCCTGTGCTTTCAGGGAGGACCAGCTGTTCATCTCAGCTTCCAGGTGACTAAACTTTTCATGGTGGGAATGTGTTCATTCTAAGGGATGGAACAGAGGTCAGAACAGTTCACTGTTGACTTTCAACCCTGTGATTCTTTGCACTGAGTCCCAGCTCTCACCTTGCCAATTTCCCTCATCTAAGTTCATACACAGTTGGCCTATTGGGAGCCATTTTTCTATGCAGTGTGGACCTCTTGCCTCTCTGCAATTTCTTTACCCACTAACTATTGACTAAGCACCCATTCCAGGGATCTGAAAACCAGTCACTGATCCTTAAGAAGCTGCAGACACACAAACCAATCAAATCTTTCAGGCACTTCAGGCACTTAATGAACAGACATGTGTCCAGGACCCCAAGGAGCATCCTTGGGGATGCAGCTGGAGGAGCAGGTAGAGCCAACTCCAGGCATCTCTGCTAATGAAATTAACTTAACTCTGAACTCAGTGCCTCCACGCCTGGTCTGACAGAGACCTACAATCCCACTGATCTGTTTAAGGTTCTGACTTGGGGTGTAAAACCCTCTCTGTTTTCATGGGAGCCTAGACTAGCCCTCCAGGCTACCCTTAGCAAGCAGCTGCTGCACTGTCTAGAAACTCCCCCCATCTACTGAAGAGTGCTCTCACCTCCTCTCTCCTTGGGCTAACACGATGTTGCTTTTTAGGGGCCCCTGGGAAAATGAGGGCAAAGGGCAGTTTAAAATCCCTGCAATTGCTAGAAACTTTGTTGGTTTCTAGCAGGACTCTGGGATTCCCAAGTTAAAGGAAGTTTGTAAGGGCTCAAAGATGGCTCAAGTACCAGCAGGATCTGGAGATGCTGTTCACTGCAGGGGAGGGCGGGGAAGACAGAACAAAGATGTTTTATGTAGCATCTTTAGGACTCTCTACTCACTCTCCTCCAGGGCCAGGAAAGTAGGCCTTCTGGGACACAAGGAGAAGATGCTTTAGGGATAGGACAGTTAAAACAATAGTAAAGCAAGTTCTCTGGAAATTCTGGGTTTTCTTAGCTCAGTCAAAACTGTTTGCTATGTGTTTTCTGGACAGGCCCTGCCCTAGGGGATGAGGATCTATCTTTGAGCTGATCAGACCAAGTCCTTATCCTGGCTGAGCTCCTGTATTCAGTGAGAGACACCGATGAAGCACGCACATGCGTGCACACACACACACACACATACACACACACACACACACACACACACACACACACACACACACACACACACAGTGTATGTCAGAAATGGGGACCTTGGAAGAAAATGGTTAGAGTACCTCAGGGAGACTTCCTAGGGAGGAAACGTGGCCATGAAGGTAAAGAGAGGAAGGAATGCAGCTGATAGAGTAAGGGAAGGAAGAAAGGGGTAGGAAATCCCCAACTTGGAAATGTGCTTTGTCTGGTCAAAGAATAGCACCAGGCTTGGTGAGGCTGAGGTTGGACGTTGAGTGTGAGACAAAGTGGGCAAAGGAAATGGGTTGGGGAAGTCAGGACCTGATCTTGAGGGGCAACATGAAACAGGGAAAGCAGTGAAGCCATGACTTCTATCTTCTTGCAGAACTGTGAAAGGGAGACCAGAGGCTGAGGGCAAGGTGTGTTGGCCTGGGAGACTTCCTGGGAAGAACATGGAGAAGGCAGAGCAAAAGAAGAGGAGGCATTCAGTGGTTATTGCAGAGAGAGACAGAAATTTCTAGAAAAACATGCTGGTGTTTCTGGGCAGCATTGAAGACCCTTTGAGGCTTGAAGTATTGAACTGAAAGGAAAGTGACAAACACACTGTGTGCTTTTCTCTTTTGAGTGTCAGATGAGCTGGGCACAGTGTGAGGAACTATGTGGAAACATGGGAGCAGTCCCGTCCTCAGGTAGGCAGCTTGTCCTATGTAACAGAACCAAGCCAAGCTTACAAATAATCCTACAAACCTAATAAGACTTCAGTGATGATCAAATAAGGAGCCAGCAGTGGGTCCTGAATGGAGAAGGAATACGACAAATGACAGCTACTGCAGCTGTGAGTTAGGACAAGAGTTAGAAAATTATGGCCCATGGGCCAAATCTGTTTCACTGCCCATTTTGTGTGGCCTGGTTTGTTTTGTTTTGTTTTGTTTGTTTTACTTTCAATGTTTTGATGAAAATCCAAAGAGGAATAATAGTTCATGATACATCAAAACTGTATGAAATTCAAGCTTTAACGCCCATAAATAAAGTTTTATTAGAACTCAGCCATGCTCTTTTGCTGACATGCTGCCTCTGACTGCTTTTGTTCCGCAACTGCGGAGTTTACTATTTAGCTGTTACACAGACGGTATGTCCCAGAAGGCTTAGAGTATTTACTGTATGGGCCTTTATAGAAAAAGTTTGCCAACCTTTAACTTAGAGGAAGGAAGGAACAATCCAAAAGGGGATTGAGAACAATCTGCTTAGAGCCTGGTCATGGTGCTGCTTGAGACCATGTGGCTGCTCTCAAGTGGAGTCCTGGGGTAGTGAGAAGGTAAGTCTTAGGACTGAGGGAAATACTGGAGGCAGAGTGAACCCCAGGAGCATAGGCAGATCTTCTGTGGAAGAGCACCTTCTTCTGGGAGCCAACTTCTCTTTCTCTAGCAAAAGAGGTAGGGTCTTTGAGCTACTTGCTTGGGAAGCAGTGCCTCTTAAAAAGACCTGAAAAGGTAGACAAAAATCAGTGCCAAGAAGCATTAGCAGCTCTGGCTGGCGAGCCAATCCCTGGCTTTCCTTAACCGTCCTGCTCCCCGCCCTGCAGAAGACCCTGACTCTAGCCCAGAGGACACCAAGCTGCCTTACCCGAGCTCCTCCAGTCTCCCACTATCTTTGTGCATTTTCCATGGCATCTTCACAGTGCCCTCAAGGAAGAAAGGTACCTTTCTCAGCTCAGACCAAGCCTTCCACCGTGCTTTGATCTCGTCTCTTCTCAGCTCCTCCAGGCTCTTTCTCTGTTGATTCTGTGTCTTCTTTGTGTTTTCAGTCTTGTGTCCACTGGCGTCTCCCCACTCCCTCTTGTTGCGAAGGTGACTAATATTTAATGAGTTCTTATTATGTGCCAGCGGTCTGCCGGGTGATTGTATATGCTGTTTCATTTGATTCTGACTACTGCCCTGCGGTCGGGTGTTAGTCAGTCCTTTTAGTTACCACTGAAAGAAGTCCAACTCACACTAGTTGAGACTGAAGAGGGAATTGTTGTCTTTAATCACTGGGCAGTTCACCCATGAACTTCAGACATGGCTAGATCCTTAACTGATGCTCTCAAGATCATCCCATTTGTATTCCTTTTATTCTGAATTGGCTTCTTTCTCAAATAGGCCTGTGGTGGTGCCAGAGATAGCTACCAGCAGGCTTACACTTGAATTATACTTTGTATTAGTTCCTAAAAAGATGAAAATTCAACCACTTTTTAATTGAGTTCAAGTTCTGATCCACAAGAAGACACCCAAACCTGGCACACCATTATTGGGCCAAGAACCTTAGACGAGTCGTAGCCCCTAAGGAAGAATATACTATTTTGTTCTGTTTTTTGTTAAATGGACACAGAATTAAATAACATTATTATACCCATAGATTAATGCTTCTCTCAATCCTCATGAGAAAAGCTCAGCCCTTGGTGGGCCATTTACATCCTCCATGGCTCAGGGAATCATTGTAAAAGAGAAGGCAGAAAGAGTATAAGAATCAGAAGTGGTGGATGGCAGTGACTTCTGGATATAATAGGCCGTCTACCCACGTAAACTCACAGCAGTTGTGACAGCATGCACAAGACCCATGCAAGATCAAGCCAGCTCAAATTCCCAAATGATGAGCAGAGATGGGCACAAAGTCCCACCCCTCACCAAGGAGCTATTGATAACTCATAGCTGTTAGGAGAGGGAGAATCAGATTTCTCTGAGTATAGTCCCTGGTAAGTCTGCCACACTCCAGTGGAAGGCCACACATCCATGAACATGTGGACTTAATGGATCCAAAACAACAAATAAATACAGACATAAAAGAGGACACAGAGATGGATGAGTAGAAAAGGGGAGGTGTGACTTTCTCTATTAGCTTGCTTTTTGTCCTGTATTTGATCACAGCATTGAAGAACATAACTAACACACCTCATTTCAACCATTTGCATTAGGAATGAGAATGCTGTGGACGCCTTAGAAGAAAAGTATGATGCTGACACTAGAAGACAGGAGGCTTGTTACTGGGTCAACAAAAATGACACTTGTCCACTAGAAGTAGAAGTTACTATCCTTATATTACAAGTGAAGGGATTGTAGCCCAGAGAGGTTTGGTGTGCTCCAGATTGCATAATTACCACACAACAGAGATGCGATTTCAACCCATGTGGAGATCTTTTTCAACTTTGAATTCTTGACTTGCCAAGGTGCTGCAAACACTTCATTTTGGTCACGGAGTAGACAAAAACAGAGGGGAAAATGTAAGAGAAGAAGCATTATCTTCTGAAATAACCAGCAAGAGAAAAGCCACTGCGTGGGGTCACCCCAAGTGGAGCCAGGTGGCTATGGGAAGAATTGGGAGTCAGTTGGGAGATGTCCACAGTGAGTAGACCTGCTCTCTCTATTGTTTCAAGTAGTGTTATTGGTGCATCCAAAGCTTGTTAGAGTCAATATTCAGGGCTGATAAATGCTGCTGTATTGTATCTAAGTCGAGTGAGCTCAGAGGCTAGTGCGAAGAACACACATTTGCCTTGGGGATCTCTGGAACATTTTCAGAGTTGGAGAGACCTAGAACCCCAGGAACAAAGCCGACATAAACTGGTGTGAGTTAGCAGATTACTGTCTGAGTAGGTATTTTTGTTCTGTACCTGCTTGGGCCCTTCAACAAGAACCTTGTGATCAAGGCTATGGCAGGTAAGAGAATTTGCCTAAGAGAGGAGTTATCTTCCTGTTTATCTGAAAAAATACTGGGACAAAATTGTCTTCAAGAAAATTTGGGGGTAATTCTATGCATGTACACAATGGAAAGAGGGAAAACACACAGATAGATGCTCATGTTGGGGGGTTTTATCTGGAGCTTCTGCACTGTAATGTAAGGAGTAAAGGTTTTGAACATGGTTGAATGGGGCTTCTGGGAATTAGGGAGTCATAGAAAACACAGAGCACAAACTGGGGAGGCTGAGGTAGGAGGGCCACACAGACGTAGAATTGAAGAGCTGTGTTTATTGCCACCTCCTGGTTCTGCTACTGAGACAGAGGGGGGGGGGGCATGTGACGCCATCTGTAAAAATGTGGTATAAGAGCTTTACCGTTGCCTTCACAGTTCTGGCCACACCCAGCTCTTTTGCACTTCCAATCCAAGCTACTGAGGTGGAGGGGAAAGTGGTTGAACATTTGTTAATATGGACTGTCTTAGGCATCGACAGTGTTGGAGGCCACTTAATCCTAACCTAGTGAAAAAAATTTCCTAGACAAAGCATTATTAAGTACATCCTCATTAGAAAAAAAAAATGCCTTCTGATATAACCTAAACCTGCCTCCCAGTAACCCCTAAATGACTTCTGGCCAGGGGGGACCAAATTAGGGAAACCTGTGCTCCTTCCCAGGTTGGGGCTGGTTTGGGAAATGTCTGTGATGCAAGCAGAGGTGCTTCCGTGAGCACGTGTGCAGGTTTTGACGTGTGTAAGGTGACAATATATATTGTTGTGCATTCATGCAACCCAACTGGTGGGTAAAGAATGGCTATATTTATCTCCGCCTCTCAGGCCCAGGAGCTCCTGCACTGTGCCAGCACTGGGAAAAACAAGCACACGGGGGAGACATCTTCCATTATTGTGACAAGTAATTAGAGGATGTGAGATGTTCAGAAATTGCTTTATTAGACAAATGCTGCTCATAAACCCCATGCAACAAACATTCCTGGGGAGATGTCTCTGGTCTGAGGATTCCATCACTGAAGGTATTCCAGCTTGCCAGATCCAAGGTCCTCTCTGGGTACCATGTACGGACAACATGAGACAATATGATGGGATCTCTAGGAGACTTTAGCACCAGTAGGGTTGGAGTGGCAAAGGGAAATGGGCATTACTTGATCGCTGTGTATGGGAGCTGGGACCAACAAAGAGGAGCTTCCCAGTAGACATAAAAAATATAGCATAGAGCAGGGATAACAAACTTTTCTGTTATGCTAAGGACCAAAAAATGAGTGTTGAGATCTCCCAAGTCATGTACCCTCAGTTGCAGTGACTTGGCTCTGCTATTCTTGTACAAAGCAGCCTTGCTTAATAACTATGGGAGTGTGTACAGCCAGCCATGTTTGGATAAAGCTACAGATGTTCTGCAGCCAAGCTGGTCTGGAATTCACTGTGTAGATCAAGTGGGCTGTAAATCCATACTTATTCTTCTGTTTCAACCTCCGGAATTCTGGGGCTATAGGCATCAGCCATCACACTAGGTGAGCAACCATCGGCTATGTTGATGATGTTGTTGTAGTTTATTTTTTCAAGCTCTTAAAAATGCAAAAAATCAAAATGGATGTATAACTTAGTGGAAGAATGCTTGCCTAGCATGCTTGAAGCTCTTGCAGCCCAAAATAGAAAACAAGACAAAACAAACAAACAAACAAACAAACAACACCTATCATTACAACCACACACACACACACACACACACACACACACACACACACACACACACCCCAAAAAAACCTAAACCAAAATAATATCAAAATCATCCTTAGCTTGTGGACTATTGGCAAATATCTGGGCTGTATTTGGTCAATGATCCATAGACTGAAGACCCACACAGAGAAAGAAACAAATGTCCACTTAGGGTATGAGGAAAGGTGGCATGGTCTCTAAGTTCATGAAGCTGTCACCTGGACCAATTTCTGGAGGGCAATGCAAAAGCCAGTTTAACCCTTCTAAGCAGAAGGTTACAGTCTGTGGCATAGGGACACGAATGAGAAATGTAAATCTGGAGAGAAGGTGGGAGTGGGAAGCCCTCAGACATCCCAAAGGCCAGGTGTCTCTAGTAGTTGTTTTTTTTGACAGTCCGGGAGTGTTACCTGGTCACTGCAGAAGGACCAAGGAGGAGCTGTTCCAACAGGTGTAGAACAGGATGAATGGAAGCAATAGCAGTTGGATGGAGCAAGAAGAGGAGGACAGAGAGGAGGAGAGGCCTCCATCACTAAGGCCATTAGATGCCTAGTGCAGAGTCGTTTATGGACCACTATGTCTTGTGATGTCATGCCTTGTGATTGGCAGTGTTTAGTAATGGTGTAGTAAATTATGGCTGGAAAGGACTGCTTACTGAAGACCCACTACGACCCAGGCACTGGACCAGGAGTTTTATACACATTGCTTTGTTTTGTCCCACTGTTACCCTACAAAGGGAGCTTATGGCTCCCACAGAAGTAAACTCCAAGGTCAGAAAGTGCAAGCAATTTGTGTCTGTCTGAATGGCTGGTGTATGACAGAGAGTACCTTTGATCTTGAGTTAAACATTCCTGTTCACCTGGGTAGCCTGCTAGGATTGTGAATTAAAAAAGCTTAGAGTCTGAGAGGGCATTCTTATGGACCCCTGGTCATAGTATAGGCTGTAGAGGAGAGCACAAAAGAGAGGGAGGGAAGGATAGAGAAGGAAGTGGAGCGGGGGAAAGAAGGACTGGAGCCAAGGGAAGTGATAGTCTTCAAGCACAGAGGTGCTGTTTGTTGTTTGACCTTCCTTTCTGAAGCCCGGGCCGCTGCCTGCTTGGGAGAAAGCCTCAGAGAGCCAGCTGGGTGGCTCTAGTTTCTTGAACATAAGATTGCAATTCCAGAAAATCCATCTCCTTCATATGATGGCTGGGGCCCCTGCCCAGCTATTAGTTCCACTCCTTTGCACTGCTCAGAAGTGCCCCACTGGTGTCACTTGCCTCTGGCCACACAGCTAGCAGGAGAACCCTAGCCACTGCTGGACTCCAAGGCTCCCCTTCAAGTCTACATTACCCTATCCCAAATGTCTTTGGCACCCTAGTCTTGAGGACACACAGTGGTCCTTTTCCTGAGAAACTATATGTCTATTAATCAAGGAAGATGCATTCCTTTGGTCCCAACTGGGCCTCATCTCCTACTGGATAGATGTACTCTGATTCCTGGGTAGTGTTGGAGACCATGCAGGCTCCTGAAAGCTCAGGCACAAGTTTGGTATGGAGGACTGGCCAACTATAAGGGGGAAAGACTAGGGTTCTGATTTCTGATAGGTGATATGAAAAAGGCACATGCATTCATTGCTTCCTGCTTCTTGAACTTGGATGCACTGTGACTGGTTACCTCAAGCTCCTGTTGCTGTAGCTTTTCCATCATGACAGACGGTTGCCTCAAATCATGAGCCAAAGCAAGCCCTTTTTCTCCCTTAAGTTGCTTTGTTGAGGTACCTTATTTGGAAATCACAGCATCGGGAAAAGAAACTTAGACAGGTGGCTCCTTCCTGTAAGTCTTGTCAGTAACTGCCAGGCTGTGGCTGAAAGTCACTGGCCACTCATAGATGCTTCCCTCATCATAAACCATTTATAAACGTCTTTCTGTGCATCACTTAATCCTCATGACCGTCCTACTTTCTGGGCACCCTCATTTTGAGGATGCTGCTGCTAGGGTTCAAGATCAGATGCTACTGGCCAGGCCCACCTTCACTGGGAGATTCCGTCTTGGGGTTATTTCTCATATCAGGAGGCAGTCATGTGTTTGGCAAAATGTTAACAAGGATAGGGCAACCTCAAGTAGCTTTTCATGCAACATATCTAAGGCTGGGGACCTGTGCCCCTCCCAACAGTGCCTTGTTCCGTACCGTATCTTCTGGTGTGTCTCTTGGCAAAACTTTATATACTCCCTGAGGGTAGAGACTCTGCTTACTGTGTACCAGAGCCTGGCATGAAGAGGAGCTTATGCATGCTAGACATTGGCATAAAGTAAGCACTCGGTTTGCCCAGTTATCACTTTCCTCTTCCTCATGTTTAATTTGTTCTACCCTTAGCTCATTATGCTTTGGGAGGCAGAGATGAAGTACTGTTGGAGTTCTTTCAGGCTCTCCTTTCCTTTAGGGGTGTTTGAGGAGAGTTCCTAGAGCTGCTCGTGAGAATAGAGAGGCAATTTGTTCCATTTGGAGCATCTATGTCTCAACCACATTCATTCCTGTGCTGCATCTTCTCATGGTTTATGCTTCTCCTGGCGAGAAGGAAGGATGCTGTTTTCTCAGGCCCGTAAGGACAACAGATGCTAGTCCTCTGGTGCTAATTTCTTATCCTGGCCGTGTCTTACTGTTGACTGAGACACTTCCGCTTGGGACAATGCTCTTCTCTGTCTCAAAGTTCAAGAAGGGCTGGTTCTTTTGTGAATTATATTCTACCCCGCTTTTCCCTCCCTCCTCACTTTATCTGCTTCTGCTTATCTTTCTTCCAGATAATGGTTGCCACCCTGGCATGGAGGATGCTGCTGGGATCTGGGGAGGTCCAGGCTTCCAAGTTCTCGCTCCTAGCAGGAGGGCACTGTGTTTGCTAATAGGTGTTAAATGGGAACATCAAACTTTAATCAGCCTCTTAATGGAGTCTGGGGACCTGCAGGAGTTCTCAAGTCCTGCATTATACTGCTGGAGCCAAGCTGGATGCTTCAAGTGGGAAGGTGAAGTGGGTGGCTGCTGTCCCAGCCAGACCTATTGGAAGATGCTTGAGCTGTGTGGTCAGTCAACAACCACTTCCATCCAGGACCAAGGGCAGCAGAGCTCACACGGCCAGGGTTATCACTGTGATTATTCATGGTGACCTGTCCACTGTTAGCTTCTTCTTGGTAGAAAAAAAAGACATGTGAATATGAGAGAACCCTGGAATCAGGGGGACCCTGGTTCATACCCTGGAATTTTCAAGCTCGGGAGATGACCGTGAACTTGGTATGATGGTGTATTATTATGGTGGCCGCGTGTGACTCACATCTCCAGGAGTTACCACTTATTTGAACAGGATGTTGCCATTTTTCCTGCTAAGAGGCAGAGTGTATTTTCCTGTCTCTTAATGCTGGGATGGCTGGTGGCCTCTGTGACTATCATATATGGCAGTGGTGTTGTTCGGTAAGTTCTAGAGTACAGAACTTGATAAGTCTTGCAGAATTTCTCTCTATTCTCTTGGAACAGTGAACTGAGACCATGAAAGAGTTCCTGCCTGGTCAGAGCTCCCATGGAGGGGAAGCCAGGTGCTTCTGCTCACATGGAACCCCAACTGTGTGTGGGGTGATCTTGAAGAGCAAGATGAACTCTCAAATGATTGTAGACGTAGAAGTGAGATCAGGAAAGGCCTTCAGAAGAACCCCAGGACTGTGACCCAACAGACGTAAAACACCACTATTTTGGGTGACTGATTTTGGGGTGCTTCATTATTTATTAACAATAGATAACAGAAACAGTCAGTTCCTCAGGGCCTGGGCTTCTTGGAAATGCTTGGTGACTTTTTGGTTGAGAGGTGAACCAATGAGGAGTGGCTGAGATGGTGCCTGGGGTCCTCTAAGTCAGCCTGGGAAGGAGATGAGGTCATTAGGAAGGGATTCATCTTCCACAGCGAGATGTGCGATTCAGCAGTGGGAGGGGAAGGAGAGGAGAGGGATGATGTGCAAGACATTTCAGAGACAAAACAACGGGACTTGATGAATGACTGCCACGAGCAAGAAGGATGAGTCAGAGATGACTTGGAGGTTGCCAGCTTCAGTAAGGGAGTAAACAACGCAGCTGAGAAAGGGTGGAGCAAATCTGAAGGTGAACCAGCCTGAAGATGTTGGGACTCTGGGTGAGAGAAGCAGCCGCTGGACACAGTGGGACACGTGAAGCCTGGCCAGAGCCCCTGCTAGGAGGCTCACTGGAGCAGAGAGGCACTGACACCCGGTGTCGGAGGACACAGGGAGGTGAAACGTCAGCTAGCTGTCTTTGCTTAGCTTCATAAAGACCAGCTGTACAAAGGGATAGGCTGTTGGGCGTTCAGGGCAGAAATGTGGGTCATTAAGTGAGCCTCATAAACCAGCAGATTCCATGGGTGAAGCTGCACGTCATTTAAAAGTATATAACCCAAGGTTTAGTTTAATGTTAAACTCAGATTTGGGCTGTGGAGGCAGCTTGGTTTTTAAAGCACTTGCCTTGCAAGCATAAGTGTAAGATCTTGACACCCAGAACACACATAAACATCTGGGCTTGTAGTATCTGCAATGTAGAGATGAGACAGGTAGATCATGGGCTGGCTGGCAGGCCAGTGAGAGCCCTTCTCTGAAAAAATAAATTTAAAAAAAGGTGACTGGTACTAGTGGAATGACACCCACAGTTATTATTTGGCATGTATACACACACACACACACCCTAATACCTGCACACACACAAATTGTAATAAGCATTTCTTTAGCTCTCAATGCATGGATTCTAACTTCAGGATCCTCCAGGCTGAGAATTAACTCATACAGTTTCCTTTCATTTTCCATTTTTTTTTTTTTTTTGGTGCATTCCAAGTTTTCCATAATGAACATCCAATATTATTTTTTGCATGTAATACTTTGAAAAAAAGAAAAATCCAATGCTTTTGTCTTCTGGTTTTTGTCATATAATACCTTGGAAGGGAGAAAAACAAAGAAGTGAAAGAAATGTTAACAAGAAGATTAAGAGCTTAATGCCCAGGAAAAGGGATGCTCTGGGTGCGCCCCTGTTCTAAGACACCAGGTCACCACAGCAGAGCAATGTCAAGGGATGACAGACACGGAGAGGGAGCATGGCCAGTCTCCATGGGGGATGCAGACTCGGATCCCATGTCTCAGGTCTCCTGGAAATCTAAGAGCAGCTGACAAAGTCTGCTGGTGACTACTGGGGACAGGAGGGCAAAGTAAACATGGCTTGGTGGACTTTTGGGGAAGGTTGGTATCTTAGGAATTGCGTTTTTCTTTCTGGAGTTCTGAACTCTGGGTTTGTGTTTGTGAGGCAAGCACTCTATGGCTGAATAATATCTCCAGACCAGGAACTAAGCTTTGAATTGGTTATAGTTGAGCTGACCATGTTGAGACCTCTGGCAGACAGCAGATCATGTCTGAGTGGCCCAGGTTCCAACTTGTAATCTCCAGCCAGAGAGAATGGCAGGCACCAACCAAGTCCCTGAGTCTTGTGGCAAGGCTTGTAGGCATGGAGTCTGAGCTGGGGGAAGACTTCTTGGGCAGTCCATGAAAACTCAAAGCTTTGCTCGAAAAGGTGTGTGAGTGTACATGTGTGCATGTGTGTGTGAGTGTGCGCATGGACACGCTTGTGTGCATGTGTGTGTGTACCAAATGTCATTCATTCCACTATTTTCTTTAGACAAACCCTCTCATTGACCTGCAATTTGCTAGGTAGGCTCACCTAGCTGGCCAGTGAGCCCCAGGAACCCACCTGGTCCTGCCTACCCAGAGCTGAAATTGCAAGCATGTGCCACCATGCCCAGCTTTTCATTAGGTGCTGGGGATCAAGCTCAAATCTTTGCATTTTCAGGCAAAAATTGTAGTTACTGGGCTGTCTCTCTGACCCTGTTATAGTTTGACATACAAGGGGACTGGCCTAGTCCTGGGTGGCAAGGAGGAAGGAGGAAATGCTAGGTGAGAAGGCCTAGAAATTAGAGGAGTGAAGTGTGCTGAGAGTAGGGTCCAGTTCTTTGAGAGGGAGGCTGAATTGTAGCAGCTTCCTAAGAGCACCTACTCCAGTGCACCATGCCCCTTAGTGCTCATTACTGTATGCTGGCAGTTTGCATCCTGTTGTGGTGTGGGAACAGCTGTGGATGCATCCCAGCCCTGCTCTGGATGCTCAGGGTAGGTTGGGGCTGTTAGTACTGGTGACTCTGAGAGTTGGACAGACAGGCAAGTTCACCTAGGAGGAAGGCTATGTTGCATATGATCCCCCCTCTTAGTCAACAGGGATTTTGCTCCTGTTTCCCCTTGTCAGAGAACTCACCTGGAAAGTGGGAAACCCACTCACCTCATTGCTCAGAAAGGTCCTGGTTATTTTGGGGGTCATAAGAGTTTTGGGAGGATAGCAACTCAGGGTGTGAGATAGCTTGCTATAAAGCAAATGATGATATGAAGGTAGGGTGTCCAGTATAGCATGTCCAGGATAGACAGCATGTCACTTTCATTTGACTGTCCATGTCCCCTGGTGAGCACGATTTGTTGATGCCCAATTGGCTATGGACTCCTTGTAAATACTTCACAGGTACCATCTCATCTTGAACAGGTCCTAGTTTACAGAATAAGAAGGAAATAGCTGGAGAGTTAGCATCATGCCTAGTGGGTTCCGGAAGATGTGCAGGAGAGGGTGTGTTCCAAATCCCACACTAGGCACCAGTGCCATCTTCATCAAATCCCCAGCATGCTGCACTGAGTAGGCACTCTCAGTTGGATTGAATTAGATCTTACTGATATTCCTAAGACATGTCTTGAGAACCCAGGCTTGAGAGATACTAAAGTGCCAGCCGTGAAACTTGAAGACCTGAGTTCGATCCCTTGCACCCACGCAAATCCTGAACAGTGTGATGTGCACTGCAATCAGACTGCTATGCAGTAGGAGACAGAAGGATCCCTGGCATTCTCCGGCCAGCTAGATGACTCAGTGAGTCCTAGGTTTCAGTGAGATGTCCTGTCTCAAAACATAAGGTATGAATTTAAAAGAGAGCAGGTAGGGTAAGGGCACATGAGAGGGTTTGGAGGGAGGAAAGGGACAGGAGAATTATTGTGATTATACCATAATCTCAAAATAACTAACTGGATGAATGAAGGAATAAATGAACACATAAGTGAATGAATAAATAAACAAATAAAATAATTAAATTAATAAGGTAGATGGCTCCTGAGGAATGATATCCAAAGTTAACCTCTGCACACACAGGGGAACACACTGTCTTCACAAATAATACGCTCAATTTAAAAATGAAGTATCTTAAAGAACTTGATCTCTTTTTAAAAACATGTTTGGAATTTCTGTTACTAGGAAGAAAGCAAAAGGCGGAGAGTGGGTAGGCTTTCAAGAGAGATCCAGAATTTCCATTTCTGTAGCTGGTGCAGCTTGCTGCCCTCTGATCCTAGCTCTGCTCTGGTCACCCTTTTGGCTTGGCCTCCTGGGTGCTGAAGAGGATGGCGATCCCACTGTGGCAGGCAGGAGCAGGGGCCAGAGCAGAGATCGGTGCCCTTTCTGCCGCTGGAGCCGGTGAGGCGGAGGCCAGGCGAGCTGGAGCTGAATGCAATTTTTGTCAGCGTTCCCCCTTCCCGTCTATGAATGCAAATCCTGAATTACAAGCCATCCGGATGACAAGCTGACATTTTAGCTCCAAACATTCTCCTATAATTAGCAGAATCTAATGCAATACAGGGAATGGCTCCATTTTACACACGCATTATCGTAATGCCTTTAAATAAGATAATTGATTATGCCTCTGCATAAGAAAGTGAAATATTCGGTGTAATTAAAACCAGCATTCCGATCTTGGCTCCCTGACAGGTGATCCACGTGTCAATTTATAAACCCTTAAGGCAGTGCTCACACCCACATTCCAATTTTTAAAAGTTTGTCTTAAAAAACACACGCACACACACCAAACTTTAGAGAATTTGGTTTTCTGGCTTTCAGCTTGGGGTCTGGAACTTGGAGTGGGAGTGGCTACTTAATCTAGGGTATTTCTGTGCTTCTTCTCAGCTCCCTGATACCATCCTGAT
Organism: Acomys russatus; assembly: GCF_903995435.1. NCBI lineage: Eukaryota > Metazoa > Chordata > Mammalia > Rodentia > Muridae > Acomys > Acomys russatus. The sequence continues at coordinate 33,579,319 of NC_067143.1, read as the reverse complement.
CTGGTTCCCTACAGAGCTCTCTTTCAGAGATGGGGAAGTTGAGGCTCAGGGAGGTGTCAGCAATTCTCTGACTGAGCCTTGGACCATAATAACCCGCCTGTCTCACAGCTCTTGGAAAGAGATTCTAATTTGAGCTTTTTGTTGCTAAAAGTGAGAGAAAGTGTGGTTTGGTGGACAGAAAGTAGGAGTGGGCTTACCAAATCCAGATTCCAGATTTCACATCTCTCCAGAGCCCTGGGTCCTCAGTTGCTGCTGTGTTGTGTAAATTGGCATAAAAATGAGAATCTGTGAAGTGAGAAATCCTGTAGGTAGACCAGTGTGGTCTGGAGTAAGGGGATAAGGTTAGGGCATTATTTGTGTGGGGAGAGGAAAGCCAGATATAGATGTGAAAGTTTCCGTCATCTTGGGACTTAAGGGTCGCCAGTGATGCTCATCCCTTTTGACCCCACATTTACCTTCTGAATGTTGAGTGGTGGGAATGACATAGGACTTGGGTTATGTTGTAAACATGTTGGGACTTATGGGGCAGCTTTCTGGCTTGCTAGAGCCAGGAAATGGATGATGCTACAAGTATCTCAAATAGTGTTGAGGTAGTCCTGTATAACCTGGTCCATTTAGCATCTCTGCAAGGCATAGTCCAGTAGTCTGTGCACATCTTGTGGGACGGCTGGTAGGTGTTGGTGAGTGATCTGGACCTGGGGAGTTCAACAGCTTCAATCAGTGCCTCCTGAAGGGGCAAATGGGTAGTTCCATTCTTATTTTCATGAGCCCATGACTATCCAAATAACCTTACTCACCCAAATTCTAGCGTCTTACAGAGACGCTATCAATATGTCTGTGTAGGAAAACCTCTTCCTAGTGTTGTTTATGATGGTGTCGGTGTCCTGTTGCTGATGTTACAAGTTGTCTCAGACTTGGTGGCTTAAAATACATTTATTTGTTAATTTTGCAGAGATCAGAAGCCTGAACGAATCTCAGTGGACAACCTCAAAGTCTCATCAGTGCCTGTTTCCTCCTTCTAGAACCGGACACCTTCCTTTTTTTGCTACCATCTACCAAGTCAACAGGTACGCATGCACGCATGTGTGCGTGTGTGTGTGTGTGTGTGTGTGTGTGCGCGTGCACGCGCATGTGTGTGCTTGTGTGTGTGTGTGTTGAGTCTTCCTCAGGGTGTATGACCTGATTCTGAAAATTCTGTTTCTTTTCATCAGTCATCAGCATTCAACACTATACTGAACCTAGTAGGATAATCCAGGAAAATCTTCAATATCCACTCTGTTGTGTAAATTAACATATTGACAGGGCCCAAGGAATGGGATATGGGCATCACCGGAAATTTATTTTGATGCTTTTCCTAATATCCTACACCTAAGACTGATGATAGTAGTGATAGCTTCTAAAATTACTCTAAAATTTAGTGGCTTAACCAAGAGACAGTATTTCAGAAATTATCTGAAATTACCCTGCCTCAAGGTCTCTGTCAAGGCTTTAGTCCAGGTCAGCTGGAACTGTTATCACCACAAGGTACTACCACAAGTCTTCTTGGAAGAGGATTTTCCCCCAAGTTCACGGACACAGGCCATTGGTAGTCCTTGGGAATTGTTGATGATTTGGCTAGTGTATTAGTTACCTTTCTATTGCTGTGATAAAACAGTCAGTGGACAAAACAGGCAACTTAAAGAAGGGAGCGTTTTGTAGTGAGTGAGGAAGCTCTGAGTTAGCAAAGTCCTCAGACTCCTGGAAAATTGGCAAAGATGTTACTTATATGGGACAGGCTCAAGACGGGTGACAAAGCTCTCCTCAGGGGTCCCAGAATGAGTGCTTATGAATGAGTGACGAATATGTGCAAAGACTAGCAACTGTGCTTCCCTCTTCCAGGATGTTTACAGGCAGAGACTTCTCATCTACAGCGACCTATAGAGACTAACCATCCTACCCACCCCATGCTATATCTAATAAACATGCTGAGGTTCTAGGGTGTGGAAGTAGCAGTTTCCACATGACTCCAGCATCCCTGTACATGTATCTATGTGTCTGTCCTTTATCTTCATTTTCTCATCCTCTCCAGTCAGGGTTCCAGGACCCAAGTCACCCAGGCTATGGTATAGTTTATTTGGGATTACAATTTCAGAGGAATGAATTCTTTACAGATGGTGGGGAGGCACCAAGCATCAGGTGTGGAGCAGCTAGTTGAGAGCTCACGTCTTGACCCTCAATCACAAAGCATAGAGTGCAACTGGAAGTAGCACACATCTTTGAGCTCTTAAAGCCTGCCCTCAGTGACATAGCTCCTCTAACAAGGCCACACCCCCTAAACCTTCTCAAACAGTGCCACCAGATGGGGACCAAGTATTAAAATAATGAGCCTTTGGGGCACACTACCACAGCTGGAGACACCCACTTCTTGCCTCCTAGACAGCTCCATCTGCAGCTAACATTGTGAGAACAAGTGTGAAGCAAAGCGGGGTCCCTATGGTAGAAGCTAAGGCTTTTCTATGAATCAATACTAGAAGAGGTTCTACCCTCACATCTCCCATATTGTTTGTTAGAAGTGAGTCGCTAAATCTAGCCTACATTCAGGGAAGTGGGGTTACCCACTGTATGACTACCAGAAATAGAAATCAAAATCAAAATCAAAATCAAATGGCAGCCATTGCCGTAGTTTTAATGTGTCCTCTAAAAGTTAATTTGTTGAAGCTTAATCCAAAAATATATGTTTTTGAGATTTGGAGGTGGGGCCCTTAGGAGATAATTAAGTTTAGATGAGGTCATAGGATGGGAGCCCTATGTTGGCTTTAATAACTTCATAAGAAGGAGAGAGAGCCAAGCTAGCCCATTTGTTCTGTCTCATCTATGCTGCCCATTACAATGTCTATAAAACTTTCTTCATTCTACGCTAGTGATTTTCAGTCTTAAATTAGAATGATCTGCAAAGCAGTATAAAATCCCACTCTTTGTCTTCAAGCCTGTGGGTTCTTAGCTGAGCTGCAGCAGAGCTTGCGAGCTTTCACTGTTTTCGGTCTCCAACAGAGGTTCGGACTTGCCCCAGAACTCAAGAAACTGGTTTAAAGAGTTTGCTGATATCTAAAAGAAGGGGGTTGGAAACATGGTTGGAATAACTTGACTTCTGGCTCTTCTAGATGAGGATAAGGATGGAGATTATGATGACAACAATGATGACATCAACACTAGGACAGTTCTTGTTTATGTGAGTACTTAGTACTTGGCAGGCACTGTGCTAAGTTACTTAACTCCAGAGCCGCAGCTTCTTCATCTCCAAAGGGGTGAGACACTGACAACGGGGGTGGGGGTGGGGGGCTAGGTAATGAGTGCCAAGATAAAGTTAAATAGATATAGTACATTTTGGTGTTCTACAGCACAGAGAGATGACAAAAGTTCTTGATATATATATATATATATATATATATATATATATATATATATATATATATATAAAACATATATATAAAACACATTATATTATATATATTTTACGAAGATATAGATGAGAGGTTCTTGAAGACTAATGACTATGATGCGATCAGATGCTATATAAGTGTGTTGAAATACCATACTGGACAGCACTCATATGTACACTCAATACATACTAATTAATGAAAGATTTTTTAAAAAGGAATAAAGTAGTATCAGCATCTTGCAAACAACATCAGTTTGTAAGAAGTTCAGAGCCAACTGTGGCACATGCTAAGTCCTTGATTTATATCATCCTTTCTGGTCCTGGCCATCCCTGCACTCCACCAGGGGACCTGAGACACAAGGAGGCAGGGGCCACAACCACTCAATTGCATGGTATTTTGGAACTGCTGGAAATACTGAGTGAGTGAGCTCAGAGATGCCAGTGGAGGGCACTGTGCAGTGACCACAGCCTGATGGGCTGCTCAGCAGGCTGTTAATTTGCCTAAGCTGGGGTGAGGTTGGCTGTGTGGTACCCAAGTCTTCCATTAGGAGGGTCAGAGTAGCATCTTAAGTCAAGAATGGTAACTCTGAGATATTTTTACCCCCGTGTGACAGAAATGGATCTCTCTGTAGAAGGACTGTTGAAGCTACATGAGGGGGTGCCTTTCAGGCTTCATGCACTTCTTGCCACTGAGAACTGAGTTCTGTGGACAATTACTCCCAGAATTATCTCACCATGGTGGCGTCTCTAGTCCTGCCTAGCAGCTTTGCCTGCAGCTAAGATGGCTTTGTGGGCAAACCTTGGCCTCCCCTGCTTACGCCACAACTTCATTCTTCTGGTATAGCTTGTATCGTCTTCTCTTGTAGTCTTAAAGAAGCAATACCAATGACTGTTGACTCAACTCAACATCATCTACTTCGTTATGCCACTATCAAGGAGACTGAGGCAGAACATAGGGCCTTCTCTCCTGAGAGATGATAGGTTCCACAAGCCCTGAAAGCCTTCATCCAAGAGAATGATCATGAATTGATTTGTATGGGACTTCTGTTCTGGGTGAAACCAATTGTATGTGACAGACAGTTGTATCCCCATGCTCTGGCCTTTGGCATTGGCATTTGGGATTTTAGATTATATTATATTTTTACTTTTAGTTATGTGTGTGTGTGTGTGTGTGTGTATGTGTGTGTGTGTGTCACACACACATGCACTCAGTCCGGTGCCCATGGAGGCCAGAAGATAGATTCAGTTCCTCTGAACTGGAGTTTACAGGTGGTTGTGAATCTCCTGTTGTGGGTGCTGGGAACTGTAGGAGGTACAGACGTCTTTGTATTTACTGGGGGAACTAGGAATATTAAACACATAGGGGTGTCTCTTCAAAGGGAGAGACGTATAGCCTGTTTTCCACCCAGAAGACTGGGAGCAGATGTGATTAATAGCCTAGTGACCTTTGTGCTGTTCCTGTGACCACACAGGATCCTCCCCCAGACCCTGACCTTGAGCTTGTTTTCTCATTTAATGTATAGGATCTATCTTTATGGAAAATGTCACACGTGCTTTATGAAGAGTTTTCATGTAGTCTTGTCTGAAGCTCTGTTGGGCACACAGAATTTAATCATCACCAGGAGACTTTATTCCAAATTATGCTGTGATAAAATGAACTACTCAGGGTCAGACTCCTCGTGAAGTTTCCTGTTAAACCGAGATGCCTTCTTGCCTCCTGCTGACTGTTATTCTGTTGGTCACAGTGTTCGCAGAGACCCCTGCAGGGAGCCACATTCGGGTCCTCTGCAAGAGCGCTAGGTGCTCTTCCTACCTTCTCTCTAGACCCAGTGTTTGAGATTTTATGAGGGAAGGCCCCATGTCCCTAAAGCTCTCTGGTGGCTAGAGGTGGGCCCCTGGCAACAGGAGCTCTAATCGCAGCCATGTGGTGCTCATCTCTAAGTGCCTGCTCCTCTGTCATTCTATTGATAGTCTAGGCTGACAGGTAACAGTGCCATCTCCTCCATCACTCTGTGCTTTGCAGCTGAGAAGGCTATGACCCTTGTAGTTTGTCTGCTTTGTCCAAGGTCAAATGGGAAGTGGCCGGGTTCACACACAGGTCTCATGTTCCAAGCCCATGGCCCCTTTCACTTCACAGCCCGCTTCCATGGAACTGTTTTCATTTCCTTCACGCTGGGAGAGAATCTTGGACAATGGTTCTGCAATGCAGAGCCAGAACGGATGTTGGTGTGTGTGTGTGTGTGTGTGTGTGTGTGTGTGTGGTGTGTGTGTGTATGTGTGTATTATGTGTATGCGTTGTATGTGGTGTGTGTGTGTGTGATATGGTGTGTGTGTGTGTGTGTGTGATATGGTGTGTGTGTGTGTGTTATATGGTGTGTGTGTGTGTGTGTGTGTGTGTGTGTGTGTGTGTGTGTGTGTGATCTAGCCCAACCCTCTCATTTTGCAGAGGAAGAAACTCAAGATTCCCAGATAGGAGTGACTGGCTTAGTGGCTCATGAGCTTTGGCTCACCCCCTTTTTCTTTCCTTGAGACAAGGCTTTACTATGTCGCCCTGGCTGTCCTGGAATTTGCTATGTAGACCAGAGACCTGCCTGCCTCTGCCTCCCCAGTCCTAGGATCAAAGGTTACTTTGATTACTTTACTTTAATTATGTGCACATGCATGTAGGTGTAGGTGCCCACACAGGCCAGAAGAGGTTGTTGAATCGTTTGGAGCTTTTAGGCAGTTGTGAGCCTTATAATGTGTATATTGGGAACTGAACACAGTCTCTGTGAAAGGAGACAGGATACATGCAATTAACTGCTGGGGCATCTCTCCAGTTCCACACACACTGTTCAAAGTCTGCCCCCATCTTCTCCCCAAGGTATTCAAGCCATGACGATGTTTTTCTTTATCTCTGTCCAGTTGGCTCCTGCCTGTACCGTCTCTTCCTTGTTTCATAGCATCACCACCTGGAAGCTTCTCTGAGCATCTTGTCTCTTGCAGGGTAGGTTTGGTGTTGTTGACTCATGTGATACAATAGCCTCTCCATCCTTTGGGATGGATAGTCCCCTGTGCATTGCTAATAGCTGGTTGACTCATCTTCTGAGTTTCCCCACCTATTAGGAGGAAAAGAATTTGTTTTAGTTTTTGTTCTCGACTAATAGGTATTAGAAAACATTTGTGGATGGAAGGAAGAGAAGAGGAAAGAGAGGGAGGGAGGGAGGAAGAGCTTTCCAACACTCCAGGCCCTCCTTGCAGGTGGAGAGTATTGGTGGCTTCTGTCTTGTTGGGGTCTTCAAAGCACAAGGACGCCTTCTGGTTGCTTTTCTGGGGGCTTGTCCCCATCTTCTGAGCTCTTCTTATTTTTCTCAGTAGCTCCCCCCCCAGTGCCCCCCCCCCCCCCCCGGAAAGGAGCAGGTTCGAGGGAAAGAAAAACAGAGAGTGAGGGGGAGAGAACAGAGGAGGCTGTGCTGCTCCAACGCAGGGGAAGAGCACTTAAAAAATGTCACTTAGAATCCCTGAAAGAATAAGCTGTAAAAACAACCACACACTCTCTGCTGGATGACGCAAGTCAAAGAGAAACGCAATGCAATTAGTCACTGGTTCCAAGTAGGAGGCGGGTAGTGGGGGAGGGAGACAGAACTGGAGAACTGTGAAGGGCTGGGGGACCTGGGGGAGCCTCCCTCACACGCTCTGTGTTGTTGCCGCTAACACCTCCAGCTCTTCAGGGAAATGTTACGTCTTTTCTTTCACCCCCCTCCCCCACCAATTTACTGGCCAGAGCCTCTTTGCCATGAGATAGCAGCTTCCGTCTTTGCCAGCACAGTCAGCTTCTTGTAGGTCTAGAGCCTGGGGTACCTGAAAACTCTGACTAAGCCAAGGAGGAGGCTGGGAGAGTACAGGAGAGCCTGAGAGTCCAAAGAAGTGGGGAATTCTTGACCCTCGGGCCTCTCTGTTGCTTCCATTTCCAGCCCCCAACTTCCTGCTCACGTTGGTGTAAAACGGATGCCAGTTCTATTTGGGACTTTGAGGCAGTTGCACTGACAGCTTCACCTACCAAACATTTATTAAACATCTACTAATGCTTTCACGGTGCTCACAGCTTAGGGGGGAAGATGGTAAGTCAAGAAGTAAATTTGTTAGACATGCAAACTCATGGGCTGTGCCCAAGCCTCCCAGGTTAAAGACTTAGAGATTGAGGCCTAGGGATTCAGGCTTTTGGTAAGACTTCCACACTATTTCCTTGTATGTGGAAGTTTGACTCATGTGTTTGAAGAACTTAGGTCCTAGCTGTGTCCAGTGGGAAGATCCCTTCCCTGCCTTTTTGTACTTTTATGAGGTGTTCCTCATCACTAGTAGATCTGACTGGAGGAGATGAAACAATTCCTGTTACTATTTAGAATTCTTAGGTTTTACCTTCCCCTGGTTACCACCTAGATTCACGGCCCAGGCTCTTCCTTGACACATCATTTTTGCACCATCACTCGCCTCCAATGCAGCTCACAGGAGGTGACTGTGAATAACAGATGTCCCTTTTGACCCGGGGGGGGGGGGGGCGACACTGAAGGGTGGAACATCCACACTACTGCAAGATCACTGGAATAAACTAGTTCCCTTTCCACCCTCAGCCATTTCTGACAACTCAAGTTCCCAGTGTGTTTCTAGCCTTTTCCCCACTTCTGCCTCGCTCTTCTCCACATGTTTCCATGCATTTGTCAAGGCGCCGAGCTCTTCCCTGGGGTCTCCTTCCTTCCTGCCCATCCTTCACCCGGAAACCCCGATGGATAGTTGCTTCTCTAGTGCTGTCTGATAAAATCATAATTTCTTACCAGGCGGTGGTGGCACACACCTTTAATCCCAGCACTCGGGAGACAGAGGCAGCCTGGATCACTGGGAGTTCGAGGCCAGCCTGGTGTACAAAACAAGTCCAGGACAGCCAAGGTAACACAGAGAAACCTTGTCTCAAAACATAACCAAAATTACAATTTCTCTTAATTCAACCACTTAGCAACTTGGCCTCTTGACTGTGTTCCTAGCGAGGTTCCTGCTGCCATGGCCTTGGTGAGTGCCTGTTCCTTCACAATGAAGCACTGTGCTCTAGGCTCCTCATGCCCACGTACCCTTTATCTGAAAGCTTCTTCTTTATTTCATTAATGACTCGGTTCTCAGGTGGACACTTCACCAAACAAATTCCTGGGCAGTCTTCTCTCCACTTGATTGCTGTTTTTGATGGTTATTTTTCTCCTCCAAGTCTTTGTTCATTCTGCATATTCCTTTCTTTCTTTTTTTATGGTCGCTTAAGCTATAGATGCTGCCTTCTGTACATAGCTCAGGAAATGCCCTCAACTAGTCTTTACCTCCAAAACAATGACGGCAAAAACAGTGTCCCCTGATCCCAGTGAACCCATGGCATCCACCTTGGTGTTGGCCTTTTAGTCTCCTCAGGCTTTTACGCATTTTGCCTGTTTTCCAAAGGATATACTACACTGGTGGTATTTAAGCTATCAGGATAAAAATGTAGACAAGGCTGGAGCACAGCAGGTGTTTCATTGAAGATGAGGAGGTCCTGCCTTCCATGATCACGCTTGACTTGAGGACATGGTAGGAGTTTATTGAACTGGGGTAGATGGGTAAATGGAGGTTGAAATCTTTTTGTGTCTCCTCCTTCTTGAATTGGCCACCATTGGCAAGACTGTCATCTTTGCTTTATTTCTTTGTTGTTTTCAAGAAAGGGCTTCTCTGTGTAACAGCTCTGGCTGTCCTAGACTCGCTTTGTAGGCCATGCTGGCCTCGAACTCCCAAAGAGCCACCTACTTCTGCCTCCCAAGTGCTGGTATTAAAGGTGTGTGCCATCATGCCTGGCCCAAGTATGTGCCACCATGCCTTGATGCTTTCTATTTTAATTGTCCCTCTTCTTCTCTTTTGAGCATTTCTTTGAGTTTTTTGTCTTATAAGACAGGTGGCTCTCCTCATTTCCTTGACTTTTCTTTGCCAGAAGCAGACACAATTCAGAACCAAATGGTAAGGGCCAGCAAGGCAAAATGAGGGTCACAGAAGGCTTAGACCTGTAAACCATGGTGTCCATCTGGAAAAGCCAGGAGTAGACCTTTGAGAGCTTCAAGCCGCAGACAGGGAGCAGAGAGCTTGTTTCCCTGTAAGAACAATACTTTTCCCCGTGACCTCTCCTGGTCTAGAGAACCCATGGCCAAAAGTCAACAATGACTTCCTCAGCTTTGATTTTCTAATTATGATGTTTAAGAGGGTCTCTTTCTAGTTAGCTACATAAATTTGAGCCTTGAAGGGTCCACAGATACATGACAGATAGGAACAGCGTTTGCCCGGACACCTTTTCCCGATGAGCCTTTCCCTCTGGGCCAGGTGATAATCAGTGAGTGTCCTAACCATTCTTCCAGGACACAGAGAGCAGCAGAGCAGGAAGTGGCATCAACTGGGAATTCCACAGCCATCCACGTTCCACCTTGCATCTGTCATGGCGAGCGCCAGGACAGCCACCCTAGAGTCCTTGTTTTCTGTCACTGCAGCTTTCCTGCTTGTGCCTGTTATCCTGGAATGAACTTTCCAACAGTGCAAGGCCTTAGTCAGCACAGATCTTCATGGTTTTGGAAAGTCTTAAGGAGTTGTTCATGTAACTGAAAGAGAAAGATTAGAAAGTCACAGGTACCCTAGAACCAAACCCCTCCCCTATCTGGATGCCACCAGGCTCAGGCTGAGATAGTTTTCGTTTGGATCAGAATCTTTGGCCACCATCATTAAGGATAGATTAGTAAGGCCTTGCCTCATAGCTTCTGGGATGCTGCAATCTAGGTATTAGAGTGAGAATGCAGAGACTGAGATTGGAAAATGGCACCAGATGTTTTCTTCACATTACATAAAGGCAAGTTTGTGTTACATTTCACTCTGTTATCCTAGACCTTTCACACCCACAGCAGAATAGGCCACAGTACACGATGATGGAAAAAAAATGTGCTTGGTTCTATGGAACTGATTTTTGTGTCCCATGTAAAAGATGTGATGAAGTCCCTTCGGCTAAGTGGCTGGTGGTATCAACTTTGTGGATCAGCTGTGGGACTCAGTTAGGTGATAAGTGTGTGTACATGTGAGTGTGTGTGTGTTCTCATTGAAGCAAGGCACACTGTAACTCCCATCAAATGGCAGCATAGTACAGTGAAAAAAATTCTGGATCTGAGGGCCAGATAGCCACAGGTACTGTTTTAGTTAGGGTTCTTTAGATGAACAGAATAAGTCTGTCTATCTATCTATCTATCTATCTATCTATCTATCTATCTATCTACCTATCTATCCATCCATCTATATCTATCCATCTATATCTGTCATCTACTATATCTATATATCATCTATCTGTTATTGTCTATCATTTATTCTCTCTCTTTATCTATTATTTATATATCATCTATCTATATCAATCTATGTCTGTATATCTATAGAAAGAAATTTATTAGAATGGCTGACAGGCTTACAGTCCAGTTAGTCCAACAATGGCTGTTTACCAACAGAAGGACCAAGAACAGTAGTTGTTCAGTCAGTCCATGAGGCTGGATGTCTCAGCCAATCTTCAGCATACATCAGAATCCCAAAGACACAATCTCTAGTCCCAGTGAAGGATTAAACAAGTAAAGAGCAAAAGCTTCCTTCTACCATGTCCTTTATACAAGATGTCAGCCTAGATTTAAGGTGTTTATTCCCACATCAAACATCCAAATTAAAAGCATGTCTTCCTAATTCAAGTGATTTAATTAAGAGAAAATTTCCTTGCAGATATGCCCTGCCATTTGTGTGTTAGTGCATTTCATATGTAGTCAAGTTGACAACTAATAGTAGCCATCACAAGCACAAATTCCCATTTTCCTTCTACCCTTCCCAGCACCGTGACCTTAGGAAATTGCTCAGTGCAGAGCCTCATTTTCTCATTCAAACTAGGCAAAAAGAGAACCCACATATATTCATTTTCCATCACCGATGTGATGGATTGTCATACATTTAGTGGCTTTAAACAGCATGGAGTTGTTCTCCTACAGCTCCTTAGATCAGACATATGAATGTGGGGCTGGAGAGATGGTTCAGTGGTTAAGAGCACTTTCTCTGAAATCCTGAGGATCAGAGTTCAGATCCTAGCAGCCACATAGCAAGCTGGTGGGCATCCCAAGCAAACACCTATAACCCCAGATCTGAGGGGGATGGAGACAGAAGGTTTTCTGGGACTAACTGGCCTCTAACCTAGTGAAGCTTCATGTACCGAAAGACATCCTGCCTCAGAGAAACAAGTGGAGAATGATGGGAGAGAAAACCTAATGCCCTTTTCTAGCCTCTGTATGTACAGAAAGGGGCATGCATCTGTACACATATGTGCACATACACTCACAAATGAGTGTGTGCATGAGCACACACACACAGATACACATAGAGTAAATAGATACAAATCAAATTGAAGAAATCTGAAAGGGATCATACTTACTTGAAATCATGTGTTGGCAGGGCTGTGTTCCTTCCTGGAGGCTCTAGAGAGTGTGTGTCTGTTCCTTGCCTTCCCTAGCTTGTTCTTATTCCTGAGCTAATAGCCCCTTCCATCTTCAAAGAAAACAATGGACATGTCTTTTTTTTTTATATATCTGGATACTTTTCTTCCTTATGTTTTCCTCTTTAAGTTGCCCACCAATAGCATTGGACCCACCTACCTAACCCAGGATAATTTTGTTAATATCACCTAATTAGTAGCCTTGATTCCATACACAATCTTACAATTTTTTTTGCCATGTCACAAAACATACTCAGAGATGACAGGGATTACCATGTAAACATCTTCGGGGGTCATTATTCTGCCTGCCATATTTCCTCAAAGTCTTGTTGGAAAGATTAATGAGACAATATATATAACCTTTGCAGCTCAAAAGTCTAAAAATTCCTCATTTACTTTATCAGGTTTATTCCATTGAGGCCATCATAAATCAAAAATGTGCTGAATATGCCCTAATCCTCAAGCCATCGTAGCTCAGCCACAGAGAACACTGTAGTGCTTGGGTTGTGGGCCTGACGGAGAGCTGTGGCTTGCTGCCCGTGGTTGTTTAAATGAGAAAGGTTCCCTGGTAGACTCAAAAAATTTGCTCTCCAGCTGGTGATGCTGTTTGGGGAGGTGCAGCCTCCCGGAAGAAGTATGTTGGTGGACATGGCTTTTGAGAGTTTATAGCTTGGCTCCACTTCCGGTTCATTCTCTTTGCTTCCTGTTTATGGAAGACGATGTGATCTCTCAGCTTCCTGTTCCTGTTGTTTTGCTGTCAAAGTACACTCCCATGATGGATTCATCATGCTGGACCCATAAGTTAAAATAAACTCCTTCCTCTATAAGTTGTCTTGATCATGGTGTTTTATCAAACCATCGGGAAAGTAATTAATGTACTGCTGTTGCCCTGAATTGAAGGGCAGTGTCGGACTGTATATCAGAAATACAGAAATGCAAAGTTAAAAGTTTGTTTTCTACTGAGAGCCTAGAGCTTTTGCATCATTACAAAGCTGAAACATTGTGTGTCATTGTGGCTGGATCTATAGTCAGAAGACATGCCTCGAGGTATGCCTGTGAAGGCATTTCTAGAGAGGTTTAGCTCAGGAGGGAAGACCAGCCCTGAATATGGGTGATACCATTATATAGGCTGGGGTCTTGGAATGAATGAAAAAAAGAGAGAAAGCCAGTTGAGTTGAGCACCACTGTTCATGTTCACCTCTCCACGCTTTCTAACTGCAAGTTCAAGGTGATCAATTTTCCACTCTCCTGCTGCAATGCTCACTATTTCCTCACTGTTAGGGACTGCTCCCTCAAACTATAAGCTATAATAAAACTTTCCTTTTAAAAATTGCTTTTGTCAGATTTTTTTTTTTTTACAACAGTTAGAAAAGTACCTGATGCCTTCATTGTCATCATCTTCTTCTTTATTACTCTATCAGGATCTCCCACTCCATCTCTCTATGATGGGAATCCAGTGGGGTCCCTAAGAATGAGCCCCTCTGTGAGCACCACCAGTCTAGGAGTGGGTGGAGGAGACTCACGAAGTCCTTCTGAACTCAGAACATGCCTGGAAGGAGGAGGAAGCCAGACCAAATCAGAGAGACACTTTGTCTGTCTCTCCCAGTTCTGCTTGGTACCTCTCTGGGCCTTGGCTGAAGAGTTGCTTCTGGACAGAGTAAGATTGTGGTGAAGACAGATTTCCCTGGAACCTGGCAGCTCCCTCATGGTCTCCCTGGTCATGTGGGAATCAGCATCCGCTCTTTCTAAAGGTGGCTTTTTTAGGTGGGTTCTTATGCAGTCTTTCTAGTGAAGATGGAGCAGTTGATTAACCAGGCAAGGGCTGGGATGCTCATCACTGCCACGTGGCGGGGAGGGATCCATGGATTCCAGGAGATTGGATGGGCTGAGGCAAATGCTCTATTGTGAAAACAGGGCTTATGTCCTCTAGGGTTTTCAGATCAATGGGCTGGGGCAGGGGGCGGGGGGAGAGGTGAGGGGAAGGCAGGGTGGGGTGGGGGGCAATAACTTAAAGGCATCTAACAGCTGAAACTGCTTCCCAGTACCAAAGGCAGAGTATATATCTTTCAATACCCTTAACCTTTCAGAGGCCACCAGAGGCCATCAGTGCCTGTCACTGAGCACTTCTAGGAAGCTTCTCTCTCTGTCCCTGGGCTTCCATTCCATTCCTTGGCAGAGAGAGGGGAGTGGTCCTGAGACCTTGATTGTGTTCTTTCTTCAGTGTGCCATGCAGGCACAGTGGAAGGAGGAGCTCTACTGAGAAGGTGATTCAGTGATTTTTTCTACCAGACGGTTTCCAGATTTTCATGACATACAAAACTGGTCCTGTCTGCAAGCAACCAGAGGACATACATATTCCTTGCTTATTATGTTATGGACAGAGAAAACATCAAGAGTTGGAGTTTGTAGACCATGTGGGGGGTGGGGAGGGGTGATTGTCCAAAGATGGTGATAACTGTCCTTGTATACACCATACATATGCTCAGCGAGCTATTCTCATGTCGCCAAAGTCCTTCTGCAATCGTTTCCCATTTGCTATAACCAAGGCTGAGGCTTATCTGATGCACCAAGGTCACTGAGCAAGCGATGAATGGATATTTGATCCTGGGTGGTGGCTTGGCACAGAATTCTTGCACGAGCTACAGATCTTGGTGGGAGAAGCTGAGGAAGTGGTGTGGTCAGAGACTTCCCCTAGCTGACCTCAACGGTGCCCTTTCTTTGTCATTTACTAGGATGCCGTGAGGGGTGAAGGAGAGCTCAGGGAAATGGGCTAGTCTTGTCCAAAGAAAGACTCAGAGGAGTAGGAAGAATTTTCTTTCTTTGGCTGTTGTTTTGTTTTGTTTTTACCTGTCTGCCAGGTGATTGTTCATCATTCCCATAGAGATGCTGTGCTGTGTGGCAGGGAGTCCTAGAGGACTCAGATCAAAGGTGGGTGTGTTAGCCAGCACTTGTTGTGCAAGAGGCTGTGCAGAAGGAGGCCTGCCCAATTCCCTGGGCCCTTAGCCCTTCTATTCCTCCCCCACAGCACACAAATAATTTTCGTAGCCAGGGCTCCTGAGGGGCGCTCTGTGGTCCCCTGAATGTGGAGGAGTGATGCACAGACAGAACAGTGGAGATGAATCACTACTGCAGAGGTGACTGAGGAGTGTGTCAGCATCACCTGCACAGAGATGAGACCAGAGTAACCAAGAGGCCCATCAGTAGGGTTCCCACCAACCATCTTCCCTGAGGTCAACCTGGGGGTGGTATCTGTTGATTTCTGCCCAAATCTCTAGGATTTCCATTCGTTCCAACCCCCTCCCCAAATATTTCTTTCCCATGGAAGATGCAGTAGCCAGAGTTGTCTTTTATTGTGTACAAAAGTGAGCTTGCCTGGTACAATTCCCATGCACAAAAAGTCAGGCATAGTGACTAGCTGATCACTCAGCTTTCTGAGTTTCCTTTCTGAGTTCCCAGAATCCTCTGAGGTGTGACCTATGCCATGGATTGTCTTGTTTCTTCTCCTATCTGCCTTTCTGGAGGTTGTCTTCTTATTTAGAAATGTCTGTTGTCTGCCTCTGTATAGGACATGCATGGTTAACTTAGCCTCTTGGGATCTTTCCTGCCATGTTGGAAGACTTCAGCTAAAATAGTAAGCTTTGGCTTCATAGATCTGCCTGGAATCCCTACTCAGTCTCCTGTCCACTGGCTCCTTAGTATGGATGAGCCTTTAAACCTTCTTTGGCCTAGGTTTTTCTCATCTGAAAAAGAGGGTAAAAGCATCTTCCTCAGAGGGCTGTCGAGAGGGTGAAATTCTAATCTCTCTTAACAAGTGACCGGAGGCTGGGACCACCATTTTTAGGATCCTGTATGTGCAAACATAGAAGCCATGGTGTGGAAGAGAGCACAGATTTCTTTTTATATCAACTAACCTTGTGTCATGGCAACTAACCCAGTCTAAAGAGAACCACATCGGCCTGGTTCCAAGGGTATTACCTCCACTCTCTATCTCATAACAGCCTCATTCGCTTATGAACATGCTATTGAAAGAACACATCCAGCACATGAAGGGAACACACTCAAACCACATGTAAACCATAGCAAGTTTCTGGAATAGAACAAGGCCTTGGAACAAGGAGGCGAGATGTTCAGAAGAGCTGGCACAAGGCGTGTGAGTACATAAGAGTCTTGACAGCTGTTTATCTGCTGCTGCCAGTAGCGGGTGAAACACTCTCCTGCTGATGAATGTCTTATGTTCTGGACAACTTGGCTACTTTGGCCTTTCATCTTTGCTAGGTTAGACTCTGATCTATACCAAGGCACTTTGGGGCTCACCACCACCACCACCACCACCACCACCACCACCACCACCACCAACACTACCACCACTTCCACCTCCGCCACCTCCACCTCCACCACCACCACCAACTCCACCTCCACTATCACCTCCACCATCACCATCACCTCTACCTCCATCATCAACTACCTCCACCACCACCATTATCATCATTTTCTTTGAGACAGTGGCTTGCAATGTAGCTCATGGCCCTCCTACCCCCATCTCCCAATTGCTGTAAATAGAGGTTCAGGTCACCATGTCTGGCTCCAAGACTACTTCGGTAGAATGTTTACGTCCTGGACAGGAAGAGGAAATATTGGAGCTGCAGTCTCTGACTCCATTACTCTTTAACGAGATCACATACAAAGGAGTCTTGGAACGCTGAAGGCCCTATCACTCACTGGGCTGGGGAGAGAACCTCTTTGCCACTACACTGTTCTCTGGAGCATGCTAGAGGCCTGCACTTGTCTCTTTGTGCTGTCTCCTCCTCCCTCTCCCACCTTCCTATTCCCTTACACTGTCCTGAGCAGCCCATAAATGCAGTGGGGCTAGACCTCTTCCTTCCTTCGGAGTACAATGCACGGAAGCAGCACTCTTCTTCCTCTTCATGCCCTGAGCCCCACCTCTGTGCTCTCCCTCTGGGCTATCTCACCATGAGACTCCTGGAATGAACTGCAGTATGGAAGGCAGACATATTCCCTGGAACAAATTCAGCTGACTGTTAGCTTGGGTTTAATAACTTATTTATCACATTCCTCACAAATCTATCTCATAAATAGATTTCTTAGCTGAGCTTGCTATCTGGGGCCAGACGTGTTTGAGATGTGGAGGAAACCATCAAATCCACTGTTACCGACACAAAGTGCAGCCGGGTAGGGGGGTTAGAGTGGTAGGAGAGTGAGGAGAGGAAAAGTTGATACCTTTTGGGGTATCTTTAGGGTGCGCAAGGCCGTGTACATCCCTAGCCTCTTGTGGAACATTCTCAGAGGAGGAAACAGATTCAGAGAGGCTATGGAGGTCACGTAGCTGGGAGGGCCAGAGTTTGGAACCCAAACCAGGTCAGTCTGCCTCTGAAGATCATGAGAACGTTTTGGTCCTGGTATAGTTACATTTCTGGAAATGAATTTGTGCCTGGGAAGTTTCTATAAAAGGATGGGCTGGGTTGCGCTTGACGAAATAGTTTATTGGGTGATGTGTTCACCATCTGAGTGTGATCATTAGAGTCCAGTTGCCTGGAACCCATGTAAACTCCAGGCAGGTGTGGCAGCCCACCTGCAATCACAGCGCTTGGTGGGTGGCGACAGGGGTGTCCCTGGAGAGAGAGCAGCTCACTCTGTAAGCGCTGGGTGTGAGCTATGAGAGAGACGATGCCTCAGTGATTAAGGTGGAGAGCAATTGAAGAAAGCAACCGATGTCAAATCAGGCTTCTCACATACATACCAGTACACACACGCACCACGGGCACACCAACATACATATATGTATGCACACTGGACATAGATACACACACAAAAGAGCTTCTCAGTTTTGTTTCTATTGCTTCTTTCTTTTAAACAGATGCCTGTTTTCTAGCTTCCCCAACTCTTTCTCCTACCCCGTAACCTTCCCTTTCCCTCTTTCACTTTTATGGTGGTTCTGTGGCATTGAATCTGCTGGGTTGAGGCCCACGTGGAGTGTAGTGACCCAGGCAGCCATTCTTCTGGTGCCAGCAGTGGGCAAGCTGAGGCTGGCTGGCTGGCTGGCCGGCTGGCTGGCTGGTGTAGCCGAAGGGAGAGAGGCCATTTTAGAGTTGGACTCAGCTGCTCTTGGCTGTGAAACTGGCTGGTGCCTCTGTCTCTCTCAGGACTGGGGACGCTCACCACATGGAGGCACCTGGTGGCTCTATGATGGAGAACTTCCCACCACACATCATGCTAGGCTTCAGAGAGCCCTGAGATGCTCTTGAGCTACCCTGGTCCAGGTGGTATGCAGAAAGAATGAGGACATCTGTGGTGAGCTGGGCACACTGAGCCATAACCCATGGAGTTAATTTTCTTTGCTTCTCCAATATTCTAGGCTAGTAATTAATTGACTTGACAAGTGCTGCTGTCTTCTCAAGGGGGCGAAGTGAGCTCTGAAATGATAGGACGAACATGATAGACATCTTCAAGATCCTGAAAATCTTAACTTGTGGTGGAAGAGAGAGACAGCCAGTGGGCCCACCTTCCGCCTGGATGGAGATAGAAGAAAACTGTCTGTTTTCACCTCCAGCCCCCGCACCCCCCCACCCACTGCACTAATTTCCATTCTCACTGGCCTCTCTACTTATTTCCTACCTGGTGTTAATTATCAGCAATTACAGATTGCTGCCAGCATCAAAGATGACTGTGCGGCTGATCAAAGATTCAGGATTTAAACAAAACCAGCAGATTGTTGCTGTATTTCAAAATTCGATGGTACTGTAGTTCCCAAAGGGCAAACACCCCTGCAGCTCTGTGTCTTCAGGACCATCCACAGCCCTGTGCCTGAGCGATGGCAGTCTTTAGGGAGAAACCTCAGCTCAATGCCTTCAATGGCGAGGCTTTTCTTTTTAGCATAGACTCGTCTAGCATTCATAGAAAGCTCTGTGGAATGACCAGGAAACATTGGGGCTCCTGTCTTCTGCAAGGCGCCTGCTCTGTTGTCACCAGTCCAGGTCCACACTGGCAGGAGCAGAACTCAGGGCCTGGTGTTTAAAATCTAGTCCTGTGACATCTCTGTGATCCTGTTTAAGGCATTTAATCTTTCTGAGCTTTGAGGATCCTGGGAGGAGCAGGGTAGTTGACCCTGCTCCATTCTAGGCAGGAAGTTTACCCATGAATTTTGGTTTCTCCATCAACAAAAACAAAACAAAACAAAACAAAACCACCACCACCACCACCACCACCACCACCACCAAAACACACCTCCTTCATTGAGTTGTTTTAAAGATTAAATGAAAAGACAAACTATTTCAAATGTAAACTCTATATATGAGGTAGTCAAAAAAAAGCATTTAAAACTCTTCATTTAGAATGAAATAAAGCCTTCTCGGTAATTCATTTCCTAGCTCATAAATGGCCATGACTTTCCTGTAAAGCTAGCAGTCATTTACGATAGGTATATATGTATATCTTTCCTCAAGCATGTAATTCAGTAGCAGCAAGTTCCATGGCTGGCTTCCTGAATGTGTCTTGAATCTGCATTTTCTTTTCATCATCACAGCCACTGCTGCAGTCATCTCTCCTTTCAGCCTTTGAACATTGTCCCAGAGTGTTCTGACATTCCTGGCATTAAGAAGTGAGGTTGATTGCCTCGGGAGAGCAGGCCCTGTACCTCTCCTGGGCAACATAGTGGAGCTGGCCCTGATGGCAAAGGGAAGGGTGAGCCAGCCTCAAGGGTGTGAGAGTGGGAGAACTGACCCAGCTCTTCGCTGGCTGCAGTACTTGGGAGAGTGGGTCTAGCATCTTGACTGGGCAGCATAGTGGAGCTGTACGTGATCCAGCTGAGGGCACGAGAACAGAAGAGCTGACCTTGCCTCCTGCGGATGGTGGCATTGGCTGGTCTAGCCAGAGCAGTGCTGGAGAGCTCATCCCGGTGGTGTGGATAAGGGACCAGCTGACCAGCTCAGATACCACCCAGGCCCAGATCCAGGCTTTTGAGTTGGCCCATCCTAAAATCTATGTCGTCTGTGAACTGTTGGTGTGGGTGAAAGGGCCAGTTCTGCTAATCCAAGGTTGAGGATCTCCAAGATACAGGACCACAACACGAGAACCAATAGGAGTCCCAATGAGGATCCAGTATTGATGGCATGACAGAGGCCAGAGACATCGAACCAGACCAATGACTCGTTGCAATGAACATTTACAAGTGAAGATGTTTGGACAGAGAGGCATACTGTGGGACACACTGTGACACACACACACTACAGCTTCCACAGCAAGATGCTGTCTATGCTTTGTCTTGTCTTACTTTTTTGTTTGTGTGTTTTTAATTTTCTTTTTGGGGAATGGTTGCAAGGGCTGAGGGTGCATATGAACAGACAGAGAGATGAATGGGATTGGGGTGCTTAATATAAAACTCATGAAGAATGAATAAAAAGCTAAAAAAAAAAAAAAAAAAGCGAGGTTGATATCCTTTCCCTGGAACCAGATGAGTGTGGTGCTTTTTTGACCAGTTCATTATGATAGCAATGAAGCTACAGGACATCCCTCTCTAGAACATTCTCTCAATAGCCCTTATTGTAACTAGGCAATAATATTGAAAGGAAGCCCAAAAGGGCCATGTTTACTTTGGTTTCTCCATGGGGGGAAAAAAACCCAAACAAACAAAACCAAAACCCAAACAAACAAACAAAACCACATCCCTTCATTGAGTTGTTATAAGGATTAAATGAAAAAGGATTAAAACCTAGATTAAACCTAACTTTTGCCATCCCCTATCCGTTAGAGGCTTCTTACTTGAGGTTCCAACCCTTATGAGAGCAAATGAGACAGATGCACTGTGCCCTTGCTGAATTTTGGACCCACAAATTCAGTGACAATAATAAAATTGCTATTGTTTGAGTGTTATACTGTGGCAGATGGTAGGACGCTCTCCCTGACTACTGCAAAGGCCTCTCAGTTCTTCCTCTGTCTGGTTCCATTAAGATCCATTTTCACATAGTAGCCACTGGGGTCTCTCAAACACACACACACACACACACACACACACACACACACACACACAAGTATAGTAGCATCAGGATATTACCTCCTAGGCCCATGTGGTCTGGCCTCTGCTCCTAGTGGGCTACTGTGGCCTTCTATGAGCGATCAGATGCTGATGGGACACAGGAAGCCCTGTTCCTGCTTAGCATTACTTTCCCCACTTCTGAGGTCAGGCAGCGTGCCTTGTGTGTATGTCGGTATTAGCGACTCTGCCCACGGATCACAACGCCCTTCACAGCAGTCCTGACTGCCCTGGATCTTTTCATCTGTAACTTTTCTTTTGACTTCTGGCACTATGGTATTTCCCTTTCTTCCTTGAAACGCAGCCATATTTTAAAAACACTATGAAACATTTCTATGTGTTTGTTGCTGGAGGGGAGAGTTGCATCAACTTAATAGGCCATGTTGCAAGAAGTCTTAATACTATTTATAGGTAATATGATCGTGTACTTAACTCAAGAGAATCGGCTAAAAGGCTCTGGGAAACAAGAACAGTTGGCAGTGTGGTCAGATCTCAGATTTATAAACTCAACTGACTTTTTGAGAAAAAGAGTGGGTTGCGCACCTCCTCTAAAGCCATTCCGTCCTGAACACAGACAAGACCCACAACTCTCCCAGATCACGTCTGCTTGACCTTTCCTGTTCTTGTCTAGTCTTTTCCTTCAATGCGACCTTTGACAAAAACGTCTGCTTCTCAGTGGAAAGCTATGTGCTTCTGATGGGAAGGAACCCTATAGCTAACATACTGCTAACCAAAGCACTCCATGCCCTAGGCTTATGTTTCAGTTACAAATTGTCTTCAGGTTTTCTCAACAAGGATAGCGTGAAGCAATAGGAAATATTTTTATTTATTTGCTAATGATTTTCTTACAGGTACATATTGTACACTGAGCCCATTCTCCGCTGCCTTCTTTCTTCCTCTTTTGCCCCTTTTTTTCTTTCCATTTTCTTGCTCCTCCTCCCATTAATTCTGTTGCTCTAGACCAGTGGTTCTCAACCTGTGGGCATATCAGATAGTTACATTATGATTCATAACAGCAGCAAAAGTATAGTTATAAAATAGCAACAAAATAATTTTATGGTTGGGGTCACCACAACATGAGGTGCTGAAGTCCCAGCATTAGGAAGGTTGAGAACAACTGTTCTAGACAATTTGACCCTTTCTTTTACTTAAATATACGCATGCATGGTTTTCTATGTATAGAATCTAAGAACCACACAAGATAAAACACATGTGCATGCACGTGTGGGTGACACACACACACACACACACACACACACACACACACACACACATCTTTCAAAGACAGGCTTAATTCACTTAAATAGGAATCGCCCTAGTTGTGTCCCTTCTCCTGCAAACAATATAACTTTATTTTTCTTCATGGGTGAAAAAAACCCTTTGTGTATGAAAGTCACAGTTTCCCGATCTATTTCCCTGTTGTTGGACACCTAAGCTTGTTAATAGGAAATATTTTAACAACTGAAACTAACTTCTGCTCAAAACATGAACTGAACTCACCTCTTCTTTTCACATTGAGCAGGTTTTTGTTTGTTTGCTTGGTTTCTTTTGTTTCTTTGTTTTTTGTTTTGTTTTGTTTTGTTTTGAGACAGGTTTCTCTGTATAGCCTTGGCTGTCCTAGAGTCACTTTGTAGGCCATGCCGGCCTCGAACTCACAGAGATCTGCTTGCCTCTGCCTCTCTGAGTGCTGGCACTACAGGCATGTGCCACCATGCCCAGCTACTTAGTTTTAGTAAACTGGTGTAGGATGAAGCATGCGTTCACACAAGCTAGTGGTAGCTTATTGAGGTAGCTTTAGAAAAAGGAACACCTTGGTTAGCTCTACAAGCCTGAGAGTCGCACTGGGCTGAGTGACAAATGCAAAGAGGAAGAGGCGTCTCATGAAAAACCCAACCAGGGTGTCTGGAGGAAGGACTGCACTTACCTAGGAAACCAGGGATAAGATGAAGTCACAGACACACAAAGCAATGAGATAATGTCAAGTTCATCTCATATGCAGCTCCTATAGCAATGACCTGTATCTACTGATTACATTTTAAGGAGATTCTTATATCTACCAGTTGATGCTGTAAGAGAAACCAAAATTAAACACAAAAACCACAACTCCGAGCTTGACAAAGGGACTAAATGCAGACTATTTTTTTCTGGTGTTCCCATGTCAACAAGTCACTTTTTTTTTTTTTTTTTTTTTTGGCTCATTTTGATTCACAATTATGGACAATAGTTACTAGGTTCCTGGGTTTACAGAAATAGAATGGAATTTTTTGCTCATACATTAAATTTTGTGGAGATGGATGGCATCCCACATTCCTACAGACAAGAGCATAGGAGATGATTAAATAAGACATTTCAACATAGCCAAGCTACTTCTAAAACTTTGCTTGTGCATTTGTGTTTCTTTTTGCACCAAAGTCTTTGTATGTCTAAAAATTAATTTTAAAAATATTTCATATCTTCCTGAAACTCCATTAGAACTACCATTAGAAGTCTTCTGGGATGGGGAGAAAGAGAAGAGACAGCGATACTTCCTAGGGAGACTATAGACAAACGACAACTTGCTTGGCTGATCTCAGAAAGAAACGTCCTAAACTCACAGTGGAAAAAAAAAATCCAAGAGCCAGTCAAATCTGCACACGTTCAGAGGCTGATGGCAGAAATGTTTGGCGGTAACCAAGAGGATGGGGGTGGAATGGTTATGAAACAGCAATGGGAGTTACCGCTGCATGGCATAGAGTTCCTGTTTGGGATGACACAAGTGAACATATATAGCTGCGATGGTTGCACAGCACAGAAAATATAATCCATGCCACTGAATTCTAACTGAGAGTGTTTACAACGACGTCGTCTCTGCATATAATTACTACACAAATATGGAACATCTAGACAGTCACCTATACACCACCCTCCAGTCCTTCCTAAGGAGTCAGGAAGCTCTTTCACTCTGGCTGTTATATGAGTGCTTTATTGTCTGGAGATAGAGTCTAGGAACAGGGGACCTCAGGCACATGGAGTAGGGGGTGTCGTACTGGAAAAAGGCACAGAATGACATGAGTGCTTGACTCTCAGCATCACTGGATGTTCCTACCAAGTCTCCCTCTCCTCAATCCCAGAATATAGACCAGTGTTGTCTTTAAAAAAAAAAAAAAAAGATAAGATCAAATAAGACAAAACAAAAGACTAACTCATTGGAATTGGACAAAATAATTAGAAGGAAGAGAGCCTAAGAAAAGTTACTGCAAACACAGGCTCATTCACTCATTTACACAGTTCCATAAAAATACTAAAGTCGAAGTCATAATATGTATGCAAAGAATATATCTAAGGTAAAAAGAAAGAAGAAAATATCAATAAATGAAGTAAAAATAGATAACAATAAATAAAAAATTTTAATTAAAATAAAAATTAAAAAAGCAAAAGTCCTGTCACATGACATTATAAGGCAAGGAACCTCCAAAGGTGACCTTGAGTTCATTTTTTTTTTTTTTTCTGGCATCTACTGCTAGGCAGGCAACTTGCCCTTTAGAGTAGTTTGTTTTCCCAGTGAGACTACCTTGGAGGAAACTCAATTTTCATTTGCAAGTTGTTACCAATTTGAGATTGATTCTGTGTTAGAGATGGGACATGTGTCTACTTCCTTCAGCTCTGGGACCCCATCTGATGCAGACCCATGTAGGCCCTGTGCATGCTGCCTCAGTCTCTGTGAGTTCATAGGTGTCAGTCCTGTTGATTTAGAGGACCTTGTTTTCTTAGTGTTCTCCATCACCTATGCCTCCTATACTCTTTCCTTTTCTTCTTCCACAGGGCTCTCTGAGTCCCAAAGGGAAGGATTTGATGAAGACATCCTGTTTAGGGCATTTTTAAATAAGTTACTACAGACTTAAGGGGCTTAAACCAGTGTGAGTTTAGCATAGCACCATTTATGTGGGCCAGGGCTATGGACATGGCTTGGCTGCATCCTCTGCTTAGTGTTTTAGCAACTGCAACCCAGGCTGTGTTTTCATCTAAGCAAAGCTTCGGGTCCTCTCCCAAGCCCATAGGAACGGAATTCAGATTCTGGGTGTAGGGCTGCAGTCCCTTTAGTGGCTTCCTTCCTTGGGGCAGCTTTTAGCTCCCAGAATCCCCTTTGCTACAAAGCTTTTTACAGATCCCGTTTCAGCATGGCATTGTCTTCAAAACCCCTCATGCCAGCCTAAGACAGGGTCTTGATACTGTAAATAGCTACTTGAGCGAGTACCTCTTGCATCTCTCTATGGAATTTAATCCAGGCATTTCCCTGATTAGTGGCCGGAAGCATATCCTGGTTTCTGTGTGCTTACTACTTACGTAGGGCTGTAAAAAACTGGGGCAGGGGCTGTCACCTTAGACTTTTGCATACTACAGTTACGAAGAAAATCCCTTGAAATCTCTCAGAGAGAAGTAAACAGGTTCATATGAAGGACAGGGAGTGGAATGGCTCACACTTCTCCATGGCAATGTCAGGAGCTCGCAGATAATGAAGTGACATCATCAAAATTATGAGAGGAAGTGATTTCCTACCTACAGTTTTATACCATTCAAATAAGCTACTGGTGTGAAAATAGAATACACACACCTCTGGAAATTAGAAAAAAAAAAAAAAAAAAACCTCAAATATTTACCACCCCCATGCTCTTTCTCAGAAAGCCACAGGAGACTATGTTGTATAAGGCAAAGGAGTAGCTAATTGAAATGAAGCCGGTCCATTCAAGAAATAGATAACAGGGGAAATCTCCACATGAAGGTACAGGGGAGAATCCATTGAGATGAAAACGATGGGTGGCTGACATGAGTGAATGTGACTTAGATTTAGCCAACTGGTTGGGAGCCTTTGGTTGGACACAAAAATTCAGTAAACGACACAACAATTAAGCAAACAGTGTGGTGGACAGTTATTATCTCCAGAGATCACAAAGCTATTTAGAAATGTAAATGGAACCATGATTTTACTACAGGGCTTGGTTTTGAGTAACTATGGTTTCATTCTAATGTAAATATTATCAATTTAACTGGAGTGAAAAAATGAGATAGAGTCTTGAAAGGATGTAGTTATGGATTAAATTGTGTCCCCCTTCCCCAAAGGTATTGACATCCTAGTCTCTGGCCTCTGTGAGTGTGACTCTTTGGGAGTGGGGGCCATTACAGATGACCGAGTATACGTGTGTTGGTTGGGGAGAAGAACAGGCTTACACTTCATTTTCTTTAGTGGGAAGTTAGTGAGTCAGGCCTATAAATTAGCAATCAAAAGTTACAGGATACCCATGGTATTTAGAGGCCCCAGGACAAATAGTCAAGGGTCATTCAAAAGAGCTAAAGGCTTTTGCTTTGGGGATAGGCTAATGAGTTAGGGAAAAGGAAGCTTGTTGGAGGTTAATGTTTATTTTTAGGAAAGTCTTTGAACCAGATAACTATTTATATCATGTGCACAGATTGATTAAAAAAATAAAAGTGAAAAATCAGCCATAATTAACAAGAAGTTATAATAGAGGAAAAAGAAATCCCTTCAATGAGGGCAATAAAGACCTGCATAACCTGAATAGGACACATGCCAGGTCTTTATGGAGAAAACAGTAACGTTCTACTGAAGGACAAAGATAAATAAAAACTGGCCTCTGTCTTAAGTCGTGCCTGCGGTGGAGGAAATGAGAGAGAAACAATTACAGGTCAGTGTGCAAGGAGCCATTGTTGGGGGGGGGGGGGATGAGCACCAGCCTCCAATTCAGGGAGTCAGAGGTGCTCTCTCTCCCTCTCAGGACGCCCTTGTCAGTATGTACTATGTAACAAGTACCCACAGCCAGGGTGGCTCAGAAGCAGAAATTTGTTTCCTGTTGTTCTGGAGGCTGAAGTTCAAGTTCAATGTGCTTGTAGTCCTGTTGTCTGCTAAGAGTTCTTGTCCTGATATCCTGATGGCCATCTTTGCATCTTATCCTTAGGTGGCAGATAGCAGGGAGGGAGGGAGCAGGGCTCTTGCCCTACATTTCAGGCTCCTCCACCATGATCTGATTGCTTCTAAAGTCTCCATCTCTAGCTGCTACTGCCTGGGAATCGGGGATGGTGATGATGGTGTTGGTGGTGGTGGTGGTTAGGAATCCAAAATATACATTTTTTGGGGGGAAGAAGGGAACACACTTTCAGTCCCTGTCTCTTGAACACCAGTCTGAACCTTAGTTAGCAACTCTCCAGGGGTGGTCATGAAGATAGTAACGCTACCTGAGGAGATGTGCTTCGGGGAGAATTTCCATCACTGGCACCCCCCAGGAGAGGGCAAAGCCAGGTTCTAATCTGTGATGTCATAACCACTCTGCTACTCAGGACTGATATCTTCTGTGTGTCAGGATGTGTTCTAGTAAAAGGATAAAAGTATCAGCATGGATTAGCACAGTTTCCAGAAGCTTCCTTGAAAGCATTGCTTTTTCCCTTTTTTACTGTTCTCTGAATACAGATGTGATAGCTAGAGCTTAGTCAACCTCATTGTCTCACGAGGCACACGGGGATTAACTGTTGCTAGAAGTGCTGGAAGAAGGTAGTTGGCTTACAGAGTAGTTTGGGGTGCAAGGCTGCTGTCTTTCCTTGGACCCCTCATCTCTTATTTTTCTTTTCTTTTCCTTTTTTTGTGGAGAAATGCATTTGTCTCTTAAGCCATTGTTAATTTTGGATTTTTCTATTACTCATATCTAAAACTAATCTTAGAAAACACTGCAATACATGGATAAACCAAGCCAGCAGTCAGATTTGACCAATTGAATAAAGACAGGGGCTGTCTTCAGAGAACGAGGGTAATGCAGGAAGTGTAGGGCAACGTGCAGTACGGTCAGGAAGGGTAGAGAGGAAGCGGTCCAGGAGACTCGTAGGTACATATAACAGGAACAGCAAACGCAGACTGGGCCTGGGTACCCAGTCCTTGTACCGAAATCAAACCAAGCACTTCTTCAGTTTTTAGTGACAAGACATTACAAATTCACACCAAAGCCTTGCTGGGTCCCACAGCAGTTCTGCTTAAGAACAGGTGAAGGGATGCGTTATGATAAGAAAATGGAAGGTGATGTTAGCTGGGAACAGAGAGGTAGCTGGAGCCAGGAGGGGAAGTGGAGGAGGGCAGTGAGGTAGACAAATGAACAGTAACAAAAATATAACGACACACACCCACATGAAGACATCATGGTGAGACCCGTTTCTTTGTATGCTAACTTTAAAAGTTTGATTTGAGAAAAGATTGAGAGCAGGTTAAATTCTTTGCTGCTCTATTTGTCCCAGAGGGGCCAGGGAGCATTTTTCTCTCAGTCAGTCTGTGGATTCTTTGAAACCTAAAGACCTACAAGGGCCAATTCCTTTCCTTAATTGTGCATTTGAGGGTCGTCTTTCTCCAGAGTTGATCAGCTCAGCTGAGGGTAAGTCTTTCCTTTGTCCACATCAGTCCTGTAGTGTGTCAGTCACCAGGTGAGCAACACAGCCAACTCCCCGCTCCAACATGTGTAGCAAGAATGGACAAGGCCTGGAACCCTGGCCTACATATTGACGAAAAGCCATCTCTACCCCATCACGGGACAGGGCCTGTAACCCTGGCCTACATATTGACGAAAGCCATCTCTACCCCATCACGTACCCCTCCCCACTGCTCCTGTCATAGCTGTCATGGCTCCGCATCCCCATCCCCTCCCCAGATAGAAAGTTCCTTAAGGGTGGGTGGGGCCTACCCCTGTCTATTTCAGTTTAGTTAATGCTCTCAGGAGCCAGCACGATGCTTGCTTGGCTCATGGTCAAACCTTCATAAAATAGGTGCCAGACGAATTAATGCTCAGCAACAATAGCACTTTCACCACCCTCGCTGTTAGATACTTGAGCAAAGTCTGTCTTTTCTCCTCGTTACCACGTGGCTCACCGGCAGCCTGTGTGGGGGCCGATCTTGTCGCCCCTTGCTCTAATGTTTCCGCGCTTGCCCTTTCTTCCTCCGTTCTTGCGGATTGCCATGAGTGGTGTGTGAGCAGCCACCTGCTGCGGAGCACTCTGACCTTTCTCGCAGCTCGCCTCCTTTAGGAATGACTCACCTCCCACAGCACAGCACAGCACTCACATCTCCCCAGCATGTCTAAGCTTTCATTATCTTGACTTTGGTTTTTTTTTTTTTAACCTTTTATTAATTTATTCAGATTACAACTCAAATGTTATCCCATCACTTGTATCCTCCCGCTTTCACCCTATTCTCCTCCCCTACGTCTATGACGGAGGAGAACCTCCTCCCCCACTATATGGTCACAGCCTATCAAGTCTCATCTTGGTAGCCTGCTTATTCTTTCTTTGAGTGCCACCAGGCCTCCCCACCAAGGGGAGGTGGTCAAATATGGAGCACCAAACTTCATGTCAAAGTCAGTCCCCACTCTCCACATAACTGTGGAGAATGTCTTGTCCATTGCGTAGATCAGTGTAGGGGTTCGATGTTTACTATTGTATTGTCCTTGTTAGTGCAATAGTTTGAGCAGACACCCCTGGGCCCCGATCAACACATCACGATGTTCTTCTTGTAGGTTTCTAGGACCCTCTGGGTCCTTCTATTTCTCCATCTCTTATATTTCTCTTACCTAGAGTCTCAGTAGGATGTCCTCACATCTATCCCGTTATTCATAATAGCCAGAACCTGGAAACAGCCTAAATGTCCCTCAGTTGAAGAATGGATAAAGAAACTGTGGTACATTTACACTATGGAATACTACTCAGCTATTAAAAACAAGGAAATCTTGAAATTTGTGGACAAATGGATGAGACTAGAAATGATTATAATGAGTGAGTTAACCCAGAAGCAGAAAGACTCACATGGTATATATTCGCTTATAATTGGGCACTAGCCCAAAAGGTATGTCCCATGAAAGTCATCATTATTTCTACTTTGAATTCCAGCACAATGGCACCCTTCTATGCTGTTGCTTTCCTACTCGGTGGATACAGGACTGTATGGTTCAGACCAGCAGGAACTCTGCTCTTGAACTGTTGCCATCTGTTGGTGGGAGGCCATATCGGTGTGATTTTTACATTGAAGCTTGGTTTGTATCTCTAAAAGTTTCTAACTTGGATATTCCTAAGTAGAGAAGTCTTATTTTTTTTTAATCTGTAGTTACACACCAATTATACATATAAAGCCAGACTATTCTTAATTTCTTATCATAGTAGGAATTCAAAATTCATATTTACTCCTTTGTGTTGCATTTCTAGGGTCTGGTGATAAGAAAAAGAAAAAAAAAAAAAAAAAAAAAAAAAAAAAAGCTCACCTGGTTGTTTTTATGGCTCATTTTGTGTTGCTCCGCGCTCTATAGACTATGAGGTAGAATGTAGGTGTCCCACGTAGATGGCCATCTGTGGTAAAATAGCTCTGGACACCCTGCTCTGTTACATTCAGAGTGCGCATCTTCATTTGAAAGTTTTTTTTTTAACCAATGTCCATTATCATTTAACTTTTTTAGTCTAGTGTTTTTGACAATACCCTTTGCAGTGCTTGACAACACTCCTTCCCACCTTACCAGGATACCTAAGTATACAGTATTTTTAAAAAAAAAAAATAGAAATGCTGAAATGATGTATTTATCTGGCAGACCACAGATGTTTCTTGGAGGCAAGAGCTGGTCCTGAAAGGGCCTGAGAAAATGTAGCGCACAGCTCATTCCAGCCCTGGGGTGCTGCACCGTAAAGCAGTGCAGCCTCAGAAGACAGTATCTGCTAGATGTCTGGAAAGGGTCCTCACACTGACCAGCGCAGGGATGCTGAACACCTCTTCCCAGCAGGTAACACCTCCTCTCTGTAATCATCGCATTTTGTGGAAGAGAAACATGAGAAGATTCTAGCAGCTTTAGGGAGGTTTGAAACACCCGTTTTGGTATTTGAGTAGGCTCATCTCAGCTTCTGCTTGTTTTAACATGAGTAAGAGATTATTCACAGTGTGGGTGTGGCAGCGGAGGGGGCATGATCGAGGCTCCAGTTTCATATTTTTCTTTACTTGATGCCCATTTTTTTTTTTTTTTTGCTTTCAAATGAGAAAGACATTCCAATGCCTTTTCTGGGACATCAGTCTGGGCAGACTTCTATAGTTGGGTTTTCCATAAACACTAGCCGTGGTATCAGTATTCCAGGGTATGTTTGGGGGTGGCAGTTGGGAGATGGCTGCGGTTGTTAGTTGTGAGGCATAAGAAAAAAATCTCTGTTGTTTATAGAACCAAAGGACCCAAACTCTGAGAACCCTGATGGGGAATATGGCTAAACATTTGCAGGCTCACCCTTGATCATTAACTATGAATAAGGTTAGGCCAGAAGGCCAGCGTTTGAGGTCTCTAGCTATCCTGGGGGCGTGACAGGAAGTCAGGTCGACTGTGTATGTTGCCTAGGAAGCTCTTTACTGTCATTCTTCCTAAGACTTTGAGAGCATCCTCTGTTTTCAGGGAAGTGACTGGTGTCAATCCTCGGAGTACCGCTGCTGCCAGTTGGCCACAGAATAACTTGTTTGATCTGATGCTTGGTACCATTTCTGCACACATCCTTTTAAAAAGTTCAGTTTCTAGTTTACTAGTGAACTGATAATAGCGGGTGAATCTGTAAGGATGACCTTTGGATGTGTTCAGTTCTGTGGTGACTATTTTTGGAAATTATTGATAACTTCCTGTCCTTCACTTGGTCTTTGGCACAAAATATCTTAGATATGGGTTTCTAAGGATGTGGTCCAGTTCTTTCTTAAGAGGCTTCTGTACTGTTGTCAGAGTCATCAGTGGCAGCATCTTTGCCAAATCACCCATTTACAAAGCTGCCTTTATCAGGACTCACAGTGGCACCTGATAGTGACTGAGCTCAACCAGGATTTCTCAGTAAATAAAGGTACAGTTGAACCCAGGAACCCCATCAAAATAATGTCTCCCCTTTGCCCTCCCTACTGCTCTGCTTTAATTTTTCTTTATAGGACTTAACACTATCTGCATGATATTATATATTAATTTGGTGTTTGCTTGTTAAAAACCACTAGAACTAAGCTCTCTGGGGGTGGGAGTCTTCCTTTTGTTTATCACCAAATTCCAAGAATCCAGGTGGGAAAAGCCTGGAAACAGTCATGGAGTATACGAGGAACTTAGTAATTACCTGTTAACTGAATGTAAGAAGTGATAGGGGAACTTACCTGACATCACCATTTATCTTTAAGTGTTTTCACTCTGCTTTTCTCAGGGTACTATTTTCCTACACCCTGGACTTCTTCTCTTATGGAGGCAGTATGGCTTTCACTAGAAGGAGAACTTTCACTCAGTAGAATCAGCCTTTGCTCGCGGGCTAGCAAAGGTCATCTTGAGCGTGGCCAACAAGATGCACTTGGTGTTAACAGGCCATGGACTCTGAAGAGGATGCAGCCTCGGCACGTGTAATAAAACACTCCAACTCCAAGATTACTTCGTTATTTGCTTTCAGATGCACGTTATCAAGTGAGCCTCACAAAACCTTATGAGGAAAGTAGGAGAGATATTGGCCTTCCATTACACAAATGAGAAAACTGAGAGAGCGTTGAATTCCTTAAACAGTTTGGAATGTATGTATGTATGTACATGCAGGCAGAAATACACACACACACACACACACACACACACACACACACACATACACACACACATATCCACCTAGTGGGGTTCCCTCTGTACCTCAAGTGTTCTTAGATAGCACTTGATTATACAGCATGGATTAATAGGGAAGAAAATGATAGCTATGTATGTTTACAGAAAAAAGTGACAGATTTCACACACAACACACACACACACACACACATGCGTGATGCACACACACACATGGTGCACTGGTAACTTGACTTCTCAACTGTTTTAACACGCCTGGTAGTAACTGAATGGTTTTTGCTGAGTATATGGAAAATAAAGGGAGTGGTTTGGGGAGAGAGTGGCAATAACAAGCCAGTCCCTGAACCTGATGACCTGGATCTAGAAAGAATAAATGACATTGTTTTCAGACAATTCATAATCCTTTCTGGGGAGCTACACTAAAACATAGAACTTCAGATTGTGGTTTTAGATGCTTCTATAGCACCATTGCTTTGGGGATGAGAGAGAATTCAGGAGCATCTGTTCATACAAATCTCACCACTGTTCACAGCCTGGGGAGCCAAACTCTTAGCATATCACATCTGCTTCCTCTCCCTCTCAAGGTCTCCTTGCTCCCAGGGACCGGGTCTCTTTCTTGCTCTTATTTTGGATTCATGGCAAAGTGCATTAGATGGTTTAGGAGTTTGCAGGTTAAGTGTAACTAGGGCTTATCAAGTGTTATGCACTTGAAGAACTAAGCTAGCAAAGAGTAACGTTTAAAAATTCATGCTATGCTGGTCACAGTATGTGGTGACACATCCCTTTAGTCCCAGCACTCAGGAGGCAGAGGCAGGCAGATCTTTGAGTTTGAGGCCAGTCTGGTCTATAGAGTGAGTTCCAGGACAGCCAGGGCTACACGGAGAAACCCTGTCTTGGAAAAATAAATAAATAGATACATAGATAGATACATAGATAGATAAATAGATACATACAGACAGACACAAAGAAAGGAAGGAAGGAAAAAATAAAATAAAAGAAAGAAAACTGATAAACAGAGGGATGGAATCTTTTTTTAAATGTGTTTTAACTTAATGTATGTTTTTATTTTTTATGTGAATGGGTGTTTTGCCTGCATGCATGTCTGTGTACCGTGAGCATGCTGTGCTCTTGGAGACCAGAAAAGGGTGTCAGATCCCCTGAAACTAGAGTTGTAGATGATTGTGAACTGCCTTGGGAGTGCTGGGTCCTTTTAAAGAACAGCCAATGCTCTTAATCACTGAGCCATCTCCCCAGCGCTCCCAAGGGATGAAGCATTAAACCCAGACACTTAGTGCTGTTTTTAATTATGAGTTATTTCTAAGAAATTGTTCTTTGTACTGACTGGACCCCACTCTTAAGGTTCCGTGCAGTTGGTTTGAAGTGTGGCTGAGGTAGCAGGATGTATGCAGTCATGGTTGACAAACCACCACACTATATGCCACTGATAAGCTGTGGGGTGATTTGTTTCAGGAGAAAGAAGGGGTGAGGTTGAAGCAAGTGAGGTTATAGGAAAGATCTGAAGATTATAGGTGTAGTCATTGGTTTCCTTGTTGTTATAATCACATGCCTGAAAAGAAAGCAACACAGGGAAGGGTTTATTTGGCTTACAGTCTGATGAAAGACAGTCCCTCATGACTGAAGGAATATGAGGTGGCTGGTCACACTCATTCTTCATCGGTGTTTAGCCCAGATAGGGCACAAACTGAGGAGACAAGTTAGCCCAAGACTAACTTTGTGAGCCAATGACTTTTTTTTTTTTAAGTGTCACTGAGAAGAATATGGGCAAATCAATGGTGGCACCACCAAAAAGCCCACCCCAGCATAAGAATGATTTGTGAGTACTGCATGCCTGGAGTTCCCGCTCCCCTGTGAAGATGGACCAGCCAGAACTTCCTCTCCTGAGCAATCATTTGCTGCTTGTATAATTTTAAAGAGCAGGCGCGTGAGTCTTGTGTCTTCCTGGGTTTCCTGAGACCTTGGAAGTTCCATGCACTTCCTGGTGCTGTGAGTTGTTTCTTTTTTTCCAGGAGGGAACATTTCAACTCAGAAGAGAAAGCTGCACAACAGCTGGCTTCTCCCTTCTTAGATTTTTGCTCACCCGCAGATTCTTACCCATGGGTGATAGCACTCACATTCAGGCTTTTCTCAGGTTACCTGTGAACACCCTCAGATATTCAGAGGTATGTCTCCTAGGTGATCCTAAGTCCAGGCAAGTTGACAGTAGGAATTAATCACACAATAGGAGAAGGGACTACATTTGCTTTCTTTATAGAAGTCACCAGGGTGGGTGGATGGAGAAATCAATATTGGTTTCTTAATGTAAGCTGCGGTGGGTACAGAGCCACCATTCTCTCATATGGCAAATACAAAAAACGTCTTCTCTAAGAAGACTCAAAGCTGCAAGTGCCCACATTGGCAAGAAGATGGCCACCATGTTGTGAATTTCAAAAGTATCTCTTCTGCCTTGAAGGAGAGAGTACCACTGCAGGAGCATAGTCTAGTGAACAGAACATAGAATCTATGTCTCCATTTTCCACCTGGGATAGTTTCTTACATAGTGAACATCTGCCTAAGAATTATAGCAATCTTGAATAAGAAAACCCAAACACCTAGACACTGCATTCAGTTAGAAGCTGTTTGGCACTTGGCAGTCATGCCCTACCTAGCAACTAAATCAACTAAATACGTCTTCAGAGAGAGAGAGAGAGAGAGAGAGAGAGAGAGAGAGAGAGAGAGAGGGAGGGAGAGAGAGAGAGAATTATGTGTGTGTCTAATACATACCTGGCCCCACCCTCCACTCACTGTCCTACTAAGGAAAGAATGGTCAGTGGACTCTGCAGGAAGCTCTTTCTGAGGGGAACAGCTGAGCATTATGAAGCACACTTCCTCAGACTTGAGAAGTAGGCCTTCAGAAAGAAAGAAAAGACATGCCATCTACAGCATAGAACTCAGAAAGAAAATGATTCAAGAGAACTGGAAGTTTGTCAAATGCAACTCTTAAAATGGATTTTCTTTAAAAAAAAAAAAGTTTTGTCTCGTTATGAAAGCAATCTGAACTAATTTCAAAAAAGTATAGAAAATAGAAATGAGCCCAAAGAAGAAAAAGAAGTCACTTGCAATTTGACTACTCAGAAATAACTGCTGACAGTTTTCTGTTTGTCCTGTTCCAAGCTTCCTATGTTATGGATAGGTATAGAATACATCTCGATCAGCTTTTTAATATAACAATAGTCTGTTAATATTTTCTGTGTAATTAACTACTCCACTACCTTAGTATTTTGACAGTTGTATGGCAATTCATTAATTTATCTAATATACCATTATAATTTAATCAGTCTCTCTTTGGGAATACACATTATCCTCATTAAAATATTATAGATGGTATTAGGGCTGTGTGTGTGTGTGTGTGTGTGTGTGTGTGTGTGTGTGTGTGTGTGTGTGTGTTACAGGGGATTGAACCCAGGGCTTCATACATTCTAGGCAGGCACTACACCACTGAACTACATCCTAAGTAATGCCATTTTATTTATTTATTTATTTATTCACTTATTTATTTGTTTTTGTGTATGTATGCAGGTAGGTGCATGTATAGAAGTAGCACATGAGTACATCTGTGCACATTCATGTACAGGCCAGAGTTTAATGCCACAGGTCTTCCTCGATCACCCTCTAATTTATATTTTGAGGCAGGGTCTCTCATTAGCACCTGGAGTTTGTCAGTTCTGTTACCCAACTGGGTAGCTTGCTGGGGTGGTGGGATCGCCTGTCTCAGCTTCTCAGCTTCTGGGATTACAAGTGAGCCCTCCCTCATTCCTACTGGGGACCCGAACTCTGATTCTCATGCTTGGATGACAAGCATTTACCCAGCATTCTTTCTGTCTTAATAGTTAGTGTTCTATTGCTGTGAAGCGACACTATGACCACAGCAACTCTTATAAAGTAAAATATTGAATTGGGGCTTGCTTATATTTTCAGAGGTTTAGTTCATTGCCATCACTGTGGGAAGCATAGTGGCAGGTAGGCAGGCATGGTGCTGAAGAAAGTGCGGTGAGTTCTACATCTGGATCCACAGACAGCCAGAAGAGGCAGATATTGGGTCTGGCTTGATCATTTGAAACCCCGACATCCATCTCCTCCAACAAGGCCACACCTATTCCAACAAAACCATATCTCCTAATAGTGTCACTCC
Organism: Acomys russatus; assembly: GCF_903995435.1. Lineage (NCBI taxonomy): Eukaryota > Metazoa > Chordata > Mammalia > Rodentia > Muridae > Acomys > Acomys russatus. The sequence goes on along the minus strand of NC_067143.1, from coordinate 33,542,527 downwards.
CTGTGGCCAAGTATTCAAATCTACAAGCCTATGGGCCCCATTCCTGTTCAGACCACCACATCTTCTTTCATTTTTCATTTGAGACAGAGTCTTGCTGAGTTGCCCATGTAGCCCTTTATCTTGTGGTCCTTCTGCCTCAAGCTCCCTAATAGCTGGAATTACAAGACTGGGCCAACAAGCGATGTACATTTTTGAATGTTGATTTGCGCGTGTACTAAGATGCTCCAGAGAAATAGAACCTACAAGATATAGGTAAATAGAGAAAATGAGATTTATTACAGGAATTGGAACATGTGGTTATGTATGCTGAGAACCCCATGGTATGCCATTTGCAAGTTGAAGAACCAGGAAAGCTATTGGTGTAGTTTTGTCTGAGTCCCAAAGACTGAGATCCGGGGAATGAGGAAGGTGGGGGCTTCTGCAGTATATTCTGGAATCTGAAGGGCCAAGACCCAGAAGCCAGGAGCTGTAGTGTTCAAGGGCAAAAACAGGTGGATGTTCCAGTTCAAGAAGAGGCAGAGCATCCGTCTTTTCCTCTGTTTTTTGTTCCTTCAGGCCCTCCGTAGGTACTACTTTCAGCTCCACCAGCAATGGGTCTGAAGTCGCTATGATGTAGCAATTCTTCAGCTTTTAGTGAGACCTGAGATGGAGACCTTGGGTAGACTGAACCTTGAAAATGGGAACTCTCCCAAAGCTGGATCCACTCATCAAGGGTTCAAACAATTAGGGGATGAAGTCACTTCTCATCACAAGATCAGAGACAAAGATGCTCCAGGCTTGTGTGCATTCTTGGTGCGTACCGGGCTGCCCAGCAATGCTGTGAGCTCAGTGGGAAGGAGGGATGGAGTTAGGTGGTCTACCTGTGTAGAAGAACAAAAAGAACTGGAGGGACAAAACCAGCTCCTTCCCTGGGATTGCTGAGTGATGTCCAACACATGGCCAAGTGAGGAGGATACATGGTCCTTTTCTTAGAAACCTCTTTCTTCTTTTTTGGTTATAAAGTGTAGTTTTTCATCATGAGTCTTGCCTGCTCACTAATGAAAATGTAGCAAGTAAAGGAGCATAAAAATGAAGTCACCATCGTCCCACTGCTTAAGGATAATTGTTGGCCCTGTCATCCTAAGCACATGTTGGGGAACATTTGTTCACAGTGATCCCTTGTAGAAAGTTGCAGTCATGCTATCTAATTATTCTATACCCCCCTTTCCACATTTTCCTTCTAACTACAGTTTCAATAATTATTTTCTTTGGCAATTTAGTTTTTAGTTGTGTAGATGACCCAACACTCATTGCCTAAAATCCCTTAGTATTTTCATTATGATTTGCATTTTGCAGACGAGGAAACTGATACCCATAGGAGGTACCAGACTTGCCCAACATCACAAGACAGGTAACAAGTGCAACCAGCACTTCATCGGTTCTATCCATTATTCAGTCATCAAACATTTATAGGATGAAAGGCCTTTGGGAGGCAAGCACATGCTTCCAGCTCATGTAATGTTTATAACTCAATGGAGAGTGTAGTCTTGCAGAAGCTTTTACAGTGCTTTGGTACCACTGGAGTCCAAAGAGGAGGCACCTAGCCAGGTTGAGGTTCACAATGCAGAGGAGGTAACAGTGGAGTTCTGTCTTTTGGGAGAGTGGAATTGGGCAAGGAAGTCAATGGTGAGAGGTGGGTAGAGTGGGTAGCTCAGGGAAAGGTCCAGAGACACAAAGAGACAGAAAGGATTTTAGGCATTGGAAGCCTGGTTTGTGAGTGGAGAGTATTTCCCAATTAGCTTCTATTTAGGCCTTTTCCCAAAGGAGATTTACAAAAGCTCATTAGGATTCTAGAAGGAACCCTGGTGGCTGTGTGGGATGGACTAGGGAACTGGATCTGTGGGAGCTAGTTGGGACAGGATTCCAATAGGTCGTGCTGGTGCCCTACGCGGATGCAGAGTAGCTGGCGCGGGAGGTGTGGCATCGACATAAGTTGTCAGGAGGTGAGACAGAAAGCCAACGTGAGTCGGCGGAGTCGGTACAGAGGTCAAGGCCCTGTGGCGAGCACTGAGATTGGCCATCCATGAAGACAGGGGATGTGAGTTGTCTTGGAGTTCCTTCACGGATTTGTTTTGAGGAGCCTGTGAGACTGAGTGGGTGCTGCGCAGAAAGGGGTGAGGAGTCTCAATGGAGGCAGATTAGGAGCAGAGGAGAGGGCTGGGGTGGGGGTGGGGCATAACTCAAAGCTTACGGGAAGGTGGGTCCTGACCAGAAAAAGGAAAGTACGGCCAGTGGCGAACCAGTTTATGAATCCTGAGAAACCCACAAACTTCAATCTAGATGTGAACAAACAGAGAGAAGTTCATGAAGTTTAAATAATTTAAACTTTTAAGTTAAGTAATTTTCTTGGAGTTTATAGGTACCCTGAAGGTCATTCCTTAGGATATGGAGTTTTTAAAAAATGAAGTTGAAAACACAATTGTGAAGGATACTGTATTTTCGGAGAATATAGAAAAAGAAAATCTTCAAAGGAAATGGAAAAGGAATGTTTGAGAGGGAGGGTAAGTCAGAGATAGCGGGGAAATCCTATAATTCCACTTCTTGGAGGGTGGCAAAAGGAGGTTTAGAAGTTGAGGGCCAGCCTGGGCTACGTGACTCCTCTCCCTTCAATTTCCCTGCAAAGCAAAAAGGGGACCAGGAAGCCATAAGGGCCCAATGAAGAAAGATTGGTGGTAAACGGTGTTGGCATTAAGCTTACGTTCAGGACAGGTGCTTTGCGGGGAAGCAGAACCCCATAGACTGAGGCGAAGAACACAGCAGCTATGGTTTCAGCCAGTGAGCACACACTTCTCCAACTTCACTCAGATTCTCAGAACCTCAGGGTGGGGTCGAAGAGAGCATGCTTCCATGTCAAAGAGCTGCTCTTTCCGTCCTACAAGGCCCATTTCCAGCAGATGGGCTTGTGGGACCCTGTCCACTTCTCCAGCTCTCTCAGTCTCTTTCTCTCAGTGTCTCTCTGTCTCTGTCTTTGTCTCTGTCTCTGTCTCTCTCTCTCTCTGTGTCCTTCTCTGCCCTCATGGCTCTGTCCTTGCCTGTCTGTCCGCTGCCTACATATCTATTCATCCACCTCTACTCCCTCTCCCTTTCCCCTCCCCCAAATGAACTTCCTTATATCAGACATGTTGTGTGGCATAATCATATATTATAACAGGGCTACAGAAGAGAAACTTGCCAGCAGCGGACAGACTGAACATTCAGGTCAGTCAGCGCTCTCAACAGTGATGCCACATCTGAGCATGTGTTTTGTTAGGCAGCTCTGTCTCTCCTGCCACAGAAGGGCGAGAAAAGGCTGCCCTCCCATCCCTCCCACCCCCCGCCAATGCCCGCCCCACTGCTGGACTCTGCACAAAGCCGCGTGGCTGCCTTGGCTGGGTGATGCAAGCTGGCCATGCCTCATGCCCTTTGGAGATTATGTCATTGCCTTGAGAAAATCCTGGCTGGCACACGGGTCCCTTGAGGGATGTGTGAAGCAGAGCCCGGTCAAGCTGACCTTCAGACTCTCAGGGAAAGAAAGCAATGCTTGCTTTTGTTTGCCACTGAGACTTCCAGGCTTTTGTCTCAGAGTGACTGGGTTGTACAATATTCTCTCAGTAAAGACTTGGTGGCTTCACAAAAGCTTCCCTTTGCCCTACCGTTCCTGGCCATAGTTCAGTGTCCCACTTCCTGACCTCCGGCTCAGTCACTGGTTCCCTGCCAGAGACTCAACTTCCAGGACTGAGAGGGAGCAGCTCCGGCCGCACCTTGCAGTCCAAAGTCCATGTCCCTCTGGAGGCCAACCCGGTGCAAGCTGGCACCCTAGTGTGCATCTGGTTACCCACATCTGTACCCAGTCCTGATCAGTGATTCAGTCAGTCCTAATTGCCCCCTTAGATCACTCATTTCACACTCTCCTTCCCTCCCGTCGTCCCCTCCCCCCATCTCTCTTTCAAAATAGGAACTGATCTAGCCAAGGCTGACCTCCAAAATCACTCTGTAGCCAATAACACTTTGAACATCAGGTCCTCCTTTCTCCACGCCCCGCCCCGTGAACCTCCCCCCCGCCGCCTCCCCCCCACCCCCCGGCCCAGCACATACAGGTATGCACCATCACATCCAGTTTATGCGATACTTAGAGATTGGACCTAGGGCTTTCTAAGTACTAGGTGAGCACTCTCTCAACTGAGCAATATACCCAGCTCTCATCTGTACATCTTATTTATCAGACAGTATTTAGATATGGCTAGTGTAGCTATCACCTGCCCCCCCGCCCCCCAAACAAGAGTCCTATGCTGGAAACTTGCTTTCCAGTGTGGTGATACTAAGAGGTGATGGGACCTTAAGAGATGGCGCCTTAGTGCAGAAAGGTCATTAGGTCATGACTTCAGAAGGGACTAGAGTAGTTCCTTTGTGTGGCCCCGAGTCTCTATCCGGAGTCTTATTTTGTCATGCGTGGTTTAACGTCTTTTGTTTTTGAGACAAGGGCTCACCATGTAGCCTTGGCTCTCACTCTGTAGACCAGACGAGGTGGTCTTGAACTTGTTGAAATCTGCCAGCCTCTGCTCCTGAGTACTGGGCTTAAAGGCCTGCACCACCACACATAGCACATTTTTTTTCTTTATAAAGTTTTCAGCCTCAAGTATTCTATTATAGTAGTAGAAAAAGACTAATACAGCTATTATATTCAATTCTTCAAGAGAAACTTTCTCTCATTGTTTCTATGTAAAACACCCATTGCAGGACCTGTAGTTGGTGATCCCCTAATGACCAACAGGTGGTTATTCTAGATATTGCTGTAATGAGCCCTTTGTGCATAAATCTTGGTTTCCATTTTAAAAGACATTCTTATATTTTTGATTACAAAAGCAATGCATCCTTGTTTTAACAAATTAAAATATCAAATTGCATTTAAATTTTAAATGAATTGACAAGCACTCAGATTTGTGGGTCTCCTATGGAGCCGGGGTTCTGGCTTGTATCCTGTGCCTATTATCTCTGAGCAGGGCTCAGGGGACACGGCTACAGCAGGTGGAGTGGAGCTGTTGCTCTCCAGTTCAGGGTGGCTAAGGCTCCTGCTGGGAACACTGAACCGGCCTCCTAATGGGCTCCCCCCCCCCCCAGTTTATGCACCACTGCTTGATTAATTAATTAAATCCTGATTAACTAAAGCATTTCTGATCCCATTTCTTGGTGCTCTAAGCCCTTCAGTGGCTCCCCATTGCCTTACGGAGCTGTTGGACTGTCCCATGGAAGAACTTTTCCTCTTTAAACACTGCATGCTGCCACGCTGTCCAGCCCCCAGCGCTCCCAGCCTGGCCAAGCGCTCATCCTCTGCACATCTCTTTTTCTCTCCCTGTCACTCCTCCCAGACCAATTTCTGTGAGCCTCTCATAGTCTCCTTCCCCAGGTCCCTTTTCCCCATTTCTTTTTTTTTTTTAATTAATTTTTTTATTAACTTATTCTTGTTACATCTCAATGGTTATCCCATCCCTTGTATCCTCCCCCCCATTTTCCCCTTATTCCCCTCCCCTATGACCTTTCCTGAGGGGGGATTACCTCCCCCTGTATATGCTTATAGGGTATCAAGTCTCTTCTTGGCAACCTGCTGTCCTTCCTCTGAGTGCCACCAGGTCTCCCCCTCCAGGGGACATGGTCAAATGTGAGGCACCATAATACGTGAGAAAGTCGTATCACACTCTCCACTCAACTGTGGAGAATGTTCTGCCCATTGGCTAGATCTGGATAGGGGTTTAAAGTTTACCGCCTGTATTGTCCTTGGCTGGTGCCTCAGTTTGAGCGGGACCCCTGGGCCCAAATCTGCCTATCATAATGTTCTACTTGTAGGTTTCTAGGACCCTCTGGATCCTTCTACTTTGCTATTCTCCCATGCTTCTCTCATCTAGAATCCCAATAGGATGTCCTCCCCTCTGTCCCAGTTTCCTGGTAAGTGAAGGCTTTCGTGGGACATGCCCCTTGGGCTAGTATGCAGATATAAGTGAGTATTTACCATTTAATTCTTTCTGCTTCTGGGTTAACTCACTCATTATGATCATTTCTAGCTCAAGCCATTTATCCACAAATTTCGGGAATTCCTTGTTTTTAATAGCTGAGTAGTATTCCATAGCGTATATGTACCACAGTTTCTTTATTCCCCATTTTTTTGTCTAGAGTCAGTTTCCTTTTCCTCCCAAGGTGATGATGCCATCACTCCTTTTCACTGTGGTGTTTCCCCCTCAGCCTCGTTGAGATTTGGGGCAGGGCGTGTGGCCAATTCCTTACTGTGCCTAACAGCATCATCCTTGGCTTCTATACATTATACACTATATACCCACAGCACCTTTCCACTTCCTGGAGACAGTACAGATCTGCGGATATGGCCCAAAGACAGCTGAAAGGCAAACTTGCCCCTGCTTAAAGGACATTGGCCTAAAGTGACATTTATAAGACAAATCCTCTGACATGGTGGGAGCTTGTGTCTTGTGTTAGTAGTCACAATCTAGCCCACCAGGTCCTTCAACCCTCCCGACCTTTGTTTACACTCTACTCCTTCCATTTCCTGGGCCTTCCTTCCTACCTTGTGTTCTTCTCTTCTCAGTCTTCATGGTCTGAGCAACGCAGCCTCTTTCTGTAGCCTGTTCCATCCTGCCTCCCCTTTCTCAGGGTCAAAGTGACCACTCTGCTCCTCAGTGTCCTGTGGTCCCTGCATCTCCCAACTACTAGAGGTTGAGTGAATGTTGAACTGGATAGTGAAGGGGTTCAGGGCTCACAGGCTGGGGTCCCCTCTCTGGTTAGGTGCTGACACTGAGGATAGAGTCTGTCCTGTCCCTTCCTGCTTTCCTTGCCTATACCATGTCCCCAAGCTTGGCCTGCACGCTGACCATGAAAGGGCTGAGGCTATTCATGAAGTATACACTGCTGCCTTGCTTCACTGGGAGGTTACCAGGCTGCATGCAGCAAGGACAGACATTAAAAACCTATTTTCTCATTGGGCATAAGTAATAGACAAGAAAAATTCTAAATTCGTAGCTTTCAGGTGAAGTCATTTCTAAGAGAAAAGGATGGAGGGAGAGAGCTGAGGGTAGGGGCCAGGTGGGAGTCTGAGGGAGGGAAAGAATTGCAAATGAAGGCAAGATGAGGTCAGGGCAGACATATTCCTGCTTCCTGCTTCCTGCTCCTGGACCAGGCTGCCCTCTTCACTTCTAACCCTCTCATTTTTAATTCTTAAAAAATATTTTTTTACGTTTTTCTAAGGAAATAAAAAAAGAGGTTTCTAAAAGGTGATGACGGCAAAGAAAGCCATCCACAGAATTATCTAATGAGCCAGAATGAATTGCGTTTGAAATCATTTAAATGGGATCTGGGAGCATTTAACTGCAGCCTGGGATCTTAACTAGAGTGGGGAGGATCTTCACGCTAATTGCTGGCAATGTATTCCTGTGGAGAGGAAGAGGTAATAGCGAGCAATTAGCAGACGGTAGTGATTTCAGAGTCTGCGCTGCTTGGCCAGGCCAGTGAGAACCTTGGCGACTCTCTGGGGAATCCTAAGGGCCCCCCCAGCAGAGGGCAATCCAGGCCTGGGGTTGTAGGGAGGGACAGGGGCAGGGTGGTAAGATGAGGGGGGCCAGAAACAGGGCTGGGGTCCCAGAAGCAGAAGCAGAGGTGTAGGCAGGCAGCAAGTCTCCAGAAGGCCAGCCTGTTGGTCCTAGCGCCCAGCAGGTTGGGGAATGTGGGTTGTGAGTGAGTCAGCTGGAAGGTACAATTGTAGCTGGAGAATCTATACACAAGGGCAGTTGTAGGAGAGGACTGAAACTCATTGGCTCCAAAGAGTAAAGACAGCTCCATTTCCACTTATTCAGTTTCACCACACACCTTCCCTGGGTTTTCCTTGCTTGGTTCCACTGTGTGTGTGTGTGTGTGTGTGTACACATTCATGTGTATATGTTCATATATGTACAGGTACACCTTGAGTACCATTCTGCAGATGCCATCTACTGAAAAAATTATTTTTATTCATTTATTTAGTACATGTGCTGCTGCTGCTGCTGTGTGTGTGTGTGTGTGTGTGTGTGTGTGTGTGTGTGTGTACGTGCACACGTGCTCATGGTATGGCATGTATGTTAAGATCAGAGGACAACACACAGGAGACATCAGTTCTTTTCATCCTCCAGTGTGTTTCAGGAATTGAGTTCAAGTTTGCAGGCTTGGCAGCAGTTGCCTTTACCCTCTCAGCCTTCTCACCAGGCCTGTCCAACATTTTTTGTTATTTTTGATGGAAAGTCTCTCACCTGTTTTGGTGCTCACCAATTAGGCTGTACTGGCTGGATACTGAGCCCCAGGGATCTGCCTGTCTCCACCTCCCAATGCTGGCATTACTGATGTGACTATTAATGCCTGGCTTGTCTTCTCTCCTCTTCTCTTCTCTTCTTCTTCTTCTTCTTCTTCTTCTTCTTCTTCTTCTTCTTCTTCTTCTTCTCTCTCTCTCTCTCTCCTTTCTTTTCTTCTTTTAAAAAGTTAATTTATTATAATTTGCTCAGATTACATCTGATTGTTATCTCCTTGCTTGTATCTTCCCGTTTCCTCCTCCATTCCTCTCCCACTCTATTCCTCTCCCCTAGATCTCTGACAGAAGGCTGGGTTCTAATGATCAAGCTTAGTTTCTCAGGATTGCAAAGCAAATTCTCTACTGACAGATCTGCTCTCTCCAACTCTTGGTTCTATTACTACTCCAATCCTGGAGGTGAATTCTTGATGTGCACCCAATCCTGGGAAGCTATTAGCCCCATTTTATGGATGAGAAAACTGAAGCTGTCAATGGTGGATGAGTGGTGGAAGACCAAAGAAAAGCTTCCTAAGAGTCACTGTTCAGACAACTGTGAGTGATGACATGCCTCTCTAGGAAGGTTTCCCAATAACTATAAACTATCAGAGAATTAGAATGTTAACTTCATTCAAAAGACTCAAACGAAAACCAGAGGAGAGAGGTTTCTTTTGCATGGTGATAGCAGAGGTGTCACTTGGAAGGTTGTGACACAGAAGAGTGTTATTAGAGGAAAGAGAGGGAGTGGGAAAACAAGGGCTACGTACTGAGGGCACTGGCTGGTTCTGGATCTGGAGAGGAGGCGGAGTGAGGGAAGAGTTAGCATTAGAGAAATGAGTTTTATGTGCTGGGCTGGTGGAGTCTAATCTTCTGTAGTCAGTGGGAGCTGGGCCTACATTTTGAGCTAGGGAGCCATTCTGTAGGTAATCAGTGTAGCAGTGGGGCTTGGAGAGGGCTCAAAGTAGAAATGGATGATGGTAGAAGCCAGAGAGCAATTGTCCTGGTCATTTGGGAAGAGGCCAGAAGAGTCTGATGTTGGGCACAGGCCATGAGATGGGGCGAAGGGAATCCCCTTCTCTGTCTATTGCTCCACCCTGAGCAGCATGCTGGCTCTTGGCTGTATGCTGCAGATCTTGTGTGAGATTGACCTCAGTCTGGGGTTGGAGATGGCAGACCGCGACATGCATATACACACAAACAGCCTGGTGTTGGAAGATGGCTCAATTGCTAAGCATATGCCATACAAGTATGGAGACCTGACTTTGAGCCTCAGGACCCACGAGAAAAGACTAATGCAGCAGTGTGCTGGGAGGGACAGGGTTCTAGGAGCTCACTGGCAAGCCAGTCTTGCTGCTTCCAGTGCAGAAGCAGCCCAGCACATTCTAGCTTCCTCCTTCTGGTTGCTGGCAGAAGAGATGTTGACCCCCAGATGGGACTCAGCTCACACCTGAGTGAAGCAGACAGACTGGACCTGTGCAGTGAGGACAGGGTTCCAATTTTGACTTCAGAATGGGGACAACGGTAGAGTCTCCTGAGCGACTTAGGTCGATTTCTATACACCATCCCCACGTCTGCCTTCCTCCACTGTCCTGCACACCCCTTTCATTCTACCTTCAGTGCCAGTTTCTCCAGGAAGACTTCCCACACCTCCCCGGGCACATGGTGCCTCCCCGAGGACTGGCTTTCTAGGATACTTGTCTGGACATAGATCTGCTTTGAACATACTTCATAGGAGAGTGGGAGAAGTCATGTTAGAGAGCAATTTGTTATTAATTATTTACACCTACCACATGCTCAGTGTGCTGTTGTCACTGGCTTGCTGGTAGTGCTTATTATTAAAGCTACCACTCACTGTGTGCTGAGCAGCTCAATATATTATGTCTAATCTCCCCCACCCCCACCTCCCCCTTTCTGGTGGAATGGAGCTGTCGTGATTGTCTTTTCCAAACAGTCATCTTGCGGTTGGAAGACTAATGTTAGTGAACCACACTGAGTATGTTAAGTTTGGGGACTTGTCCATCTGATGGCCTCTGAGCCACGAGGGGAAGTTCAAGAAACACTTTGAGCAAGCAGCTTTCTCCAGCTCCAGGCACTTGGCAGAGCACTATGGGCTAGAGAGCCTGCACTTAAGGTTTCTTTGAGTAGACCAAGAGGCTGCTGTTGCTCTATGGTCTTCCAGCCCATAGGTGGAGCTGTTGGACCCCAGGAAGTCTCAGGGCCCAGTAGCTAAGGACGGAGGTAACTAGGCAGGCAGGTCCCTATTCAGATCTATGAATGGGAGGGCTCGGCCGTCTTCATACAAAAGGACCCTGGAAACAACCTAAATGACCACTAAGATGGACCTGGCTAAATAAATTATGATAATCCATATAAGAGAATATCAGGCAGCCATTAAGCATCATGGCATAGATTTATGTTGATTGATAGAGAAAGCTATGTCTCCAAATACTTTGTTGAAGTGAAAGCACGCCTCGGGACAGTATCCTAGAGATGTAAAATTGTAAAAGAGAGAGATAGAGATGGGTAGGAAGCAGGATGTCACCAAAACCATCATCATCGGCTCTTCACATGGTATGATTTTTGCTTTACCCTTATTTGTAATGTGTGAGATTTTAAAATAACAAGTATGTATTATTTTTACCATTGAGAAAAGTCAGGTTGGTTTCCTTTTGATGATTTACAAACCAAACCATGTGGAAAGTCTCACTAATGCTCCCCAAAGGTAGTCTCTTCAGAATGTAGCCTCCTTTGAGGTCTCATGTTTGTGTCAGTGACCAAAGGAGTGAGGACATTTGTCAGCAGTGTCAGAGACAAAAACAACTGAGAAGGCCCTTGCTGGGGCAGGCCTAGGCCACACTTCTCAGGCCTGGGTGCATCCTAGAAGGGCCAGCTGAGCCTTGGCTACACATTCACAGCACTGCCCCTTCCCACTGCTCTCCCTCCCCCATCTCACCCTCCCCGCAGTGTCTCAGCTTTCATCTCCACAGATTCTATTCAGCAGCGAGTCCCTGAACTTTCTAATTGAGATCAGAGATAAATATAGTGGGGAAGGCAGGCAAGAGAGGGAGGAGGCTTCGTTTTAATTTGCCACATTTCCCATTAATAACAACTTCTAATTAAAAAGTCTCCATCTCCCAGCCCAAGTCCAGGAGAAAAGTCTCCCAAGGTCTGCCTGGCTGGGGCCTTGGTGCCAGTGAGTTCACAGTGCAGATTTGTGGAACAGCTGAGCCCTCATCGTCAGAAGCCATAATTAATCTGAAGAAGGGGCATACATCACCAAAGACCGTAGTGTTCCTCCTAAAGGGGCCACACACCTTCACTGGGCAGTGGTACCTGCTGACATTTTTGCTAGAACATGTCTGGCAAGGATGAGGCAGATGTTCAGGGGGAGTAGGGGAGTATTTCATCACAGCTGAGGCTCCGCATTCAGGGGATCAGGAGTACAGAGCAGTACTGTAGGCAAGGAGGCTTATTCGTATTATCCTAAGATGCATCTGTTTCATGTTGTCTTTTTTGTTCTTCCCCAGAAACTCCTCTTCATAGACTCGTGTGTGTGTGTGTGTGTGTGTGTGTGTGTGTGTGTGTGTGTGTGTAGGAGTGGCTGTGTTGCTGATGGAGGAGCAATGGCTGTTAATAGTCTAAGACAGTGGGACATGCCACGTAGTATTGATCCAAACACAAGTTAATTTTTTCCCCTCCAGAAATACTTTAATGCCTTGGTTACTTGCTGAACTGAAGGAAGTACTCTAAACAAACCACTGTGAATAAATGAAGGCTGAATGAGCAGAAAGATCCTTTGTGGACTTACAGTCACCTGCATTCACATGGCTCCTCAGCATCCCCATGTAGTCGGGGGTGGGTAGCAGGATCTTAAGTATAATGCACCCAAACACAACTTGTGACCTGTCCCTTATACAGTTTTCCCCCATCTCAGTTCAGAAGTCTTCTTAGCATGCTTGACTCTGCTCTTCATCTTGCATGCTGCCTCCCCTAACCACAAGACATTATGTTGGCTCTACATTTAAGATGCATCCAGATCCAGCAGGAGCCTTTCCTCCTGTACTCCTGGGACCTTAATCAGCATAGCCATCATTGCTCTGCTCTGGTCCATCTGGACATTGCTGAATGACAAGGACACGGTTTGAGAGATGCGTCACTGGGAGATTTTTGTCATGAGTTTTCACACTCCTAGGCGGTATAGATCAATCACTCAACGAATCTTGATGCAGTCGAGAGATATGCTAAACACAAGATGGATGATGCTGTGGTGCATGCCTGGACTCTTTTACAGTAAACTCTTTGTACACACGCATCCGTGCATATAGAAGGAACATGCCAAATGAATATGAAGAGTATGATGAATAAAAACAAAAACCAGTAACAATGGTATATGAGCATTACCAGTATGCCTTATGTACTGTATTGTACATCCCTGTATATTCGTAATTGGCAGTGTAGTGGGTGTGTTTCTATCAGCATCACCACAGACATGTATCTCCTTATGCTATGACATTCAGTTGGTTACAACATCATTAGGTGGTATAAATAATTTAGATTCATTAAAGTGCTCTAGGACACCCACAGAATATATGCTTGTTCTTGACCAGAATGATACATGGTGAAACCTGAATTTCATATTCCTAGTTACACTGTTTGCTTCCATATTTATTACAAAAAGTCCAATTTTAACCCAGCAGTGGGAGGGAGCTATGTAATGCATAATCGAGCTGGTGTTTCTCTTATGCTCAGACCCCTTCAGCGGCATCCTTTCTTACTAAAACGAAGCCTGGGTTCAGCAGGGCTGAGGATGCCTCACTTTCTCCTGCTCATTCTCTAGCCTCTTTTTCAGCCAACTGGTCTACCTTTCATTGCTTGACTTGTGCCAGGCACCTCCCTGCCTCAGTGTCCTGGTACTTTCTCTACTTATCCTCAGCAGACTCTTTCTCCAGATGCCTGTATGGCACAGTGTTTATCTCCTACAAGTTACCTTCCAGCCAAGGTTACTCTGATTACTCCACTTAGCATTACAACTCCATACTATGCCTACAAGCAATCTTTGTTTAATTTTTATAGCACTTTATTTTTTATAGCACTTGAAACTTTCTGATATTTTCTTACCTATGCCTCTTTCTAACATCATTAGAAGGCACGCCATGAGGGCAGAGATTTTTACATCCACTTTGTACAGCACCAAGAACGAGGCCTGGGTACATGTAGATGCCACAGAGCCATTTGTTGAATGGGTGAACACAAGTTAACAGAATGTTCAAGTTCAAATCAAGGCTTACCTACCTGGCAAGCACAGCAAATGAGTTCTAGCACCTGTCATGGAACAGCTCTTCTTAAAAGGGACTAGAGTCTAAAATCTGGCTTAGTCATTTGTGAACCACATGATCCTGGGTATTTGCAACTCTTCTAAGCTTCCACTTGCTTCATTTAGAAAATGGGGATAATGATAGTGTCTGTCTTATAGGACAGCTAGATAGAGACAATCAAAGCCACAGCACACAGTACTTATCACAGCCCAGTTTATAAAAAGTGAGCAGGAAGAGTAGAGGTATGATTTTGTTGTCAACAAGAAATACCCAATAGATCAGCAGGCCCTGTCGATGGTGAGGAAATGAGTATGATCCTTCTCCACAGAAAATGGGCTTAGTATTAAGAAGAAGCAAGGAGATTCTGGTCCAGGCCTTGCAGTAGTGCTATTTTGGATCCACCCTTAATAAATACATTTGCAAGAGCCCCAGGGTTCATCTTTTTCTGCTTCCTGACTACAGAAATGGTGTGACCGAATACCCCACAGTTCTACCATGATGGATTATAGTCCCTCAAAATATGAATCAAAATCAATCACAGAGAGAGAGAGAGAGAGAGAGAGAGAGAGAGAGAGAGAGAGAGAGAGAGAGAAGAAGAAGAAGAAGAAGAAGAAGAAGAAGAAGAAGAAGAAGAAGAAGAAGAAGAGAGCATTAGCTAATGGGAACTGCTAAGATGATGGATGACTCAGTGCTATTCTTCATGGTGATCATTGGTAAGAACTGGTTTGTTTGTCATAGTTCTGAAGAAGTTTGACACAGCATGTATTGGCAAACTTATTTACATATAGTCAGCTTGTAAATATTTTAGTCTAGTTATGGTCTCTGCCATAACTACTTAACTATTGTAGCATAAATGCTTCCAAGAGCAAACAGATACATTTGTGTTTTGGTAAAACTTTATTTATGAAACAGGTTGGAGGGCCATATTTGTTTCCAGAGCTGCTGGTTGTTAATCTCTGGTTCGTGGAATTTTTCCTAGAGATGGCTAAAGGAATAAGTAAAATATGGGGGGAAACGGAGTAGAAGTGGAGATAAAGTGTGTAAAATCTGTATCTATAGATGTTTTCTTCAAAGAAGATGTTTAACCACCCAGGGCTTCTGGATGAACCTAGTGGAAATGATTGCACTGAGTAGAAAGCTATGAGTCTTTACCCAGAGATTTGTTTAAAAAAAAAGTCTAGGACAACTTGGCAGAAACATCAGAGAGTGTGTTGGATAAGTTGTTGACTCAGTTTGCAGAGACTTTCAAAATCCCCATTTACTGGGATATTCTAAGGTATGAGGCTATTGACATTCAGGAAAACAGAGTCACAGATCTGGCATGTCTCCAAAACTGGTTCATTGAAATGTTCACACTGAGGACAGTTTTACTTTCTAATTATATCACCAAGCCTATAGAGTGTACACAGCCACACGTGAAAGCCAACGAGGACGTATTGTCAACTTCATTTAGGACACAATCCATCTCTGTACTCATCCGGGTCTCTCATAGAGACCAGACACTCACTGTCAGTTGCAACCACTGTTCTACTAGTCAAATAGCACGAAGAATGTATAATTCATTTTCCACTTAGACAATAATGTCAAACATCTGGCACAGCAGCCTCTACTCCTCTCATCTTCGTGTATCCGCAAACACTGCTAATTGATCTTGACTGCCATTCTTTTCTGAACCTTGGCCTCAGATAGGTAAGGCTTTGGGGTAGTTATAGTATTAGACATGGAAGCAGCTGCTTAGTTAGAGTAAAATTGAACGTAATATCAAAGAATGGAGGGAAATAATTAAGAATGCCAAGACCTGAACCCTACACCACTTTCTAGTACCTCAGTATCCAAGCATTCTTTCCAATATATTGCTCCAATAACAATCAGTCATTTGTTGGAGTTGCTCATTACTAGTTGAGAAAGTTCAAAGGCAATAAATGCAAGTGTACATTTTTATAACATTACTAGGGGACCATAAGTAGACTGTTGGCAGTCAGGGAATCTCTTCTTTGTATCCTGCTTAGAAAGACTCAATAGAATGTGACTTCTCACCACCTTTGACATAGAGTTCAGTGATAGAGCACTTGCCTAGTATATGTGAGGTTTTTGCCTTCCATCCTAAGTACCAAAAAATATACTGTGGCATCATAAAGAGAGATATACTGGAAATGACTCAAATCTTCTGGGCACAAGCATACCATAAGCCAGGTACTAGAAAATGTGGAGGGAGTTGGTAGCCGCGATTCATCAGACATTCTCCCGTGTGTGCAACCCACCTGTGTTTAAGATGGAGTGGAGTGGTAAGGCTGAAAGACTGAGGGAGTAGGATTCCAGTGAGAGCAGGAGAGTGCCAGAACTAGCCCATATGACCACAGAACAAGCTGAATAAGGGATCGGGGCAGGACAAGGATAGGCTCCATAGTGGATATGTTTGCAGAGCTGGGTTGAGCCCATCTGGAGCATCCTTTAGAAGAGCACTAGCCCCCCAAATATGAAGATCTGTGCAGTCAAGGTCTTATCACAGAAAATGGTACATAGTATCAAACCTCCAAAGCCAAGCTAACATAAATAGGAGAGCAAGCAGGTAGACCAGCTATCAGTACTGCTGTTGTTCATATGGTGGAATTCAGGAATAGTGTGCTGGCTATGGAGTGCAGTTCAGGAGGAGCAAGGCAGGAAAAAGTGAGGGTCCTATGTCTGCATCTCACTCGGTTCAAGATATGAAGACATGACTGTAGCCTGGGGTTTCTCAAATTGGCTTGCTTATGTGCCAGACCAGATAGTCCTCTGTGTGCGGCTGCCAGGCTTATTAGCATTCTTGGCTTCAATCCACTAGCTGCCATGCGTGTAATTGCCCTCACCCCTTAAGGTATGATGACCAAGAACCCAGATATTACAAATTTCTCTGGGGAGCAAGTGAGCCCAGACTGTAACAAACGGAAGATGTCTGTGGCTTTAAATCCCCCAGGCCAAGACTATATTCTCTTGACTTTGTGCTCAAGGGTCCAGGCTACTCCTGGCATGCAGAAGTTGCTTGGTGGACACATGCATGGGTGAAGCAGTGATTTCAAGATCATCCCTTGGACCTCTAGTCTCACAGATGGCTGAAAGGCACGGAGCATGAATCATCAATATGGGAGAAGGAACTGGAAAATGATGAGTTCTTCTTCTGGAAAAAAACAAGACAGCCTGGGAATAAGATCCCTGAGTCATGGGTGCAAAAGGCACTCAGGCTTGGGCCAAGGGGGCTGAGCTCGTATTTGAGATAGATTCTGGAGGCCCCTTCTCATCTTGGTCTCACATTTTGCTCTCCTCGGGCTCAGAGGAGGGCAGGCCCTCTTTGCAGCTTCACTTGTCCTAGGCCAAACAGCTGGGAGTACACCCACTGGCTAATGGAGCCTTTCAAAAGGGGACCCAGAACAGTTCCTTACCAAGTGAGTGGGAGATTTCAATTAAAGGACCATTACCCTGAAACTCTATCCAGCCCCAGCTTCCATCTGCCAGCAGGAGGCCTTTCTCTTCAGGTCTCAGGCCCTACTCTGTGGTTACAGAACTGGCCTTTCACTGGGGCCCATCACCCTCACTAAAACACAGCAGATGCTGCTAATAAACAAACATATTGATCATACAGATATGGGATGTCAGGGACTTAATTCATGAATGAAGTGAGCTTTAAGAGTGCCCAGAGGGAGCCGACTGTATTTAAAGGGCCAGCAGCTGCTTGAGTCTTCCTGAAGTATGCTGTGCAAAGGGCCTGGCTGGGATCATTTTCTCTGCCCTTTGTCTGCCCTGTTGCAGTGAGGGAGACAGAACCTTCTGCTCCTCGATGCCACCTTACCTAGCATGTTGCCTTTCTCACTGGCATTTCCTCTCTAATGTGGAGAGATTGTTAGGTGAGTCTGGAGTGGACTGATTTCCAGCAGAATACAAGCTGACCTAATGTAGTGAAGAGGAAAAAGGGTTTTCTTAGCCTTCTTAATTAGCTTCCTTACCCAGTTGATATGGTAGCAGCTCTTCATCCTTGCAAGCAATCTCTACCTGAAGCAAATAGCCGCCATGTGGCTACTTACGTTCTAGTGAAAGAGAACTGAAAATGTATCCTGTTGGCCACCATGTTTCTATAGAACATTTCCAGGTCTGCAGAAAGTCTCAGTGCTATCCCAGGGGTTGGATGAAAGGAAGGAAGAGAAGCCACTTCTACTCAGTTCCTGAAATCCTTGCTATTCAATGAGCGACTACGGGTAGTCTACCTAGGTACAACGACTCTAAGGCCCCAACCTAGAGCAACCGAGTCCGAGTTTGCAGTTGGACAAGATCCCCGAGTGATCGATGTGCAGGGTTCAGTTTCCTACAGGAAAGCACTGCTCTAGACCTCTTTTTTGAGAAAATGGAAGTGATGCTTGAGAATGAAATGAGAAGTGCTTGCCGAGTCAAGGGTGCCTGATAAGGATGACACCTTAGTCAACGCTTCTGCCTCTGCAGGAGGGCAGAAGTCCACTTTTTGTTGTAGGCCCAATGTTTTCTAGGTACTCAAGGTTGGGACTTTGCTGTTCCTCACTACTGCAGAGACAACATATGAAGTCAAGAAGGGGACCTGCCTCTGCGCCGGGCCCATTCGCGTTGGGCTTTCTCTCAAAGCATGAGCTGGAAACCAGCTTGGAGATGCTCGTCACCTGATTTAAGTTCCACGTGTGAGAAAAGCTAGGAACCTGCACTAAGAGCTTGGGTCGTCCACTGTAAAGGTGCTCATAAACAGACCAGTGAGAAGACCACTTGGTTTAATGCAGTGAGGGAAATGGAAGGATGGCTCCTAGTGGTGGTGGGAACCAAGGGCGCATGTGCAGTGTGGGAGGGTGCCAGGAAGGCTAAGTCAGGTGAGAGGACTACTTGGCAAAGACTAGGAGACAAGATGCTGGTGTGCATAGTGGGCAGGAGTGAGTTGTATAGCAAAAAGGGGTGAAGTTAAAGGATGAATGGGGCACTCAGGGGGCCTTTCATGTTATGGTCCCACTGGGGTTCAAAGGGTAAGGGAGGGCTTAGTGGGGAAGTGAGGGTGGACAGAGGTTCAGACTCAGGACTGTATCTGTCATGGCAAAAGCTGTCCTGCCCTGAGAAAGTCACCCAAGGGTTTTAGGCAGAGGAGCTGTGGGATTATATTTGTAAATCAGAAAGAATGCAGGAGTCACCTTGTGGGGTGGAGCTGGGAAAAGAGTTCTGTATTAGCCCAAGGAGAGAAAGTTCAAGGTTACAGCTTGCAGAGGAGCTAAGGAGAGACAGTAAGCTCTCAGGAAAGGTAGCCATGAGTCAACATGTCCCCTAAATGTCCCTTTCGTTTTCAACTTGTGATTAGATTTTAAAGGCTGGAGTTGAACTTTGCTTGTCCTCGAGTCTTTCTTCACATGCTGTGAAAGTCCTAAAATCCATGAGACACACAGCTGCTTTTGAGGGCTCTTTGTTGCCTGATATGCCTTCATTATTGCTTACGTCAGAGCTCCCTGCGTCTCAAAAGGCCAATTTTAATAGCTCATCTGAAAAAAAAAAAATTGGAATGGGAACAACGAAATAAACAAGCCCAAAGAAAAGTAGAACGGTATTCATGAAGATAAAAGAAGTAATGGATGAAATTAAAAGCTAAGGTACACTAGGGAGTATAAATAAACCCTAAAGAGCGTTCTTTGGAAAGGCTTGTAAAATATATGAACCTGCTTTGAGTGTCTGATTAAGGGAAGGGAGAGATATTAATGAGAGAGAAAACATAGATGGTGTAAATTAATTGCTTCAACAAGATCATCGGGAGTAAATTATAAACACAGTACTTGAAGTTGAAGAACCCCTGTTCTCCTTCCTACGCTGCTAATGCATCTGGAGACACCAATCCACGCCAAGCCCTCCATCCCCTCAACCTGGAGGGCACCGGCAAGCTTTCCTGTTCTCATTCATCTTCCCAGACTGAAAGCTAATTTTTATTTTTATCATTATTAGCGACTCATATTGAATAAATTTTTCTTCTATATGCCAGACACTGCTAACTACTTTGTACAGGTTTTATTTTAATCCTTCACCAAATCAAACCAAGGTAATCTGGACCTATGACTCTGTTTTACAGGCAAGAAAAAAAAATCACTATTTTGTTTTTACAATGATGGATTAATTTGGGGCAGGCTCTTACATTTTCCAAGAGGGCAGCAGCTCTTGTATGTGGGGAGATTGCTTCTTGGGCTGGTACACCTCTGTGAGGTTTTACCGGCACCTCCCCCTGTACAATGGCATCCTTTTCCTGAGTGTGCTCACAGTTCTTAAAGGTGCCAGCATGGGGCCAGGCATTCTACTTTGGCCCTAACATTGCCATGGCATTCTAGCCATGACCCTGCCCCATTGATGCCCGGTTCCCATAGTTTTTTCCCTTCGCCTTATATTTGTCTTTTTTTTTTTTTTTTTTTTTTTTTTCAGTTACTTGCTGTTGACTGGGTCCCAAAATCACTGGATGGAAAATTCCAGAAACAAATGCATCAGTCTTAAGTTGTACACTCTTTGAAGCAGCATACTAAAATCTTGTTCTATCTTGTGAACATTGTGTTCAGAACATAGGTCATGCCTATGACCAGCGTATTCACACAATGTATGCTCCCCAACTGTGGGTCCCTTAGTAGCTCTCTTGGTTGATGGATGGGCTTCTGTGGTACCTCAGTGCTCATGTATAAGTAACTATTATCACAGCAACCTAATGCTACATCCCAGTTTCTATGCCACCCATTTCATCTCACCACATGGACGCCATCATGGGAAGGGTGAACACTGTACAATGAGATATTTTGAGAGTGAAAGAGAGACTACCATCACATCATTTTTACTGCAGTGAATTGATCTACTTTTTAAAATTCCTGCCATTGGTTTTACTTGGTTTATATATTAAACCTCGTCATAGAAAAAACCCGTAGTATATCCTGGGCCTGGTACTATCTGCAAATTCAGATATCTGCTGGGAGTCGTAGACAGTGAGTGTGGGTGGATTAGGCAGGGTTACTAAAACTTCTGGGAGCCCAGTTTATTTATGTTTAAAACAAGGGAGTCCAACTCTCTCTCTCAAGGGACTAGGGGGAACCAATCAAGCATTTGTGTAAAATGTTTGCTATGCATATAAACATCAGGACCTGAGTTTGATCTCCTGTACCCATGGCACTGGGAAGGCAGAGGAAGTGGATCCTGGGGCTAGCCTGGCCTATGTAGTGATCTCCTGGTCCCAGTGGGAGGCCAAGTTTCAATAAACAAGGTGGATATCTCCTGAGGTATGAAACCTGAGGTTGACCTTTGGCCTGTATACACATATACATGCACACAAGCGTGCACATAACGCCTGAACACACACACACACACACACACACACACTTATTAATGTATTTACATTAACATAAAGGGCTTTGATTGAACCTCTGTGGTTTGAAACTTCTTATATCTTTGTGGTTTGAAACTCTTTTATATCTTTCTTTGTACATGTTTGTTTTTAGCTCTCATCCCAAAATCAGACAGCCTTGGCACTCAGCATCAATTGGGCATGTGCATTGCAGTGCTGTGCTTCCCACCTGTATGGAAGCTCTAGATCTCCCCAAACAAGCAAAACAGCACATGAACTATCACTGGGGGAAGCAGATATTGCAGGCATATGGCAATCTCGGTGCCTGCCCTAGCCCTCACCCCATTCTGGCCTTCCTGGCCATGGCCCTCTCCACAGTGTCAAGGTGGATATATCTACAGGGATCTATAATCTCTTCTTGGCAACATAACCTGATTCCCAAACCCACCTCAAGGATCATTCCTTCATCTGCCCTTCCTCCTCCCTCCCCAGACTGCACCCAGCAGTAAAGGCACACTCTGCCCCAAAGGGTGTTATGCATATGAAACACAGAAATAGCATTTGTTTGAATTTGTTCATTCAGATGGGCTGGGAAGGTGTGTGTGTGTGTGTGTGTGTGTGTGTGTGTGTGTGTGTGTGTGTGTGTGTGTGTGTGTGTGTGTGAAGAGCTGTAGAACTTTATGAGAGACTTCTAAACTGCTTCCCGAAGTGTCTGTGCCAATCTGGCCTCCCACTAGTAGTAGAGAAAGTTTTGGCTGACCCTAAACTCTGCTGGCACTGGGGTTGTGTGATTTCTAGACTGAACTTAGAATCGTATGCATTCTGGGCAGTACTCTGTCACAGAGCTACGTGCCCAGCTCAGTCATTTTAATTTTAGCCATTTCAACAGGTGTGAGGCGGCATCTCATTGTGATCGTATTTTGTGTTCCCTAATGACTAATGATACTGAGGATCTTTTCACTTCTTTCTTTGCCATCTGTATGTCTTCTTAGGTAAAGTGTGTGTGTGTGTGTGTGTGTGTGTGTGTGTGTGTGTGTGTGTGTGTAAATATTTTTCCAGTCACAAACTGTGTTTGTTTGAGTGTTGGTAGATTGAACATATATATTCTAGATCAGTTCTATTTAATTCTGTGTCAGATGTATATTTTATAAAGACAGCCAGGCCCTCCATACCTGTGGGCTCCGTATCTGGAGATGCAACCCATCTAGGACTGAAAATGTTGGATAAATTATATCCGTATTAAACATGTACAGATTTTCCCTTGCCATTTCTCCTAACAATAGAGTGTAGCAGATATTTCCACAGCATTTATGTTCTATAAGATGCTGTAGGTAAACTAGAGATGGTTTACAGCACATGGGAAGATACGTGTGGGTTCTGAACAGACTTTACACCACTTGCATGATACAGGGTCTCTATGGATTTGGGGATCTGCAAGGGATCTTGGAACCCATCCTTCATGGACACTGGAGGGATAGCGCTGTTTCCTGTACTATTGAGATGTTTAAGTGGCTAGAGCTAATAGGAGAAAGTTCTAGGTAGCTGATATAGAAGGTGCCTTCACTGGCATGTGAATTGATATGGAAGATACAAGCAATGGGTACAATTATTAAAAGGGAAGGAATGACATAAAAGGAGGAGATG
Source organism: Acomys russatus (assembly GCF_903995435.1). Taxonomy (NCBI): domain Eukaryota; kingdom Metazoa; phylum Chordata; class Mammalia; order Rodentia; family Muridae; genus Acomys; species Acomys russatus. The sequence continues at coordinate 33,519,900 of NC_067143.1, read as the reverse complement.
GCTTAAGACTGGACATTTAGGAAACACAAGCCAGGCAGACTAGGAAGACCTAAGTCATTAAAAGGAAGTTGGCAAAATTGTAGAAGAAACTCTAGAGAAGCGTAAGGCCAGGAAAGAAAAAAGAAAGCAAGGAATGGCGGGATTAGGAAGGGAATGGTTAAAAGAGTCAAATGCACTTGGGAGCTCACTAAGATGAGGACAGAATAGTCTTTTCAGACTTAGTGGCCTGGAAGTCATCACTGACCTTAGCAGGAGCTACTAACATAGAGTGGGAGCAAGGCTGGGACTCACACTGTAATGGACAATACAGCCGCATGGGCATTAAAGGATTGAAATTTGAATACATTGGTTGGTAAATAGCTACCACAGCAAGCTCCATGGAACTCTCATTGTTCTGTCTGTTTCCTTCCATCCTTAGCTTACCCAAGGACCTCTCTATGGTCCATTAGCCAAAGAGAAGCTTTCAGTCAGCAAGGGCCTCTAAAACTCTCTTGGAACTCAATAGTTGGCTCCTTAATCTGCAGGCCGTATTGACAACTAAGTATCATTGTTAGAAAGAAGCCATTATGAAGTGGGGAAACTGAGACAATGCTAAGGAACAACTCTCTAGATAGAGAGCCTGACTTCCAAAAGGAAGGAGAGAGAGCTAGGAAAGAATCTGATGCCAGGTCTGGGTGTCTCAGCACATGCTTGCTCCTTTTGTAGCTGAGGGAGATACTTGGGTCTACTTAAATGCAAGTGGAAGGATCTTGATCAAGCAGGCTTGCTCTAGATAGACAGACTCAGACGTCTACCTCTGTAAGCATTGTGTTTATAAGGTTTTCAGTTAAATCAGTGAGTCCAGTTTGCATATCCACTCTGAAGAACTCAAATGGTGTAAGTTGTCTCCGAGTGAAATATTGACTGAGTAGCTTAACATTGAGTTTCTAAGCCTCTCACTTTGAGGACCAGATTCTATACTCTGATAAAGTCATTGATCTATTTGCTACCTTAGGATACACACTGACCTTCAGTTAACCCTCCCAGACCTTATTTCAACTTTCCTATTAGGCATCCATTGGATCATATAAGCATACTAATTTAGGCCAACCAAGATTACTACCCAATATACACTCCATGATAGCTAACATGTTAATTTGATGAGCTCTCCTCTTGGCATGTCTCTGAGGTCATTTCTGGATTAACCAAGGTGAGAAGCCTCATCTCAAGTGTAGGTGGCACCATCCCATGGCTTAGAGTCCTGGACTAAAAGAAAATGAGAGCATGAACTAAGCACCACCATTCATCTCTCTCTGCTTCTAGGTAACAGATGCATCGTGACCAGCCAGTTTATGCTTCCAGTGCCCTGTCCCTTCCCTACCATGATAGATTGTACTCTCAAACTGTTAGCTGTAGGGTTTCTCTGTGTAGCCTTGGCTGTCCAGGCCTCACTTTATAGACCAGGCTGGCCTTGAACTCATGAGATCTGTCTGCCTCCCTAAGTTCTGGGATTACAGGCGTGCGCCACCACGCCCAGCTAAACCCTTCTTTCTTTGTTATTTTTTTGTCGGGTATTTTGTCATAACCATGAGAAATTGTAAGTAAGTAAACAATACAAAGGGCAAATCACATTTGCTACATTTGCTGGAGATGACCATGTAGGTCAGTGAGCATCAATAGAATACAGACGCCCAACTTTGAGGACTCATCTTGTAAGGGAGAGACAGGATGGTGCTAAACCAGCCTGAGCAAATACAAGGTAGACTGCTCCATCATAAGCGTGAACAGGACAATGGAGCCCAGAGCAGAGGAGACAGGTTCTTCTGTGGTGACAGTCACTATTGCAATGTAATCTGACATGCATCTCCTCACCACTCTGTGCACCCACACTCACAGTTCATATCCACAGAAGCTACATCCTAGGCAGACACCTGTCCAGGTGTGTTGGGCTGGGCCTGGGTCAAGAAAATACCTCATCTGGAACTTTAGAGCCCAGTTGTATCCTCATTCCTTTAGATCAGGATTTCTTAAACTTTTAGCACTTGAGACCCCTGTATGTGTGAGACGTCTTTGTGTGCCATCAGGCATGTAGGCTTGTAAAAAAGGCATAAAAAAACAAGACATTTTCCAATTGTAATTCATAAATAAATGTATTTAGAGTTATTTGATATACATGTACTTTTACCATTAAAAAGCAGGAACAAATTTGTACATTAACAAGATGGATATGCCTGTTCATTCGCGCATAAAGAATTAAATCTTGGTTGAATTTTTCATAGTGCTGCCTGTAGAGTATCTTCAGTGTTTTTTGGAAATGATCAACAGTTTGATCTTATAGTCATCAATGCTGAGAGGCCTGCTTTACATAAATACGTAGTATAAAATGCCAAACTGAAATCCATTTCAGAGATTATTGGGGATTTTATCCTAATTCTAAGCCAACGTTCGTGGACCTCAAGTCAGTAGCAGTTCTTACAATAAAACATGCTAATACAATATAAGCCAAAGACAGACTGACTTGATACTTACATACTGAGAGATGGTGGAAGAAAAACATGGAGACATTGTTTCCCATAGCTAAGTCATCATAAGATCAGAAAGATGTCCTGGTACAGTAAAAAACACTGTGGTTCATAGCATATGGCATTTCAAAGCCGAGCCTAGGTCTTTCAGCGCTTATTGGTGCCAAGTCATACAGCAAAAGACTTGTATAGTGCAAATAGTACATATTGGGTGTTCAAAACCAAGACTGTAGTGAAGTCACATGATACAACATGTGTAAGAGCTGCTAGAAACACGTCAGATTCATTGTGTGTTTGGTGCTGAATTATTTTCTTTGGTTGTTGATAGTCAGAAACCTTGTACTGTTGCCAAAGTCTTCATAACCTCCAACTTCAGTAATGTGTGTGAGGTCATGACCCACACTTAAGAAGCAGGGCTTTGGTCTCTTGAAACAGAAAAGGTCCATCTGTGCCCAGCCTCTCCGAGGAAAACTTTCTTTGCATTATGAGGCTCTACGCTATTGACCATAGACTTGTTAATTACTGTCGCTGGATCTGCAGTGCACCTCAAAGGCCTGTGTGTTAAAGGTTTGACCCTTAGCCTGGCACTACTGAAAAGTGGTAGAACCTTTAAGAGACAGGGTTTGGTGGGAGGTTTGGGGTCATTGGAACTGTGTGGATTGTGAGGTGCCACCCTCCCTTTTGTTTTTCATGTCTCAGTCAAGAGGTGAGGATTTGTCCCATCATGCGCTTCCAACCTTGATGCATTTCCTCACCACAAGGTCAAAAGCAATGGTGGCCTGTTGACTACAGACTGACACCTACAATGCCATGAGCCAAAATACACTTCCCCCTTTTTGTAGCAGCAACAGGAAGCTGACTGATACATTTTCTTTTCCAGGATTCACTTTCTAGGTAATCTCAGGAAATCTTCCCACTACTTCACTCACTAGGAATGGAAATGAGCGAGCTTAATTCCCAGCGGGGCATTTTGATACAGAAAAAAAAAAAAAAAAAATTGTTTTTTTGTCCCAAAGGGAGCCACAGGCACTTTTTAAATGAATTTTCTCTGGACTTCTTTGTAGCTGTCTGCTTATGTTGACTCACAAATTCTCGAAGTTTCCTTCCCTTTTAGGATAGAATTACCATCATGTTCCTCAGAAAGCAAAGAAAACCATTGTACTCCACAGAAAGAAAGGCATCGTCCAGCACTCCAGACTTATGGGGTTGTGTCCGTTGTGGTTTCTTACAGCCTGAGCCACAGACACCCAGGAATTGCCATATACATCACCCACCTGAAGTAGCTGCCCACACATGTTGCCATCAGGGGAGAACCACCATGGTCTCATAGTGTTTCAATGCAAGCTATGAAACGAGCACATTGAAGACCAATATGTTCTTGCCATTTTAAACCTTTCTATAGAATGCCTCTGTACACAGCCAAGGACTTTCACTTTAAAATCTACTGTTCTTTATTGTGCTCTTTGGGGGGCAAAAGAGAAGCTAGGGAGAAAGAAGAAGGATCTGGGGGTTTACTAATACAAAGTCCTGCCTTGTAGACTTCTGTTGTCCTGGAGGATGGGGTTGGCAACTGAAAACCCCAAGTGGTTGCTGTGGAAGGGAGTGTTTCTCATGCTACAAAAATGTACCAGATATATGTGGGCAAAGCATCTGTCTTCCATTACTCTTATATGCCCTGAGAACCTCTGTCCCCAGCTCAAGGGACATGGGGAACTTCTTGCCACACAAGTTTTAAGCCAGAAAAGTTAGACATTAAATCTACGCTCAGTCAGTTACCTGGTGTCTCTGATGTACTGCTTGGAAAGTTAAAGGCCTGTGGGGACTGTACACATCAAGTTGAGGTAGCTCATGGCTTATGTGGGAGCCTATGGCTGTGGAAGTTCCATGGAGGCTCCCTCCAGTGCCTCTGGTGGAAATGTGGGGTGATGAGGTTGCAGGGTCTCTAACCCAAGAGAACCAAATCAAATGTAGCAGAGGCAGGAAGGGTTGTGGTCTCAGTTCAGGCTACTGGGGCTTCTTCGGGTGCCTCTGTGGCAACTGTGACCCTCTGTGACAGCACTTGTATAAACAGTCCAGCGTTGCCTCTGAGGTGTCTATGATCATTTCTGTCATGCTATAACGGACACACACACCATACCACACCACACCACACCCCCCAAAACACTAATACTAAGACCCACTGCTTTTCAGAACTTACTTTGAGAGCAGGGAACCTAAACCATCTCCAGGGGAACACTATGGAGATCAGGGTTGAGGGTCCACACAGGACAACTGGAGCTTTCTCCTTTTTACTTAGCTACATCACAGTCCACGGACACCCCCTGCTGAGAGGCCTTTCCCCAGCTAAACTCCTGGCTTCTCTTTTGGCTCTTACGGACTTTCACAGGAGTAGGGGAGTGCCATCTTGTTATGGTGCCGTCATTGTGTCTTGTATGAATGGTGTCCTCAGGACCTGGGCCGTGACACTCATTACTGTTCAGGCTCCAGCTGTTGTCTGCATTACTCTTAGTCTGCCGTGCTTGCCTGTCATTGGGCTAAATTTTGTGCCTGGGTTAGCCTTTCATGTTCCATATGAGAAGTTGCTTTTAATCTTTATGTAGTCCCTCTCCCAATCTAAACTCATTCAAGATATGTGTGCCCAATTTGATATGGGTAAATGTCCATTTTACCAGGCATGACAGACATTGGTGGTTGCCCACATAAGAGATGTCTTTGTACCTCAAATCCTTCCTTGCTCGCCTCTTACTCCACGAAGAGATAGGCCTTAAGAAAACTGATGGTGAGGGAGGAGCAGAGAAGGAAAGAGGAGTCTGTGCTTGGTAACACTGTTGAACCACTGTGAGTGGACACCTGAACTGAGCGTCATCACTTGATACAACTTCCTGGTGCCCTAATGGAATGTCATAAACTAGCTAATTTATAAAGAATAGGGGCTATTTTCTATAGTGATGGAGGCTGGGAAGTCCAAAGCAGAGGGTCTGCATCTCAGAGGCCTTCCTGTTGCAGAGGACTTTTCAAGGTGGTGCTGAGCCTCGTGTGCCGAGGCAGTTGGCCTTGTTCAGCTCTCTCCTATGCCATTGGAATAGGGCTCTACCATTACGGCCCTGTTCAACCTTAATCACTGCCTAAAGGACTCACCCTCCAACACCATGCTTGCATTAAGCTCCTACCCTATTAATACCTACTGTGAGGATGACATTTCACCACTGAGTTTTGGTGGAGAGACATTCAGGTCACAGCAGCAGTCAATGCTGTTCTTGGGTAATTTTTCTTGGGTCCTCTACTATGTGCAGATGGAAAACATCACCACAGCTATGTTGATCCTTCCCTCTACCATCAAATGTGCAGACCTGAGAGCTGGTGGGAAAGGCAAGCTGGCCATTCCTTTGGACTCTCGTGCCACATTCTTACAGTGAACAGGGGGCTGGTAAGAACTAGTTTGGAAGGTTAGCTCAGCTCTGAAGAGAAGTGAAATTGGTTCAAACACCCAGGTGTTAGGACCTAAAGTCACTCCTGTGTTCTGGGAGTGGGGGAGGGGGCGGTTACAGGATTATTTTCTTAAAAAGTGACCAGAGAGTACCCCCACGCTCATGTAGAAGGTACTGTTAAGAGTTTTAAACCCTCTATAACATTCCCTTGGTCTGAATCAGCTGGGTGGCTGGCTCTCTTTGGCTCAGGTTCCAGCCAGGCTGAAGTTGCAGTTGGCTGAGTTCAGAACCCACACAGGATCCAGCGGAAGTCTGCAAAGGCTTAGCTGAGGCGGGGCCTGACACCATTGGCTAAATGTTCATCCCTGCCTTTTGAATATTTTATGCTGTCCCTGACTTCCCTTCACCTGGCTATGAAAAGTTGCTTGTGCTATGCGCTTCATCTGCCTAGGCTCAAATTACCCTGGTGGAAATATCCTTGGCCTGGACAGATGCCCTTACTGCACCTGTGTCAAATGGAGACAGCATCTTTTGGAATCGCAGTATCAGAACTGAAGACACTGAGGTCGTCAATTGTTTATTAATAAAGAGTCTGCTTGGAATCAGTGCTGTGGGCTCCCAATTTCCTGCACTCTACGTGGCTAAATAGGCCCAAGTGTGCTCGAGAACGTTGCGGCTGAAGGCAGATACACTCGGCCAGTTCTGACGTTTTCGTTTGTCTAGCCTCCAAAATCTGGACTGAAGTCATTAGAACAAGCTTGAAGAGCTTGGAGCTTCTCAGGTGGAGCCATAAGAGGTCTTCGCGTTGTGATGAATTTATCGTCCTTAGGACCAATTTTTATAAGATGACAGTGGGTCCAGTTTGGTGCGGCATGGAAGAATAATTAGCCTCTAGAGGGTTTGGAAAACCAGACCCGGTGGATAGTGTACATCTAAAGCCATGCCAGCCTTCTGGCTAATTCTGGGGTGATTTTTTTCTTCAAGAGCCATGCCACTGGGAGGGCTTATAGAATCTTCTCTCCTGTTTGAATGGTTTACAGGCTGAAATAACTCAAGACCCACTGTCATTTTCTGTGTTTTGTGGGTCATTCACGTGAAAATATAAGGGTCAGTGAAGCAATCTGCCGGTCAGGGAACAAGTGGGCTTTATACTGTGGCCCCTCTTCTTAAAGAGCCCTCAGGGGACAGGCCGAATGCCGAGCCACTATAATGGCTTACTCCAGTGTGCTTTGACTACAGATGGTCCTATTGCCCTGGGCAGTGTGTATGTTTATACTCTGCTCAATTGTGCTCTGTGACAGCGCAGTTTTAGGCACAGACTCACCTGGAGCCGGTGTGTGGTAGAGTGTGTGGACTGTGTGTTTAGGTCACAGCTGGAACTGTTGTAACTATTTGGGTCTAGTTGTGACTATCAGCTGATTGTTGAGAACTAATCGCTTTCCCATTCTGGGGCTCAACTTTCAAATCTGAAAAATAAAAATAGGTACCTCAGCCTATCTCAGCTTTATTAAAATATTAAATGAGGAAAAATACATAGCGTATCATAGCACCTTCACAAACCGTGAGTTCGTCTCTTTGTTTCTTCTTTGTCATCATCTATTAGTCACTGGAAGAGATTTGATTCTGGCAAGTCAGCACATTATGACTTCTATAACCAGCCTATGGGGGAGACTCAGCACAGAAAATGTGGGAGAGCTGGTGAGACAGTTCAGGGGCAGAGGTGCTTGTCGCCAAGCCTGACAACTTAAGTTTGATCTCTGGGAGCCACATTATAGTATGAGAGAACTGTCTCCTGGAAATCATTACTGCCTGACCTACACACACACACACACACACACACACACACACACACACAGAGAGAGAGAGAGAGAGAGAGAGAGAGAGAGAGAGAGAGAGAGAGAGAGAGAATGTAATTACAAAAAAACAAAAAACAAAACAACAACAAAAAAGACACAGGAGCTTCCTCAGCACCCCGCTGAACCCTTAAACAGACAACATCCAATTCTCAGGAAATAGCAATCATGTTGCTCTTCCCCCCTCCCCCCCAAGGGGACCTGACCTCTGAGACCTTTCTAGGCATCGGGTATCAGGCTAGCGGTAGCCCTAGTTTCCAGTTTTACTACTTGCCAGCTTGAGTTAAGCATTTTACGATCCTTCTTACCACAAGCCTATCTATGAGGTGGGAGTGAGAGTCCTTCTCCTAAGAGGAAGGGTCCCTCCCTGGACCTGAGGAAGCTAGTTTAGTTATCCATAATTACACATTAGGAGAGCTGGAGACAGAATGGAAACAAAGCTCATTCTTAATCGAGGGTCTTGTTTGGATGCACAGTCTAGGGCCCCTGCTCCACCGAGGAAGCATGGGTTGCTGTTGCTGTTAGTACTGTCTGGGCACTGATAAGGTATGTTTTTAACCTTTCATAATACAGCACAAATTCACCCAGAAGCCTGCTAGGAATGTAAATTCTCAGGCCTCACCCTAGACCTAAAGAAGCAAGCTGGTGGGTAAACTGAAGCAGGGTGGGAGTGGGTGGGAGGGGGGATGGGATGGGGGTGGGAGGGGTGAAATGGGGTGGGGGTCTGTTTCAACTGGGTGACTCCAGCAGGAAGGAATGTTTGAGATGCTCAGCATGCAGCCTTGTTCCCTGATTGGCTCAGCCCATGGCAGTGTCATGAGGCACTAGGGATTTTCCAAGGCTCCTGCCTTTTAGAATTCCATGCAGACCTGCCATTTGAATGAAGAAGGAAGTAGAAGCTTCATATTTGACTGGTGTTCTCCTACCCACTTCAAGTAGCGACAATGGCAGCCAGCGCAGCCGCGTTCTGAAAGATTTAAATACTCAATTAATCAATGGAATATTCCATTAGTGGGGTAATCAGTTGCCATTGCCCTGATCTATAGTTACATCTCAGCTGGGCCTCACAAATTGATTCCTGATGAAGTTCTAATTGACTGGACCATCTGATAAAAGGCCAGTTGGAGTTTATTGAAATGGCTGGTGAGCAGTCCCTAGGGCTGGGCCTTCCTTAAGGAGAGGTAGGGGTGGGAAGCTGGGTAGGAGGGCATGATTTACGCCAGGGTCTCATTCCATCTTCTCTCTAACACAGTGTTTATGGTTCCCAGGTGAGGGGTGAGAGCTCACAGCTGGAGTGTGGGGCGCAGATAGCTGCTCTGAGCCCACCCCAGCTTGGTGGCAGGTGGCCAGCATAAGGAATTACCCAGAAACCCTTAAGGCTATGAGAGTTGAATATGCTTAAGAACGACCCGAAGAATTTCTGAAAGATGTACCCCTAGTTCCAGATACTAGGATGTTTGGGGCCTAGGGTAGGACCCAGAAATCTGCGTTTTAACACAAAACCCAGAACTTCGGTCTTCAACCTCAGGAGCAGCGCTGTAGGAGCTGGCGTCATAGACAGTTTTCTGGGAAGCCTGGAGTGCTTCAGGCTTTGCGCAGGGACACATGTGCCCGTGCCCTGTCAAAGAATCCAGCTTCATACTTGTCCACGTCTTGTTTTGCACAACTTTTTTTTCCTAAGTGATCTGAGCTCACAACTAATGCTTTTGTCTCCATGTTTTCATTGGTCACAGACTTGTACAGTACAGCATGCAATTAAGACAGTGAAAGAAGACCCCATGTGTTTGCTCCTTACGTTCAGTTGCTCATTCATTTATCAGGTGTCTTCTTAAGATGTGCCAGGATTGGAGGACATTAAAGGAAAAGTGAGTGGCATCAGGCAGAACCATGGTTCTCAGTTGTAAGAGGCTCATATTCCTGCGAGAAGAGAGGCAGGAAAACAATGTAGCATTAGAGGTAGGGGCCAGGGTTCTGCTACCGGCAGTTTAGCGCATCTGCTGCAAGGAATTCTATGATATCCATTAGGTTTGTTTTTGTGTTGAACATAGTGGTGGAGTCCTAGACTTACCTGGGTGTGTGTGTGTGTGTGTGTGTGTGTGTGTGTGTGTGTGTGTGTGTATGCATGTCCATGTTGAGACCCGAGGTCCATCTCAGATGATGTAATTTCTTAGGCTCCATCCATTTATTTAGTTATTTTTAAAGATAGGATCTTTCACCATCTCTAGAACTCTTCAAGTACTCTAGGCTAGATGACCAGCAAGCCTCAGGATTCTTTCATCTCTGCCTCCCCAGTGCTCGAGATACAAGTGTGTGTCTACATGCCCTGTTCCCCCCCCCCCAAGCCCCCTCCCATGGGTCATGGCAAGCACTTTGCTGGCTACGCTATCTCCTTGTAAATCTTGTATGTACTTTGAAGAATTTCCTTCCCTAGCCCACACAGTTGTAGGTGACATTTGGGACTTCCACCTAACAAGAACCTTGAATAATCCCTGTGGAGGGAAATGGTTTTCATTAGCTTTTCTTGCAGGACCCATAGACAGTGGGCATTCTTAAAGACACTAGATTTAATTGTAAACAACACCAAATTTATTGTGTCTGAAAAAGCGATTGAGTGTGGTCTTATGAGTGCCCCACAGAGGAGGGCCATGGTCCAGCTCCAGACAGGCTGTTTTCTCTTTCCCTTTCCCCTCTCTTCTCTGTCTTCCCCCCTTTTCCACTTCTCCTTTGCCTTCTTCTTCCCCTTTCTCTCTCCCTCTTTCTTTCCCTTCAATACACTATGCTTTGTTTACATACAGCTTTAATTTCTGTTTAGATACAAATGCCCAATGTTCTTTCTTTGAAAATACACTCTGGTGTTGTGGATGACGTGGAAAATAGTTCCGAGCCTCAGAATGCCTTGCCCTGGCCCTGGAGCTATTGAATGTTTTAATTCCTTTAGACATGGCCCTGCCCTTAAGTGCCACAGCAGTGTTTGGGCAGATGGAACTCTTCGTGTGGTTTAACGTTTTGGTCCCACATGTTTTGTCACGATGCTATGCTCCTGACCAAAACTGCCAACGGGGTTGGAGCAGGGCTCTAGCTATGCTTTTCCTTCATTCACCATTTATTAAGTGGCTCCTGGGTAAAATGGAAGGAGATATGATTCACACTAGGAGTTGGCCCAGCCTTCAGAGATCCCCCTGTCCCCCAAGGTGGCTATGGGTTTCACCTGTGGCCACCAGGGATAGCTAGAGGTGGCTTCTGGGTATGCACTAAAGACACAACTCTGAGGCATAGCAGAAAAAAACTTCCTTTGGATTCTCTTCTGATTTCCTTTTATTTCTACCCTCTCTCTCTTTTAGGCAGGGTCTCCCTACATAGCAGGAGCTGGCCTTAAACACTCAATCCTCCTGCCACAGCCTTCCCTGTGTGAGAACAACAGGCTTGCACCACCATGCCTGATTCTCTTAAAGTGGGAGTGTCCGTGTGGAATCAACTCATGTTTAACAGCTCACCTCCCTCTTAAGCACAGGACTAGTAGCAGAACCTAAGCCCAGAGGCTGGCACAGGCTCCTGAGTTTTGCTGAGCTTCCTAATACATCAAGGTTTCATTGTATTTATCTTCTATTTATAGTAAGTGCGATGATTAATTTTATATTTCTACCTGGGTGGCTATGACTGGATTTGTTGTCAAATAACAGTCTGAGTGTTTTTGTAGGGAGTTTTCTGAAGAAGACTAATTTCATTTGTTTGTTATTTATTTACCTGTTCGTTTGATTCAGGGTCTTGCTAAGTTGTCTGGGTTAACTTTGAACTCTCTTTGTGGCCTGGGTTAGCCTCGAGCTCACAGTCTTCCTTCCTCAGTCTTCTAATGCTGGAATCACAGGCATGCGCCAGCTCTAAGATTGTCCAGCTCTAAGATTAACATTGAAATCAGAGAGTGGACTCAGTAGAGCAGATGGTCCTCTCACATGCAGGTGGGCCTTATCTAGTCATTTGGAGGCCTGCAGAGCACAGCCAGCTCACCCTTTCAGGAGCAGAGTGTATTCCTGCCCAGCTGAGTCCAGTGGGGATGGGGGGCTGGGGGCTGGGGGCTGGGGGCTGGGGGCTGGGGTGGGTGTTAGTTTGTCCTGCCTCATGCTTTGAACTGGATCTCCAGTCTTCTGGCCTTTACATTGGAATAACACCATTGGCTCTTCTGGGTCTTAGGAACTTAGATTAAAAACTATCCTATTAGATTCCTGGATTTTCAGCTTGCTGGCTGATAAACTGGGAATTTGTCACTCTCCATAACTATGAGAGCCAGTTCCTTAGAGGAAAAAAAAAATTTAAGCAGGACCTTATTGGTCCTGTCCTTCAGCAGAACCCTGATATTATAAAATAACATAGCATTCCGTTTATTCACTATATTTAGCCACAAAAAAAGAAGCCTCCTTAAGGAAAGATGGTCAGTAAATGGTAGCGGAGGTGGTATATGATTTGGGTAAGATGTGTTTGGGAAATACACAGGTTCCAGGAAGTATATTCAGCACATTGACTCCCACAAGGTGAGGAGGTAAAAAAGGTGTGGGGAGTTTGGTGTTCAGTTCAGCAGTAGAATGCTTGCCTAGTAAGCACAGGGCCCTAGATCTGGTCTCCAGAAAAAGAGAGAGAGAGAGAGAGAGAGAGAGAGAGAGAGAGAGAGAGAGAGAGAGATGGCCCTTAGCTCTACCCTTTGAGACCAAGAAGTGGGACACCATGGACAAGATGTAGTGGCCAGCACCATGTCTCAAGTGTTTGTGACAGTTAAGTGGCTGGTGTCAGGGTGTCCTAACCACTGTCATCAACGACCTCAAAAATCTCAGCAGTTTAATCCAATTAAAGGTCATTTCTTGTTCACTCACATTTTGTTCCCTATGGTCCGGGAGGGGCCCACTTCACTCTCCATCTAGCCTGCTGTCATTAAGCTCTAAAAATGTGACTGGTACAACTAGCACTGGATTTTTAAGTTTTCTTTTATCCTAAGTAATTTAGATTTAAGTAACTGCTGTGGCCAGTAGCTACCAGATGAGTCAGAGCTAGCTGCCTAGAGACCCATTCTCATTAATGATGAGAAGGGGGAGGGAGAGAAACAGAGGGATAGGGGTAGAGCAAGGGCAGGGGAGGGGAGGGAAGAGGAGAAGGGAGAGGTGGGAAAGGATGAGAGAGGAGACAGAGGAGAGGAGAAGAGAGCAGAGGAGAGGAGAGGAGAGCAGAGGAGAGGAGAGAAGGTCTGGCCAGAAAGACACAGCCTAAATGTAAAAGTACAGATATTCCCACACTCATTTGTTTGTTTGTTTGTTTTTTTTTCCTGACTCAGAAACCAGCCTATAACTATACTATGTTCTCCAGCACAAGCCTAGATGAGTCCTAAGAGGACAGAGGCTAGGGGGTTGATAAGAGTCTGGCAGAAAAGATTGACAGCAGTCTCTGATAATGAGCCATGTTGAGTGACACGGGCAGGTGGCATATGACAGGTCTGGGCTGCTGGATGCAGAGTGCTGGTCCTGTAGCTGAGGTTCTAGGAGGAGACTCTTGGCTCTAGGTAGAAAGAAGTCAAAGTCTGGAGGAACTGAGCTGGGAATACAGCTTCATCAGGAGCTTGGAGAAAGGCCCGGCCCAGGTTTCAGCAGCCAGCGGAGCAGAGAGAGCTTCAGGGAGCGGCTGTGTATGGGTGTGGGTGGGTCGCTCGGCTTCTTAGACCTCCCTTCCCTACACAGTGCTCCAGGACAGACAGGTGCTGAGAAGACAGGGGGCAGCCTGGAGGGAAGTGCAGTAGGGAATCACATACATTTGTTCCTGGTGAGCCCAGCTGCAAGGAAACTGGCCATGAGCTGTGGGACTGGTCGGTCACTCATTTGTCTGACCACTGATTCAGGCAGCGTTTGCAGGACCTGCCATAGGGCAGGTAGGAAAACAGGAGATTTTGTTGCAGACAATTTAGTGGCAAGACATTCTGACACCTTGAAAATCCCAGCCACTTCATTCTCAGCTATTTTTAAGCTCCCAGGTATATAAACCAGATCACGTCATCCCATCTGCCCAGCCATCCCTGGGACAAGTCTCGCCCCTCAGTGAGAATCAGGGATGGGATGGGAGTTGTAAGAAGGTAGGATGTGAGATTTTCCAGGGTTGAGGGAGGGTGAATCTAATCAGTTCCGCCACGAAGGCTGCATCAAGGTGGCTGCCGGAAAATGTCCGCGTTTGCCTGTCATTGTGTGGGCAGTTTTGTGGAGGAGGCGACACCTGAGCTGGGCTTTGAAGGCAAGGTGAGATTTGACAGGTAGAGGTGGAGAGGAGGACAAGCAGGGCAAAGGATGCAGGATGAGTAAACTTGAAGGGAGGATGCAAGTGGGTGTGTGCATAGGGAGGACATAGAAGACCAGCTAGCTAGGGAACATGTGGGTGCTGCTGAAGCTGCAACTAGCAGGGCTTGCTAGGGCCCAGATTAGGGAAGGCCTTGATTCCTGAGAGAAACTATTCTGAGGCAAAATGCCCACTGAGGTGTTTTAAGCAAGGAGCTGACTCCTTCAGCTCTGAGGAGTTAAGGGCTAGGATAAGGAAGGCTAAGTGGTCCGAGACAAGATGGGGTGCCATTGAATAACCTGCAGAAAAGCTGCCCAATCTGGACCAATATGTGTGGTATATCTGTATGTGCATCTGTACACTTAAGTGTGTGTATTTGTACACTTAAGTATATACAGTGTCTGTGCATTTGTGTGTGTGTGCATGTATATGGACATGATTCTCTGTGTGGGCATGCATGTGTGTACATGTGTGTGTAATGTCACTATGGGCGTGTATGTACTTCCTTGTACACGAGAGAGAGCCTTTGGATGTACCTGTGTGCACATGTGTGTGTGTGCATACAGAGGAAGTGGGGAAAGGCACTAGGCATAAAAGATCCTAGTGCAGGATTTGATTTGACACGTGTTTATGTCTGCCCTGGGCCTGCTCAGACATGCCTGCTTTGCTGTTGTGCAGATGGGTCAGGATAGGGCAGTCTTGCCACCATCTTTTTCTATCAGAAAGCTCAAGGTGCATGCTGTTGCCTTGGGGGCAGAGGTGGATAGTATTGATTTCTTCTAAAACAGCAACCTCATCCAGAGAGACGAGCTGCAGTTGGGAAGGAAGTTGTATGATTCTTGGGCCAGGACAAAAGGTGCATCTCGTGTTGGCCCCCTGGGATCCACCCTCAGGCTTGCAGAGTTGAGGCGAAACCCAAAGGCAGCCTCAGTGCCAGCCTGCTGAACACACAGGGGGGAGCAGGGCAGGCTCCTGTCACGGCATGCTGGGGTGCCCCATCTGCAGCATGAGCCCATAGAATCCAGTGTTAAGAGTGCATTACAGTCCCACCTGGGGTAGTTGTGCTTTTAAAGGGGTCTGTGGTAGTTAGTTCTACTTGAGTCTCTGACAAAACCCCACTTCTTTTTACTAATACCAGCTGGGGACTTGGGGAGGAAGATTTCTTTTCCCAGTAAAGACTTTCCGTCTGGAAACAGTATAATTTCAGCACAGAGTAATAGAGACTCCATATAGGACTGAGAAGCCAACATTTACTCATTGTGTGTGTTTCTGTAATGGTTACAAAAATCTCTCATTCCCACCCTAGCTAAGAGCCCAATTAGAGAGAGAAAGAGAGATTGCCCAATTAGAGAGATTTCAAAGGGGGGGGGTCTTCAAAGTGTTTGGTTTTCAGGGTTATTTTGATGTGTGTGAGTGTGTGTGTGTGTGTGTGTGTGTGTGTGTGTGTGTAGGGATGTATAAAGTTTTAATCACGGATGGAGCTGGCAGTAAAAGGCAGCGTGTTATCTCGGCAGAGTTTATCTCCTTGCTCATTACACCATTACACATGGAGACAGTAACAGAGCCTCCTGTGTTCCTTCCCTGCCTGCTTTTGTGTGTGTGTGTGTGTGTGTGTGTGTGTGTGTGTGTGTGTGTGTGTGTGTGTCAGGGTGGGGGTGTTGAGCTAGAGCCACCCAGGCACCTATCTCTAGACCTTCAATGATCCAGCTGCCATAACCAGGCAACACTTTGCCTCTTGCCCCAGCAGCACAGCAGCCCCTCTTGCCTCTGATCTCCAGCCTGGTTCTCACCAATGGCCTTGAGAGTGCCTCTCCCAAGGCTCCCTTCAGTTTTTGACTCCCATTTCTCACCATTATGGCCTAATAAAAAGCATGCAAATTATGCTTTGACATTTAGCTCAACCCTAGCTCTGCCCTGCCAAGAAATTTGCCCAGCTCTTCCCAGCTTCAGTTCCGCATCTGTAAAATGGGGCAACGATGGAGAGTCAGTTCCAAAGGTCAAGTGGCTTTCCTTGGTGCAAATGACCTTGGAGGCTGTGGTCTAGTGAGTGAGACAAGGACATTTCTCTGGTCTGAATGAACGGGTGGATAGAACAGGGCAGATGCCACCCGGGTTTAACACCTAAGAGTTGCAGGCCAGGGGGCAAGTTATTTCGGCTATAGGCACTTCATTTTTTGCCTCTAAAAATGAGGGTAAGAATAGCACCTAAGGCGCAGGGTGGTGGAAGGATAAAACAAGACAGTCAGTGTGCAAGAACAAGAGCTAACACTCACAGGGCACGTTGTACGTGAGAGGCGGGGTTCTACCACTTTCCACGTGGGCCAGTTGGCCAGGGGGAAAGCCAGCATTTATTGTGCCCCTGTGGCCAGGCAATTAGAACCAAGTGGGGAAGAGGGCCAACTTGCTCTCTGTCTGTCCGAGTTCCGATGTGCAGGAGGAGGTGGGATGACTGGACACCCTGTGAAGTGGGCTGCACACTTCAAGGGTGGGGCACACACATTGGCTGGGGAGACTTGTCCCTGAGAAGCTCCTAGACCAGAAGATGGGATAAGGGGGGTTGGGTAGCTTCTTCCCAGGGCTGGAAGCAGCTGTCAATCACCTGTGAGACTTAAGGCCCTGGGCTGGGAGGCTGGACAGGAGTGGGGTGAGGTGAGGCTGCCTTTTGAGTGGAGTCTGAGCTGAGAGGCAGGAGCGTACATTTGAGAACTGTTTCCTTGGCTACAGCCTCCAGCCCAGAGGATCTTGTGAGGAGCTGCTGGCTGCCCATGGCTTGCATGTCTCAGGGAAGAGCAGGTGGAAGAGCTTCTCTGTTAGAGTGAAGGGGCTGGCCTCTCCTCCAGCCACCATCAGACAGGCCTTTTGTTGTGGGTGTCTCCTTCCCTTAACTTTCCCTCCCAGATCTGCATTCCGGAGCAGATTGGCATATGGATGGAGTCTGCGGGAGGTGGGGAGGGGGAGGGGGAGCAGGGAGGGGTGTCCAGCTCAATGCACGTCACAGATGCCCACGGAGAGCTGGGGAGGATTAGAGCAAATCATTAATTGTCATTAATATGCTGGGGCTTGACAGCCTTGGGTTTATTTTTGCACTGAAGCCCAGACGTGCTTTGCACATGTCCCTGGGTTCCGGGCTCTAGGGGAAAAGAGAAAGTTGAGTGTAGTTAGCATGTGCCAGTCTGTGTAAGGGCTTCCAGGACTGGCAAAGCCCCTGGCTTCTGAGGCCCCTTGGTCTTCCTGGCTTTCTGCTCCACTAGGGCTTTGCAAAACAGAGCTGAAATTTCTGTAGCTAATCCTTTTGTCTGCCAAGACCTTGGAGACAAGGTAGAGTGGGGGCAGTCCAGAGAGAGTATAAGCCATGTCAAGGGGCAGTTCAGTACCGGAAGGGTTAAAATGCTACCAAGAAAAGCACTGTGCTCTAAAGAGCATGCTTACAGCAGGCTCTCTGTACATGCTGCTTTCTAAAGAGCCTGATATTTTCTTTCAGATGGTTGTTGAAAACCCAGATTATTTTTCTTGTTGTCGCTGGTTTTCAGTGGGTTGTTTGCTTGGAGGCAGGGTCTCACACAGCTCAGGCCAGCCTCTAATTTTCTATGTCATTGAGGATGACCTTGAACCCGAATCCCCTTGCTTCCATCTTTCAAGCGCTGGGATTAAAGGTGTGTGACCACCAAGCCTGACCTTGGGCTTGCCTGCAAGATCAACTTTATAATTTCTTACAAGAGGCTGATAGCTCTGGCTGAAAGAGCTAGTAGGGTGTTGCCAAGGAACCCGTGTTACCCAAGGGTTGCCCTAGGGGGTTAGAGGTTCCACAAGGTCAGTGAAGTACATGGAGGCCATGAGGGCTGGTGCCCAGCTTCGTTTTGTGTCAGCATCCATGAATGAACCACACGTCACACAGTGAGAGCCTCTACAAACTGCTCTACCAACAGAGGGCAGCAGGGTCAGCTTGCCCAAGTGGCAGAGACCCAGGGGTCCCTCATTTTCAATACTGCTGTCTCTCTTCTACATTTACAGCCAGCAGTGCTGCGTCGCTCCATGGTTTTCTTCCATGGCACACCTCTATAGTGTAGCTGAAAGACCACCATTCGGATGGGTTGTCAGTTCTTCCTCCATACACCTGTGGTTTTTGGATGTATTGGTTAGTTTGGGTAGGGCTGAACGGGCATGGTATTGTCCTAGATGAGAAACCACTGTACTGGCGAGGGGATGGAGGATGGTACCCTCTGAGATCCCTCCAGGCTCTAAGGCTCTCAACTGATGTGCTGTGGTGTGGACCAAATTGTGCCCCCACCACCCTCTAAGACTGCTTAGACTCTAGTGGGACTATACTTGGAAATAAGGTGTTTAAAGAGATAATTGACATTAAAAGGAATCCTTTGGGTGGGCTATAATGAATTAAAGAATAGATTAGGATAAACATAACACAGACAAAGGGCATGGACATGTTTCCATATTGATGAGAGGCCATTAGGAAAACCAACCCTGCTGGGCTCAAAAACTTCCGAGAAAGTACATTTCTATTGTCTAAGCCACCCAGTAATCAGTGTTTTGTTACTGTTCACCCTGGCTGTGAAGACAGAGTGACCAAGACATTGGACTAGTATTGATGTGAGTGGATATTGCCTTCTCATGGTGCAGGGCCTGTGGAGAAAGTTCGTTAGCAAGGTGAGATGTAATGGTTGCATTGATCTTCCTCTGATCCATATGTTTAGATTTTTTTTTCTCCTTTCAAGTGTGCTACTTAGACTCAAATGCTGCTTGCTTTGCTTGTAATTCCTGGAGAGTGTCTTTTCCAGACAAGGGAATGTTTGCTGTGACTCATTCGAAGATGAGCTCAGATGAAGCCGTACAGATATCTGGATGTCACGGTACATGGCTTGTGGTGGAGAGTCATGAGACCTCCATGAGGGTCACTGAAAGCACTAAAATTACATGACTTTATCTTGGGCCTCAGTTTTCTTATCTTAAGCCACAAGGGCTGGACCAGAGCAGGGATGTCAAGGAGGTTTGCTACTTGTAATTAATTCATTGCGGTTGCCTGAGATCCATAGGAGAAAATGCTACTTTGAAAGATGCTGGAGAAGGGAGGGGGGACTTGGGGTGAGTACTTGCCCTTGTATGATGAGATGGATTTTGGTGTATCCTCTGCTTTTGAGTTCCCCAGATTCCTTGCTGATCAGACATTCCCATAAACACAGGGTTAAACATAGCCCAGTGCTGGATCTGGCTCCTCCTTTTATGCTGCTGTCTTGGACTTCCGTACTCCCACATCTTTCATTGGCCCCCTCTCCTTGCTGATATCTTCACCAAGGCCTGTGCACACTCCAAGGTGTTTCTTCTGAACCCTGTTATTTAGCAGTCCATATCGGCCATGCATCCGGCAGCCCCTGAGTTGAGATCTAGCTCTCCACACTGGCTTGCTCTGTTGCCAGTGCTCACCAATGGAACATCAGATTGTGATGAGCTAGAAAGCTGCTTGAGCCTCCCTTGAAGTTCATCAAGAGAGAGGAGGGGCGTGGAGGTTGGAGTTTTTGTTCCAAAGAGAAGAATGGTGTGTGTGTGTTTGTGTGTGTGTGTGTGTGTGTGTTTCCCTAAAGAAAGCAGTTCAGATGCACGTGAGGCAAGCCTATCTGTTTTGCATGCACTGTAATTGTTCTACCTAAGATGAAATATGTTATTTTTCTTAAGTAAAGCTACAGGCAGTTTATTAGCAGGGCTAATTAACCCACAATCAGGCACTGGCTCACCTCTAATCACAACCTGCCTGTATCCTTCACAGGCAATGTGCTGGTGCTACAGCACTTATATTTATAAATATGTGCAATGCAATATGAACTATATTTATGGGGACAGCATCGATTTTTTTTAGCCACAAAATCTGACCTACCTAAAACAGATGGTGAGAGGACTGGACGGCTGGGCTAGGGATGGAAGTGGGGGCCCCTCATCTTTAACACGAGTCTTTTTTCTTCCTTCACCTTTTTTTTTTTTTAAGTTCTCAGCCTGTTAGGCAGTGTTTCCTCCTGGGAAGTGTTTTCGGGTGAAAGGTTGCTTTGCGCGTTGTACGTTGCACTCTTGCTGATGGGTGGGTGGGACCTTCTATGACTCCCTTAGTTTCTCCATGCAGGGGGTGGTGATGGGGTGGTTCTGGTGGTATCGATGGGTAGCTTGTCCAAGGGAGATTGTGAAAAGTGGACAGTTCTTCTAAGGCTTGGGCTGGATTATGGATGAGGGCTTTCTCTGAGTATGTAGGAGACTCTATCACCCCTGGCAGAAGTGGTCTCATTGCAGGTAAGTGGCACAGATAAGGTTACAGTAAGGTGATCAGATGCCCAGGGATGCATGGTTTGGAAGCTTGACCTGACAAATTGTGCATTGTCAGGCTTCAGGCTTCAGTAGATTGGATGAGAATAAATAACCAAATGGAATGAAAAACTTCTTTACCTGTAACTGCAGGGATTATGCTGGAGTCTGTGGTAAAGGCTGACTTAAGGACTAAGTGAAAATCTTAGGTGTTGAGTGACTGTGGCCCCCCTAAACAGAAGAGGGCATTGAGACAGAGAGAGACTGCAGCCAGCTCCCAACTGGATCCTCTGCCTAGATTGGAGGGATGGGAGAGCTGAGTAGAAACACACAGGCAACGAGAGCACGCCTGGCTCAAATGATGCTGTATGCCTGGACCAGTGAGATTTGTTTCTTCTCCTGGGGTGGGATGGTTGTGAGGGAGACAGGAAGGAAAATGCTGGAGGAGTGGGATCTCCTGCTAAACTGCTACTTACTTGAGGAAATGTGGGGAGGGAAGAGGTGGAGGCAGGCCAGAATGAAGGAAAGCTGGAAGGAGAGAAAGAGAGGAGGAAAAATAAAAGGAAGAAGAAAGACAAGGATGTGAGGAAGGAGGAAAGACAAAAGAAAGAAGAGACTCAAGATTCAGCATGTGTCAAGTAATAGGCCAAACACTTCTTTTATCTATTCATTCATTCATTCATTCATTCATTCATTCATTCTCTTTACAGCCTGATCCCTGCCCCCTCCCCCATCTCCCCCCATCCCACTTTCATGCCACTCCCATGGCCCCTCTCCTTTTTATCAGAGAAGGGAATGCCCCCAAGGGCTATCAACCCGATATCAAGTCCTATTGAGGCCTGACAGGGCAGCCCAGCTACAGGAAAGGGATCCAGAGGCAGGCAACAGAGTCAGAGACCGCCTGTCCTCCCATTGTTAGGCTACTTACATGTTGAGCGCGATGTATATCTGCTTCATATGTGTAGAGGGCCTAGGTCCAGCCCTTGCATGCTCTTTGGCTGGTAGTTCAGTCTGTGAACCCCCGTGGACCAAGATTAGTTGACTCTGTAGGTCTTCTTGTGGTGTCCTTGACCACTCCAGCTCCCTCTATCCTTGTCCCAACTCTCCCACCAGACTCCCTGAGCTAGGCCTATTGTTTAGGCCAAACAGTTCTACATATACTATTTCCCTCAATTCTTCTATCCTTTATCATAGACACATATTGATTCTATGGAAGTGGAATTAGGACAAAATGTCTTTTAAAAAAACTCAGTATATGAGCTTGGTGACACACCTGGAATGGTAGTCCTCAGTATGGTGAGGCAGGAAGATGTTGAGTTCAAGGCTGGACTACATAGAAAGTTTCAAACAGTCTGGGCACATAATAAAGAATCAAACAATGGGTCCACATCAAGACAAAACACAGGTCAGCATGTAGACCCAGGACCATCTGACTCTCCTTTTACATGCCATTTTCCAGATGTCCACTTAGCCTGCTTGTTGAATAATGAGGCTACTGGTTCATAACGCAGTTCTAACCCATATTCGTCTTTACACCAGTGGAGAAAAATACTGACCCATCCATTGACTCAGGAGAGCCTCCAAGATCATGGAATCTTGCTACCCAAGTAAAGCCCTTTCTATGAGACCCAGGTAATGTGATCTAAGTTAAAGAGGAATATCAGATACCATGTTTATTGTTTACTATGGACGAACACACTCTGTTCAGAGCTTTAGCTTCCAGGCTAAGCTGAGAGAGGTGGTCCTGTGGGGACAGGTAACAGAATGTGGTGATCTCCAGCCTATGCTAGGAAGGGAGGCAGAGTCTTGGTCCATTTAAATCACATATTTGTGCTAAGCTTTCTCTTTCTCTTTCCATAAGCTTGGATCGGTCATGGAGAGAAGCAGGCAAAAATAATGTTTCTTTTTTGTGGTTCATTTGTTTTCAAAGTCGGGTCTAGAGGCTTGCCTTAAAGCTAGGTGAGGGTAAGTCTGGAGCTAGAGGGTGAGACTAGGATATTAGAAAAGCACTGGAAAATTCTCACCTGAGACAACGACTAGGCAGTGGCAAGTCACACAGAACCTAAGGATGGCTAGAGCAAGAAGTAACTTGTTAGATAGGTGATCTGCCAGTGTCTGGAAGAGACTGACTATGGCCATTGGTATACCTGCCTCACTTATTTGGCAAGAGACTCAGGAAAATAAGCTCAATTTTTAAAGACCAATTTTATGCCAATAAGATTTTATTTTCTGAGCCAAAGACTAGGCAACACAAGCATGAATGATGATGCATTCCAAATGACCGTACTCCAAATTTAGAATGCTAGTTGCAAATGCAAAGGGAAGTAAATTGCAACCATATTAATTTTGGGGTCCATTTGGCTATATGGTGGTTTGGATGACTTCCTTCTCACTTGGTGTTGCTGTCTGAGGAGGTTTAGAATTTGCAGCCTTGTTGGAGGAAGTATGTCACTGGGGCTGGGCTTTGAAAGTTTATAGCTTATAACCTCACTCTACTTCCTGTTTTCTGTCTCTCTGTCTCTCTTTGTCTCTGTTACTCTCTCTGTCTCTCTGTCTCTCTCTCTCTGTCTCTCTGTCTCTCTGTCTCTCTCTCTGTGTCTCTGTCACTGTCTCTCTCTGTCTCTCTGTCTCTCTGTCTCTCTGTCTCTCTGTCTCTGTCTCTGTCTCTCTCTCTGTGTGTGTGTGTGTTTTGTTTGCAGTTGAGGATGTGATCTCTCAGATTTCTGCTGCTGCTGTCATACTTGTCCTTCTTGGCCATGGTGGACTCTTATTGCCCTGGAACTGTTATCTCAAGTTAAGTGTTTTTCCACAAGTTGCCTTGGCCATAGTGTTTTATCACATCAACAGCAAAGTAACCACTACAGATCCTAATGCGTCTATTCGTGGTTCTTTTTTGCTGTATAGAATTAACATCTGATTCCTTGTGGCCTGTCAGAGGACTTTTGAGGGGAACTTCTACCAGGTGTATAAGGAATGAGTTACCCAGAAGGGTTTTTGTTCCTTTGAGGCAGGATCTCATGTAACTCAGGATGGCTTAGAACTCACTATGTAGTTGAGGATGACCTTGAACTTCTAATCCTCCTGCCTCTACTTCCAGATGCTGAGATTGCAGGTGTGCACTATGACTGGTTTATGAAGTGCTGTGGATCGAATTCAGGGCTTCTCGAGCTCCAGGCATGCACTGTATCCACCGAGTGGCGTGCCAGCCCCAACGTAGGAGTACTGATTGATTCAGGCCTTCTAGTCCTCTTCTCCTTAAAAACACAGATCCCTGCTCTCATCTTCACCCACATGTGCAATGAAGCGGGCAAGCTGGCCATCTCAGTTAAGAACTGAAGCTCTATAGTGAGTAGGCGTGCCCACAAAATTGCCCTAAAGGCTGGGATGCAGAGATGAAGCTTGAAGACATTGTGCTGTGTAAAACTCAGTCACAAAGGTACAGACAGTGGGACAGTGGCTGCTGGGGCCGGAGGGAGGGAGGGAACAGGATCAGTGCATCGGTGTGGGGTTTCAGGCTTGCAAGGGGAGAACATTGTTAGCATAGATAGTGGAGATGGATGGCACAGGAACATGAACATACATAACACCACAGACCGGCATGCTTAAATATCATTAAAATAGGAATTTAAAAAAAGGTAATGTTGCCTAGAGTGGAGCTGTAAGGTCAGCAGATCCTCCTGTAAGATTAATGCTCATTAGTAAATGGGTACAAAGAGGAATCTCTGTCCTAGATAAGACCCATCATTGGCTAATGGTGATTTTTAGGACATTGATTTTAAAATTGAAAAGCACTTGTAGAATATTTTCTCTAAAACAAAGAAGAACACTCCCCCCTCCCTGCCCCTTGGAACTTTCTCCCAGTTCTCTGATACAACACCAAAAACAGAAGGTTCACAGCTTTTTTTCCCTTCGAGATGGGGTTTCCCTGTGTAGGCTTGACTGTCCTAGACTCACTTTATAGACAGGCTGGCCTTGCTCGAACTCACAGAGATCCACCAGCCTCTGCCTCCTGAGTGCTGGGATTACAGGTGTGCGCCACCACTCCTGGCCACAGAAGGATCAGAACGTAAAGGGGAAATAAACCAGGCGAAGTCACAGCTGAGTAGAACATGTTATTCTGTGCCCCCTCGTCAGCTACAGATGAGCCACTGGCACAAGGTGATGCTGAACACCTGACTGTTCACAAGTCACCTCCTCCTCTGGGAGGAGACGGTCATGAGATGTGTGTTTCTGTCTCTCTCGCAGAATGGACTTCATTAAGTGTGTCTCTCCGGCCAGCAGGAGGCAAGTCTATGATGCCTAGTCTGCAGGTCCCTTTGGATTTCTGAAAAATGCCCTTGGCCTCAGCTCTGGCCTAAGCCATCTGGGAAACCTTCTGTCTGGCCAGTGTCTTCTCTGCTTCCTATATAAGCAACAAGGTTGGAATGTGGCAGAGATGAGCTCCTGTTTGTTGGATGGAGCTGGAGCATCTCTATCAGTGGTTCTCAACCTTCTTAGTGCGGTGACCCTCCAGCCATAAAATTATTTCATTGATAGTTCATAACTATAATTTTACTACTGTTATGAATTATAATATAAATATCTGATATGCAGGATATTTAATATGTGACCCACAAGGGGGTCATGACCCATAGGTTGAGAACCACTGGTCTAGATAGATCTTGACCTTTTTGGTTACATGTGGCCGAAATCAAACTTGAAATGCTTAACATCCAAATAAAACATATCAGTTTATATAAACTGCAGTGTCAGTGTCAGCTTGCTCCAGTGGCTCAGACCACACCGCCTGCCCTCCTTTGATTCCCCCATTCTTTTCTCCACAGTTTATTCTCATTCTCTTGCTCTTTGTGGGAGGCCCTTTTTTGCATGGTGGTACTTGGTGTCCTCCAGCCACACCATCCTTTTGCCTAGAGATCAATCCCAAGTCTCCTTTTCTGAACTAGCTTTGTTCTCAAGCCCATGTGTGAGTTACCAACATGCTATAAAGGGTCTACCTTCCCTGGAAGAGCTGCCCACTTCTGAAGCCAGAGCATGGGGGATCCACCAGCAGAGCCATAGGTGGAGATTGATGGAGGAGTCCATCAAGGAGAGGAAAGTGGGTACTGCTACCAGAACAGGAAGTGCAGATACGTTGCCCAGCACTTATCTATATAGGCAACTTATAGGGCAGGAGCGTCTATGGCTCCTCAAGTATAGTTCATTGTAACAGCAAAAGCAGGAGGCAGCTGGTTGCATGGAATCTAGAGTCAGGAAGCAGAGATGCTCTGATGCTCAGCTTGCATCCTCCTCTTTATTCAGTCTGGGACCCAGACCTTGGGATACTGCTGCCAGTATTTGGGGTGGATCGTCCCTCCTCAATTAAACTAATCTGGGAATGCCCCCAAGGACACGCTCAAAGATGTGTCTCTGAGGTGTGGGAAAGGCATGGGACACTACCCTGCGTTTATTTAGGACCCTGCTGAACTACCCTATCTCATGCTCAGTACCCTTAGAGTTGGTGACCCCTTTTCAGATCATTTAGTGTGGCCTGTAACTGATAGTCTCTGTGGATGAGACCTTGAGCATCTTTCCCTTTGAGGCCACTGCTATGCCCCAGGCCACCATTCCCTCCCTCACACAGAGAGGAGGGCCAAGCGCAGGACTACAGGGATGGTGCCCTATTTTGGAAAGCTCACCCTTTGGAGAGTTCTCACCTCCTTCCCCCTGCCAAGATTCAAAGCCTTAACCTTTTTATTCCCTTCCAAGTTATTTTCCTCATTTGTCAGGTCCCTGTGGTGATGTGTGGTGCGTGCTGGATGGTGTTGGTTTGTTATTTTCACTCTGTTCTGTGCCCTGACACTTCCCAGAGGTGCGGGCACATTCTAAAATAATGATCTCCCCATAGCCTAAGAAGCCTGACCCTCTGCAGTGGTGTGAGCAGCTTTGGGCTGGGGAATGGCCGAAGATTTTTTTTCCTAGGACCTAATGAGGGTGAAAAAGGTATGAGGGGACAAGTCAAAGGTAGAGGTGTCTAGATCTCAGAGGTCCTGGCTTAGTGGCAATATCAGGTTCCTGAGCTAGGGGGTCACAGCAGGGTATTGAAGATTCCTTCTGGACCTAGCACAGTGAAGCAGGGCCTGGGCCCACTGCAGGCAGAAGGTCAGGGCCATTTCAGCCTCACAATTTCTTCCTTACCTGTGTTGTCTGGTTGTCCCACAACCAAAACCTCATTCCAGGGATTGAAGTGTCTGACCTTCCTTCTTTAAGGAGAATAGTTGTGATACTAAGGGGTGAGGGAGAAGTAGAAGTCTCCAGGTAACAAGGGGTAGAACAGGGGGCAGGGGGATTGCTCTCTTGGGACATTTTTTCCTATGTGTCCCTGGAGGGGACCTGTTTGACCCTAGATCAGTAACCTCTTCCATGGTCAGGCCTCTCCCACCGACAGCCTTGGCTTTGCTCCATCAGGGCCAGAAATGTAATTTGCAATGATTTCCCCTGGCCTGAGCTGAGCCTCTCTCTGGCTTTGTATTTCTGGCTGCTGCTAAAGTGGGCCCTCCCCTGCCAGTCTCTCTCAGATTCCTCCAGTAAAATTGATTCTCTGTGAGTCTGTCTCTAGGATGCAGCTTTAGAGAGGTGGGGCCAGCAAACTATCTCCCTCTTCTGATGAGCTGTGTACATGAAGCCTATGTATGAAGATTCAAGTGTGCACGTGTGCACGTGTGAGTGTGAGGTTCATGGCCAGTGAAGGGAGCGAGGGAGGGGAGACAGCTCTCCTAACTGAGAAGAGCTGTGAGGCCTTTAAAGACACCTGCTGAGTTCCTCTAGGACCAGCTGGTGTAGGTGACAGTGTGGCAGGCTCCCCTGGGGCTTCTGTGTGACTATCCTTCCCTCTGAAAGCCGTGGGTAGGGAGGGGCTGTGGGTAGGGAGGGAAGGATCAGAAATGGAGGTAAAACTCAGAACCAAAGCATACAACTCCTTTCCTTTCTTCCGCTGCATTCTGTGGCTGCAGATGCGTGTGGCAGTGTCCACGTCTTAGTTTCCTTTCTCTGTGTGTCTGTGTACACATTTTTTTTGTAGTTCTCTGCATCAGGCTTCCAATGGGACTCCATCCTTCCCACATTCCCCCCCATTCTCCTGTCCCTGAACTGTCCAGAATCCGACAGCCTGTGTCTTCCTGACTCCCCCATCCTTCCTGCTTGTCTGGTTACTTTTCCCTCAAGGCCAAGTGGTGCTTTCTCCAGGGACTCTATGTACCATCCTCTCCACCACAGTCCCTACTATAACTTGAGTTTGCCAAGTCATCAGGCTGGGTGATAAGGACTTGGTATATCATCACATACTCATGGGGTGACTTAGAGACAGGCATTATTTTGTTATTGCTTTGTTTGTTTGCATAGTTTTAATTAAAAAAAAAAAAACAGTCAACTGCATTTGGTCCAAGGTTCATGAAAACCACTAAAAATCGACAACCTTATTTTTAGCCTCAGTATTATTCTCTCTGGAAAATGGAACAAGGAATAATATGTCTAAAGGCCCCAGTACAGTGAAAGGCACATAGTAGCATCTTTTTTCTGGTTGTTTCTCTCTCCTTATGAAAGTGTACCATATCCCCACTGGGACTGCAACACTCTGGAGAGTAGTGACTGGATCCAGTCAATGTCTGGGTTTCCAGTTCCCAGACTAGAGCTTTTTTCAGGTTAATGTTCAAACGTGTTGTTTGCAATCTTTGATCTAGCTCCTGCTAACCTCCCAGGGGCCTTTCTCTTACTGCTTCCCCTTCTGTTGGTAACAGCCAGTGCAAGCATCTGGTCTTCTTCTAGAACAGTCCCTCAGCTTCTTACACTTGCCCCTGCTGGGATCCTGGGCTGGGTAGTTCTTTTCTTTTGGCTGAGGCCACTGCTGTGCCCTGTAAGACATTTAACATCTCTGGGCTCCGCCCACTGGTTGCTAGTGGTACTTGTCTCCCTTCCCAGTTGTGACACTGAGTAGTCTTTGGACATTGTCAAGTGCACCTTGAACGGTTAAGTCACACCTGGTTGAGAATTATGTCCCCCACCCCTTTCAACTTATCATGTCAAACTGTTCAAACCCAGGGCAGCCATCAGCTTCTTGGAGAAGTCTTCTCCAGCCCCGACAGTTTGATCCCCACAGCCGCCCCCCCCCCCCCGCCCTCAGCGTTATAAATCCTCACACACCCCCACCCCCCGCCTTTGTCTGCACATTCCATTCTCCTATTCCTCATCAGGCATAACTGCAGATGTCTATTTCTGTGTCACCCTCATCCATTGTAATATAGCCTCTTCCGAGACAGAACTGGATAGTCACTCACCTCTTTATCTTCATTACATAGTGAAGAGCCGGGAATATATGGTAGGTGGTCAAAACCTGGTGGAGAATGTGTGGCAAACTACATGAATAGATGAGCAAGCAGGCAAGTTGGCAGATAAACTTGTATGTAGGTAGATGGGAGAGTAGTTGCATGGAAAGGTAAATAGCAGGGTGGATAAAATTTATGAATGGATCAATACAGAGAGGAAGGAATAGGTGCATATTTTGATGGATGGGTGGGAGGATAGATAGGTAAATGAGTGAATGTAGAAATGACTCCGTAGATAAATATATGGATGGGTGGGTAAATGGATGAATAGTCTGATGAGCAGCTGGATGGATGAATAGATAGGAGATGTATATATAATTTTTTGAGTATGTGGATGTATAGGTAGGTAGGTGAAGGGATTAAATTTATGATTCAGTCAATGAATGACTAAATGGATGGACTCGCTGTCTGATGAATGGATGGGAGGATAGATAGTGAATGAGTGAACGGATAGATGGATGAATCTGTTATATTAATAAATTACTGGGTAGATGGATGGGTGTGTGGGTGAGTGGAAGTATAGATGGGCGGAGTTATGAGTGAATTAACCCTCTCAGAGGGTGAAAAGAGTTTGTGCACAGATCAATGAGCAGACAGAGTGCAAAAGAGTGGCAGAATCTGTAAAGAATATGTGTCTTCCCCAATGTGTGTCCTCACTTGGACAGCCTGGAGGGAGAAACTGAGTGAGTGTGTGGGTGATCTGAGGGTCTGGATTTAGGAGAAGTTCAAACTCCAACCTCACCTTTATAAATACTTCCATGGGGGAATCATTTGTCCCTTGATTTCTCTATTATGGTCTGATGATGGAATGCCTCTCACAGGCCACATGTTGGAATACTTGGTTCTTCCTTGCTGTGCTGCTGTGGTGGGGAAGCTGGCTGATGTGAGCGCTTGAGGGTGACAGACCAGCCCTGCTTCCAGGCTGAGCTATTTGTTTCTCGATTGACTTCGCAAAACAAGCAACTGTCACTTGCTTCCTTTTCCATAGACCAAGCCCTCTGCCATGCCTCCCCCCACCCCACACACACCCCTCATCCCCATTACTCCTCAGCCCATGATGAATTGTATACCTTGAGTCATGAGTTCAAATCAACCTCTCCTTCTGGAAAGTTACTTCCGTCGGATATTTGGTGATCGCCACAAACACAATCTTTCTTACATTGGCTTAAGACAGGTTCTTGTAGTTTTTTTGTTTGCTTGGTTTTGGTGGAGTGGGGGAGTTATTTTTAATTTGGTTTTTCATTCCATTTTAGGGATAAAAATTGAGCCATGATGAAGATCAAAATCAATGCATAGGGAATCTAGCTTTCTAACTCTAAGGCTGCTTTTCCCTGGGCAAAGCATGCCCCAGGCCTTTGAAGATACAGTTCAACACAACCTAGCCAGGGTCTGGCTAAGTCTTATGGGTAGCATCATAGACAAAGGCTTCTTGCAGTGGCTATGGTCATAGTTTCCAGAGTCAGAAATTTTTGCTGGGATTTCTTTCTTTCTTTCTTTCTTTTATTGAAAAGTAAGAATGTATTTGCAGTGGATTACATAGTGATAGACACCTTACTAAAATCCTATTAATTACAGACCCACACCCATTTCACGTAACAAAAGAATATGATGCCCATAGTTTTATTTCACAAGGAAAAACAGTGAACAAGAAAATAGAAAAGCAACACACTGACAAGCTCATATATAAATATGCAATATTTAATGCAATCCAAAGACTAGCAACAATTTATATGCTGTTTTGCTGGGATTTCTATTTCTGCAATATCCTCCTGGTGGTTCTGGGGAAAATATAGAAGTATCTGAACCTCAGTTTCTTCATCTGCAAAATGGGAATTGGACTTGTTCCTACAGGATTGATGTAACAGTGAAATAAGACAGTACATAATACGTGAGCAGCATATTGCCTGGATGTACCATTGACTTTATATCTTTCTTCCTTCTTCTTGCTACTGTCATTAGCATCTTGGTCATCTGTGGTCATGTTCATCATCACCTTCTTATAGAGAGGACCTGTGCCTCCATGTAGAATCACAGAACATCAGGGGCAGATGAAGGATCACTTACTTCTGTTCTTCCCATAGCACAGACTCAAGGATTACAGGATAAAATGACTTCCAAGACCTTTCAGGTTAAAAGTCTCATGTCTTGAGGCCCTGGACATCCCTATCCATGGCTCCAGTCCTCCTCTCCTGAGGATCTATGCTGTAGTGCTCTGCGTGGGAACTACTGCTTACCAGGGTGAGTTCTTATCCCAGAGCTGAACATCCTGATGTAGCCCTTCCTTCTTCTGGGACCTCTATGGACGTGCTAGATGAGGTCTTACCTTGTTTGTTTCTAGATTATGCTTCCAGCCTCCCAAGCTCTCAGGACCCAGTTGCTCATTATTCCGGAACTGAATGAGGTAGCAAAGTCTACAGGAGCATGGGTGACCCATTGAACCTGTCATAGTCACAATTTCCCCATCTGTAGAATGATGTCAATAGCTTGACTTGAGAACTAAAGTCCTGGGCACGATTCTTGGTACTGTCATGGAAATGATTCAAGTGTTCCTGGCTCTGCTTTTTTTGAGAGGCAGGGCTTTGGAGCTATGGCTGTCTAAGGACCATCTTATCTTTGATTTTTTGAGGGGAGGAAAGCTCCAGTGTTCAGGGTTGACCATGAAGAGTGTGACTAGGTGGATTCTGGAAAGGTCAGCAGCTCAGAACACCTCCCAGAGCTGTATCCAGAGTGCCAGCGTTAGTTCCTGGGTTCCGTTGCTGCTGGAGACAGTGCACCTGAACAGCCAGGCTCAGGGATAGAGCCCTGGGGTTAATCTGCTGGAATCAGCAATGCAGGACTCATGTCCTCATGCTGGTGGAAGGCTCTAAGGAGCTGGGTGAGGAGGTGTTCCTAAATTAGCCTCAGAATGCAAAGCTGGGGTCACACGTCTGAGGATGGGGGTCAAGCAAGGCAGCCACTTCAGTTGGCATGCAGGGTGGCTCACAGGGTTACAGGGAGCTGTCACCTTTGCCTCTGTTTACAGAAAGCAGACAGGAGACCTGTGACCTGGAGGGCACCCATGACTCAGCCAGGGACCTCATGCCTCTAGGGGAGCAAAGGCCCATTTGTCTTCTTGGGGAGGGGCAGGGTGATTAGATGTGGCTGGAGAGGGAATGACCAGGCTGGGGACAGGCAATTAAAGCCTCCTGAGCTGCCAGCCTGCCTGATGCACATGCTGTCCTTGCTGCAGAGAGGCCCCTCCCTTCCTTCATTAGCTGCTGCAGAGCTATAGCAACTCCAGCACCTTCGAGTGGCCTGGAGAAGCGGACTGCACAGGCAGCCTCAGGTGGCGTAGGAACAGCTTAATAAAGCATGCGGAAGAGAACTGCGCCTGCTTCCACTCAGTGGCTATTTCAGACAGCCAGGACTCCTCCAGAGCCTTTCTCCTGAGTTTGCTGTCTTGGCCTAGGACTCTTCTTGCTTGTCAAAGCTGTTCCTCTATGCACTCATGTGGGATAGAGCATGGCACTCCTCCCTGCCCCCAGGAGGGGTTTGACAGTGGCAGTTTTAGTTCAGTCACTGAAAATGTCTGATGGGTGGGGTCTGCTTGAGAGCAGGAAGATAATTTTGACTTGCATTTTCTAATCGTGGAAGTTACCACAGGGTTTGCTTCTCTTGTCTCTATTCATACGCTGTTTTGTAAGTAATTGAACTCAAACAGTAGAATGGTCTGGTCAAAGAATGGGTGCTCTAGAAGGCTGGACCATGGAAGACAGAGATAACACAGAGGGCTTTGATAACCTTGATCACCGATCACGGGAACTGTAGCTGACTTTACTTGTGCGAGGCACTGATCACTTGGAGGGGGTAAAACAAAACTTGCCATAATCCTACAGAGAGCGCTCCACATTGGTTGCTCTGGTTTCTAGGGACACTATGGCTGCAGCCTAAAGCTTCAGATGAGGAAGAGAGGGCAGGGGACACTCCATGTGGACAGATTATGAAGATAGACACGTGGACCTTCAGCAGTTACAGGAAGGATGTGAGAGGCTGGGGGCATGGCTCCCTCATTGGAGGCAACTGTCTATCCGTGTAAGGGTCCCTACTTTCTGCACTCTCTGAACCCTTGGAGGGTTCTGTTTGAGCTGCCGAGATGAGTACAGAGCTTAGGGAGAGCTTTTCCCCTTTAGTCTCAAAGTGAGGAGTATGGATGCCTAGTGTATCACTGTGTGATGAGCTAGTCAAATAGAGGGCGGGCATCTTGTCTTGAACATGAGGCTTTAATGGGGACGGGGGACCCATGAAAACAGAACATGCTTGTACCTTTTTTTTTTTTTTTTTTTTTTTTTTGAGAAATGGGGTTGAGGCTGTGCACATGCTGGCAAGGTGCTCGTTGAAGGGCTACATCTCTCAGTGGCTCACAGGTTTGAGGTACAGCCATGCTGAGTTTGAGCATGGGAAGGCGAGTTCAGGATCGCCATCTGTCAGAGTGGGAAAGGAAGCCCTGCAGCTGATGTGAGCCAGCAAGCCTCTTCTACAGGGCTCTCCAACCTCCCCCCTGCCCCACCTCCCCTGAAGACATACAAGGCCCCAGATGAGGAGATGTGTTTGTGGGCAGGCCAGAGCTCTTTTGTTAAGCAAACACAGCAGCCCTCCATTTAGCAGAAATAGCTCTGGAGCACAGAGACGGAGGGAGTGTGTCCACAAAGCCATTTGCCGCTTAGGTGTCAGAAATAAATTTTACCACTGGAGTCTGTAGCATCTGATTAGTGAATTATTCAGTTGGGATATTGCGCTCCCTCTGACCTCATTAGTAACCCTGAGGTGAGAGGGGTGCATTAGAGTAACCACCAGGCTGTCACGGAGGAGCAGAATAGAGGCATTAAAGTGGATTAAAGTGCTTTACCAAGAACTACGGCACAACTCATAAAAAACAGTGCATTGTTAAACTGGGGGCTCAGCAAATAAACAGGCAGACGCCACTGCTGTGGGGGAGGGGAGCCAGTGGGACACAGCTCTGTAGCAAGGTGCACATTTCTTCATGCCGGGCTCATGGCATCCAGAGGGTACCTGGAGTCTAGGCAGAGGTATTTTGGTCTCCCCTCCCCAGCTCCCAATTCCCTGCCCCTTTCCTGCTTTTGCAGTAGAAAGTTAGCGCACTCAGAGTCAAGATCGTAATGGGCATCTACTATGTTTTAACTTCCAACTGAAAGATTCTTAATAAGAATAAGACCGCCTGCCTCCACGGATGAGAAATAGAAGCAGCTAAAGGAGTGAGAGGGAGGGATGCTTGGTACCTACAAAGCTGCAGCTTTCCTCACTACCTCTCAGACTGCATCTGGAAGGTGAGCCGGAAGGGTCAAGTGGACCATGGCTCAAAGCAGACACGGCATGATTTTAGTTTTTAGTTGTCATTCCTTCCAATGAGTTGATGTCTCTTTACGTGATGTGGGACTGGCACTCCAGTGAATGGATAAGAGAGAGAGAGAGAACATTAGAAAAAGGATGTTACTACTCCTCTTTCTGAAAGTGATGGGCTCTCTAAGCAGCCTGTCCTCTGCAGTCCTCTGTTTTCAGGGAGCAGAACCTGTCGCATGATCCCTGGTGCAGAGGAACCATGTCTTCCTTCCCCCAACAAGGATGGGAGGTTGATAAGCAGGATCTGATTCTGCAAGCTGCTAAAGAGTTGCTATCAAGATAGAAGAACTCAGCAACTCATCCCCGCTCATCACAGAGTCCCCCTGGCTGGACCGTGGCTCGCTGAGCTAAAGATGTGGGAGTCTGCTTCTTGCTGACATGAATGGAGAAAACCTGGGGCAGGGCGGGGGAGCAGAACTGCCATGTTCCAGGTCTGGAATTAGCTGCAGAGACCAAGGTGGGGCTGAGGGCACCTCATCTTTCCTTTGTTTGGGGATGGGGCTCCTGGCTGGAGTTCAAGGCTGTCCCCAGAGACATAAGCCCCCAGTTAGTGACTGGTGTGTTTGCAATTGTTTGTTCAGCAGCAGTCGCAAATGGATGCTAAAAGGCTTTGTGGTTCACTGATGGTCATGCTCCTTTCCAGACCATTCTTCATCCACTTCTTAGCCCAGCCACAAACTCTCTGCTGGCAGCTCCCACTGCTGCCCTCATTTGGCACTGGGTCCTAAACCCTGTCTGCTCACAGCCCTCTGACTCTAGCAATGTTGAGAATTAGAGTCCTAGTCCTAGACACTGTTTTATAGATCCTCTTCAAGGGTGAGCCCTTACTGGCCTTCCCCTCTGTTGCTTGCTTTCTGCCTGAGTTCATGGTCACTGGGTAGAGCAAATCCACGTGGGGACTCATAGGGTTCAAAGAAGAAGTATATCACACACACACACACACACACACACACACACACACACAACACACACACACATACACACACGGAAAAAGCAGAAACACTCACACACAAACATGGGGAAGGTGTCGTTGAGACACTGGAAGCTCCGTTGCCATTTCACTTTTGATTTGTGACTCACATATCTCATGTCCAATTTCTGTTCCCATTTCAAAGGTCAGGCACGGAGTGACTATGTCCTTTTACAAAGACCATACTTCCTGCAACATAGAATAAGGGAGGAAGAAGAGGAGGAGGTGGCCAAAGGATTTCTTGGCTTAAGATACTCATCTGCATATTTAGACACCACACAGATAAGTGTGTTCATCACTTTTGTTATTGCAGTGACAAAACACTTGGCAGAAGTGGCTTAAGGAAAGGTGGGCCGGTCATGGAGTTTGAGAGTCTGTCTGTGACAGGGAAGGCATAACAGCAGAAGCTGGTTTAGCTGTGGTAGCAGCAAGAGTGTGAGTCAGCTGGTCACATTGTGTCTGAAGTCGGCAAGCAGAGAGATGAATGAAGAGAGATGCTCAGCTGTCCTCCCCCCTCCCCGTCCCCCCCACAGCTTTTGTATTTAGTTCAGGCCCCAGGTGCATAGATGATGTTACCTACATTCAGGGCAGGTCTTCCCTTTCTCAGCTCAGACCTCCCTGGAGCCACCCTCACAGGCACACCCAGAGGTGTGCCTCCTGGGCGATTTCAAATCCAGTCAAGTTGACAATGGAGATGAATCATCACAATGAACCTTGAGTATTTTGTTCAGTGAAAGGAGCCAGTCACAAAGACGCATGTTATGCTCATCTATATGAAATAGCCGGACTACACAAACTCAGAGACAGAGTGTGGCTGCCCCATGCTGGGGCAAGAGCTTGGGGATGCTCTAAAAGATGATGACTAAGGAATGTGAAGTTTCTTTTTTGGAGAGATGAACATGTCCTAAATTGACCACTGATGGTGGCCCAACTCTGTGATTAGACTAAAACCTGTTGAATTACACACTGTAAAGCATTGCCTTGTGTGGTGTGTGAATTATATCTCAATAAAGCTGTCAAAATAATCTACACACCTTCCCCCCACCCCCCCGCCAGTTGGTATTTTTCCCTTTTACCTTCTTCCACTGAAATGGGTACCTTTTCAATGACTCCTGGTTTTCCCTTAGAAAATGGAAAAAGCCTTCACAATGCATTTGCTTTTGTACTTAGAATGCCCGTGAACCATCAGGCAAGTTATAGAAGAAATGAAAGAAACGAGGCAGGGAAAGATGCTTGGGTACAAACCTAGTATCACAGAGAGGCTAGAATTTGAAAGCTAGACTCCTGCTGTAGTACTGAGAAGGGATCCCTGGGCAAGAAGAAAGGAAAGAGGCATGCAGGTTTTTAACCAGTGTGTACTCACACCTGATTCTCTTCTTTATGGACTCTGGCAGCAGTGTATGAAAGTCAGCAGCTTGTGGGCAGATAGGAATTCCACCTGCCATCAATGCATGACAGGCCACTCCAGATGTAAAATTGGAATTTCACTGTGCCCATGGATATGGAGGGTCAGGAGTAAAGAAAGGGCATATTAGGACTGTGTTGTTTTTGTCCTCCAACACCTGAAAGTGGTTAGACGATGAGAGTGATCAGCTGGCCAGTGACAGACTAGAATTATCCAAAAGCCGGTTGTTTCTGTGGTCTGTCTGCTCAGATTTCTGCTGAGACCCCTGTATGTTTCTTCCTTGTGTCATTTATTGGGCTTCCTTAGAGTATAGGACTTGGGATCTGGGAGCAAGCATACCAAGAGACAGGTATCTATGTCCTCTTAGAGCCACATAGTGTCACTTCTGCCATAGGCTTTATATCTTGAAGGGAGGGGTATGAAAGGCTTATTGTGGAGGCTATGTGAGAGAAGACAGATTGCTATGACCCTTTTGAAAAAATACAGAATGCTCTCGGGACTGTGGGTAGCTTTGTCATAAGCACTGTGCAGAAGTAGTAAGCCATCAGACCTAAATGGTCCAGACTGAGTAACACTGAATGCTTTGGTAGCAATCCAAAGGGACAGATGGCTGACAGCATCCCACACTGTCTGTCCCTGCATCATGCCTTGACTTAACTTAAGACCAAGCATCTTACGGAGGATGGGGGCAAGGAAAGGCCCCAGAAGGACTAAGGTTATATTTCTGCCAACTAGGCAGAGGGGATCTCAAGATTGGAAATGATGTAGGTGCTTAGTGTAAGTGTCTTGCACACTTGGAGTTACAGGGTCTTTGTGTTCACTCTGCATTTTCACTCATCTCTGCAAAGAGGAAGCCGGGAGATGAATACCTCAACATGGGGGTAGGATGAAGGACAGTCAGTTTCCTCTTCTGCCACAGTAACATGACTACACAGCGGGTGCATACATTCCGTGGCTCTGTGCCTGGAAAACGCTGAAGCCCAATGCACATGAGCCATCATCCTGGCTCTTGCGGCCAAGTGACAAAACCCTGGGTCCAGAGCTGGAAAACAGCCCACTTAAGTCCAAGGAATGGTCCTGTGTGCCCAGAGCTTTAAAGACTGTCTGGAGTTGCCAATCTGCTCCTCAGCGCATGGAGACGATCTGTGTTTATTTCAGTGTTCTGAATGAAGTGTCATTTGGAGGAGATATTTGGCAGGATCTGGGAACATTTTTCATGGTCACTTCAGGTAGAGGAGGTGCTACTGGCATTTAGAAAGGTAAGGCTCATGGATACTGTTAAAGATCCTGTGATGTACAGGGCAGCTCACCACAGAGATTCACCCTGCTCCCAATGTCAATAGTGCCAAGGTCAACATGCTCCAGTCTAGATGTTCGTAACAAACACAGACCTATAGAGGCAATTTTAGAAACTTGTGTCCCCCTTTACTGTCTATGTCAGAATGGTGTCCTTCCCTGCACATTGGGACAGGGACAGTTTCTCATTGTGTTCTGGAGGGAGGTCTGGCTAAGTGGGTGATAGTTTTTGCTTTTTGTAAAATATGCACCATAAAAATCTGTGACTTATAGACCAAAAACATTGCCCAGTCTAAAAGTGAGCTTCGTGTATTGGAAAAATATGGTTTCTTGACAGGCAAAAGGATGGTAAGACTCATGTCCAGGTTATGTACACTGGACTTTGGAGAACCTGAAAAGAAATTCCAGAATGAGTTGTTGATGCTGCCTCAGAATGAAGTCATCAGAAGAAGTCAAATATGGTGAATGGGGCGGAGGGGAGGATAGGAAGACCCAAAGGGGACAGGAGCTCCACAAGAAGACCAACAGAGTCAATTAACCTGGACCCAGAGGAGCTTGTGGAGACCGAAGCACCAACCAAAAACCATGCATGGACTGGACCTAGGCCCCCTACACAAATGTTTCCAATGGACAGCTTGGTCTTCATGTGGGTCCCCTAGTAAGGGGAGCAGGGGTTGTCTCTGACAACGACTCTGTTGTATGTTTTTTTATCACTTCCCCCCCCCTGGTGGGGCTGCTTTGCCAAGCCACAGTACAAGGGGCTATACTCAGTCTTGATGTGACTTGATGTGACTGGAATGGGGGGTGGGGCGGGAGGGTGAGTATGGAAGGAGAGGAGAGAGGGGGCTACGACTGGGATGTGAAGTGAATAAATAAATATATATATATATAAATAAATATATATATATATTTTTTTTTAAAGATGAGGGATGAGCAGAAGCTGCAGGCAAGGAAACAAGACACTGATGTGTGTATTGGGGGGCAGGAGTACAGTTGGGGATGTTCTTGAACTATGCCCAAAAGAGGAACTGGAAGAGAGAGCTGGTTCCCATTAAAGTTGGAAGCCAAGAGGTGAGGGGTGAGTAATGGATTTGTGGGGAGAGGCAGAGGTGAGGTAGATAAGAAAGAGAGCCACTGCTGATAGACAGGAGGGAAAGAGAAAGAATGAATGACTTAGGTGGCCTAGGAGAACTTGCTGGCACAGTAGGTTCTAGGCCTTGGTTTGTTTTGTTGCCGCCCTCCACACACATCTAGCCAACTAGCTTTGTACCCCAGACTGGCTGGCATAGGAGGGCGTGCCCGTTAAGTCCCCTTAAAGACAGGACATTGGAGGATGTGCAGGATAAGAACAAAGTCATGAGTTCAAGACCCAGTGGAGCACATGGAGGAGGACGTCTGGCCCTCAGAAGCAACAGTCCATTGGGCCGACTGAACCCACTCCACCAGATAAGCCCTCTGTGTTCAAGGTTATTGCTGTTTCCCTGCGTGACAAAAACACGGAAAGGAGAGCCACAACCTCCCTTGAAAAGAGGCTGCAGAAGTCCCTGAGGGTCCCTGAGAGAGGGCTAGGAGCCTGTGCATTGAGTTGGGAGCAGGGCTGGGGGAAAAAGGGAAGATGACTCTCTCATTCCTGCATGGCACTTGCTATTTCGGACCTACTAAAAGTCTGTTCCTCATGGATCTCC
This sequence comes from Acomys russatus, assembly GCF_903995435.1. Lineage (NCBI taxonomy): Eukaryota > Metazoa > Chordata > Mammalia > Rodentia > Muridae > Acomys > Acomys russatus. Next base: position 33,480,405 of record NC_067143.1, on the reverse strand, counting down.
GCTCTGATGAGAGTGACAAGAATTCTCGCAGCGATCTCTTTACTTAACCCCTTTTGCTGGGCCATCTGTTCACTACTCTGATGTATGCTTCTCCTCAGAGGAGCCATCAAATTATTCAGGCTCCTTCTCTGGCAGACGCTGATCTCCTCCCAGCTGCCCCTACCCCACACAGCCGAAGCCAAACCACTTGCCCACATCCTGAGTGACACGGATACTGGCGCGCGTGCGCGTGTGTCTGTGTGTCCATGGGCGAGCAGATCATGAGGGAGCGAGGAAAAACAAAAAAAACAAAAGCAAAAAAAACCCAACAACCAAACAACCAAAAAACAAAACAACAACAACAACAACAAAAACCCCAAACCAACACTAGAGATTCAAGTCAGTGCTCATCTTCACTATGGATTCCAGCTTACTAGCTTATGCTTCAACTCCAATGCCTCCCCAGGCTGGCTTTCAAAAATACCCTCTCCTGAGAGCCATGGTGCCTCCTGTTCTCTCATTATCAGTGAGGACCTGAGGCAACCACTTGCTACCTCACAGAATACGCTGGGTCTTCTGGAACCTGGGGTGGGGCATTGTGGTACTGAAAACTTTCCCCTCATACATCTCCTAATTATAAAATTCTGATGCCGAGTCTCCCCATGTCTCTCTTGGTGTGGCTAGTTCTCTGGGCAGACCTAGAGCAGACTGCTGCTGCTGAGGAAGGCACGCCCATCTGCATGGTCCAAGGTGGTTTGTGCTCTGTCTCTGTGCTTGTATTTTAATTTTAAATTTAAGTTGAATCAATCGTGGGAGACTTAAACTTAGTCTCAAAGTGGCAGCAGCCACTGAGACGCCTGAGAATAAGGGGGAAGGGTAAGGTCGGAGGATCTATACCAGAACAAGCCCCTCACAGGCATGGTTTATCATCAGCAGAGTCAAAGCCGATCCAGGGCGTGTCTCTGGGAAGTCCCCAGCCATTCTTTAGATGCCCAGCTACCTCTATCACCTTGGACTTTTTGAGTTCTTTATGGCCTAACTACACACACACACACACACACACACACACACACACACACACACACACCCTTTCAGGTCGGTACCCCGTGCATCCCAGGCAGAGGAACCTGCGTGGTGTTTGGCCCGTCCTCCAGCTCAGGAGGCATCAGGCTGTAGGAAGTTTTGAATAATGAATGCAGCCAAGAGGGGTGCTGGCTTTTTCCGTTCACTCACTGAGTGCCTGCCTGCCTTCCTTCGCCAGTGGGTGAGGCACACAGTCATCACCCACCCCAAGAGTAATCTTCCAAGAGTGATCTTCCCTGGGTGAGAACAGGCCCCCCCACCCCCGCCTTTCTTCCGTCGTCGCCTACGGGAAGGAGGCTGAGAGCTGGCTGGGAGAGGCTGCAGAGCCATGCTTTGGAATCCCAAGCAAGGAGCCACAGTGACAGCAGCGAAGGTCTTCCTTCTTTTCTTGTTTTCTAGCCAATATTTATTGAATTCCTCTTCCAGGTACTATGCTAAGGGGCATGTGTGCTTATTCCCCGCTCATCCTAGGAGGTGATAGCAGGCCTGGGTGTTAGAGAAGCCCAGGACTCAGAAAAGCTAAGTGACATGTCCCAAGCCATCTGTTTGATCTTAAAGCCCAAACTTTTACCAGAAGAAGCATCATCTCCTTGATTAGCAGGCCAGATGGGTACCTTTTGGGATGCCTTTGGAGGAAGAAAAGGAGTATGGACCAGCAGGGCTGTCAGCTTCTGCTAGTGCCCAGGAAACTGTCATTGAGCAGACATTCCTGAGTCAGTGACTCAAATGTGAAGGATGCTTAATCAAAGTTTAGTCTGACATATGGAGAACTGGCAGGAAATTCATTTAATATCACCTCATGTTTAAACCCTCACCCCTGTTCCTTTTTTTCTTGGTCTCTTTCCAATCCGTCTTCATTGCCATCCTCAACCAGGAGGAGACTGAGCCAAGCTAAGCACTCAGAAAAACATTTGCTGACTCCAGCTGCAAATTCGGGCTCTGTGGGGCCAGAGAAATGCAGGCAACTGCTCAGCAGCACCTGGGGACAGAGTTGGGAGATGGTCTAGAATGATGGTGGTCTTAGCCTTTGGCCTGTAATGGCAATATGTGGCTGCTTCCTGGGACCTTGAATATTTCCCTAGTAAGGCTCCTGGCACTCTTGCATCTCCACTGCGACTGGCTGTGACCCTCTGACTGGTCCCGTGCTTACTCTCCGCTCCCTGTCCTGCTCTGCACTGTCTTCTTGCACTCTTCCGGACACAGGTTTTAGGTCTGGATCTCACTGCTCTTGTTATATGGTTTCTCGTTCCTATCTTGGGCATTCTTTTCACTTTTGGAGTTCGCCTTCTGCCTTTGGGTGGAGAAATGGAGGTCCAGGAGTGGAGGAGCATGCAACAGCTGGGCCTAACAAAAGGCCCTAAGGAGTCCTAGGGAAAAAAGTGGCTGCTTGGCCTCTGCGCTTCCTTTTGAGGCCGGTAGGTGGTGCTAGATGCTAGCCCAGGCCCAGCTGGGGCCTTGGAGAAGCTAACTGTTCTTCTGTCTTACAGGAAAAGAGTTCGCCAGACTTGAGGAAGCTCTGACAGTATGGAGCCAGTAGCTGATTTAGGACACCGGAGGTGCTATGAGTATGTGGTTACTTCTTGTCACCAAGCTTTGCAGCCCTTAGAGAGTGCTTTCTCTTTAGAAACCGGAAACCTGGTAGAGGGGGGAGCAATTGGGTAATAGACATTTACCTTTGTCCTTGCTAAAACATCACCCCTTGGGAGCTCAGAACAGGCTTTGCCCCACCCCATTTGGGTCGTTAGGAAGACTAGAAACACAGACAAGTGCTTCCAGGGTTGCCCTTATCAGGATAGTGAGTGAGCTCTTACAGGTCATTGTCCTCTCTGCTTCTGAACCGTACTTGCCTACTGAAGGTCTGGCATGCAGCGGGGGCTCACTAAGTAAATCAATGATGGAGGGAATGTGTCCATGGCTGGATGAGTTCAGATTCTCCTCCTGCATTTACCCTCTGGATATACTCAGGAATACAGTCAGTCTCTCTGCCTAGGGATTTTAGCAGTGGCTTAATAGGAAGGATGGGTCTTGGAGGTCACACGGCTGTAGCTGTCACCTTCTCACCTATATGTTGAAGATAATTCTTTTCTGTCACTTCCTAGGCATCTATTGAATGCCTATCATGTATTTGGCACATCTTTCCAAACCCCCAAATTTCCTGTCTACAAATATGCTCCTCAGACCACACACACACACACACACACACACACACACAAAAGAGGTGTGGTCTCTGGCTGTGGAGTTCTGGATATGGCTCAGCTCCCCAGGTATACAGAGCTCAGGGAAATGGGTACATTTCTGCAGTTGGCCAGTGAAAGAATGGAAAGATGACTCTGTCCGGCAGGTGGCGGGTCTCAGTGCACATAGCCAGGGTAGACAGAGGGGACATTATCTAAGCAGGTACATGAACAAGCGTTGAAATGGCTTTGCTGATATTTTTTTCCTTGGGCCAAGACTCAAATTGCCAAGGTTGTGGTTTCACTGAGGGCTCGAAGGAGGCAGGGCAATCAGAACTATCTATGTCTGCCAGAAGTGGGAAAGGGGCGGAGCATCTGTGCGATCCTTAAACATCTGGAGTCAGAGAGTGAAGAGGTGAATCAATAAGACATGGTGTAGCTGGGATAAAAGCAAAGTTCTGTTTAAAAAAAAAAAGCCAGCTGAGGGAGGGAAGTGAGGCTGCAGTGCTGTCCGTGCAAAGACCTGGCTTTGTCAACCCCGAGAGCACAATGCCACAAATATAAATGATTGATGGGGGAGCTCAGGGTAAGAGCTGAGCTCTGGGCTCTTCTGGTCACCCACTCTTGGAACGTTCTAGGGAACATCTTTGGGATTTATTTAATAACAGCTCACATCGAAACCTTCACCGTGTTCCTTCTCCCTCTGCGGGTGTCCAGTCTTTATTGCTATCTCCCAGCTCCAGAGCTGTGTTTTCAGTGACATGATGTGCTGAAATGAACGCCAAGGGGAGCAAACAGGACAAGGAGATTCACAACCAGCTCACAGGAGAAACCACTGAAGAAACCAGGCTCGTTATCCTGGAGGAAACAAGACCTGGAGCCATCCCACTCGCCTTGGGATGAGCACTGAGCAGACACCTTGTGGTTGGAGAAGGTGAGTTCCCCAGAGATCTGTAAGGCCAGGATGGGGAGAGGAGATGGATCCCAAGTTCCCACCTTTCCTTCCCAGCCTCACAGACCAAGAGCAAACATCTCTGCATCCTTCTGTATGCTGGAGCTTCCTCAGGGCCACTTAGCTGTAAATTCGAACAGCTGTAAGGGTCAGTGGCCTTATAGCCCCGCCCCTCCCACTGTCTCTATGGTGCTGAACCTAAGCTCTTTGCTGAGCCCCGAGGGCTAATTAAAGCTGAATTCCCTTTGGCCTCTGAATAAGAGTAAGGTGAGCAGCAGAGACCCTGTGCTCTTGGCCCACAGAAAGCTCCAACTGCATGCCCTCCTAATCCCTTCCCAGGAAGAAGGTAGGTTTCCTATGTGAGCTGTGTTACCTTGAGCAAGTTAGACACCCTCTCCAAGCTATTGCCAGCATGGATGCCTGCAGACAAGTCACTTCAAGGGGCCGTTGGTGGAAACTATCCTCTTTTGTTGCAGTATGAGGCTCTGACAACTGTAGGGTACCAAGACCAGGTCTATCCTTGGCCTCAAATCTTCCTCTGGGTGGAAAAGGTCCCTGAATATAGGACTTTTAATACTAAAATATAGAAGGTAATGGGCATTCAGGACAAGTTGGTTATTTTAGCTAGGGTCCCATCTTTCCCCTTGTCTCCTGGCTAGTCTTGCAGGCAACTCTAAGCTAAAGGCACCTAGAGATAGATGTTGAGGACTGATGCTCTGTCAGCTCTTGCCCTCTCAGAGCTCAGTACCAGAGACTTCTTCATCTCATTGGCATGAGCTTTCTATGCCCTTTCTCATCTGGCAACTCTTTATTGCCTCTAGAATTTCTTATCAATCTTTAAATTAACCTGGCACTTCCTGTGTGAAGAAGAGGAGGAAGAGGAGAAGGTGAAGGAGGAGGAGGAGGTGGAGGAGGAGGAGGAGGAGGAGGAGGAGGGGAAGGTAGAGGAGGAGGAGCTGCTATATGCTCAGGCTGAGCCTGCAGTCCCTGTAAACACTCTTGCTCCTGTGGTTTCTAGGTACCTAGGTCATGTTCTCACAAATCCCCTATTCTTCCAGGATAGATAAAGTTGACATTGGGCTTAGTACATTCCCCTTGTCAACGTCAGATGACATTCCCCAAGGCAAATCCCACAGGCCTTCACTTGAAGACTGGATCGAAAGATCACCCTGCTTGCTTTACAAGTTCTGTCCCTGGGACCCAAAGAAGGACTCCTCTGGGAAGGAAGTGGTGGGGGGGTGGGGGGAAGGGAAAGAATAGGATATGTTCTTCTGTGGCTTAATTTCCTGGTTTTTTGTCTCTATCTGTGAGATAGAGACACTGATGGAGCATGTGCTGGGTTCTGGGCTCTGGGGAAATGCTGTGCCTTGGCTTCAAAAAACTAACTAATGTTTCTTGAAGGGTGAGAGGCAGAAATATACACAACAGCCCCTGAGTCCAGGAAGGCAGAGAGGCTGGCAGAAGACTCAGGGATGGCGGAGTGCTTGACAAAGAGGTGAGAATGCCCTGAGCTCTTATAGAGGTGGCATTCTGACCAGTGGAGGCTGTGGGGTCCAAGTACAAAGATGTATAAAGGTGAGGAGGGAGACATGAGAGGCTAGGGCCCAAGTGTGGCACACAAAGGTTAGCCTGTGGGTAGAGAAGGCTGTTAAAGGCAGCAAAGCTGGATCCTGGCAAGGGCTGGCAAGGGCATTGGAGCTGAAGGTGAAAATCTTACTGGTCTTAAAGCAGGAAAGAGTGAGGGATTCCAGCCTTGTTTTGACAAAATGTCAATCCCCAGGACTTCTACCTTTTGCTGTCATTTCTTTATTCTTATTTTGCATGGAGTTGGGCCAGCCTACTCCAATCAGAACAGCCTTGTCCCTTCCACACCTGGAGGAAGGCCTGGCTTAGGCCTAGGGAGGCTCTCCCCATTGGCTCCCCTCCACTCCTAGCCTGGGAGTAACTGAGCCCCAGGCCAGGGCCAAAGCTGGAATTGGCTTTCTGTTCCGTCTTTGGGTAAGAGTTTGTTTCTCAATAGCTATAGAGCAGAAAGTTCAACCTGGCACCTTGGCCCAGGAACAGCATCTCCCAGCTCCCCCGGCACCCTTCTTTTCCCTTGATTGTACTTTCTCCCTTCATGCTTGTCCCTGCCTCCTTGGCATCACTCATCATTTTACCTGTTTCTCTTCTCTCTTCCTCTTCCTCATTCCTCCTCCTCCTTTCCTCTTCCCCCGCCGCCTCTCTCTCTCTCTCTCTCTCTCTCTCTCTCTCTCTCTCTCTCTCTCTCTCTCTCTCTCTCTGTGTGTGTGTGTGTGTGTAAGCGTATTTGTGTGCACATGTATGTGTACATCAGAAGTCAACTTTGTGTGTTGTTCCTCAGGAGCCTTTCCCACACCCCTTCCTCTTTTTGGTGTTTTTGAGACCGTGTTTCTCTTTGTAGCTTTGGCTGTCCTAGACTCCCTTTTTAAGCCAGGCTGGCCTCAAACTCAAAGAGATTCACCTGCCTTTGCTGGGATTACAGGCTGGCACCACTACGCCTAGCTCCACCCCCTTTTTTTTTAAAGACAGAATTTCTCATTAACCTGGAGTTCGCTGGCTGACTCCCTGGACAATGAGCCCCAAGCGGCTATCTCTGCCTTCCAGTAGCTGAGATTTCAAACATGACTACCTTTTAAAACATGGATTCTGGGCATCAAACTTGGGTCCCTATTGGGACCATCTCCCAGTCCCTCTACCTGCTTTTTAAACCTGACAATGGAGGTCCTCCTCTCCTTGCCTCTGCAGAGTCCCACTGCTCTCAGGCCATTTTAGAGGTGAGTGAGACTTCGAGATCAGACAGACCCTTCTTGCTGTGTAACCTCAGGAAAGCAGCTTAAACACCCCTGCCATCACGATCTTCATCCAGGAAAGATGGATGACAATAGAGACCTCCCCACATGGGAAATAGATTCTCTTATCACTCTGCCCTCATCAGCATATAAGCCTGAGCTATCTTTGTTCTGAGCCATCTAACTCTCTCCTCCTCTTAGTTGTGGGTGAGAGGAGGGTCTCTGGGACTTTTGAGGAGGCCAAGAGCTTCTGCTAGGAAGTGGTGCCCAGCCTAATGGCATGATGCTCCTTGGTGGGCCTCTTTGGATGCTGCTAGCCTTTCATGTCTCCCTTCCAGGACAACAAGGGCATAAATGAAGAACTGTCAACACTCGTTTCTGTTCTCAGATGGACAGCTGTCCTACGCCAGCCAGGTTTCATGCCTGTCTGCAGAAGGCAGGCTCCATAGTACCAAGGTAGATGATGGACTAGAGCTGAGGGGAGCTGCAGAGGTGTGTGGGGAAGAGGCAGCATTTGCTATGGTGCCTATGTGTGGCCATTCTCATCCTCATGGTCCACCTGGTCATGAGTCTGAAACTAGAGACTGGCAGACATGAGGACCCCAGGACTTTTCTTCCTATGATTGTAGGCTTCCGGGGTGAGGTTGCATGCAATGGGAGAGGAAGGGTCTTCTGCTAGGATCCTAGGACAAATAGGCCTCAATAAGAGCGGCTACTCCGTGCCCTCTTCCATGGACTTACAGGGTGCCAGAAACAAAGGTGATGCCACAGGCTCTCAAGACATAGGCAGGGTAGCCCTTCATTGGAGGCATTGCCTAGCAAATTTGTGTGTCTCGGGATGGAGGATCTTTTGAAATTTCCCTACTTAATTCTGGTCATTTAATTGATTATGGACAGGCTCTCACGGTTTAGCTTAGGTCAGCCTGTAATTCACTATGTAGCCCAGGCTAACCTCAACTTCCCTAGTGCTCTAGGTGGTTTCCTGGCATGAGCTAACACTTGCAATTAAAGCTGGTCATGTTACAGTTAAGAAAGTGCCACCCATGTGTGAGTGGACTTTGTCACCAGGGTCTAAACCCAAGGTGGATGGCAGATGAGGAGCCTAGCAGATAAAGGAATCAATGAAAGAAAAGAATGAATGAATGAATGAATGAATGAATGAATGAAGAAGACTGTAACTCCCTTGGCTCTCCCCAGTGACAATAAATCTCTCTCTCTCATGTTAAGGATGATGGCTTTCTGCTTAGACCATGACAAAAGAGGCCTCATCTGATTTTTGAGACAGGTTATCACGTAGTTGGCCTTGAACTCACTATGTGGTTGAGAGAGATCATGAGGCACTGCATTGCCTCTATCTCCCCAGTGCTGAGATTACAGTAATATGCCACCCTCACCTGATCTGTAGGGTGCAGGTGTTTGAAGTTAGGACTCCTGCACACCAGGCAAGCATTGTACCGACTGAGCCACACTTCTAGCCTCCCAGTCTGAGTTTTTCCTGGTCTTTGGTAGTTGCCTTGTCATCCTCACAGGATCCTTCTGAGGGGTAGACCAAGAGAACATCCAAGATCTGCCTCAGTTCAACCTCATAGTCAGCTAGAGGGAAATAGGAGGCTTTTCTGCCCATTGGTCCTCAGCACAGAGTCAGCAAATTGGCCATCCTTAGGAAAGGTCAGCTGAATCAGCCCCCCTCCCCCTGCAAGAAACGTGCCTGGTATTTTTAGAAGCCTTTCAAGCTCCTGAGATCAGCAGGACACACTCCAAACCTTTGCTTGGCCAACTCCAGCCCCAGCTCAGTCCCAGAATCCCAGATCTGTCTGGTCCAGGCCAGGCCAGCCCCAGGCCAGTTCTGCCCAGACACACGTTCTCATGGTTCAGGCAAGTTAGAGGAAGCAGCTGTGTGAGGGGAGGGGTTCAATCCAGAGAGGCCAGGTGGGCAAAGCCTGACATCCTTTAGACAGTACAATATGACCTGATATCCCAGCTATTTTACTGTTCAGTTTATTATCTGGCCCTGAGAAAGCCCCGCCCCACACCCCATATTATTCCCAGCTGTGCAGTGGATAAGTCATACCTGCAGATCCATTTAGAGGAGAAGCAGGATAAATAGAAATTCAATCAACAGCTAAAAGTGCTGTACTCTGCTGAATTCTGGGGGAAATTCTTGTAAGGCCTGGATGAGGTTGTGTTAGGGAATTTTGTGTTCCTTGGAAAGAGGTACTTAGAGAGATGATGTCATAAAAATCTGCCATGTAATGAGGCTGGGCTAAAAAGGTGTCTTTCCATTTGAGGAGGGAGGTATGCGGTCTAGGAGGGGTTGGGAAGGGTTGGGACACAAGGTTCTGAAAACTCTAGCCAGAGTCTATTACTTGTCCTTTTTTTTTTTTTTTTTTTTTTTTTTTTTTTTTTTTTTTTTTTTCATAGGTTGGGGAGGGACACGGTAATAGAGAGGTCTTTGGTTCTGGCCCTCTCTGGCCTTTGGGACATCACTTAGTCATCTTGGTCCTCATTATTTCTATAAAATGGCAGTGATGGAAAAGAAGCTCGGAACTAAACATACTCTGAAATTGGTCAGTTTCCATGGAGGGGGTTTGTGGCCAGAGTTCCTCAAAGGTGTGAGTATCTTCAACATGACTTACAGCCTTCAGGGGATGCTCTTTTGTCCCCCGGAGATGTTTCAAAACACGAAGTTAGGTCAAAACATAAATGATCATATTGTACAGTGGAAGGAAACACTTTTATGCATCTAAAAAGGAAAAATATGCATCTTCAAAGATGCTTCATTCCTTCCTAACCTCTGTGTCCTCTTTGACCCTTGGAAGCTTCAGAAGAGTCTGAAAATCATGGGGTTGGGTTACTCTTGAAGGCCTTTTAAATGTCACCATTGTATAATTACGAGATCTGTAATATTATTATTTCTATTGTTTTGGGTATGTGTGTGAGCAGGCGGGGCTTGTAAGTAAACTGACCTCTTAGGAAGGTTTAGTACTTTCTTGGCTCTTCTTGGAGTCTCTGGACTGAGAGCTGCCAGTGCTTTGAAGGTGCAAGGAAGGTGGACTGTCAGCCTGGGAGGGTGGGGAGGGGGATGAGAAAAGTGGGTGTTGAGGGAGTGGGGATGATATTAGAAATGTTCCATTCTGTAATGCTCGTTGTCCATTAATGGGTTAAAATCACCACTTCTAATTCAGTCTGGCACAGGGAAAGAAAGTTTGCCTGGCCCTGACAGCTTTCCTAAATGCTTCTTTTGTAGCGTTGTATTGGTAACCCTTGTATTGGTTAATTTTCTTTCTGCTGTGATAAAATGCTTGACAAAAGCAACTTAAAGAAGAAACTACTGCTTTAGATTAGTTCGTGGTCTGAGGGGAAGACGACGTAGCAGGTGGCTGGTGACACTGTGACTTGCGCCATGAAGTGGAAAGGCGTGTGCTGGTACTCAGCTGACTTCTTCCCGTTCTTATTCATTTTAACTTGGCTCCTAGGCCACGGTATGGTGCTGCCCAAATTCAGGGTGGGTCTTTCCTCCTCCTCCTCCTCGGTTAAATCTGTCTAGAAGAGCTACTGCAGACACACCCAAAGGTGTGTTGTCTAGCAGATGCCCAAGCCAGACCAGATGACAATGAGGATTATCACATCTCCAATCCCTGCCGTTGCTGTCTTCACCAGGCACATCTCTTGTACACCTCTCTGCCTGCACCTTTCTCCCTGGCATGCACCTACAAATACACACCCAGCCCCCTGTGGTTGCTCCTGCCCTTGTATCCAGATTCCTCCATAACTGTTCTCCCACACTCACCTGCCCTGCCCCACACCTGCTGGCTGCCCCATGGCTGGAGGCTCTCAACCTTCTCAGTATATGCCCCAATGGGCCCACAGGTGGCAAATCCACTCCCCACCCCCACCCCTTAGATTCGCCATCTCTCTGTCACTGCCCATAGCCTCCCCCAGACTTCAAGCACACACTTGCTCACCTCGAGTAAGATCAAAAATAAACTCGCCCTGGAACCTGTTCAAAGGCTAATGCGCCTCCTCTCTTCACTATTGATTTGTTTATTACAGATGCCTGGGTAGGATATTCGATGTGGCCGCTGTGCCAGGGCTACTTCAACAGTCCTTGCCCTTTGCTGGGAGCAAGCTGGCCTGCTGGAATCTTGCGACAGGCTTGTGGGGGTGGGGTGGGGGGTGGGGGTGGGGTGGGGGTGGGGGGGTGGGGGGGGAGCCTAGGAGAGCCCCACCCATGAGAAAGCTTTGGACTGGCTAGCTTATGTTCCCAGCTTAAAGCCTACACTAGCCCTGGCTCCCTCTAGAAATCATAGCCATGTCTCCCCTCCTGTTTTTTATTCCCTTTAGAGATAGGCTTTCTGTGGGGATACAGAGACAGCTCCCCTGAAAAGCAAGACAGTGTCCCCTTTCCTTCCTACCTCACTAGGGGGCAGCTTAATGTAGGAAGTGGTTCTACTGTCTAGAAAAACTTAGGCTGAGGGCTCTTCTGAGAGTACACCTGCTGTGTGACCCTGGACAAGTGACTGAGCCTCTCTGGACCTGCTTTCTAACCCAGAAAGGAAAGCATCCATGTGGATTTAAGGACACCTTTCATAGAAGCCAGTCACTGCTTTGTGGTCACAACTGTCACTTTAATCATTATCACTGCCATCTTGCCTGTCCTGCATAGGGATGGCTTGCTATGGCCCAGCCTCTGGACAACCCCACTATATAAAACACAGCAAAGCAGTGAGTCTTGGGGGGAAACTATGAGTTCTTCACAAAAGACACTAGATCCCTTTTTGGACATAGACCTCCCAGTACTTCCAGCAGAGGATGGACACAAAAAAGTAAGGTAGCTTCTGCCAAAGGAAGTGGGGGCATGTGTCTGTCACAGGGCAGCAGGACACCTGGGGAAATACTCCCGGCCTATCTTTCATGAACCCTGAGAGTGATTTCTTATACTTGAGACCTGGAAGAGATGCAGTGTCCCCAGCTTTGGGGTGTCACCTGGCTGGTCAGATGAGCCCGTGGTACCGGCAGTGTATGTTTTTGGGTTGGCTATGTATGACCTTTTCAAACTGCACACTCACCAGCAACCCTGGGAACTGACCAGGCCCCAGCCAGAGCTGAGCGTGGCTGCCGGTTCACACCTTCTCTCCCTTCCCCACCCCCATCCCGGAACTCCCTGGGCTGGGCTTTTTGTTCCCTGGTTCCCAGGCAGTGCAGCTGGTGCTGTGGGCTGGGGAGGGGGTGGAGGACGCAGCAGAAAGTCTGTGGGAGGGAGCTGTCTCCTAGTTCCAAAGGCGAGCAGGCCTGTAACTGCCCCCTCCTCCCAACGTGATGCTTCCCTTAATTCCCACAGCGGAGTCTTAGTCTCAGCAAATAAGGTTAATTTCCTCCTCCTCCCGCCCCCCTGCCCCGCCACCATTTGCTCATGATAGCTACTTAAATGTGTGTAAGCTGCTCCTAGTAATTGTCAGAGCTGAGAGAAAATTAGAGCAGATTTGGTATATTCATATTTTTTTTTGAGTCCCAGATCTGTTGGCAAATATCTGGTCTCTTTTTCTCTGAGCCTGATCTCTTCGGTCCTCCTCAGAGTGGTTGGATTCCTTTTCTGCTTACGGTGAGGATGGAGGCCGGTTTGAGGGTAGCCTCATGTGGAGGCCAGAGAGAACAGTAGAAAGGAGGAGGGCTTTGATGTGTCAGATTCGGGCTGATTATGCACCCTCAGTTAATGCAGCTTCTAAACTACATTGCAAGGAAGTATCTGGGAAGGATGGCTAGGGGTGTTCTCATCAGGTGAGGAGGTGTCCAGGTCGTCAGCTGGCAGGTGCAAGAACTGGAGTTTGAACTACTTACATGTGCCTAGGGCTCAACCACACACTTCAGTTCTCCTGAGAAGGAAGGCGGGGTGGGACGATGGGGGGGGGGCGGGGAGGGGGTGGGGAGGGGGTGATGCCTGCTATGAATGGGAAGCCTTTTCCTTGACTTTCTATGCCTGAGCAATCATTTGGTTAAGTGGATAGATAGATGGGCAGTGGTTAAGGAGGAACATGCTAATGGAATACATAGAGGTCTTAGTGTCTACGTCCTGTAAGCTGGGATTAGTGGCTGTCTGTCGTGTGGGTAGTGATGAACGTTCCCAGGTTATTTTCATGTGTTACCGGGATTGATCCTTGTGATCACGAGTGCCCTAAGTCATAGAGAGGGAAGTGTCATATCGGAGAAGCAAAGTTGCCAGCTCAACGTGACGAGGCCCAATATGTTCTCACTGCTAAATGAGTGGATTAGTATAGAGCTGGGCCTGAAAGCCAATGTTCTGTTCCCCGAGCCAAAGGCTCAGGGCCAGGTCAGGGGGAAGGTGTGATGCAGGCTTCTTGGTCGGGAGCAGGTGCATAGAAGGTCAGTGTGGGGGGTGGTGATGGCAGAGCAGGAGCCTGGGAGCTGAACAGGAGTGGGGTGGGTAAGGTTGGCAGAAGAAGTCTAACAGGGTGCAGTGGGGACCCCAGGAGTTGGGGAGGGATGAATTGGGATGCATGGTTCAGAGGAAAGCTTTGGTTGTTTGCAGGGATGGATGAGGCCTCTTTCGTAGGGATGTTGGGCCTGGGCTGTGACACAGGATCAGGCAGGAAGTGAATTAAGGGTATTGTTCTAGCACTTACTCTTTCCATTCTTCTCCAGACTCTGAGAGTAGAGCCACCAAGCTTTTTGCATCTAGAAGCCCCCTGGTATCTCCCTAGTCATGGTGATGTTTGTCATTCTAGGACTGGGGAAGCAGTGAGTCCAAGGCATTCAACCCTTTTCAGTTCCTAGCTTCTCATGTAGACCTACATGAGGTTTCAGGCAATTAAAACTTTCATTCATCATTGTCTTCCCGAATGTGTGCTGTCTGTTCTGGAGATAACAGTAAGATAGGCTCTGAGAAAACATAGGAAGCCACAGGGCCTGTCCCTCCTTGTCCTTGCTGGTACCCTCTTGGGTCCTTGCTGGTACCCTTTTGGCCCTTGAGGACATAGACCCTCGCGTGTGTGTGGGGAGACAAAGACTTGCAGGGGTGTAGAGCACCTGTCCGCTTATCTATGTCTGTAGAATCCCTTAGCCTGTCCTCAGCACTACTTTGAGGGGGTTGGCTAGTCAGTACAGATACTTTGGCATGATCATGAACTCCAGGAAACGTACATTTTAAAGCCTGGAATAGAAGGAATGTACCTTTGGGGATCAGGAAGGCTCCCAGACTTTTCTGCTTCTTTGTCAGTCTTGGTTCCCTCCTCTGAAGGGAGAAGGCTCTATACCTCTGGATGCCCTTGGATTGAATCAATGAAGAGCTAAATGGCTGGATGATCCTAGGAGAGTTGCTTGTCTACAGTAGAGAGTGGGCATGTGTGCACCTGGAAGCTGGGTGTCCCCCAAGCCTCTTTATTCTCTCTAGTTCCTGTCAGTGAGTTGCCATAGCCTGTTCTGGGAAACTCACTCCATTGGCTTTTGATTTTACTTTTTCAGAAACAGAGTACAGAGTGAGAGTGGCTTCTTTCCCGAATGCCCCACCCATCAGCATCATCTACCGGTTGCTGTGTACAGTAGGCATCTTTTTATCTGCTGGGGTGGGACCTGGGTCTAAGGTGACACACAGGCTGTTGGCAGTTACTCTCATGTGCAGGCCTTGCTCACTCTGCTGCCTTGGATTCTCAGTCTCACCCAACTGTTCACAGCTTATAGTGACTCAGCAAGGGTTGTCTTCTTCAGTAGAGGCCATTGCTGCCTTTCTTACTCAGCTGGAGCAACAGACAGGTGACTACTGGGTTGGGACAGAAACATGTATCTTTTGGGGGGGGGGCGATGCAGTCCCGTGTACTGTGCCTGCTTCCCCAGGGACCCAGGACTTGTCAGATGCCCCCTGGTGGCACACAATTCTGAGGTTTGGAGTAGAGTTGCAGGGCATTATGAGTGTTGTGCCAGCATTTCCACAGCACTGGCAGTGGAACTCACAGGCTTGCCAGGACCTTCTGTACAACTGTAAGTGAGGGGAGTGTTGGGGAGGCGATGGGTTCCACCATCAGTGGGTGATAGCTGCTGAAATGTCCAGACTGGGGCAGTAAAGCCCTTAGGAACTCTCTAAAGGAGCATGCAAAAGCCAACATGGCATGCTTACTGTAGGGCAGGCATTGTTCAGAGTAGCTTACTACAATATCTCCTGACCACCTTGTGAATTAAACTGTTATAGAAGTAGAAACCGAGGCACAGAGCCTGTATCGTAGACACTTATGGGAGGTAAGTTCAACTCTTGGTCAGCGGCATGATGCTATATTTAGTCTCTTTATAGCTTTCTACTCTTTGGGTCCCCAGAGTTGGATCACTTGAATCCTGTGGGATTTAAAGAACTTGATTTAAAGGAACTTGAAGGCATTGCCACATCCAGGGTGGGGAAGATCTAGGAAGCTGTGATTCTGAGGTATGGGGAAATAACTGAGGTACCTGCTTAGATAAGAGGTAGGAGGGAGGCAGTCAGCCCTGTATTTTGTAGAAAAGATGGTGGGTCCAGCATCAGCACCAAAATGGAAGCATTAGAAAGGCTGGCTTCATCATTTCAAAAGGAAGATGATCTAAGGAATAGGGCTGCTCGAAACAGCATGGGAGGTTTTGGGTGATACTGAACTTCCTGTCCCCAAGGATGTTCAAGCAGGGGTGGCCTGGGAACCTGTACCAAGTGGCTCTGGGTGATGTGGGAGATCTGTTTTAACCAAGATAGGCTGTGGGTCTGACATTCAGGGTAGATAGAACCTGGGTGCAGAGTCATCCAGGCTTCAGCAGGAAAGCCAAGAAATCTAAGGAATCTTCTTCAATAGACAGGAGCAAAAGACAAGGGCACTCCCCATCAGATCCTGAACTGGGGGGTGTCCTATGCTTATATTTTCCTGCTTTAGGGGGTTGGTTTTTTTTTTTTTCTTAACTTTCTACCATCACAGATTCACTCTAAGCATCCAGGTATGGCTGAAATTCTCTCTTTGGCCTCTGACCTTAGGAACAGCTTTGTGTGGTGTTTTCAGACTCTAGCCAAGCCTTTTGCACTGGCATCTTCAGCAGCCCTCTTCTTCTAGCATGAGATGAGATGAGCTTCGTCTCTTCCATACAGCTCTTCAGAACAGCAAGTTCTTCAGAGCCGGGTCTTCCCACTATCTTCTCAGGAGATCCTTTCAATTGCCACTCAGGACCACAGCTCCTTTCTCGGCTCCCACTTAGAGACTGGATCCTACATCTGCTCAAGCTGGGAAGTTGTGCAGCATAGCTCCTTCAGACTTATACTGTAGGACGAAGACAGTGGGTGGACCCATAATGCTTAGGGGCTGGCCACATCCCAGAGATGTGACTGCTGACCCAGAAGTAGGGGTCCGTTGGAAAAGGGGATGTGGCAAGGTGCAAATGGTGACCAGTGGGAGGTCCTAGAAAGCAATGGTTGCTGAGGATTAGCTTGCCATCTCTATGGCTTTCTGGGTTTCTACTTCCTTCCTGGGTGCAGGGACTTTGAGCTGCCGTGAATTCCTCCTTGACAGTCAAGCAGAAGTTTCGGGCATTCATACATCTGGAGCAGGTTCCTTTAAGAGACAGGTGTTGATTTCTCTCTTTTAGGGAGAGTAGAACTGCTGTGTCGTGTCTTGTCAGGTGGCCCTGTGTGACCTATATGGTTGGAGATTTCCTTGGTACCTTTGGAAGCCCTTGAAATCTTCTTGAAACCCTTGCATCTGCCATGCTGGAAAAGCTTTCTAGAGCTTTATGGTTTTTTTTTTGTTGTTTTTTTTTTTTTGAAAACAAACAAACTTTGTTCATTTTTGTCTCTTCTTGGTCAGCAGGGAAGGGATGTGTGTGTGCACTGGCGAGCTTTCTCATTTAGGAAACTCCATCTGGCAGCAGAGAAGATGGGGACAGATTATCCTGACTGTCTGGATGCTCAGATGAGTCATCTCTCCAGGACACAGAGGCCACATACTGGGAATTCAGGATGATATTGACAAGTCATTCTTCCTTGTCAACTAGGACATTCTTAGCAAGATGATAAGACACCCCAAATGCTCTGGGTACCGTTTGACTGAGAGGGGGGTGTCTATGACAGAGACGTTGTCCTATTCCCTCTCAGCCAACTCTGGCTTACTTTGGCTGGTTTTCTGTTGGCTGTAGGATCTCCATGGGCAGTGAAATTCTAAACGTCTGCTTTGTGTGTGTGCGCGTGCTCGCATACACGCATATTCACATGTACGAACATGTATGTGGGTGTATGTGGAGTCCAGATGTTGACATTTGGTATTGTCCTTGATTGTTCCCTACCTTAGTTTTTGGAGCAGAGTCTCTCACTGAATGCTGCTGGCCAGCAAGCGCCAGAAGTCCTCTTGTCTCTACCCCTAGCAGTGCGTATTGCTAATGCTGAGCCTTCATGCTTGTGTGGTTAATACTTTATTGATGACAGCCATCTTGCCAGCCCCAAAAGTTCTGTTTGGGCTAACACTGGATGCTACTGTGGACCCACATGCAACCCCTTTTCCTTTCCAGTGTTCCTTGTTCAAGCCAGAGGGGCTCTGAAGCTGCCCCTCCCCCCATGCTTGTCAGTCACTTGGGGCAGGGCGGGGCGGGGGCGGCAGAGAACTTCTTAAAATGCATGGTTTGAGAAGTCTCTAGTGGGGCCTGAGGAGCCTGTATGATCACAAAGCTTTCAGGGATTGTGGACACCACCAGTTAGAGGAGAGCAAAGATCTGGCTCAGTGTGGCCATTTCGTGGATATGAAAGCTGAGGCCCAGAGTGCAAGTCCATTTGTCCATGGTCATAAGCTGAGCACTGCTTTTTCCACTTGCTGTCTGTCCATCTACAAGCAAAAAGAGCCTTCTTTGCTTACTGCTTTACTTCCTGAGCAGGTGCAGTGCTCCTTCAAGCCTCCAGCAGCGCCATACCTTAGTCCTACCCCACACTGTCAAGAATGAAAGGTGTCTTGTCCCATCAGACTCCCCTGCTTCACTGCATGAATTTGTACTCTCCAAGGATGTTTCTGAAGTTTTGTTTCTAAACCACCTAACTTATGGATAGCTACCTTTCCTTGCAGGAAGCATGTAAAATAATTCCTGCCTTAAAAAAAAAAAAAAAAAAAAAAAAAAAAAAAAAAAAAAGAGGGTGGAGCACCCTTTAAGATACAACTGTGTTTAGCTGTCTTTTGGAGCTCTGCTAAATCCACTCAGGCAGTCAGCTACTCTGTCTACCCAGGGAGGGTCTGGGAAATGCACCCTGTTTCTCCTCTGCTATCTCCCAAGAGAGGCCAAGCTCCAGAGTGTTGGCTACACCTTAGTTTTCCTGCCTCGCAGAGAACCCAAAGTCACTCAGAATGGCACTTGGAGTGTCAGGGAGATTCCCAGTGGACAAGGACACCAGGGACTGGCCTGGGGCCAGTAGAAACTGGTTTGAGAGCTGTCTCCACTCTGTCCCCTCCTGCTGGCGGGAGGGCAAAATGCCATTCTGGGGACAAGGCCATCATGGCGACAGGGTGTAAAAGTCTCACTGGGCCTAAAGGAAGGCAGAAATGTAATGGGAAGTTGGGACAACTGCCTTTTATAGGCATGTTCTTTTCTTTCCCCCTTTCATCCAAGTTTACTCCCAGCTGAAAGTGTTAAGGCAAGACATCGGGTCTATCTGTGGGTGGCATCAGGGGCAGGCTAGTGGCACCGCATACCCCTCCCCCCATCTTGCCTGCAAGTTGCATGACCTGCATTGGAATCCACCAGGGGCGGGGGAGAATCCTTTCAGATCCTGGATGCAGTTGAATTCAATGTATTTTCCTTCCTTGCCTGCCCTCACCCAAGCTTGGGGAGGAGAGCGCTGCTTTCTTCTGCGTGTGAATGCTGTAGTGTGTCTGCCGGCTCAGACTGCTCTAACCCTTTCTTCTCCTTTCCCACAGCAAAATCCTATGCTTTCTCAGGAAATAGCTTGCATTTGGCATATTTACATTTACATTTTATTTTTTTCTTTTAAAAACAATCCTACCAATGCAAAAAGCCGGGGATATACTCTCCGGGCCGGGTCTAAACTTGCCACGAAGGCTGCACCTGTTTTGAGCCCCTACTAGGAAGGGGTGTTGTGGGGGAAAGGAAAGAGGGAGGTTCTGTGCCCCCCGAATCTAGAGAAAGCAGTCCGCCCCCCCACCCGGCTGCCAGCTCAGTGCACCCGAGGGCTGAGCCCAAGAAGCCGGCCTCTGACGGTGCTGGTGTAGTGCTTGCCAAAAAATGCCCTTTGCATCTCAATTTCCAGGCGGTTTCTTTCAGTTGCATCGCTCTCCCTGGGCCACCTCAGTCCTGCAGGCGCTCCTTCCCCACTTCTCCGTGGGGAGGTGGAACCCAAAACGCACTGCCAAGAAGGAGCAGTGGACTCGGGGGCACCTAGTGTGCCAAGCCCCGCAGTCCCCTCCCAAGCCAACCCAGCTCCCGGAACTCTTGATTACCCAAATGAGTGTCATTCAGATCTAGGTCTGCACGTCTGCGGCGGGCGTCCCTGTCTGCCTCGTTCGGGTTCCTGTGCGCTCCTGTCCCCCGTCACTGTCCGCGAGCCTGCACCCCTCACTCAGCCTGGGGAGCACCCCGGGTCACCTCGGCCGCGCTCATTTCTCTTCCTCCCGCGGAGGAGATTGCAGCAAAACCGGGCAGCACGAGGGCCAAAAAGTGGAAGGGAGAACGCCTTTCGTGTCGCGCAGCCAGCTTGCCAACTCTCCCTCCCCAAGGCCGACCCTCGGAATCCCAACTGCAACTTTTTCCCCTCCGTCTCGGTTTCCCTTTGGCTGCGGCGAGCGGGCTCGGGGACGCTAGGCGTGGATCGGGAGGGCAGCGGCGCGGCTGCGGGTGGCGGTACCGGCGAGAGCCGCGAGCCGGCGAGTGGGTGGGTGGGTGGGGAAGCAGGAGGGAGAGGACGGGCGGGGAGAGAAAGGGGTGTGGGGAGGGGAGGGAGGGGGAGATTCCGCTCTCCTGCCTCACCCAGCCCGGGCGGGGGGGGGGGGGGGGGGGCCGCGACGAGGGAGGGGAGGAGGGGGGGGAGGAGGGAGGGAGGGAGCCGAGGAAGACGCTCCGATAACCCGTGCGTTTCGTAAGGCTTGGAGCACTTGTACATTTCTGCAGGCGCGTAGCGAGCCATTCGCGGCGGCTGCTGCAGCTCCGACTGCATCTTCCTCCTCCTTCTTCCTCCAGCTCCGCGCGTGTGTATGTGAGTGTGTGCGAGTGTGTTTTGCAGGTGTGTCCGCTTTAATTCTGTCCAGGAGGTGGGACTTGGTGACTTTAGCACCATTTTTTCTTTTTTTATTATTATTATTTTTGCTTTCCCACCGTCTGTTGTTGCAACCCTGCAAAGTCTCGGAGTCGGAGAGCGCGCCTCGTTTCAAGAGCTCCTGGACCCCAGAAGCCGGCGAGCGCCGAGCCGGCCACCATGCCCGGCAGACCGCGCCACTAGGCGCTCCCCGCGGCTCCTACCCGGCGGCAGTGGTGGCAGCGATGGTTTCTGACGCTAAAGGATTTTGCATCTGATCGCTCGGCGTTTCAAAGGCAGAGGCCCCCCTCCCCCTTCCCCCTCCCTCGCCGTCTTTGTTTCCTTCCCCCCCTGCTCTCCCCTCTCCCCCCACCCCACCCCCTCTCCTCTCCACCTCCTCTTTTTTAGAAGCAGCGATCGGAGATGGATGTCTCTCTTTGCCCAGCCAAGTGTAGTTTCTGGCGGATTTTCTTGCTGGGAAGCGTCTGGCTGGACTATGTGGGCTCCGTGCTGGCTTGCCCAGCAAATTGTGTCTGCAGCAAGACTGAGATCAATTGCCGGCGGCCGGACGATGGGAACCTCTTCCCCCTCCTGGAAGGGCAGGATTCAGGGAACAGCAATGGGAACGCCAGCATCAACATCACGGACATCTCAAGGAATATCACTTCCATGTAAGTCAGGCGGCTGCCCAACGCCGTTCCCCCACCCCCCAAGCTCAGAGTCTCCCTCTTGCCCTCCCGCGGCCGGGTACCGGCCCTGCGCTCCCCAGCTCGCCTCTGCTCGCAACCCGCCGGGTGCGCGTCAGGCTCGCCTTGGCTCGGGAGATGCTGAAGGGCTGTGTGTTCCAGGTGACAACATCCCTAGCCAGGCATGATCCGATGAAACTGGTGGGCACCTCTCCCAGGAGAGGACCCTTCCGGGCGTAGGGCATCCGGGGCCCAGCTTCTGTCCCCGCCCCCCACCCTCTGTCGGCTCGTTTCGAGGTTGCGAATTGGGTTCTTTGCCCCCCACTAAATAGCAACAGTTTGGCCACGCTCAAGTGGAATAAAGTAGAGGCGGCTCGTTTTTCTGACAGGCGGTGGCAGATAGCGGCAGCAGAGGCAAAGCTTAGCCCAGGCGGGAAGGTGGCAGCTAGGGACTGCTTAAGAACCAGTCTTGATTTTTTTTTTTAACTGTTTCCTTTTGGAGACAGCAAAACATGCCAATAAGTAAACAAGTTGGGAGCTGGCTGCTCCTGAGGAGACTTCGGAGGTGTTCAGGCCGTTATGGATGCCTACCTCTTTGGTTTTCCTTTCCCTTGCCGCCCTCTCCAACCCCATTTTGGGCATTTCCAAGACACCCCCTCCCTCTCCCACCCTCGTCTGCATCTGGGCGCCTACAGACCCTTTCCTGGCTTGGGCTTCCGTAACTGCCCAGGATAATTCTGAGTCAGGCTGCTAGAGGGAGGGGAGAGAGGGGGACCTGTGTTTTGGGAAGGGGGATGGATTTTCTTCCACAATTTTGCAGTTCCGTTTATTTCGAAAATTGGACTCCTGGCGGCGTTTTGCCTGCTTTGCCCCGTCGGAGTGGGACCTGTGGTGGTGGCCTGCTCTTTTCTTGTTGTTGTGTTTCTTTGGTAGGGATGGGGGGGCCAGAGGCCTGCCAAGGAGCTAGAGGAAGAGCTCTGGCATCAGGACCCTGCACAGCCTTTCTTTTATCCCTCAGCCAGGTGACCACCACCCGGGGCTGCCCCAGAAGGGTGTGGATAGCCCTGAGATGTTCAGGAGACAGCTCCTTGCCTTTTTGCCTCAAGACTCCCATCCCTTGGGAGCCCCAGGAGTGGGTAGTATGATGGCCAGGCTCTGAGGGAGGCATTTAGGGTAGCTAGCTCTTTGCCTTGGGAATAGACTAGAGCAAGAAGGGACCCAGTGTGCTATGGACACTGTCCTCTCAGTGTGTCTTCTCTTTGCTCCAGCCATTGCCTCCTCCAGGGCTACAAAGCCTGAAGGAACTGCAGTCTTGTGCTCCCCAAAAGCCCACTAGCCGTCTTGGTTTAAGGGAGACAGCTTGTGTTCATGCAGCTTACACTTTGAGGGGGATGGACAACCCCAGCAGATGCCCCTGACTCCTGGTCCAGGAGACAAGCCTGACCCATCTCTTAGCTATGCTATCCACTTCTCATCATCTCCAGCCTGGCAAAGTATCATCAGATAGACAGCCAAGGGGGAAGGAGGAGAGAGAGGAGGGCAAGGGGAGAGCCTCTACTCCCTTGCAGGCCACAGTGTACATCTAGAGTCTCTGAGGATGCTGGGAACAAGGTCTGGAGGGGGAAGCTCCTACCTGGAAGTGCACCATCTGGGGGCCCCTGGTTGGAGGGATGGATGGGGAGAGCTTAATAGTGGCTTGTGCTCTGGAGCTGGGCATGGAGATTTTCAGGTGATTGGATGTGGCAAGGATTGGAGAGTTTGGGAGCCAGTGAGCTGTGTCTGGCTTGTTCTCTGCATCAAGGATGTGTATATCCCCGGGAACCCTCAGGGAGGCAGGGTTGGCCACAATCAGATAGGCTCTTTATGGTCACACAGGGGTGTCATGCTTCCAAATATGAGGCTTGGGAAGCAGTTCCACAGGGAGGAATGGGATTGGTTTTTTTTTTTTTTTTTTTTTTCTCTGGGGACACCGGGGAAAGGAGGGGACACAGTTGTCCTCTTGCTCCCTTCTGGCATTAGAGGAGAGTGTCTGTGGAGATCTGAGCAGGGAGTGGACTGGGAGTCCCTCTGTGTGCGTGCGTTGGACTCTCTCCTAAATCCATCAGACACCAAAGAGTAAGTGGTAGGGAAGGGCAGAGGTCAGGGCTTGGATGACCTTTCCTCACCCCATCTTTCCCCTAGTGTCCTGTTATGTCTGTGTCTGGTATTGACTAAACTCAGGAAAAGGCCCAGCCTCCCGGTCCAGAGGCAGAGAGAGAGAAAGAGAAAGCCTCCAGGTGGGAGAGGAGTCATGCTCACCCAGGGAAGAACATGCCCTGGTCTCAACTTACCCCTTAAGACATGGAAGATTAAGGGGAACGCGGTAGCCTTTCCCAAGCCTATGGTCTGATTCTAGCGTTGAATACTTGTCTGTGCAACATATATCCCAGGCCTACTGGAAGAGGTGGGGCTTGAAGGCCGAGAGGAGCACAGGGCGGGGGGGGGGGGGGGGGGGGGGGGGGGGACCCAGCCTTAGCGTGGCCCAGAAAAGTCTCCTTTGTGGTGTATGTGTCTAGAAATGCAGGGTCAGGAGGGTCACTGCCCGTGAGCGCTGGGTGAGCGCTGGGTGATGGCATGCCATTGGACAGATTCTGGGCATGGAGAGACAGCTTCTCGGGCTCCTCTAAAGTGTCCATCCTCTGAGAGTGAACTCTTTGTGCCGAGGTTTTAGAAAGACAAGAGTTGTTTCCTGGTGGCCCTAATTCCTGGAATGGTGGCTACACCCATCCAGAGCTTTGGGTAAAAGAGATTCTACCTCCTCAGCCACTTTGTTAATAGAGGACGGATTTAGCTGCGAGGTATCAGGGCAGAAGTATTGGTCTCGCTGCCATCCAGTCATGGTCCAGCTGCTCCAAAGGGTCCTCCCTCCCAGAGTCCTTCCTCCCTTCTGCTCTCTTTCTGTTCAAAAGAGCAGTCCTTTTGCTACCATGGCTCTTAATGCACCATAAACTCATCCAGAAGGGGCCATGGGCGGACACACCCAACCAGGCTCTGACGTCACAAAGGCAGGAAGGTGGAGGCAAAGATGGTGGGTTGTCTAGGCTGCCTCCTTAGGCCAGGCCTACGGAGTTGCATTGGTTTGGGATGATGTG
The DNA here is from genome assembly GCF_903995435.1 of Acomys russatus. Taxonomy (NCBI): domain Eukaryota; kingdom Metazoa; phylum Chordata; class Mammalia; order Rodentia; family Muridae; genus Acomys; species Acomys russatus. Next base: position 33,456,350 of record NC_067143.1, on the reverse strand, counting down.
TCTTTTGAATGGTTGAAAGAGGATGGAAGTAGACAGAGTAGCATCTCTGAACCAGATGTTCTTGAGATCAGTTGACTGGGCTTGTAAAGACCATGTACTCTTCTTGGCCGGGGCCACTGAGCCACCATCTGTTTATCAGCCTGAACTGCCACAGGGTTCAAAGTGTTTGTCAGGTTTTTAGTTTCCCCATTCCCCTTTCCCTCAGAGACTCTTTGCTGGCTGAAGGGTCATCTGGGGGCTCTGTCCTAGAGACTCCTCAGTATTAAGGACGACGCAGCCTTGACAAAGGCCAGTGATAACTGGGATCCTAGCTAAAGTATGAACCAGCATCTAAAGGCTCCAAGGCCTTAGTAGTTGGGTGAAGTGTTCAGAGGCCCAGGGTTGGCATTAAACCTGAGAGAGGTAGGCGGAGGTGAAACAGGCCTTGGAGGTGCTATTTGGAAGAGAAATGGTTATAGACACTGGATAGAGCTGTTTCTAGGAGGAAAGCTGGGGCCCTGGACTTGTCTGGTGGCAAGACTTTATACTGAGGCTTGGTTGTTGGTATCTGCATGTCCCATGATCCAGAATCCCTAGCTCTAGTATGCCCAGCAAGTTAAGCTTCCATAGTACCCCTGGGGCCATGGACATCAGCTCTGAGGCTACCCGGCCACTGAGAACATCATAGTTTGAGCTAATCCAGTGGAATCCAATGGCTTTGGCTTTGAGACTACTTGTATAGTGGCTCAGGAGGGCTGAGCTCAAATCCGGGAGATTCCTTGGGGTCCTGCAGGGTTTTGGCTGCTCTCTATACCCTGCCTTGAGACTCTGCCTGTTGATCCTTCATGTCTGGAAAGGATGATGGCCCCACCTCAGATGAGTCTTGGGTACATGGTCTGTGAGTATCCATGTCCCTTCCTTTGTATGGCTCTTACCAGTGTCATGACATTTTCACCATGACCTGGGGTTCCTGTCTCAGGTGCTCCATTGAGTGGCTCTTGCAGGGATCATGTGTCTTTGGGGAACAGTGGCAGGGTAGGAGTAAGAAAAGAAGAGGGCACAGTGAGTTATAACCCAGCTTTCCCCATCTGCCTTGAGATGTCCTGGAGGGCTGCAGCCACTCAGGGCCTGTAAATCTATGAATCCAGGCCGTGGGGCAGAGTGTCCCTTCCAACTTGGACATCTGCCATCTCAGAGCCAGGAAACAGCCCCCAGGGGGCTTAGCCAGGCCTCTTTGTAGGGTCTCTCTCTTGTGGGATTGGTGTGACCTTGTGATACCACCAAGAGGAGGGCATAGGCGAGTCTGCGCTGGCTGTGAGCCACTGCCGTTTCTCCATCCCCCTTCCCTAGTCCTAGAAAAGTCAGGTCAACCAGAACTTGGTACAATTCGTGACTCAGGACACAATTTGTCATCAGCTGCCCGGACCAAATGCCACACTTCACACTGTTTTAGGGTCCTTCATCTTTCCTTAGAGGTTGGGCAACTGATTCTATGAGGCACCCCATTCCCACCTCTTGGGTTCAGGCCTAGAGGAGATGTCCTTGCAGAGATATCATCCTTTTTCTGGAGGGAGGCCTCCACCGGGTGAGAAAACATTAGAACATCTATCAAATTATTCTTGCCTACAGCAGGAGATATTTAATATTTAATGTATGGATTGGAGATATCTAAGCATGTAATAATTTAATAAATATGAGTGGAGGATGTAAGATATTATTATTATTATTATTATTATTATTATTATTATTATTATTATTTTATTGCTAAACCATGAGCAATCAGAATAACATAGTGTCCTTGTGGTGAGTGGAAGACTCCGAGTTTACTGGGCGGGAGAGGTGACTTTAGTTTGGTTCTTCATTCTTCCACTCAATGCTTCACTGAAGGCGTTCGCTAGTGAGTATAGACACGTAGGGTGTAGGATGGGACCAGGCTGAGTAGGTCCAGGGGTGATGCAGTTCTCTATCTCAGTTCCCAAAAGCCGCTGGCACCTTTTCCAGGAGCCAGGCTGTCACTTAAATGATGTCTTACGCAGTGGACTCATCTCCACGAAGATGCCCACCAGGCATTTGTGTCAGAAGCCCCAGTCTATGGTCAGCTTGCTTTTCCGAGAGCTGTTCGAGTTGTATAGGCAGGTTTGATTATTCCCGATTTACAGATTCATTGAACAAAAACAAGAGCAGAACTAGCATCGTGGGTGGTTGGATTTCCATGGAGTTTCCAATGGAAAGGACCAGAGGTGTTTGGGAGAGCTGGCTGCCGTTCCTCAGTGCACCTTCATGGCCAGTCTGGTTCCTCTGGGTCCACTGTCCTTGGGATGACCCTTTCCTTAGCTGGGCATTTTATTAGCCTTTTTCCCAAGGGGGAAGTGTGGAGGACTTTACCAGAAAGCTCTTTTGACCGAAGAGCAATGTTACAGAACCATTCTGCTCTGAGGGGCTTGGAGAGGGCGGCTGAGTGTAATGCATCTGGCCAAAACCTGGCTTGGATGGAGGTTGTGTCACCCAGATCTTTCTGGGGATCTGGTGTGATACCTCAGTCAGACTCATTTGCTGTTCTCTGACCTACACTCTGGCCTTTGTTTTGGAAAACACTTTTTGGTAGCTAGACATGGGTGCAGGCTTTCTTCTAATGGCCCCGGGCCATCAAGAGTGAGAATGCAAGTGGTTCTCTCTAGTGAGAGTTCCCTGGAGTCCTCACTCAGGAGGAATCCCCAAAGTTTCTGCTTTTCTTGAATATAAGGTAAGGCTCCCCAGAAGTCAGAGCTGGAGGGCCTGGAAGGCTGTAGGTATGGCCTTCCTCATGCTCCCAAAGGTTCAGGGCCATGATAACAAGCGACTCAGCTGGGTCACCTAGAGTATTGGGAGACCTTCTTAGGTGTTGGTGTGGCCTCCCGTACTACCCTGACTCCTGTTTAGGGGACTGTGTAAAAGCCAGAGTGTCCTCCTTGCCTGTGTCTCCCTCTGGGGCAATGTTTCCAAATTCAGGGTCCCTAGAGGCAGCAACCATGTGAAGCTGGCAGCCCCAGGGCTCCTTGCAGCCTGCAGCCCATGCCAATTAGAAATAAATTCAACGAGGGTTCTGCTGAGCTATTTACACGGATGGCTGGGGAACGGGGCACTCAGCAGCTTTGGGAATCTTTTTCCCTGGCTTCAACTTCTGTCTTTCATGCCCTTGCCTGGCTTGTTCCACCACAAGGGTCAGCTGGCTTAGGGTGGTTGAAGATTCCGGAGATCATCATCAGACTTGGAGGTTTGGGAAATTTCTCTTGCCCACTGCTCTTCCCAGCCTGGCTTCTCCCTTGCTGTGGACAAATCCCTTGGCTTCCATGGGCCTGAATTTCCTTATCTGTAAGATAAAGATAACAATAACCAACAGGGTGAGCACTGTTAAAACTCAGTGTCCCGTGGCACAGCCTGGTGAAGAGAAAACTGTCAGTACATGAACACTAAGAAGAGCCAGTAAAAAAAAAAAGAAGGAGAAGAAGAAGAAGAAGAAGAAGAAGAAGAAGAAGAAGAAGAAGAAGAAGAAGAGCCAGTAACTGATCACAGCATTAAGTGCAAGATAAGTGATTATAGTTATCATTTATTGAACTCTTACTGTATCCCAGACACAGTTCCAACCTTGTGAATTAAATATACACACCAGTCTAGTTTACAGATGGGAAAACTGAGTCTAAAGGAGGAACTCGATTTCACAAGCCAGTGAATGTTTAAACAGTCTGGCATTTAAATATTGATTTGATTGTCTGTATCCTGGTGTATGTTATGTATGCATACATGTATGTGACTACATGCATAGATATACAGGTACACATATGTGAACATATTACTATTGTGATGAGTTAGTAATGAGATAAGAGGATGGGCATGGAAGTTCTTGACGTCCTTCAGGCTTTCTTTCTTGTCCTTCTGGTTCCCTGGGTGAGAACTGCCCTGGCTGGTATTGCAGGGAAGGCCAGGGGGAGGGTTGGAGGATGGTTTTTACAGAGCGACAAAGCCTCAGACCTCTAATGGAGATGGAGGCTTTGGTTTCTCCTCTGATCTGTTCCCAAAGTACTGCCCTCATTGTCCTGGCCTGTGAGCAGTCTATGGACTCCACAGCAGCCCAGGTGCACGCTGGCAGGGATTTAGGAAGATTCTTGCTGTGCGGTGGTGGTCATCTCCTTTCTGGGTTAAAGCCTGGTTATCAGGCCAATGTTCCTGATGCTCATGGACAGAGAGCCTGAATAGGGGAGGAGAGGGCTGGGTCACTTCTCTTAGAGCTTTAGGGTATCAGAGCTGTCTTTGGATGCAAGGTGTGTGGTGGGGTAATCTGAAAAGCTGCTTGGCTGGAGTTGGAGGCTGATGTTAGGAGTGTCAGTCCTGAAGGGGGAATCCCAGGTTTCAATGGGCCCCCATCTTATTGCTCCAGTGAGTTAGTAGTCTTCACTCCCTCCAAACCCTTCCCCTTGCTTCACTTTCCATCCTTCTTGCTAATAGACATATCGTCTGTCTCCCATAAGGATAAGCCATGATCATGAGAAATGACATCCACTGTCCCCATGTGGACAGTGGGGCCTGCAAAAACATAGCTGGGTACACCTTACTGCTGCTGCCTCTGACTATATGAATTTGCCTCTCAGGCCTTGGTTTCTACCATTGCAACTGGGGTCAGCTAACTCTTTCTTTCCCAAAGGGTCACAGGGCATTATTAAATGGAGGGTATGACTCACCTCTTTTGAAGGCTCTGTGAATAGCCTAGTGCCCTCCCTGTTGGTCGTTTCCATTTCTGGATGACTGGGAGGATTTGAATTAGGAAGAAGATCAAGACTTTGAACCATAAATCAAGAAAAGGAGGTGGGGAATAATTTGGGCTAAATCCAATTTTTCAGAGGAAGAACTTGGCAGACAGATGAATTGATATGCCCCAGCCCAGTGAGCTAGGAGCACAAAGCAGACAAGGATGCTGGTCCCCCAAGCTCTACCCCCCTCTCCTCGACGTCCTAGGTCTCCTCCCCACCCTGCCCTTTGATATCTGCACCAGAGACTTAGGAATTGCAGAGGCAGGAGATTGGTGAGTTTCCTTGGAGAGGGAGAAACGAAGGGAGCAGTTTTAGACTCGAAGTCCTAATACCGGCTGCCTGAGGCAGTACATTGTGCTGTGCGTGCGCTTCTGGGGGCGTCTTTGTACACAAGTGCCTCTCCTCAGTGTTCCCTGAACATCACGTCTGAGGGTTTGCTGTAAACAAACCTAAAAGCCACTGCTTGCCGAGATGCTCTGCGTGTAGACTCCCGCTGGCCGCCAGAGGGCAGCATGATGCACGCGTCGATCCTTGGCTGGTGGTTTCCCTGTGAAAGAGCGGGAGCTGGGATAGTGGCAAGTGGATTGCCAGCCTGGGCTTTTGGAGCCTGCCGGGAGTCAGGGCTAAGCTTCTGGCTGGGAGGGCTCCCCTGTAGGCGGCCCTACTCTCGTGCTATCTGTGTGGTCTGCGGGATGCGAGGCTTCCAACCTGGGTATTACGGCTTAGGGGTCACTAGCTCTGTGGGAGAAGCTGTAGGGAGCGTCTCAGTTGCGGAAGCAGCAGGAAGGAGCATAGTTTTGGCTTAGTGGAAATGAACTAAAGGGACATATGGTCCTGCCCAGGAAAATACTAGGGTTGATGGGGACACTGAAAGTTGGTAGTGACACTGGAGGCCGGGTTTTAGAAGAAGTCTTAGAAGCAGCTTTACACACCCCTTCCGCTCAGGCACTTGGATCTGCCCGCCTGAGTATGAGAAAAGCTTTCACCTTTTCCTGCCCTCAGGCTCAAACTGGTCATCTAGTTAGTGGTTGCCTGCTGTGAGCGACTGGGACGCACTAGTCCTTGTCTATCAAAGGCAGTTGTGTATTTGAGCAGAATGCTTGATGTCATGGGCTCACAGGTCCACCATATCATGGGCTCCCAGGTCCACCATGTCATGGGCTCACAGGTCCACCGGCGGACCTTGTTACCAGTACTGGCCATCTAGATCATCCGCTCCGTGCTCAGCTTGCTGACCCAGGGCCCATCTCTTTCCCAAACGTCAGTGCCAGTTCACATCTGCCTGGCCCAGGGATACAGATGAGGCCTTCTTTCACGTGACTCATCTTTGCCCACCAACTTATTTTGGCTATTTGTTTTCAAGGCTGAGGCACTTTTAAAAGCAGGAATAGGGCGAACACTCCAGCACTCTTAACGTAGCTGGAGTCCTTTGCACGAACAGTCATGGATTGATGGAAATTACAAAATGAAGCTTCTGATTGTGACCTTGCCACTTATCAGCAGTGTCCTGGACTGGCTATTTAATTTTCTTTCTTTCTTCTTTCTTTTTTTCTTTTCTTTTCTTTTTTTTTTTTGCTCTTGGTTTCCTCATATGAAAATGGCGATAATAAAATAAAATTCCAGAGTTGCTAGCTGTAAGATGGCAGTGAGGCAGTGAGACTGCGTATGGGTTGGGTAAGGCTCTTGATGCTGTTTTCCTCTCGTTTCTCCCTCCCTTCCCATCACAGAATTCCAGACCGGCATCTTCACAAGCAAGGATATTTTCATGCCCTTCATCTGTTCTTCCCACTCCTGGTATTTTCCACATCCTGTTCACTTTCCACACCCTAACAGATTCATCTCCTCTTAGGGGTTCAGTTAGAATAGTTCCCATGCCCCCAGCTTGTCAGTTGTTCTTCTCCCTGGGAGGCAGCTCAGTGTAGCTCTCAGCGAACTTTCTTGTCTCTGTTGCCTTTGGAGCCAGCAAGTCATTCCATAGGTCTGAGACTGAAAATTGGGCCAGCTGGGTTGTGGGTACACAGAGGCTGTCTGGTGAGTGGAACAGGGGAAGCTTATAGGAAGTGGGGAAGCAGTGACACTTTTTACGGGGAAGGGGCGCTCTGGGAGATATGAATTAAAGGATGTTGTGAGGGTAGCCAGCACCTAGAAACAGCTGCAGGGGGCAGGAGGAGAGCCACCACAGTGTACATGTTAGGAAAGGGACAAAGTAGCAGCTGAGGCTTGTGTCTGTCGCCAGGACAGGGAGAATATGTTTCCTATTGATATGACACACATCTGGCCTACTGAGTGTCGGGGTGCTCCAGGCAAAGCCTTTCCCCTGACTGCCTTCCCTATCTCCAGCCTCAGGAGTTTGCATGATGGAAAATTTCGAGCGCAGGCTAAGTTAGAAGCACCTAGCCTCAGCTCAATACTGTGCCACACTGTTTCATTTGGCATTCACTAGTGGATTTCCTTTTGGTTACTTCGATCAAATCTGGCCACAGGGGGCTGGGGGGCGGGGGCAGGACTTGCCCTGGTAGGAAGAATTTAGGTATTCAACGTGGTAGGAACAACCTCAAATACCCCTCCCTGCCCAAGCATATCAATCAAGTATATTCGTTCCAGTTCCCTGTTAAGCCACAAGAGGGCACTAGACCACGATTTCTGCTCTGTAGGCGCTGTGTAGCCTATTGTGATTGCTCCTTTGAGAAAAGTCTGCACCACACCTGGTCTCTTCGCAGATGCCAGCAGCTCTGAGGTCATGGCCAACCAGCTTGATTTAACCATGGCTCATCGAGCTGACTGAGGTCTCAAGGGAAGTCTATTTGTGCAGTGCAAAAAGGTCGTTAAATTTGGTGTCAAATTAAGGCTTCCAATTTGTGCCCTTCTTGCTTGTTTAAATGATGAGTAAAGTTACTTAGCTTCTCTGTGTACCATTTTTTTTCCACCTGAAAGGCAAGGTGTTACCAGGAGGTGTGGTTGTGAGAAGTTGCCACAGAGATTAAATTGCATGATGTGTGGAAAGTCTGGAACACAGTGGATTCTCAATGACTGGCCTGTCTTTTTCCGGAAGGAGGATAAAGTTAGGCCATGACCAAGAAATCCTGTGAAGTTTCAATATTTCAAATATTCTGTGGTTCTAATTCACTGGGGTTTGGGGGAGGCAGTGCTACCAAGTGGCTGGAATGGAGACCAGCAAGCATTGGGTAGGTGTTGGATATTGCTGGGGTCAGTCAGATGAGACAGGCTCTGGGCCAGGGGATACCAGATTCAAAGGATTCATCAATGGGATTTGCTGAGGCTGTTGGCATGGTGACCTCTGTCAGTGGTGTTTCTTGCCTGGATCCGTAGGAAGAAGTCACAAATGGACTAACTCAATCTTGGCACCTAATGTTCAGACCATTCTTGGCATTTCCCATGCTGTCTCTCCTTCTCTTTCCTATCCTCCTTCCCCACCACCTTTCTGTGGTGAATGTTTGTATTTTGGAGGAGTTTTAATATGTCTGATTGGCCCTGGCTAAGAGATTGGAGGTCATGTGGTCAGTGTATCTATCTGAACAGTGGGAGTCCACCTAACTGGCCAGAGAGTGTTTCCAAAATGATAGTGTATCCTTTGCTTGGTGTGAATGGGGGTGAAATGGGGTCAAACAAAAACCTCATGTTGATAATGGCTAAACCTCAGGCTTTGCTGGCGATGCATACAGCCTGGAGCGGGTAGGAACCTTCTCTCAGCAGAGGAGTGGTCCTGAGGCTGGAACTGGGGTACCTCTGGATTCATACCCCTCTTAGGCTCTTTATGCATGTACCTGAGACCCAGGAGGGAACGTTGGCAGGCATGTAGGCTCAGGAAGTTATTTAATATCAGCTTTGCTCCAGATTGTGTTTCTGACTCCCTGCCACCTCTTAAGTGGCAGTCATTTTAACAAATGTGGTGAGAAGACACTGAGTGGGAAATAACATGAGGGAGGTGGGAGGGGCATGGCTGTGGGGGAGGGTGAGCTATATTCCCTTGGCAGACACCTTGTCTTGAATGCACTCAGGAGGCAGTAGCATGGACCTGGAGTGAGAGCCCCTCACAACCCCTAGTAGTGACAAGAGGATTGCCAGGAAGTGTTTGGGTCTTGGGATTGAAGGTGTCTGGCTGTAGCTAGCCCTCCCTCTTTCATGGGAGGTCTCTGTGCTCTGTAGGGTCTTCTGGCTCTGTCCTTGGGGTAGATGTTGATTGATAGGGATCATTTCCCCAAGGTCAGTTTTCAAAGTACACAGTAGACAAAGGGCTGACAGGGCCTGATGTTGACATTTTGTTCCACTGTGAAAACTGAGCTGTGGCTGAGCATAGAATGTGTGGTACCCAGGTGTCTGGCACTGGCCTTATTTGTCCAGACCCTCCTAGCAATTGGGCTATGGAGGAAGAGTGGACAGATGTGCTAACAGGGCCAGCCTTGCTTTTCTAGCTGTAGGAAACAGAAAAGAGGGAGTCCAGTATTTGTCGTTCCAGCCCATGGCACCATCACAGCCCTGACATGATGCTATGCCCTGGGGCCCAACTTGGAGAAAATAAACATTATTATTCCCTCTTGGGTCATAAAACTAAACAGATGATCTGCAACTCTTCGGAAGGGTATTTCATCTAATGAAAAGTTCAGAGGAAAGTGTGTGTGTGTGTGTGTGTGTGTGTGTGTGTGTGTGTGTGTGTGTGTATCTGAAAGAGAGACACACACACAGAAAGAGACAGACAGAGACAGAGAGACAGAGACAGCGAGAGAGACAGAGAGAGAGACAGACAGAGAGAGACAGAGAGAGAGAGAGAGAGAGAGAGAGAGAGAGAGAGAGAGAGAGAGAGAGAGAGAGAGAGAGAGAGAGAGAGAGAGAGAGAGAGAGAGAGAGAGAGAGACTGACTGTGGATATTCTGAGGTAGACAGGGCATAATGTTCCCAAATGGAGATTTTGACATCTGCCACCTGCCTGTCCCAGATGCTCTGAATGTTGGCTCTCAGTATTGTGAGTTACACACGGTTGGTACCTTTTGGCTGTGGAGCTGATCCACTGGCCCTGCTGTTACCCTCAGAAGGCCTATGGCATTTTAGGAAGACGAGGAAGTTGAGTTCCACTTCTCCTCTGTCACTCTCTGTCTATGTGAAACAAAGCTCTGGGGACAAGTGACTGCTTAGAAGGAAGTCCCAGGGATCTAGGAGGAGACAGGGCACAATATGAGGCTAAAGATCTGTGTACTCTCGGGTGGACAGATGTCCCTGGCACCTATTTATTCACGTATCCATGTGGGTGTTTGCTGAGCGTGGGTTATTTGAGGGCCTGTGATGGGCCAGCTGTTTCTGAGGAAGCCATGACAAAGCAATGTGAAGGATGATCCGACACAGGCTGTATTGTCTCTGTTGGTTTAGGAGGTGCAAGGTTGAGCATCTCTTGGTCTCTGGACCCTGCTACTGAGGATCTACCGTAAAGGATAGGAGTTGGCCAGAGGTAGCGAAGCAGATCCTTTTAGACCCTCAGAGCCAAGTTTCTGTAAAGAAATTCCATCAGAGGGTGTGTGGAGTCAGAAAACGAGATGTGGTAGAGGTGAGCCTGGGCAGGAGGAGGAAAGGGGCCTCATGTGCTATGGCAGCCGAGGGCTCCAGTCTCCTCTCCCAGCATCTCAGTGCACTCTGTATGAACAAACCTGATCATGCCCCACCTTCCTTCTCTGTACATTGGTCCCAGGGGAACAGATTTCCTGACTTCCATCTAAGATTAGTTTTGTGCACTTATTTTCTATCCTCACAGAAATGACACTTCAATCTTTCCTGATCCTCAAGCCCCATCCCAGGGTGGTGACTACAGACCCACCAGCCCAACTCCTGTCCCTTGTACAGTCTAGGCTACTCTGTCCTGAGATTTTCTGTGCAGTCTCCACTCTACCACCATCTATTATGAGTCCTTACCTACCCAGGAGGGTTATGTGACACATGACACTGACATGGCTTCTTCTGCTGTGTCCCTGTGGTGAACTCCTAGGAATACAGGTCTATAGACTAGAGCAAGCTCATTTCATATCCCCAAACTCTGCAGAAGACCTCTCATGTTGGTGACGTTCCTGTGCCTGCCCCTGGAGTTGGTGGTATACCATTTTCATTGCTTTCCATATTTCCATGGACCCTGAGCTCTGCTCCTCACTTATTGGAAAAATCTTCTAGGAATGCTTGAATTCATGCACAGTGAAAGTGACTGTGTTCCAGGAGCAATTCTAAGGTCAAGGGCACTTTTAGTTCAAGCATTTTCCATGCCCATTAGAGGCTCCTGAGACAGGCGCTAGCACTGCCGTCCACCCCTCCTCTGCATAGCCTGGGATCACAAGTGCTTTGAATCTCAGACTGCTTTCAGATTTGGTAATATTTGCATATTTATAAATCGAGATATCCTGGGGCTGAGACTCAAGTCTGAACATGAAATACATTTATGTTTCATATATGCCTAGTACACATAGCCTGAAGGTTATTTATGCTATATTTTTTAATACTTTTGTTCATGAACCGACGTTTCATCATGCAGAATATTCCATAGCTCATGTCAGATTAGTGCTCTGGAGCATTTTATACTTCACACTTTTAGATTAGGTGTGCTCATGTATGTGTGTGTGTGTGTTTTCTTGCACATGCATGTGCAGGATTTATGATCCCAAACATTTGCTTCTCGCCTGAGAATTTCTAGTCTGGGGATCACAAGCTGCAGGGGTATAGCCACAATTGGAGTGTGGCTGTTCACGCCTGCGGCTCTTGAGCTGTACAGTCTAGAGTTAGCTCAAAGGTGGTTTTACATTTTGCTTAAGACTTTTATGAATATTTTCTCAGACTGTTAGAAGTCTTAAAGCCTCCCTCTTCAAAGAACACCAGCCTACTACTTCCCAACAGGCTCTGACAGGGTTTAAGATGATGTCAGGTTCCTTCTGTTTCCTCCATTCTCTTGTGACCAAAACATTGTACCTGGCTCTATCCTGACCTGCCTTAGTCCACATTCACCCACCTTTCCCCTCAGGGCTGCACATGACCACTCACCTACGTGGCTTGATGTGTAGCTGAGTGATAAAAGAATAATTGTATTGTACAGAATGCCCTTTCTCATCTGGGGCATGGGGGACGTTATTGTATAACTGCAGCTCAGGAGGCTTTGTTGTCTCCGGGTTGTCCACAAGATAAAGACTGGGGTTTGTGTTTGGAGCCTTTTGGGTTTGAGCACATCTCTCTGGTGTTTGCCTTCCATGATCCTCCTCTAGGAATCCCAGAGTCCTTGGCCAACTTGACCGTTCCTTCTCCATTCCCAAGCATTTCCTGCCCAGAGGCTTTGGGTCTGGCTGCTCATCTGGGCCCTTCCCATTGCTGCAGTCTCATCTCTGCTCTCCAGACCCTGTTTTTGGATTATTCTCTCAGTCCCTGGAGCACGTAGTAAATGCAGCTGCCATTTGTTGACTGCTTTTTGTGTACCTGGCACAGCTCACATAGTAGCTCACTTAATCAATATCGTAACCACATGTGTGAGCACTGTTCTCATGTTACAGATGAAGCGGGGGCTGAGAGAGAGAGAGAGAGAGAGAGAGAGAGAGAGAGAGAGAGAGAGAGAGAGAGAGAGAGATGCACTATTGTAAGGCTACAGATGTGGATGGCTGTGAAGATTCAGACTCAAGTTTGCTGCAGAGCCTGGGTTCCCACATTTATTATAGCAGCATATGCAAAAGCAAAATAAGCTGAGACATTACCAGGTGACATTTGAATCCAGAAGGGAGTCATGTCATAGGGAAATGATGAACTCCTGTAGGAAAGAGAAAACATTGTTGTCCATACAGCAATGTAGCAATGCTGATTAAGAACCTCTACATACTGTATATGCATGCTGGCTAGTTTTATGTCAACTTGACACAAACTAGAGTCACTGGAGAGGAGGGAGCCTCAGTAGGATAGGGATATGGGCAGGCCTAGAGAGCATTTTTATTAATTAGTGATTCATTTGGGATAACCCAGCCTGTTGTTGTTGGAGCCAGACCTGGGTTCTATAAGGAAGCGGACTGAGCAAACCACGAGGAGCAAGCCAGTAAGCAGCACCCCTCCACGGCCTCTGCAGCAACTCCTGCCTCCAGGTTCCTGCTGCCCTGCTTGAGTCCTGGCTTCCTTTGATGATGATGAGCAGTGATATGAAAGGATGAGCCAAACAAATGCTTTCCTCCTCAACTCATGTTTGGTCACAGTGTTTCATCATAGCAGTAGTAACCCTAACTAAGACACTACGCAATAGATCAGTGACTAACAGCTATAATGTACTATTTATGATCACAGTTTTGTGGTAAAACAATGCAATTGGTAACTCAGCATAAACCAGTTTCACGAGTGCCTTGGTGTCCAGGAGAGGAGAGGAGAGCAGGGTATGTACAGGACTTTAAAGTTAATTGTAATGTTTTCTTATTTGTGTAGTGCTGGGAAGGAAACCTAGAGTTTTGAGCATGCTAGGCAAGCACACCACCACAGTAGCTACATCTTCAAGCCTGTTTTTCTCCTTTTATTTTGAAACCATGTCTCATTAACTTATTCAGGCTGGCCTGTAACTCACACCATATCCCAGGCTGGCCTTGAACTTGAAATCTTGCTTAGCCCCCTGAGAATACTTTTACTTTGATAGGTTCAGCTTTTCATTCTGTTTATCTTATTTTATCTTAGCACTCAGCAAATGACAATGTTCTAGGTCATAGGTAGGAAATATTTTCAACATATAATCCTTCATTTTTCGTATCTATTAAAATAGAACTCTAGAGCCTCGAAGTAACGAAAGTATTATACCCACTACATTTGAAAATTAAAACAAAAGTAACATTGAAATCGGCTAAAGCTGACATCACAAAACTTCACAGCCTAAGTAATTTAAACGACAGATATGAGTTTCCCCATGGCTGGATATCCAAGGTCAAGGTGTCAGTGGGGCCATTTTGTTCCCAGGTCTCTGTCCTTGGCTTACAGACAGACACCTTCTTGATGCGCTGTCACATGGTAATGTGTGTCTGTGGCCTGGGAAGGAGGGACAGGCATGCCATGTAAAGCCCAGTGGGCGTGGCTTCTCCTAAAGTCAATGATGTACCTACCAGCTTTAGTGGAACATGCCTATAATCCAGTGCTTGGGAGGCGAAAGCAGGATGATCAAGCATTTAAGGCTGTGTATCTCAATAGCCATTTTGCCTCAGCCTCCCCTCTCTGGCTTTATTCTATTTCCATGATGTATTTTAGAGACAGGGTAGATGTTAATAAGTGCTGTCTAAATACTTGAGCATGTATGCCATCCAGCTGGAGCCCAGTAGTGCTTTAACCTCAGGCGCCATTTATATCCAGTGAAATGCCCCATCTTCAGTGTCTACTCCCTGAGTCCTCTTGAATGCCTGTGCATTGGCAGACCCCACATCCACCCAGATCCAGGACAAAACTAACCTCTGGAAAGTTCCCTCACATCCCTTCCTAGTCTGTGTCTGCTACTAGGTCCTCAGAGGTGACCACTGAGTTTGAGCTTATCAACAATAGATTACTTATGTCTGATCCACAGCTTCATACAAGTGGAATCATGTAATTCCCAGTTGGCAAGAATGACATGGTGTTGAGACTCACCCACGTGCTGTAGATAACGGCGTCGGATTGCTTTTTATGGCTGTGTAGTATTAAACTGTGTGGCCGACCTGGGTTTATCTGTTCTGTTTTTGGAATCCGTGGGCCGCTTCTAGTTTTGGCCTCGTGGCTGGATCCACTGTGACTATTCTTGCGCGAGACTTTTGGTGAACATATGTTTTCGTTTCTCCCAGGTCCTTTCCCAGGAGTGGGGAATCTCTGGGATGTGTGCTGAGTATGTTTAACTTTCCAAGACACAGCCCGGCCTGGCCTCTTTTTGCGGGAGTCCTACCAGTTGACATCCAGGACAGCTTGTGGTTGACCTGGGTTGGGAGAGGCTTGTTTACAGGACTCCTACTGAGTCTTTGGGAGCATTGAGTCTATGACTTGCAGATAAGCAGTTGAAGGCAGCTCTGCTCAAGTCCACCCATTGGCAAGGTGGCAGAGTTGGGATCCATACCTCTCAGAACTCCCAGCCCAAGGATATGCTGGTGTTCTCAGTGCCCGTTTGGACGCTAACACTGGGAGGCCAAGGCCAGGCCAGCAGCAGGTGCTTCTTGAGGGACTGTCCCCCTGGGGAGATGTGTTCTAGCTTGGAACTGCACACCCCCACACAGAGAGCAAAGCTAGATCCCTTTATGCATCCCAGAGGGAAGCCAGACAAATCCCCTGGGCCAGTGTCTTCTTGTGGTGGTTTAGTTGGGAGTCCTGTGGGAAAGGGCTGGGTGTTAATCCTACTGAAACAGGAAGTCTCGGAGGGTTTTCCCTGCTAAAGAGGAGGCGGTTCCACTTTATCCTAGGAGATGAGTGGACTGGGCAGAGAAGGGCAAGGCAGCATGGATTCCATAGGAAGGTTCTCCATCCAGGGGTAGGGTACATGGAAACCGCTTCTAGATGAAAAGACAGCTAAACAGTAACCTAGAGAATGAGGGGACATTAGCCACACAAAGAGGGCAGATTAGAAGGTGTTATTTTAGGTAGAAGTGACAACCTGAAGAAAGAGAATCCTGGGAATGGGGCGGCGGGGGAGCTGAAAGCAGTCCATCCCGGCTGGAGACACAGATTATGTAAAGCCTGGTGAATATGGGCTTCTCATAGAGATGGTGTGAGTGCCAGGTTTGCTGGCATGTGTTGTAACCCAACAGTTGGAAAATGGAGGAAGGATCAGGAGTTTAAGTCTAGCCTCAGCTACATAACGGGGTTGGCACCAGCCTGAGTTACGTGGAACTTCTCAACAAAAAGCAAAATAAATGATTGTAAGACATTTGAGGAGTGGGGTAGGGTCTTGTCTTGTGTGTCTACTCTTCTAGTGCTTGGGATGTGCTTTGCTAAGTAAGTGCTAGGATACACCATGTCTGAACAGAGCATCTAGTGGGGACAGGAGCCTGGGGACCTTTGGAAGGTCAGGGAGGTTCAACTTCAGGGACACCCTGGCATCTCTAGGGGTGATGGGTGAAGGGGTGTCCATTTTCTCTTGGCTGGAATTCCAGAGTTCCTGGGCTAGTGCAGTGATCCCTACCTCGTTTGCCAGCATATGGCAGTAGTTTAGAAGACTTAGCCTAGTCTGAAAGGCACCTAGGGGCATGGTGACAGAATTCCAGCCAGGAACACTTGCTAAAATATATTTGTTTATTCAGAGATTTAATTACCATGTTTAAATATTAAAGAGTAAACAATGTGTGTCTAGTGGGACTCAACATTTACCAACAGGAGCTCTGGCTTATTTAATTATTTGTGTTTTCCCTGCCCTAAGATGCCGGTTTCTGGCTTTGTTCTAGGCAGACAGTGGGAAGTGTAGGCTCCTCCTGGGACAGGACAGGGAAGTGAGCCTAGGGAGTGGGAAACTGTCAGGGGTTTAGGGGGGCAGAGGGAGAGGAGGAGAAGAGTTTGGGAAGGAAGGAAGCAGGGAGGAGGAGGAGGAGGAGGAGGAGGAGGAGGAAGAGGAGGAAGGAAAGCAAGAGGTTTTCTCAAGAAGTGCAGGCGTCCAAGACAAAGAAACCAACATCGGTATTCACTTGGTATAAAGAAGAGAGAGTGAGATTTGGGGTCTTGAGAGCTGCAGGCCCAAGGTGCAAGTGGAGATGGCTGGAGATGGTTGAGCTGAGCTGAGCCTCCTTGGTTGTGGGGAATCTGTACAGCAGGGGGTCTGAAGGGTTTTGAGTTAATCTGATGAGATATAGCGTGAGTTTCTCTGTGTTTACTTTGCGGAGGCAGCTTCTTCCTATGAGCCCTAAGGAAACTTCAGGCCGGGCAGTGGCTGGCTGGACAGTGGCTGGCTGCACAGTGGCTGGCTGGACAGTGGCGGCCTGGACAGTGGCGGCCTGGACAGTGGCGGCCTGGACAGTGGCTGGCTGGACAGTGGTGGGCTGGACAGTGGCGGGCTGGACAGTGGCTGGCTGGACAGTGGCTGGCTGGACAGTGGCTGGCTGGACAGTGGCTGGCTGGACAGTGGCGGGCTGGACAGTGGCTGGCTGGACAGCGGCTGGCTGGACAGTGGCTGGCTGGACAGTGGGTGGCTGGACAGTGATGGGCTGGACAGTGGCGGGCTGGAGAGTGGCGGGCTGGACAGTGCCTGGCTGGAGAGTGGCGGGCTGGAGAGTGGCGGGCTGGAGAGTGGCGGGCTGGAGAGTGGCGGGCTGGAGAGTGGCGGGCTGGAGAGTGGCGGGCTGGACAGTGGCGGGCTGGACAGTGGCGGCCTGGACAGTGGCGGCCTGGACAGTGGCGGGCTGGACAGTGGCGGGCTGGACAGTGGCGGGCTGGACAGTGGCGGGCTGGACAGTGGCTGGCTGGACAGTGGCGGGCTGGAGAGTGGCGGGCTGGACAGTGGCTGGCTGGACAGTGGTGGGCTGGACAGTGGTGGGCTGGACAGTGGCGGGCTGGACAGTGGCTGGCTGGACAGTGGCTGGCTGGAGAGTGGCGGGCTGGAGAGTGGCGGGCTGGAGAGTGGCGGGCTGGAGAGTGGCGGGCTGGAAAGTGGCGGGCTGGAGAGTGGCGGGCTGGACAGTGGCTGGCTGGACAGTGGCGGGCTGGACAGTGGCGGGCTGGAGAGTGGCGGGCTGGAAAGTGGCGGGCTGGAGAGTGGCGGGCTAGACAGTGGTGGCCTGGACAGTGGCGGGCTGGAGAGTGGCGGGCTGGACAGTGGCTGGCTGGACAGTGGCGGGCTGGACAGTGGCGGGCTGGACAGCGCCTGGAGAATAAATAGCATTGCATCATTCTGTTGTAGACACTGGGAGGGAAGGGCCCCAGTCAGAACTTCAGGTAGAAACTCTGAAATGGAGGTGCTTTTTCATAGATCTGCTTTATGATATCACCACAAATGAAGTCCTAGCTGCTGAGAGATTACACCCGGGGTTATTTATTGGCAATGTGCTCTATGGTTTTAATTTTTTCTTTTTGCTTATTCAGGCTTTAGCTCCAGAGGAAAATAGCCTGGGGTGGCTCCGAAATAGATTCTCTCTGCCCCATTAACTTATTCAGTGAGTTTAATGGTCCCTTTTCCCCTCAGCCTTGAAGCCATCATTAAGAGGCAGAGATTTATAAAGCAAAGACTGAGCTTTAGTCAAACTTTGATTCTGGGCTGGAGGAGGGCAAGGGGTTCAGGGAGCTGGACACCCTCTATCCTGACACTGTGGGTGTGGACCATGATGCAAGCTCTGGGCTTAGTGAGGGTGAACAACCTTAACTTTTCCTAACTCTCAAAGGGCAGGGTTGCCATGGATACTCTCAAGTGGCTATGCAGGGCTTGGACTTGAGCATCTTCTGGTCCTTAGCAGGATTCTGGTCCATTTCATGGGATGTTCTATAACTCTTCTTATAGCTCCAGGTCACGATCTACTGATGGTCAGTTTACAGAAAATGGACTCCTCAGAAGTTAGCCTTCTGAGCAGATAGCTGCTTTCAAATGAAGTGACTTAAGGCCAGCTGCCCAACTAACCGATGAGAAAATGGCTAGCAACCAAGCAAGCAACCAAAACCAGAACCAAAACAATAACAATAACAATAACAACAACAACAACAAAAACCAATCCAAGCACACACACACAAACCAAAACAACAACAACAACAACAGCAGCAACAACAACAACAACAACAACAAGCAAAATCACAACAGAATAAAAGCCTGAGTGCTGAATGGTTTGCCCAATTTCCCAGAACTTTGGTTCAAGGAGTCTAATTCTGGAGTGAAGGTGAATGAAGTCAAACTAGCCCACCTCAAGGTCAATCAATCCAGTTCCATCCAGCCCACCACACTTGACCTCCTCCATGTTTGTGCATCTGTGGTTACAACAGCGAGATGAGTTAGGTCCATCTGACAAGACAAATGCACCTGCAAAGAGATTGCCACAGAGCAGTATGCAGTGGGAATGAGGTGGCGATTTGGGAAACTGAGGAAAGGGGCAATGTGGCTGGGAACCTCGGTACATAGGTTGGGATCTGGGTAGGGAGGGAGGGAAAGGAGGCTGTTTGCGCATTGAAAGTGCACAGAAGTGATGGCTGGAGTTGAGGAACTGCAAGGGGCACTCCGCTGACAGTAAGCCTCAAGACTCACCTGAGGGTGGCCAAGAAGAAGAACGGCAGGCGTAGGTTCTGTGCCTTGCTGGTTTACTGACAGGAGTCATGGGGGTGGGGCGGGGTTGCAGAGAAATCTGAAAGTTCAAGCAGTGTTTGTTTTCTTCATGTGTTCGGGAATGGAAAAAAAATGGTGAAAAGTAGGAAATAGGAAAAGAAACTACTCATATGTTTCACAACACACACACACACACACACACACACACACACACACTTTGCTAGGTTTTCATTAAGTTTCACAGTAAAGTTGATTCTAGAATTAGTGCACAAGGCACAAGATTTGAAAACACTTTAATTCTAGGTTGAGCACTGAAAGATGTGCCCACTCTGAGAGGCACACAGCAGCTGAGGAGAGCTGGGGCACAGTCACACCACAATGGATGAGAGGGCTGCAGCAGTGGTGTTTAAAAGATAGCAGCTGCTCTTTCCTTTATCAGTCTTCCTGGGTGACTAGAACTACATTTGCATACATTCAGTATGTGAGCCGGATCAGACCACTGCATGTATGTTGTGTGTGTGTTTACATGCATCCGAGCACGTAGCTTTGGTTTGCGCTCTAAGGATAAGCACAGCCTTGGCTGAGGAAGAGGAGGTGTAAACACAAGTGGAAGGAAGTAGGAGGCCATTGCAGACCCCAGGGGCTGAGGTGTGGTTGAGGACAAGGTAAACAGCATTACACAGTTTCAAACAATGCTGGTTGTGTGTTGAGTACAAGACATAGCAGTGCTGGGTGGGGATGGAAAAGAGGAGCAGGGCTAGACCATGGGGAGAGAACTGTATCTTCTGTTTGGGACACACTGAGTGGATGCTGTTTCGGGGAGAGGATTAGCAAGGCCAGGCATGGCTTGAGCAAGGTGTCCTGTTTCTGGCTGGAGACCTTAGCAAAGTGGGTCACCATGGGAAATCAGCTGGGACAGCTTGTTTGAGAAGAGGCTAAGGATGCGTTCATGTTCCGGAAGCTCCTTCCGCCACATCCGCTGGCAGCCTTCTCCTTGGCTTCCAGCGAGTCTTCCTTCAGGCAGTGGGCTTCTCTTGTGGGAGCCGCATTAGCATCAGCTACAAACACATTTCACCTTTGTATTTATAAGTACCCCCTGCTTCTGTATCTGTTCCATTTCCACGCTTCTTCTGGCCAGTCCTGCAGGCAAAATCTTGCCTGTGTCTTGCAGGCTTATCTCAGTGCAGTTGCACTGTCAGGTAGCATGAAGAGCCAAGAAAGGTCTTGGTGCTGAGGAGAATGGAAACAAGGCTGGGTGGTCCATTGGGTGGCTCACAACCACCCATAATTGCAGCTTCAGGGGATCTGATGCCCTCCTATGGACTTTGAAAGCACCTGTGTGCCTCACACAGACACTGGCATACATACAATTACAGAATTAAAAATGATAAAATAGATATTCATCAAAGAAGACTAGGCACTGCATAGTTATTACTAGTGACTAGGAAAATTAAGAGTATAGTTATTTACCGATAGCCACATGATTTTCAACATATGGCTGTTTACCACCTTGAGAGGAAGGCTGGCAAAATTCCATTAGTCCATTGTACAAAGAAGGCAAAGATCTGGTTGCCTTTTGGTGGGTTAACAGGCTTTTTTTCTCCTTTATTAGTCAATCTTCCATGGTTACGTTCTCCAAACCCTTAAATGACACATGCTTTGGAGAGGTGATGTGCTTTTGGAGAGGATCAGGGTTCCATCTACAGACTTTGAGTTATCTTGGAAAATATAGTATCATCCACAGGGATCCTCCTCAGTGTAGAAGAACTTACAGAGTGATGATGATGATGGTGGTGGTCGTGGTGGTGGTGGTGTTGGCAACGATGATGACAATGACGACAACAATAAAGGCTGTGATAGTGGAGGTGAAAATGCTAACAACAGCATCACTTTACACTGGGTGCTATGTGCCAAGCACTATGCTGGGTGTTTTTCATTCAGTGGCTTTGTGAATTTAATGAAATCACAACTGAATGCAGTGTCTATGATTGTTGCCATTTTGTGTATTTGCATACCTGAAGCCACACAGCCAACTCAGGAAGCGAGGTCAGGCAGTCTGTATCCAGAATCCATGATTTCACCTGCATGCTTCACACTGTCAATCCAGGCTCTCTCTGTCCCTCGTCGTCATCCCAGTGTACACTTGGAAGTGGAGGGACCAGGGCATGGCACCCAATTCTGCCACCCAGCTGCATTATAATGTGGTTAGATTTTCTAAGCTGGAACAAATGTTCCTGATGTCAGTTCAATGAGAAATTCTGCTCTATGCTCCCTGGGCTACATTGATTTATTCACCTCCAATAGAATAACCATGTGGTGTACTAGATAAAATATTTGTACCATTGATTGCTTCATTTCAGGCAGATGAGAGGTGGGAGTGAGCAAGTGCTACACACGGGTGTGCAGCAACCAGCTAGGGCAAGAACTCAGGGTTGCCAGTGCCCCCAGGGTAGTGTGTGTTATTTACACATCTGACCCTGACTAGCCACTGGCTGGCCCCTCTGGGGTTCCTTTTGACAGCTCTGGTTAGAGTTTGTGTTAGCCACTGACCAGGGTGTTCTCTGCTGCATGGAGAGTGCCCAGGGTGTCTCACTGGAGAAGGATACAGCCCTTCCCAGCAATGCTTCAAGGTCACATAGAAAATGTTACAATAAAATAGATGGCTTTCTGTTCACCAGTCACTAAATAACATCAGAATATAATATAGGGAAACAAAAGGAGAGGAGAGCTGATTAAGATCAGGCAGATCCTGGTGTGCATGTGCATGCGTGCGTGAGTGCGTGTGTGCGTGTATGTATGTATGTATCCAAAGCAGGTGTTTTCCCCTGATGGACTCTGGGATGTTGAGTAAGGCTATAATCTCATTGGACTTTAGTGTCTCATGTGAGAAGTAATAGGACGAAGTTAGGGTTGGATGTGACAGTGTGTGTACAGACAGGCTTGTATTTGGCTGCAATGAAATGAAAACTCACTCTGATGGTTGAAATGTGCAAAGGCTTAGTTTATTGTGATGAAAATTGGACAGTGTGGGTTTGGATGATGTTGGTCCAGCAGCTCATCCATGTCATGAGCAATGTCAATGATTCTCTTGGCTTTTCTCCCATGGTTTCCAAGTGGCTGCAGCTAACATGTCCTGGTAACAAGTAGGAAATAAGGAGAAGTAAAAAGTGAGTCCGCTTGGAAGGTTAGAAGCTCCTGGTGGTGACCCAGCAGCATCCTGAATGCCTACATGAGCCTCGTGGTCCACCCTTGGCCACCTCTAGCTTCCTGAGAGGCAGAGTGGAGGGCTGCTTGGCTGTTAATGTCAGTAGTGAGTCAGGAGGAGGCAAGGTAAGAGGATGGAAGCAGGAGGGATTTGTGCAGGTGCTACCATGTGGGGATGGAGAACTTACTGGCTGGTATGCAGTGTTCCTTTTAATGATTTTTGTGGCAGTCATCTTGAGGGCCACAATGATGGCCAGCTATAACACAGGGAGGAGGCGAGGAGTTCTGGGTAGGTCTCACCCTGCAGGACAATCTGGCCTCAATCTTCTGAAATTCCTGCTTCAGCTTCCCAGGTGCCAGCATTATGGGGAGTGTTACCATACCTATTTGTGGAAATACAGGTTTTTTTTAAAAAAAAATATTGGTGTCAAGGATGACACAGATGTGTTTGAGATTGAGGGAAGAAGGCAGGTTAGGGGAGATCTGGGAGGATCAGGCTCAACTGCATAGGGAGGCAACATGCTATAAAGGAGCTGGAAGAAGGGATGAGGGCCATATTTCCTGGAGGGGCCTGGGCAGCCTGTACAGCTGCGAGGCTTTGGTCCTTGTTTGATGGTAGCTTTTGAATGAATGAAAGAGGCAGCTGTCATCTCTATAGAAGGGAGGATAGTGGGAAAGTTGTGTGTTTGTAGTTGCACGTTTGTACTTTAGATAGAAGAAGAATCTCACACCCCATGTCTCAGATGCTTTCAGGGACATGGATGGGAGATCTCTCCAGGCGAGGCAGGATAATAGTGGAACAGGAGCGATGGTCATCTGCTGACATGAGTGTGGTCCAAAGGCAGGCATGGCATTCAGTGGAGGTTTGTATCGGCTGCAGATACAGCACAGACCAGCTGTTGGCTCAGCGCTCTAGTGTGTGGGAATCAGGACGAGGCAGGCAGACAACAGGGAGGAGGGATGTCTGAAGATGGATGCCCTTTCACCCCTGATCAATCTGTGTCCTAATCCATGAAAGCTAGACAGTTCTCCCAGAAGTGGAGGTTGTGAGTGAGGGTCAGCCCAATCCCGTGGGCTGTCCTATTGCTCTCCTACTTTCTCCCCGCCACCCCACCCCCCGCAACTGCTGAGCATCAGAGAGAGCTGCCTTGTAGCCTTGCTGGTTGTCTGATCTTTCTTGTAAAGCACCTAGTAGGCACTTCTGAGGTCCTACATTGGAGATACTCTGTTGGTTATGGCCCCTGGTCTCTCCACCCAGCAGAGAACCTGGCTGAGCCCAGTATTTACTATGGACTGTATGTGTGCATATGGTGTCTATATATACATGTATATGTATATGTATATATATATATATATCAATCAACCGTTTCCTCGATTGCTCATCACTATATTCTTTGAGACAAGTTCTGCTGAACCTGGATCTTCCCAGCACAGCTTCCCAGACCCAGCTATCTGTAATCCCTTCCTTCTGGAATTCCAGACACTCCCCTTGCTTTCATGTTGATGCTGGAGGATCAAACACAGATCTCTGTGCTTGTGAGCAGAGCACTGTACCAACGAAGCCATTTCTCCAGTGGCAGGGTTTGTTTTTGTTTGTCTTCTGTGTGCATAGACAAAGGTGGTGTCTTACAGGCAAAACCCAGACTCAGATTGAAAGGCAAGGCAGTGGGCTCAGAGCTGGCAGTCTCATAGGCTGTCCGATCTAATAGGGTGTCTTGACGCAAGCCCTTCACTTTCATCTTGAGTCATTTCTCTTGATCACTGCTGGCTGGCATTGCCCCCCAACCCCAGGGGTATATATGGTCAGCTAGGCACTGCCCTGCGCCAAACACTATCTTTCTTGGATCTATTTGGTGCTTGTTGACATTTAAATGAAAAGCGTCCTCTAACTACTAAGGGAGAATAAGATGGAGATAATTACAGGAAGAAAAAAAAAAAAAAAAAAAAAAACAGCAAACATGATCAAAATACATGAGCTTTGCAGAGCTCTTCTGCTATGACACCCCGTTCCCCAGAGGGTTGGTTTAATTTTCTGGCTCACCCTACAGAGCCCCACTGCCTCCCTGCTCCTGAGACGAGGCCTTTACACACCTCTGCTGTCCTGCCCATCTCCACGGTGCTAGGATAATTTATGTAGCTGCCTCTATGAAATGACTAGGATTCACCCCATTCAGCTTCGAGTCACTGCTGGTCGGTACCTGTGCTGTGCGTTCCTGGACAAGGGTCACGGGCTCAATGGCAGGCTGAAAGCCACAGTGATGTTTGCAGTGGTTTTTGCTTATTTAAGTCTTGGTGTGCTCCAGGCCCTGCTGAGGGCCGCATGGAGATCTTCAGGAGCAACTACACTTGTTGGAATTTAATTCTACTGCTAACTCCCTCCAATGGGTTGATTAGGAAATTGAGGCTCGGAGGTTTGCTGGTAATAGAGTATTTGAAGCCAGCTTGTTTGCTTGTCTGTGTGTCCTGGGTGCACTCCCATGTGCTGGGAAACAGAGCCTTCTAGATTCCTCACTACTTGGTATCCAGCCTCAGAGTCTGTTGGCCAGCTTCCCTTCTGGCCTCAACTTCCCTCCCAGGTTACGGTCTGGGCTCTGAGATTGCAGGAGTCACCTCCACTTTGCAGTGAGAATCATGTTTTGCACTTGGGTTCTTATCCTCAGGCCCAGGGATCACTCAGGGAACCTTCCAATGCTGTCCCACTTTTGGACAAGAGTCCAAGGCTTTGGACTTTCCAGTTCCTATGCCAACTCTGCAGTAGCATCCTTGACTACCCTAGGTCACACTACAGGAGTCTCCAGCCTTGGAGTATTGTGTGAGCCTCCTGGCTCATGAGAGCATTGCCTGGGGGCCAGTTTGCATCCTATTAAGTCCGCATCTCTCAGGAATAGAGGGATGAGTGCCACATGGTTATGCCTGCCCAGTCTGCAGTTTCATACCCTCTGACCCCTTGACCTTCCCCTCTCAGCGCTCTCTTTCTTTGAAGGTGCTGCTTTTGTTTCAGGTCCTTACTCTGAGTCTTTTTTGTTTGTTTGTTTGCTTGTTTCTTGTTTTTTATTTATATTATTTTTAGTGTTTAGGTATACATTTATATTATCACACATATATACAATAAACTACCTACAGCAAGAAGAACCATGAAATAATCAGGAAGTATACAAATGCTACATTCATAGTGTTTTGGCTATTTGTATTTGGCAACCTTGAAGAGAACATCTTTCCTATCTTGGTGAGTCTAAAATTCCGAATGTAAGTAAATATCTATCATATCTCATCATTATCAACTGAAAACAGCTATCTTAAACATTATCAACTAAAAGCATCTTAATCCCAAAACAACTAAACTTAATTGTAAAACTAAACTATCTGGTCTTCAACCCCATCAGAGACTTGAGAAGGAATAAAATTAATTATCTGAGTAGACAGGAAGTACAGGCAAAAACCAGCTTCCACAATGAGAAAATGACAGGGACAGTTTGATGTCTGAACAGTCACTAAAATCTCTCTGCACCCACACTGAGTCTTAACTCCTTCTTTGATAACAATGGCGCTGCTTTCTGCTCAGACTTCTGCTTGTGCAGTAGCTTTGCATCTAT
Source organism: Acomys russatus (assembly GCF_903995435.1). Classification (NCBI taxonomy): domain Eukaryota; kingdom Metazoa; phylum Chordata; class Mammalia; order Rodentia; family Muridae; genus Acomys; species Acomys russatus. The sequence goes on along the minus strand of NC_067143.1, from coordinate 33,430,615 downwards.
TCTTCCCGTCCTATTGCCCAACAAAAATGGTACTATTTACTTTTCTTGTCACTGTGACCAGATTCCTAACAGGAAGCAACTTAAGGGAGGAAGGGCTGAATTTTAGCTCACAGTCTGAGGAGAGACAGTCCATCATGATTAAGAAGGTGTAGCAGCCGAGGGCTCCCTGGCAGTGGGAATGTGTATCCGGACTCCTTACCAATTCCCACAATGGAGAACCAGGAGCAGAGATGAGACAGGCAGCAGCTCTCGTCTATAAACTTCACTACACACCCCCTTTCCCTCCAACAAACTACTTCCTTTGGCTAGAATCCTTTCCTCAAGGCCGTATGTTCAAGCACACAAGCCTGTTGGGGAGGTTGGCTCACCCATCCAAGACCATGAATATAGGGCCCTGCCTTTGTCACAGTGTTCTTGTATAAGCCTGTCTCTGTCCTGCTACAAGGTGCCAGGGTGTACCCAGGCCCCGCTTTGGTAAACACACTCTACAGCAGCCCTCATTTCCATGACTTTGGCCGTCCTGTCCCTGGTGGGGTCTTTTGTCTGCCAGCTGCTCGTTCAACCTCATCACACGTGGGTAGAGAGGAGCTTTGGGGAAGAACAGAGCGACGAGGCAGCAGGGGGCACAGCTGTGACCAGCACTCACGCTTGGTCACTCAGGCCCCTGAGCCCTCTCTGGTGGCTTCCATATGATGCTTTGCCCTGACAAGCTGGTCAAGGACGTTCTACGAAGTTGAACACGGGGAAGGTCGCTGTAGGCCCTGGGTCCATGTGCTGGGGGTTGTTCTAACGGGAGCTCCTGACATCTGCTCATGTTGAGCCCAGGCCCCTCCCCAACTGCAGCTCTGGCTCTGGGAATTAAGGGAGGCAAGTAAGCTCTCCCTGCAGTCTCCATGTCCTCTCCACCTGTTCTTTCCAGCCTTGCGTCCCACTCCTCTTCACCCCGCTGGCTGCTTACTGAATGTGAGCTCAGAAGACATGCAGTGAGGTATCTCAGAATCCCCCAAGAATCCTGGAGTCTCACACAGCCCTTTAGTCTTGCTCAACCTCTACCTGATGCTGAGCCATTAGGCCTCTCTCATCCTCAATATGATTGTCTGCTGTTGCTGTGGCTTGAAGGAGAAAGCCAGAGTCCTTGGGTTGTGAAGTTAATGGTGTATGCAGCAGTGTTAGAGGTGGGGACCTTTAAGAAGTGATAAGGTTACAAAGGAGTTTCTCCCATGAATGGATTAATACTGTTTATCAAGGAAGTGGGTTAGTTATCTCTGGAGTGGGATCCTCATAAAGGCATGGGTTTGGCCCTTTCTGCCCTCCCATCTCTTTTTCTCTTGCTCATTCTTGCCCTTTCGCCTTCTGTCATGGGATGATGCTGCAGGAAAAAGACACTTCCCAGATGCTGGCACCTTGAGACTGGACTTTACAGACTCCAGAGCAATGAGACATCAGTGCTTTCCAAATCACCCAGTCGTGGTCTTCAGTTACAACAATGCAGAGTGATGAAGACAGCTGTCAATAAAGGCACTTAGCTCACAGGGCAGTTGTGCACAGCATCTGGCACTCCATCTCCTGGAAGTGGGAGCTCTGGTTACTGCTCACAGTTACTCTTCCTAGGAGCAGTAAACGCTGCTCATGGGCCCATATGCAGCTGCCTTTGGATAGCAGTAATGGCAGGCTTACACAGTTCAACCTGATGCTGTTCCTCTTAAAGAACCTAAACATCTCAGGCAAGTCTTTGGGCTCTCTATGTATTGGATTTCCTGCCTTTCCGAAGGGTAGTTCACAGAACGGCTACCTGGAGTTCTGTACCAAACAGTACAGGAATGTGCTTTGTAGACTAAAATGGATAAGTAAAAACGGGGACACTATTTTTTAAAAAAAATCATTATAGTTGCAATGTTGGAAATCTGTTTCAGGTTTGCGTGCGCATCTTGTAGAATCTGCTTTAGTTTGGTTTCTTCGGCTGCAGTTTGCTAGTGTCAGCTCTCTCTGATCTGTAGAACGGGGACAGTCGTGGTGTCCCTCTTGAAGGCACCTTGTTGTGAAGCTTGAGCATGGGTTTCATGGCAGGCGAGCGCCGGAGCATGTCGAATTGTCACCTGTCAGAGCTCGGGGGTCAGAGTCTCCACTGATTGCTGGATCACCAAGTCTCTGAGCTCAGATCTGTCTCTCAGATGGTTAGCGGTCAACCTTGGCGGTTCCCGCCCCTCGTGGGATGAAAAGTTTACTTTCTGACTCACAGGTTTAGGAGTCTCCTGGAGCCTAGAGATTCAGATGTAAATCAGGTGTGCAAGGGAACCCTCTTTCAGAGAGGGATGTTGTCTCTCCAGCGCCACATAAGCCATATTGATAAATTAATCTCCTATTGTTGGGACCAAACAGCCCTGCAATTTTTCTGTTGTTCAGCTTAATTGGTCTCTACAGCTGTGTCATTAGCTTGAGTTTGTTGTAGTCTAGTTAGAGCCTGGGGAGCCATTGAATAAGATGCTCCCTGACTTCTCCATTCTGCCATCAGTGGGGTCGATATTTAGTGTTCCCCCACCTTACTCCTGACTCCCCATTATGATTGTGAGCTGCAGAGTGGCGAACTCCTCACTGAAGACCTGGCTCCGGCCTTTGGCATTCGTTCTTTCTTTCTGCCTCCCTAACATGTTTTAAATCTCTTAGGTGTTTTTTATTTTAACCTTGATTCATTTTTTTAAAAGAATAAAATCTAGTGACACCAGAAACGATTTAAGATAAAACATTAAGTGAAGACAAGCCAAAGCTCAGTTGTCCACCTACCCACATCTTATCCAGCCAGAAGGAAGACTGACACATATCCCCAGTGCCTATCCTTAGGGTGGTTATCTTGGGGAAAGTCGATAAGCAGCGACTTCGATAATCTTCATATATTTTCATTCCCCCAAAACTTTCTTCAATGAGTCTAGTCTGTCTCATTTTAAACCCAAGAAAGGTGTAAGTGAAACCAAGGTCCCTAGAGTCCACTAAGGACAGTTGACAGTTTCCTTACTTGTAAAATCAGAGGGTTGGGCTGAGTTTCCGCCTCTGTGTTTTGGTAGCCAGAGAACTGGTTATAAATGCTTTCATCCTGGGGGTAGGAAGACAGTCTTTGTTCTCTAGACTGGGGCCCAGAGGCTGCCAAATGTCACACAGATAAGTGGTAGAGCCTGGATTTGACACCTCCTCTGTGTGGGCAATGTGGTATTTACTTGCCAGGTCAGTGGCCTTTGAAGCCCCTACTGCCCTTTTAGGTAGAAGGAACCAGGAAAGCTTGGCTCCTTCTACCAAGGATTCATTCCTCCTTGCCTGAGCAGGACCCTTGACATAGGGCTCTCTTGAGTGGCCACCCCAAACACTCAAGCCATTCCTTTGTCGGAGTAACCCCTGTATCAGCCCCACATGCGGCCCGGAGTCATAGTCCTCGCTTTCATCCTGGCACCTGGAATATGTCTTCTTTTCCTTTCATTTCTTTTATCTTACTGCATTTTGGTCTTCTGACTATATCTTCCTGTAAAGGGAAGCCATTTAACTGCAGTTTGATTTACTCAGGGATTTCTGCAGGCATTTGAAGCTCTCCCTTTTGGATAGTAAATACTTTTGTTTCCAGCCAGGCTGGTAGAAGCTGTGCAGGGGCAGAGGAAGGTCTTTGTAGGCTGGCATGCATGTCTGCTAGAGGGAGCTCGTGACCTTGTGCCTTGGCTTCACTGTAGCACAGGAGCAGAGACCCTAACCCAAGCTGATGTGGTCTATACCTCCTGCCTGGCTGGTTCTCAGATGGCTGCAGGGTGGTTTATACATGACCTGTTACTCTTCTTCCTATTCTTTCTTTCCAATGTTGGCTATTAAACTAAGAGTCCTGCACATGTTAGCACATGCTACATGCTAGTTTTCTATTCTTGTCATCTTTACTCTCCCAGAAGCCTGTGGAAGTCACCCACTCCAGGAGCTTCTATTTCCTGCCTGGGACACCCTGCTTTGTAAAGGTCCTTCAGAGCTGGGCTGCTAAGCTCCGGATTTGACCGTCTTTGTTCAGGGAGAGTTGGTAGCATTCAGAATCTGGTACAGCTGGAGGGAAGCAGGCAGCCCTGTATTCTAGACTTATGGATGGCTCCATAGCTGATGGTCACAGACCCAGGAGGTCAGACTTCCGTCCTGAAGGCCCAGTCCCTGGAGGGTGCTTGTGACTTCTGGGATTCCCCACCAGGCTGCTGCCTGAAGCTTTTCTGCCTGGCCTCTGTCTCTGGGTATCAGGGGCTGTCAGCTACTGAGCATCAACACATTGGTGGCTGCCACACAGCTGGCTGGAGAAGAGAAAGCTTAATTGGCTGTAGGTCAGAGAGCTTTCAGACCTCTTCTGTCCCTTTCCACTGGCTGTTTTTCTGTGATGTGGAAGGAGAGCGTCCAGCTCGGTTAGTGTGCTTCCCTCTGTGCCTAAGCAGGTGTCACCCCACGTAGGTGAGTGTACCCAGCCCTTCTTCCATACAGGGCCTTCTGTTGTTTACAAATCTCCCATCAGTCTGTGTCCAAGAGGTTGTCTGCTGTCGTTGCTAGGGCTGTTGCTATGGCATCTGTCATGCAGGCTGCAATATGAGAGAGACCAAGTGGGTGATCTCATGTCCTTTTTGGTACAGATGGTCTTCCCCACTGGGAAGGGGAAGGCCTCGCTGGGCATACAGGCTGGGCCACAAACACTTGGGCTTAGATGATAATGAATAATTAGCAGGCTAGGGAGGTCCTGCATTCTACAGACCCAGAGCCCAGCAAGAGCTAGTTTGGAGGCAGATATTGTAAGGGGACAGCAGACACAGGTTCTGGGCATGGTGGTATAACATCATTAAGCTTTTGGGCAGCTTGGGAGATAGTGTGTGAGGCACAGTCAGCATGGCCATCTGTAACTGGGGACCACACCTTTTGAGGACCCTAGGCTCTGCCCAAGGCTATGAACCTGAACTAGAAGTGTGGGTTCTGCCTGACACCTGGAGCTTAGAATTCAGAAGCCTCCTCTTTCCCATCACACTTGCTGTCCCTACTGTGGCTGGTCTTAAGGAAGCACTCTCTTCAAGCCTCTGAACAGCCCCTGTTTGACAGAGGAGTTACTGTAGCTTAGAAAGATCCAGCACCTGGCGCAGCCTCCCGAAGCTAATATGTAGCAGATATGGTTGAAGTCTAGGTCTGTCTGGATCCACAGCTTCGATCTTTCTCAGGAGGACCATTGCTGGGTACTTTCCCCTTGGCAATTTTCTAGAGAAACGGTGTGGAAATGTCTGTAAGAGACCTCTATGTGGTGCTGTCTTTTATGCTGACACCAGATGGTTTCATTTTACAGGCAATGGTGTCATGTGACAGGCCCAGAGTCATAAACTGAGTCAGGCTAAATATGGCCTCTTGAAACCCATCTACCCTTGGCTTATGGGAACAGATCTGGGCTGGAACTCTAAGGGATATTAGAAGGAATTTGTGCACCTATCTCCCAGGTGTTTTTTTTTTCTCCCCAAGATGGCAGCCATTGTGATAGCTTAAAGATGGACAGCTCATTCTCCACGGTGAGGACTGCCTCTGACCTGAACTCTGGTGCCTCCCGATTTGATCACTTCCTCTTGGTGGAGAGTCCAGGTGGGCACACAGAGGAAGGGGAAGCAGGCTATCCAGATGAGACTTGATAGGCTGTGGTCAGATGATGGGGGAAGAGGGCCTCCCTGTCAGAGGTCTAGGGGGGGGGAGTAGGGCAGGGGAGGGAGGGAGGATAGGAACGCGAAGATAAGAGCAAAGGGATAACAATTGGAATATAATGTGAATAAATTATAATAAATAAAAAAATTAAAAGAGGAATTTGCATAAGATTACTTCTCCTCCAAATTTTGGTAAAATATGCATAACATGGCTATCTGGATCATATTGTCTGAGTGAGTACATTTGCTGTGCTTGCATCTGTGATCTGTGGAGCCAGAGATTGGTGATGGGTGTCTTCCTCTCTCTCTATGTGCCCCACCCCTTGTTTTTAGACAATTTTTCACTGAACCTAGATTTTCCCATTTTGGCTAAACTGGCTGCCCTGAGAACCTGTTTCTGCTCCTAGGTTTTACGTGGGTGCTGGGGGTCTGAACTTGGGTCTTCAAGTTTGCATAGTAAGCTCTTTACCCACCGAGTCCCATCTTGACCATTTTTAAGTCCAGTCATGTTACAGTATGTTTGGTGTGCTGGCAACCTCCAGGGTTCTTTCCATCATGTAGGACAGAATTATGTACTGAATAATAATGCTCCTCGCCTCCACATCCTTCCATTCCCTGGCACTCTGCACCTCTGACTTCTGTCTCTATAGATTTGATTATCTTACGTGCCTCATCTGAGTGGAATCACACAGCAGTTGTGTTTTTGTGAATGGCTTACCTCTCAGCACCATGTCCTTGATATGGAGACACATTGCAGGGTATGTCAGAATTTCCTCCCTTTAAAAGGTGTGTGTGTGTGTGTGTGTGTGTGTGTGTCTGTCTGTCTGTCTGTTTTATGTTTTGCTTATCCATTTACCCTTTGCCTATATTTGGGTTGTTTTCATGTTTGACTATTGTGAATGATGCTGGCTGTGAACATGGGTGTATAGATAACCTCTGTAAAGCTGCCTTTAATCCTTTTGGATATCCACCAAAAGTAAAATTCTTGGATCCTGCGTGGTTTCTCTTGTTAGTGTTTTTGAGAATCAGCTGCAGTGCTTTCCATAGAAGTTGCCATCTTTTACATTCTCATCAGTACTGTGCAGGGTTCCTGGTGCCTCCACATCTTCACCAACACTTGCTACTTTCTCCTTTGTGATAGCAGCTATCCTAGTGTACAAGGTGGTGTCCTATATGGGTTGCGATTTGCAGTTCTAACTGAGAGAGACATTGGCCATCTTTCCACATGCTCACAGGTCGTCGCAGTTACTTTTTAAGCCTGGGTTGACTTTGAACTCTAAGCTGCTGAGGTTGGCTCACTTCCCTGAGGCTTTGGAGTCCTCAGTAGATCCATATGCCTTATCTAAAATGATTTGTAGATGAAGACAGATGGGCATGAGGGGTTGGTGGCAGGGCACTGACTGCCTCAGTAACGATATAGCATCGGGATGAATGTGTGTTGCCTGTACTTAGCCAATGACTGAACAGGGAGCAGAGGATGCAGAGAGGGAGCAGGATGCTGGAGCCATGCTTGCTCTGGGGCAGGCCATCTCTCCTCGGTTCATTCTTGGTGCCAGCTGCTCTCTTTTCTCAACACCCAAGGGTGATGGTCTGTTTGAATTTAGATTTGTCAGGGAAGCTGCGAACAAATTGGGATGTTTTCCCTCTGATGAGCTTCCATTGCCAACTCTCAGGATGACTTCCCGAGCTGAGATGCTAGATAGCAAACACACCACTCCTTGGGTGCCAGGCACACGGGGCAGGAGGAGAGGTAACCCAGATACCTTGACAGAGTGACAGTTTCCTCTGCCCAAGAAGAGCCCTGGACTAACCCGCTGTGGGTCTGTGAGGGCTGTTCTCAGTCCTCATGTGTGGAGAATCCGGGCACAGGAGTCAGGGGAGCACCGAATCCTTCCAAATGCTACCTTTGTCCCATGCTGCTATTGAGTGCTCCTCTCTCATCACTGGGTTTGCTCGGTACTGGGCATGGGTGCCGCCCATCAAGTTCTGACTTGCCAGTGGAAGGCAGGCCTGCACCCCGCTGCTCATTATGTCAAGGTGGCAGACTTACGCTTCTCCCCTTCATGGGGCTGGGATGGTGAGAAAGCGCTTTTCACCTGGGAAAGAAACAGGGGTTTCCAGTGCTTCTCTAACTTTGCTGACTCCTCTGTTGTTTCCTGGACCCAAGAGTTCCTCACAATAGCCATGTTCCCTGAAAAAGGCAGTGTGGCCCAATGACTGCAGTAGGTCAAGTACGTGTAGTTGGCAAACAGTATCTTTGCAGATATAGACGAGGTTGTACAAATGCCCCTCCCCAAATGCCTGGGGTCCTCATAAGGCCGTTTGAAGACTCAAACATGTACATAGGATGGTTGAACAGAGACTGGAGCGAAGCAGCTACACGTCAAGGTATGGGAAGGATGGACAGAAGCCACAAGGATGTGGTAGAGGGAAGGGAGGTTGCTCTGGAACTTTCAGAGGGAACAAGACCTTGCTCCCACTTCAGTTCCAGACTCCTTCAGAACAGTGCGGTGCATCCTGGTGGCCAACTTAGGACAAATCACATACATAGCCACCTCAGGAGTACATGCAGGACTCTGGGACAATGGATGCTTGGCCACATGGCCTCATTTCAGTCCTTATGAAGCCAAATGGCCTTAGGGGATGTACATTGATTCCTTCGAGTCTTGTTTTCTTCTCTGTCAGACAGAGATAGGTGTTTTCCTGCAGGGTTGTGTGAGGGTTGAAGTCACTCGGTGACTACATAGCATTTGTAGTAGCTGGCACACAGTAAGCACTTAACATTTGGAGCTTTGGTTGCAAGTTTATTTAAATACTTGCCTCTGAACCCAGAGCTCTCCTCACACCAAGTGATGCTATGTGGTTAAGTTTGTGTCCGTGCTTTGCAGTCTCTACTGTCCCTAGAGAGTAGGCTACTCGTTCTTACTTTCTTGCATTTATCATTGTACCTCTTTTCATTCACTTCAGATTACAAGGGTAAGAGGTGAGGGAAGTTGGATATTTCTAAAATATCATCCTATGCTGAGCACAGTGGCGCACACCTGTAATCCCAGCATTTGGGGAGGCAGATGGAGGCAGGTCTCTGTGAGTTCAAGACTGGCCTGGTTGACCAAAGTGAGTCCAGGGCAGCCAAGGCTACACAAAGAAACCTTGTCTTAAAAAAACAAACCAAACCAAACCAAAACCAAAACCAACCCCCCCCCCCAATCCAAACAACCACCACAACCACCACCACTACCACCAAACCAATCCTGCTTTCTCTACCGCCCCCCACCCCCCATAGCATCTCAACAAAGCCCAGGCTACCCTCAAGCCTTTGAATTTCTTGGCCCCTGCTTTCACCCCCTGAGTGCTGGTATGACGGTGTGAGCGGCCACATCTAGTTTATATGATTCTAAGGCTCAAACCCTAGGACTTCATGCATGCTAGGCAAGTACTCTACCGACTGAGCTGCACCCTACGTGGCTGAGGCAGTTTTCTGACCAGGAAGAACTGTAGGGCTTTGAGTGGCACAGACTTGTTGGAGCCTAGTTTCTTCACGTGTTACAGAAATGATGATGCCAATATCGGAGGCCTGCGCAAACATGCTGTGAAGTATGAGAAGACCCCAGGTAGTTGACTGGTAATAAATGTCCCCTTATTCTCTACCATATCCTGGGAATGGGAGGGGTCCAGATCAGTTAGACAGCCCTGTGGGTCTGTGTTGGAAACAGAAATCTTTTCACTGTGGCCTGAACTTAGATGAACAGATCCAAGTAGCACTGTTGTGATATCAGGTGCCCTGGGCAGGGTGTGTTGGTGCCTTGCCTTGCTTTCTTGTGGGTTGCTTGTGTTGTGATGGGATGTTCAAGGCTCCTCTGATTTAGCATAGCGCGAGGTTTGGTTTGCATATCATGTGGTGCAGGACATCAGTTTTTCCCATCAGATCGGCTTGATGGCCTCTGGAGGTCTGTTGGTGTTGTCCTGCTCAGCCCAAGACAGCTGTGGGGTGGGGTACACAGTGTAGAGCAGGCTGCAAGGGTCTGGGGCAGCAACCAAAATAACTTCTATGAAATCGGCACCAGCATGGGAGGTGGGCACTGTGGAGAGAGGGCAGGTTGGGGCCAGGCACGCATAGGTCTCAGTGTGACAGCACAGGTGACAATGAGCTTTATCAGTAGAGAAGCTCATCAGAGAGGTTCCTGGTGCACTAACACCCACAGTGACAAGAGGGTGACCTTTTACCTGCCTCTTGTCTAAAGTAAAAACTGTGAGTCAGTGTATGAAGTGTTTGCACCTGTCAAGTGGGCAGGGGCAGAAACGCGCAGGGACCTGAGAGGGTAGCGGCTGTTTGAGTTTTTGGTGGGTGCTACATGGCTTTTTCTTTGGGATTCTTCACTTTTGATTCATGTGTTATTTTGGGCATTTAGAAAGCAATGCATCTCGCCTGTATTTTCTTAGCTTTATCCTCCAAAATTGACTTTATTGAATTACAGTTTAAGTGTGTTCCATGATCCATATAGAGTTGATTAAGAAAAAAAGACCAAAACCACTCATTTGAAGCACGTTTCTTTCTTTTGCAGGAATATAGGAAATACATTTTCCACAATGTCACACATAGTCTTCTTATAAGGGTCCATGTTATTTAGATGCCCTTCTGGATTTAATGACAGAAAAATGTTTATTTCTAGCTATGGCTTTGTGTAACTCGATTCATTTCTCTTTTCACTTTATCTTCCAGGAAACATACAAGTGTATTTGTAATGGTTGGTGGTAGGGACTAGGTCATTATGCACTGCTGTGAACATGTGCTCTCATCTCATTTTAATGGTCTATTTTACTTTGATCCCCCCTTTGCTTTTTTTTATGTATATGTTGTATGTTCTCTCAAATCCTTAATACAAGGATTTGTACAAGTAAGCAGAACTCTAGGTATGTACATGAAATAATTAAAAATACATATTCAAATCACACCTCAAATGGAATGTTTATAACAGCATTATTTTAAATAATAATAATCAAAAGGTGGTAAAACCCAAATGCTCATGATCTGATGAATGGATAAAGATATGGTATTTTTTTTATGATGGAATAATATTCAACTGTGAAAGGGAATAAAATTCTGATTCATGCTGCAAGGTGGATGAACCACAAAAATATCCTGTTCATTAACATACACCAGATACATAGATTCCACTCATGTGAGAGACCCAGAGTTGCTTATTTTATTATTTCTCTGGCTAGAGAAGAGGAGAGATTGAACATTTAATGGATATGGGCTTAAGATTGATTTGGAACTACGGAGAAGTCTTTGAATGGCATTGTGAATATATTAAATACTATAAAGGCTAATTTTATATTGCATGACTGTTGCTACAATAAAAAGAAAAAATACTGCATATATACACTGCAACACAGACACAGACAGACAGATAGACAGACAGACAGACAAACACACACACACACACACACACACACACACACACACACACACACACACACACACACGATGGGGCTGGAGTTGAGACATAGCTGCTCATCCAGAGGACTTGGTTTCAATGTCCAGTGTCCACGCAGCAGTTCACACTGTCTGTAACTCCAGTTCTGGCAACCCAACACGCTCTTACAGGCAAAACACTCATACGTGAAATAATATTTTAATCATAAAAATATTTTATATGAGTATAACATAAAAAACTAGAACAATAATAACAAAAAAAATCTCAAAACCTGTTTTGGGGCCCCTGCTAGCTTGGGCAGAAGGGGCAACCCTCTCCTCTCATTGCTAAATGTCTATCCCAAAGCTGCCCTCCATTGAAGATGGCCACAGTTCGAGTGTCATCAAAAGTCACAGGTGTCATAGAGGCTGTACTGAGCTGTTCTCTCAGGTCCTCCCATCATGGCCCTTGTATAAATGGGTGTGTTGGAAGAGCTCCGTGATACCGGGCTATGTGAAAGTATGCTTCAGCTTTGCCCATGGCTCCCACACAGGTGAACTTCAAAGAACTGGTGACTTAGTTTTCCCCCCAGGAAGAGCTGGCAGGGGGTCTGCCCAGATGAGCTCCCTCTGGCTAGTCTGGTCACTTCCTAGTCACTCAGTGAAAATCAAGAACTGCTTGAGATCAGAACATACTTCGTCTCTCTTCTCTCAGGGAGCTCCTAAGCTGATGGTTGTCCTGAGGTGGTGGTCTGCTTTACCCGGGGCCTTTCTAGGCAAGGAGGAATCTCTGTCTCCTTTTTTCCCCTTAGGGCAGTGCACCCTGAGTATTGGTCCCTTGCTGTACACAGGGGAACAGATTCTCGTTCAGCACCACAGGAAGAATGGGAGGGTATTTACAAGTACCTGTTTGGAAGCCTCCTCAGGTTCTGAGCGGGTGACTCCTGAAGTGGTAAGCCTTGCTCTAGGCTAAGACAGTTTCCAGTACAGGGAAACAGATGAAAGGCATCCTCAGAAACTTCTGCCAGCAGCCCCCAGTGAACCTGTAATCTGTCTGTGAGCGCTCAGATCCATGACTGTTATTTAAAGTCTGACCCTTAGAAACTACATCTCCCAGGCTTCTTTGCCGGTGGGAGGGGCTGTCTAGTGCAGAGCTTGGATGAAGACAGGAAAGGGAGAAGCCCAGTGGGCTCACTCTGGGTGTCATCTTGTATCTGAGCAGTTCCTGTGTCTCTTAGTTGCAGCTTCTGCTGGGCAACGCCATTATTTCTGGTTCCAGGAAGGTGGCTCTTTTTTTGTCCCTTTAGCAGGTGGGCTCCTTGCAGGTACTATCTCTGGGCTGTATTGTGGTTCCAGATGGCTTTTTAGCAACTTTTAACATGCTGCTAGCTTACCATCAGGCTTCCTCCATTTTCTTGAGGGGATTCTGATAAGGCTCCTGGTTTTGCTGCGACATCAGTCAGTGACAGATAATTTGAGCTGGGGTCTGGGGAGATGACTCAGTAGGTAATGTGCTTGCCATGCAAACACGGAGACCAAAGTGTGACCCCCAGAACCCACGTTAAAAAAGAAAAAGCTGAATGTAGTAGCACGCGCTTGTAGTCCCAGTGCGAGAGAGGAGAGTCTTAGAGTTTGCTGGTCAGGCAGTTTTGCTAAATTGGAACATTTTGGATAAACATGAGAGCTTCTGTCTGAACAAATGAGGTAGAACATGACTGAGGAAAACAATCAAGGCTGACCTCTGACCTCCACACGAATGCATGTACCTGCCTGTGTACCCAGGTACCCTTCCTCTGTGAGCACATACATTGGAGTCAGCAATGTTTTTGCATGTCCACTTTCCCTATCAAGTTATGCAAGCACCAGGCAGCATTGGATTCAGAATTGATAGCTTAGCGCCCCACTGCAGTGACCAGCTTGGAAGTCTCTGCTTATCTACAGAGGAGAGACAGTCTATGATGACCTGAAACCAGAGACAGTACCAAATCCTCCAGATCCTTTGTTTTGTTCTCCCCAGCCTTACACACTCATGACAGTTCTATTTATGAAGATGGTACAATAAGAGATTAACAAGGACTGATGGTAAACTAGAACAATTGTAATCTTATAATGTACCATATTCAGCCCTCTTGTATTGATGAGGGATAATGCAGTCCCTGGATGTTGAGATGCAGTGGGAAGGATGATTTAAGCATTGTTGTGGTGTTAGCTCAACACAGAAGCACTGGCACTGAGCATCGTGATGAGATACTATGATGGTCAATCTCATAGTCTAAATAGTTAAGAAATGACTGTCAAATGCAGAGCGTGCCAGAGGCTCTTGCTGGGCTCGCGCCTGGTCAGTATCTGTTGGATGTGCTGAAGCTCTGATGGTGTACCCAGCAGGCAGCAGCAGCCTTTTCTCTCTCTTCACCAGCAGCTCTGACAATATAGCACGATGACGTGTGTGTGTGTGTGTGTGTGTGTGTGTGTGTGTGTGTGTGTGTGTGGTGGGGCTTTTGTCTTTACATCTGGATGGAATTGACATTCTGAAGGAACTTTTAGCACCTTCTGTGGTGCACATAGAGTGAGAGGAAAAGGATCTTTGTTGGAGAAGAGATCACTTCTGACACCAATGAAAAAAATCTGATGGAGCTTGAAAGAGCAGCTCTATGAAGGATCACCAAGGATCAGGTCTACCAGAAATGACTTCATGGAACATGAAGCACCTGAAATAGGCTGATTGCAGGATAAGTAGAAATGATCAAATGACTTTCCTGCATGTCTGCAGTGTGTTATAGTTTATTGTGGTTTTTCTTGGAGGCTGCTTTGATCATCTAAAGAACTCTGTAAAATTGAGCTTCTCAACATTAGCACGCGTGTGTGCATGTGTGTGTGTGTGTGTGTATGTGCATGTGTGTGTGCATGTGTGTGTGTGGTGTGTGTGTGTATGTGTGTGTGTGTGTGTGTGTGTGTGTGTGTGTGTGTGTGCAGAGGATAGAGGACAACTTGTGGGAGTGGATTTGCTTCTTCCACCATGTGCATCTTGGTCATCAGGTTTGGTGGCAAGCACCTTTATCTGCTGAAGTGTCCAGATCTTTATAATTGGAGTAGAGGTGTTTACCAGAGGGAGAGAAAGTTCCAGGAAAGGGGAGAAGCCTGGAAGACCAGGTTGCTAACAGAAACAAAAGGCTAGGATCCCGAGTGACCAAGTTGGTATTCCAGGGAGGGGAGTTTGCACCCAAGCACCACATTTTGTATGATATTTGAAGATGCAGCTTTGGAGAGCCTTCAACGAATGATAACTATTTAGTGTGATTTGGAGTAAAATGAGACTGGGGACAAATGCATTACCTAGTGTACAGTGTAGTTCTCATCCATGCTATGAGGTAACATGGCTCACATTTACATAGGTTCGATGTCCACAGATGCTAGGTAAAAGGTGTCTTAGTTTGGAAACCCCTAGAAAAGACCCTAAAAGAGAAAAATCATGAGTGGTAGCTCCTTAGTTTGGGAGGAAAATGTCAGGAAGCCCAAGTGAAGGAGTGGGAAACTGAGATAGGATCTTAATCAGGGTTCTATTGTTGTGATAAAATACCATGACTAAAACCAACTTGGGGAAGAAAGGTTTATTTCAACTTATGCTTCTAAATCTGTTATGAAGGGAAGTCAGGCCAAGAATGCAAGGCTGGAAACTGGAGGAAGAAGCTGAGGCAGAAGCCATGAAGGATGCTGCTTTCTGACTTGCTCACCATGACTTGCTAAGTCTGTTTTCTTCTAACTTCCAGGAGCACCAGCACAGGGGTGGTATTGCTCACAGTACACTGGGCCCTCTCACATCAATCATCAATCAAGAAAATGTAGCACAGGTTTGCCCATAGGGCTATCTGGTAGGGCATTTTCTCAGTTGAGTTTCCTTTGCCCCAAATGACTCTAGCTTGTGGACAGTTGATTTAAAACTAGCCAGCACAGGCAGGAAGTCATAGGAGTATGCACCTCAGTGGAAGCTATGGTGAGCCAGCTAGGGTTTATTCAGGAAGAACCTCTGTGGAGAGGTGAGGAACCAGGACGTCAGTGACCTCCCATCAAATGGAACTATGAGAGAGGGGTCTGGGATGTTTGCCCTGTGATCCTCCATAGGGGTCCTTCAGGTTAAGAGATGCAGATTATGGCTGTTGTATGTCACCTAGCATCCTAAAATAGGAGGGTCTGAGAGTTAGCAGCGAGGCCCACCTATTGTCTATTCTTGGAAGTCCTCATGGTGTTATCTGTAGAGGCTCTGGTTACTCAGACATTCCTGCAAGCCATTGGCAAGGTCATTACCTAGTCAATGTTAGATTTCCTCTTTGCATTTGTGGGGTTGGACTTTAGCAGTTTCGGACTTCACTTTTAGGCCAACACCAGATCCATCGGCTATGCTCAGCCCCTTGAAGGCCTGAGTATGGATGCTCCCCTTGGCAACCTCCTTTCCAGAAAAACTCTGTACACAGTTGCTCAGGCTGTTGTGAGGAAGTGGCCTGAACCAGAGGGTGTGAGATGGCTCTTGAAGAATTCCTAGGCAGCGATGAGCCTCACTGATTGAACTCTGGAGATGAAAGGGAGTGCCTCATCACTCCCATAAACAACTGCCCAGAGGGGATAGCTGAACACAAGTGGGGTATGAGATAATACTGACTCACTCTTTAAGTCCTTTGAGGATCCTACTTTAGATTATGGAGCACTCTGTCTGGGCTTTCAACCATGACTTCAGACTCTTCAAGTCCCCCCAACTGGGAAAGTAGCCACTTCCCCAGAAGTTGGAAAGAAATGACTTGAGGGGAAGGCAGAATCAATGCCAATGGCAGGTGAGGTAGGGAGACATTGAAAAAGGCTGCCAAGTCACAGACTGGTGGGAAAGAAAGTCTAACCAGCTTCCTTGTTGGGTGATTGTCATGGTAGGGTACCTGGGTGGCAAGAACCGGAGGCTAGGAGGAAGGTGCTGTGTGTGCGGAGTCAGCTGGGAAAAACCATTAAGGTGTGCTTGGAAATGCAATCTACAGAATCCTAACTCTCTTCCCATCCAAGCATTGCTTTGTCTACTTCAGGAATCCTCTTGGAAGTGTGCTACCTTCTACAAAGGAAGGGGGCAGGGTAGAGTGATTTAGTGCAGCATTCTCATATGTGCTGTGAGGCTTTTATTAAGAGTGTTGTATGCTATATGCCAATGTGTATCCCAGGAGCCTAAAATTGCAATCCCTGGGGACATGCCCAAAGGATCAGACCTCTGTGGTACATTGTCTGTTTCCATTAAGGTGCAGCTTGACACAGTGGTGCCCTAGCCCTGTGTCTTGACATGTTGTAACTCACAAGTTTGAGCCTAGTAACTACTGGATTCAACATGGTATGTGTTGAGCAGGGTGGTGAAAGCCACCCTTAGGTACACATGGCATGAATGAGGACTATTTGTTCCTAAGAGCTACCAGGTTGCTAGAACAGTCTTTTTACAGGGGAAAGGTGACTACTACTGTGTTATTTTTCATCTTCAGGGAATCTAAGAACAAGTCCTGTACTGCTATTGACCCTGGATTCTTGAGTGGCATATGGAGACTTGCCCCATACCTCAGAGCACAGGAACTGTGCCCTGGGGACCCATGGATGATAAGTGTCTCTATACCCACACGTGTCATTCTGAATCCCTAGTGCTTGCTGGTAAAAAAGAGGAGAGGGATAGTTTCAGCTGGTCTCAGATGTTGAGCTCATCACCAGGGTAGTAAGATCCTCATGCCAATGTGACATACCACAGGCAGTCAGGATATTCAGGTGTGGGTCTGATCAGAGCTGGTCTGGTTGACTACAAGAGCCAGTGTATGGTGAATCTGGGCTCTGATACTGTTAAATTCAAAATTAATAATGTGTGATTCCAACAGCGGGCCTGTTAATGTTAGCAAGTTGGTGGCAAGGACATATATACTGGACTTACATCCATTTAATAGGAAGAGGATGCTATGTGCTAACTGGGTTGTGAAGGCTCCAGCTGAGGAGCTGGGATTTGGGCTAGACATCTGAGCATCTCACAGCAGTGGCAGTTAGGCATCCCTTTATACCAATGAGGTGCTGAAAGTGGGCATGGAGGAGGTGTTCTGGATTGTGGGTAAGGTAAGAGAAATCTCCCGAGGAACATTAGACATCAGGATGAGGCACACAGTTGTGCTTTTAGTGAAGTGAAGTTGACACATAGTTGGAGCTTTCCAAGGAATGAGTAGAGTTCTCAGTACTGCTGCTGAAGCCAGCCAGCTCAACCAACCCCACCCAGGCCTTGGAGGTGAACACACAGAGTAAATGATGCCCTGGGATGCTGGCTGGGCCAGGCAGGAGGGAACGAGGGGGAAGGACTTCATGGCCAGCACAGCAGATTGTCAGTATGCTCAATGGGCAGGGAGGCTCATGGGAATGTTTTTGAATGCTTCTGTCCCTATTACTCAGTCAGGCTCTGGGCTGCTTCCTCCTGATACACAGTGGGGTAGGAGAGCTGTTTGCGGTGAGATGTGAACAAGCCAGGGGTGGTCCGATCTGAACCCTGCTTCCCTAAATTACAGGTTTTCCTTTCCATCTACTCACAGGAGGGCATCACCTCTTCTGAGGGAACGGACTTCATTCTAGAAGCCAGTTGTGAGTGTCTGCTTTGCTTCATCCTTGGACTCCTCTCATGAGCCTCACTGTTGTAGACCTCGAGGTGGGGAGTTGCTTCAAGGATAGAGGCCAAGGCTGAGTCTCCCCGAACTGTTTCTCAGATGTTGGAGTCACAGGAAGTGCCACCACCTTGACCTTGAGGTTTCTATTTTGTAGGAGCAGAGGGCCTGCTCAGGGTGCTCCAGCAAGTGCTCTGACTACGGCTGTCTATCATCCCTACTGTTCCCTTTTCCTGTCCCTCTGCGGATTCCCAAGGGGGCACCTCAGCATCCCTTTGCTTATTTGAATGATTCCTTTAAGGATCCAAGGGTAAAGCTGAAAGCTCAGGGAAGGAGAGAGAATAGAGCATCCATGCCACATCTAACAAGGAAGTTGAGGCAGAAGGCCCGCTTGACATTGGAGATACCCAGAGAAAAGAGGAAGCCTGCACTCTGAGGATCTAAAGTTGTGTGTGGGAGATGGGCCTGTTAGTACAGGAGGGCACTATGAGTATCCTGTGAGACACTTGGCGACCTGTGTGGAGTTGAAATTTGCTGGCTCACTGGTTAAGGCTGTGAATTTGTTCAAGCAGCAAGCTACCTTCATAGCAGTGGGTAATCCTGCAACCGACTATCCTCCAGTCATGGGCTCTTCCTTGCTGCCTTCCCACCGCACTCTCACACTATCCCTTGATTTAGGAGTGAAGCTTAGGAGGAAATGCAGGGGACTCTGTGAGGACAGAGAGCTGGCCTGAGGTAAGAGTGAGGTCAAAGCATGCTTAAAGCCTGGAAATTTCATCTTGAGATCCACAGGAGTAGGACACCCCCTTCCTCAGGGCCTTTATGTCCTGAGGCATTCCCCTTACCCCCTGGAAGGGGTCATGTAGCCTGGCAGCCAGGTTAAACTTCCTCTCCCCTCATAAGGTCATGTCCAGAGCACCTGGAATTCACCCTTATGCAAATGAGGCATACCCAGCACCCAGGCCAATAATGTACACTCACCCCAAAAGCCCCTACCCACCCCAAAGGTTTAAGTAGCCTTTGTTCCCTCAATTAAGCAGGCTGTCTCAATGAAGCCTGTGCCCCAGAGTCTGGAGCTCGCAGGCAGCTGCTTGAGGTCTCTTAACCCTCCCTCTTCTTCCCTCTCCTCTTCCTGCCATACCTGCCCTCATTTTCCCAATCAGGAACCTCAGGCCAATAGCACCTTAAAGGGCAGAGAAGCAGAGCCTGAATGGCAGTTAGGCAGGCTGGTTTGCTCTGTGTTTGTGCTCTACCAGAGATCACTTATTTTTTTTAAGCATGTGTCTATCTGTCCGTACTCATTTCTGTGTCTATTTCTTTTGTATGTTCATGTTGGGGGTATGCATATATGTATGTGGGTGTACATACATGTGTATGCATGAGTATGTGGAAGATGGAGGTCAACCTTGAGAGTCTTCCTTTAGCGTGCTCCACCTCAGTTGTTGAAACAAAATCTCTTAGTGAACCTATATTTCATCAACTCATCTAGACCAGCTGGCCAATGAGCTCCATGGACGAGCCTGTCTCTGCTCCTACTTGCTCCTGAAGTACTGGGTTACAGAGTTGTCTAGTTTTTATGTGGGTTCTGTCAATCTGAACTCATGTCCTCATGCACGTGTGGTAGACATTTTACACACTGAGCCAAATCCCAAGCTCCTAAAATAACTTAAACGTCTAGAACTTTCATCTATCTATCTATCTATCTATCTATCTATCTATCTATCTATCTATCTATCGTATGTGCCCACTTGTGTACACATGTGTGTCATAGGACATTGTGTGGAGGCCAGAGGGCAACTTGTGTGTGTTTGCTCTCTCCATTTACCAAGTGGTTTCTTGGCATTGAACTCAGATCCTCAGGCTTGGAAAGCAAGCACCTTTACCCGCTGAGCCATATTTGCAGTCTTAAATAGCTTAAAAAAAAAAAAATTAGCACATATACAAAGAAAAGCTTTGTTATGTCATTTTTTAATGCCTGTGTGTCATTATACTTTGTTTTTATTCCTCTTTCTCCATCACTGCCTTCTCTAGATAGTGACTATTTTAAATGTCAGCACTGGCTCTATGACAGAGGGTTTTGTGACCTAAAGAAGGAGTTCCAAGAAAGGCTGTCATAAGGTAGGGGCATCTGAGATGAATTTTGAAGGACAAGGACCCCGAGGATTGTGTATGTCAGTCAGCATGTTTTCCTCTGTCCTGTTTGTGCTTTTTTTTTTTTTTTTTGGTCCCTTCACATTGAACTTCAGCCCACTCCCAGACCTTGGACAGCTCTTCCTGCCTCAGGATGGAGCTCACTTCCTCTCATTTCCAGTCTGGGACTCCCCGTGTGGTCTAAACACTATGGATGAGCTGAGCTGAGCTGAGCACAGAAGTGCAGGAGACAAGAGGGCAAACAAAATAAATAGAATGCATCCGTCTTTGTTGTCAAGGAATTTTTGCTCTCACAAGGGAAGCCAGGCAAATAATGCGGAGACTCACAGGTGACAGGATGGCACACATACATCAGCAGCTGCCCAGAGATAATTCTCCAGTAATTGGAGGGTGAGGCTGGGATCACTGAGTGACTGCATCTGGGTGGCGATGGGTGGTTTGATACAAGCTTACTGGAGAGGGGAAGATGTGCCTATCAGAAGCCCAGAAGATGCTCAGCCACACAGATTCCTGAGAACCGAGGGGCTGGCAGGATCAGGAGCACAGTGCAGAAGGAGCATCAACAAGCTAAATCTGGGCAGCAGGTGCTTGTTTGGCTAACATGTAAAGTGGAGGTTGGGTTATAAAAGGGGAGGGATGGAGGTTGTAACATAGATAAGGAGGTGCCATTGCATTCACATCACAGCGCCACTGCAGCAACACACAGAGTCACTCCAATGGTTCATCTTTACTGTCAACATAAGTGAATTTAGAACAACCTAGGAGCCTGAGGAGGCACACTTCTTTGAAGAGGAGGTTAACTGAGAAAGGAAGACATACTCTGAAAATGTAGGTGGCATCACTCATGGGCTATGTGCCTGGACAGAATGAAGGGAGGAAGAGTGAGGCCAGGTGAGGTGCAGCATCCTTCTTTCCTGCTTCTTGTTTGCCACAAGCTACCACTGCAATGGTGTTTTGCTTATGTGTACAGATTCAAGCTCAGTGGACCGAACCCTCCGATGCTGTGATCCCTAAAAAGCATTTCCTCCTTTCAGTTAACTTCTGTTGATGTTGGTTCCATGGCCAAAAATAATACATACAGTCATTCTTCCTGACATGGTGGCCCAGGCCCCTGACTTCACTTCTTATACAACTCATGGGCCAGTTTTCTTTTTGGAAGAGGAAATAAACATTCTTTGAACTCTAGTATATTTAAGGTGTCATGCTGAGACTATTACCAGCACCATTTAAATCTATCTTTATGATGCCTGTGTGAGTTGCCACAGTTTTTCCTATTGTATAGAAGGGAAAACTGAGACCATAGGAGGTGACCTGGCTCATCAATGGCAGGTTGGGGAGTTGGCTACCACCAAAGCTCATCAAATTTTCACTGTACCAATCTTCTTCAGAAAGTTCAGAGGGGAACAGGCTCTGCAGAATCTTGGCAGGCTGATGTCTCTGTTAATGTGAGCACACTGCCGCAAATTGCTTGATTTTTATGCGATGGGTAAGAAGATACAGGAAAGAGTGGAATAAGATTCACAAAAGGTATCACATAGGTCCCATTAGCAACCTCCACCCCAGCTTCACTCTGGAGCTGCAGCTCACGGAGCAGCCTCAGTTGTGCAGTGGTACATAGGGAGATGGACAAGTTGTCACTACCCTCCAAGGGTCTACAGCTCGTTACCGACTGCTGTCTCCATTACAGAGTTTCCAACAGGTTTAAAGCTTTTTAATAAAAATTCTGGTTTAGTGAGAGGGCTATTTGTTTGCCATCCGGGAGGTCTTGAGCCTGCCAGGAACATGTTCAATATCATTTTGAAAAAGTAGAGCCTTAGAACAGGTTAGAGTGTGAAGATTGAAAATTGAAGGGTCTGCTAAAATATCACTATATGCTTTTGAGCATAAGAGTCTCTTAGACACAAAGACAACATAAATCATTGGAAGTACAAGAAAGGAGATACTGATGGGACTTGAGTCTGAGAGAAAAGATGCCAGCCTCTTGGATAGATATTATTTATAGATGTTACTCTTTTTGTCTCTCCATATACTGTGACCATGGCAGACATCACTAATTGATCATAGCTTGTGTTCCACATTCTATTACAGATTCCTGAACACAGCAGTCTTGCTAACTCACTGGTATTGCGCATATGTTAAGTACACACATAGTTCCTGCTATACTGTTTAAGTCAGGAGGACTCAGTGGAAGAACTTGGGAGAGTTCAAAAGGTTAGGAACAAGCTATTTTGTTCATATTAGATTTTTGGAGTTGAGGGAAATACATACAGTGATAACAGGAACAGAGGGCAGGTTAGGCATAAAGGGTGTACATTCAGAACTGGAATTAATCTCTAATTAGGTAGTAATAGAAGTCATGTGAATAGAGAGACCATTTCCAAAAGAGTGAACATATGGGTAAAGGAACAGATGGTTTATTGCTGGAGGAAAGGAGAATGATTACCATGCTGGATCCGGGGAGAAAAAAGGTCAAAAACCATTTCCTTCACTTGGTGAGGAAAGAAGCCCATCTTACCAGCTCCCTACTTGGATCCCTTTGGAACCTTCAGAAATTCCAGAGCTTGTCCTCTGATAGGCTACAAGAGCTAACATTACTTCCTTCCCATTAGATTCTGAATGAGAATCCAGTGCCTTTTAAAGGATGTGGCTCCTGGAACCGCCTCCCTCTTGCAGGTCCCGTGTAGTTCTCTTCTGCCGAGGTCTATCCCATTCTTCCTTCCACCCTTGTACCCTTTCTTCTCTTTGGCCCGTTGCCATTTCAGCCTCACATGTGCAGAGCAGAGAGCCGAGAACCGTCAATGGCGTCTCGTCTTTCTGATGGCTACCTTGACTAATCACTCTGACACTTCCAGGTTCTGGGATAATTATTCTTGCAAAGTCAAGGTCCCCCCTTCCTCTCAGTGACCTGGAATTACCCTCTAACAAGGAAACTGCCCCAAGCTCTGAAGCGGCTTTTCACATTAACTCTGAGACATAGTTGCAGTGAGAAAATCTACCCTTTTTAATGGGGGAAAATATTGCCCTCGTAAGTCTTTATGCAATGCACTTGTGCTTAATGCTCACTTACCAATTCGCCTTTATAACTTCCATATTGAGTGAATTAAGTCCTCCATGCAGGTAGTTATTAAAGAAGTGATAAGTGCTTTATAATTCAGTAAAGGGTGGCCTGGTCATTTCATATTTTTCTAAGGAAATTGACCACCCGAAAGGCAGCGTTCTCAGAACCCCTCAGGCCAGCTGATCTTAAGCTCAGAGCTCATATTGTCACATCTCTTTCCAGCCAGCTGCTTGGACCAGAATGAGATTCATCTTTTTGTTCAGGCTTTCTCCTCCAGGGACCACCGAGGAAGAAGGGTCAAAGTCAATGTTTATGTCCTGCCACACACCATTTCTATTCCTTTTTGGTCCTGGCTCCAAGCTAAGGTATCTAGCAGGGTCTGGAGTTGAATGACAAGGTCAACTCCAATCTACGTGTAGGAGTTCATTTCCCAGGGCATGTGAATTCCAGATCCCAATATATACACATTATTTTCTCCATGCCTTAGTCTCTTCAGATAGGTGGGAAAGATCTGAGCCCCATGAAGACCTTGGTAGCCACAGCTTTTTTTTCACAAATTGATGCAGGTCATTATGCTCTGGGAGGAGCAGTCATTTATTACTATATGTTGTGTGAGACATGCTAGGACCCGGGGTGTTGTAGATTGGAGAATTAACAAGACCAAACATTTGCCTGCTCTCCTGGACTCCAGTGCAAGGGAGACAAGAAATCACATAGGTGATGGATTATGACTACTGGGACAAAGAAATCAACATTATACAGCCATAGTGGTATTGACATTTGAGGTTGGAAAATTAACTTTTGTTGTGAGGGACTGTCCTGTACACTGTAGGCCTTTACCCACACTACCTCCCCAGTAAAGGCAAAATGTCTTTAGGCATTGCTATAGGTCCCTGGGAAAACATGGCCACCCTGGCTTGATCACTCTTTGTCTAGTAGAAGGTTATAGAAAGTGATAGTATCTAGGTTGGTTAAAGAAGGCCACAGTGGCAGTGACATTTTAGGAGGTTCTTTAGTGGCATCTTGGCTAAAAGAAACAACAAATGCAAAGGCCCCGCTTGGTGGGGGGAGCTTGGGGTCCTGGAGAAAAGGCCATTGAGTTAAGAGGAAGCTTCATTTGACCTGGGCGTAAAGAGGTATGAGTCACATCCATGGCCTACTTTGTTGGCCTTTGTGAGGTCTGAATTCTATCACAACTGCCATGTGCAGAGAATAAAGCCACTAGAGACTTGCCTAGTTTTTGTTTATGTTCAAATGCTCACGCAGACTTCTGTGTGGAAGGCAGATTTGCTCAGGCTGAGTGGAAGCAGTAGTCATGTTTTGGAGGGAGTGAGCTTTGTGTATGCTCTGATGATGGTGGACTTACTGACGGCCTAGATGCTGAGAGGATAGGAGTGGTAGAGTTTGTTTTGTGTGACTGAGTGGTACTGATGCAACTTACTGAGATGGAGAAGACTCAGGAATAGGAAGCAAGGTCTACAATTGGATCTGATAAATAACAATGTTACGAACCTCAAGTAGGAAAGAGGTCTTGCTAGAGGCAGCTATTGAGGTGCCGTCATCATATAGATGGGTCTTACAGCCAAACACCTGCCTTAGGTCATCTTGGCCATGAAGGGAATAGGTGAAAAGGGGGACCTCAGGGTAAGACCCAGTAGACACTGACATTTAGGGATCAAAATATATAGGATCAACAAAGGAAAGTAATAAGGAATGTCCAACTAGACAGCAACCCAGCAGCCTGTGCAGCCAAGCATGCCAGAAATGGAGTGCGTTTTAAGTAAAACATAGTGATTAGCTAGGTAAAATGCTACCAAGAGATTGGGCAATGGGACAATGATGAAGAGTCTGTTGGAGTCACCAACATGGGAAATGCTGACCAACTTTTCAATGTGGTTCCTATAGAGCAGACAGAACAGAGACAAACTAAAGTCAGAATATCAAAGTGGGGTGGTGAGGTAGTAGGCTTCTCTGACTATGGATGGATATTTTGAAAATCTTTGTCATAATGAGGGGTACGCGCATGAACTGATGGCTGGAGCAAGATAAGGGAACAAGGAGATTTCATTTTTAGGTGATCTGTGATAGAAACTGTTTACAGACTGATGGAAAAGCATGGGGGAGGCAGAGCGAGGAGGAGGCGGGAGGAAGAAGAGGAGAGGCATTGTTCTTCGAAGGTAGAAGGTTGATGCAAAGATCTGCCTGGGGAGCTCAACAGCAAAACACTTAGGTTCTGCTGGGCGTCTGCAGGGCTCACTCATTTATTCGTTCACTCTGATGTTTTGGTTTGAGCACTTGTATAACACTGCACATGCAAGCTCCTGGTCATTGCCTTTGGAAAACTCATGGTTTGGTGGCAGCCATAGTTACGTAGAGGGGACAACAGAATACATAGACTCAAGTGCCCTGGGCCATCTATTCCTTGATTGATACAAAGGGGTCCCTTTATGTCCCCCATTCTTAACACTGACCATGGACATCAGACATGGACTTGAGATGGAGATGTGTATATGGCTCTTTTGAAGCTTCGGGCTGTTTTCTTCCTGCTTCTAGATCCACATTGACTCCCCAGGGTGCCTGCCATATCTAAGACGTTCAGCCTATACTTTAAACCACATCTTTCTTGGGAGATCGTCAGGGTACTGTGATGTTAGACCTGAGCTCTGAAATATGCAAGGCCATTCAGGTAACCATCATGGGGACCATCTTGTGTGGAGGTAGGGTACCCTCCTGGAGGCTGTCCAGGTATGTGTTTACCCTGCAGCAGCTGCCTCTATTTGAGATTCTGGAAGTAAGTGGAAAACAAGACAGATCCAATTGCTGTTCCCATGCATTATGGTCCTAGTGTAGATGACTTTATGACAAAAATGTAATAAAATAATCAAATAAGACTATTACACATGGCTATTAAGGCCACAAAGGACACAAACAGAGCTTGTGCCAGAGAGGAACTGGAAGAGAGATAGAGGCCTGTGAGCACAGAGGCATAGAGGGCTTGGCTTCTCTGAGCATGGGAGACTAGCAGAGACCTGGAAGAATTAAAGGAGTCAGGGAGGTGTTCTCAGTAGAAGATGCAGTTGGGAATACTCCTGGTTCATAGAAGGAATAGAAGCCAGGCCAGTGTAGCTGGAGCTAACCCAACAAGGGGAGTGTATCCAGAGGAGGGGCCCTGCTGTCCCATTCATGTGGGGCCTTGAGTGCCATCCCATGATGCTTGTAGTTATTGTCATTGTGGAAGGAAGCAATGGAGGCTTTGACACCCCCCCCCCCCCCGGCATATAGACTGATGAAAGAAAAGAATGAAAACGGGAAGAGGTTGGAAGTAGTGGCTATTTGGCATGATGATAATGGGAAAGCTGGCGTCAGTGTCCCAAAGCAGCCCAGATGACAGTAATGAGAGCAGAGAAGCAGATAGACTAGGGAGGGGTGGGGAGGGCAGGAAGGTCGGAGGTTAGGACAAAGTCTGCACTCCAAAGGGAACAGGTTGGCTTGCAGGTAAAATCTTACTGTGGGGAGTTAGAGCTTTCTTCATGGGATGACAGAGGAACTGCGTCCTTGATCTTTTTTTCAGCACTGTAAGGGCTCGGTGTGCACGCATGCTATCCTTACTCCTGGCATGAACTTTGCAATCGATCAGAAAGACAACATAGATGCTGTCTCTCCCATCTGTTAGTCTTAGGATCTAAATACTCCTTTTCCATGTCTGAGGGCGGGTCCCAGATGTGGGGCTAGCTTGCCATGGTCCCAGGCACACATATGCTTGTAGGCTGGTATGCTAATGCCTTGGCATGCTGGAAAAAACATCTCAAGCCACCCCCTACCCCTCATGCCCCCAGCTCTCACATCTGGCTCTCCAGGCATCTAATTCCCCAGTAGCAGCTGTGAAGGGAGAGGGAGCTGGTGGCTTGGCTAGCGTGATCCCAGGCAGCTCCTCCCCAGCCCCCGTGGGGCCTGAGTTCCATGGAGCTGTTGTTCTGGAAGGTTTGTTTATAATGCTAAACATATCAGATAATTGAAAGCTAAGCTGCTGTCTGGATCACTAGGCATAATATGCCTAGATAACAAATCAATTTCCTCATTGCCCTATAAGGCTTCAAAGCCAAGCAGAGTCTCTCTCTCTCTCTCTCTCTCTCTCTCTCTCTCTCTCTCTCTCTCTCCTCTCTCCTCTCTCCTCTCTCCTCCTCAACACCCCCCCCCCACTACTTACTCTTTGCTTCACTCCTCTTTCTAGATGCCTGAAGTTACCATATACATGGTGTTTTCCAAGTGGTGAAGTCTGGAGATGGCCTGGAGAAAAGAGACACATATTTTTTCAGATTTTGAGGTTATTTAGGTCTGTGTTAGAGGAATGGGGAACTTACTTATGAAAACAAAACACAACATCAAGAAACGATTTCAACTACCTTTTTCAAGGAGACCAAACTTAGAATAGATACAATGGATGTAATGATGGTGAGCACTTAGGTATTACCAGGTATATATGGATCAGCTGCACGTGTGTGTGTGTGTGTGTGTGTGTGTGTGTGTGTGTGTGTCTGTGTGTGTGTATGTGTGTGTGTGAATTTTTTCAAATTCTTTGAGACCCTTTCCAGATTATATTTACTCTTAGCATACACCTTCTCCATTTGTTATGACTCTACCTGATCATGCCCTGGCAGCATGCATTTACTCTTGAGTATAAACACACTGCTGCTCTAACTCTCATACCACCAGCTTTCCATAAAGAAGGTGAGGACTGCTGAGGCTTGAGTGTCTGGCCTGGGAGCATCCAGTTCTAAGCTCTAAGACTGTTGCCTGTCTAGGCTAGACTACCTCCATCCATCAGCCTTTCACTGCTGTGCTCCAAGAGGCTGCAGAGGACACTTGCCATAGCACATTGGAAGGAAAGAGGCTGCTCCAGGGGCCCCCACATCCTACTATCAAACAAAGAACTAGAAAAGTGCTAAAATGGATGTACATTTAAGATGGAAATTCTGGGGCAGGGGGAGGAGAGGCTACCTGAGGCAGGGAAATGAGTTCTGTCTACTTGGAGCCTCTGAAGGCTTTGGGGCATCAGAGCCCCACAGACAATGTTGCTATGGTATAGCATTATCAAGAATATGACTCAAGCTTTGTGTGCTGTGCTGTGTCTGAGAAGGCAGGAAGATATGGGCAGCATTCTGGGAAGAGGAAAAAAGATGTAGCAAGGAACTTGACAATGCAAAGGTTTTACACTGAAATTTAGTTGTCTGGAAAAGCTGGTTCTGAAGAACAGCTCACTAATAGCAGTGTGACATCACATTGAAAAGAACAGGAATGCGACAGAAAAGGGGAGAGGAAAAAGGTTGGAGAAGGGGCAGTGTGGGGGTTGCTGTGTCTGCAGAAAGAGTGACATCAAGTTCCATCCACCGACTCGCTGCCTCGTCAAGTACCCAAGTGACAGGAAAATTTGGCTGGAGGAGGGTACCCCGACCCTCTTGTGGGCTTCCCTACATTTTAGTTTTCTCTAGTTATATGGCAGCAGATGTCTCCATGTTAAAGGATTTTTTTTTTTTATTAATTTATTCTTGTTACATCTCAATGTTTATCCCATCCCTTGTATCCTCCCATTCCTCCCCCCCCCCCATTTTCCCATTATTCCCCTCCCCTATGACTGTTCCTGAGGGGGATTACGTCCCCCTATATATTCTCATAGGGTATCAAGTCTCTTCTTGGCTACTTGCTGTCCTTCCTCTGAGTGCCACCAGGTCTCCCCCTCCAGGGGACATGGTCAAATGTGAGGCACCAGAGTATGTGAGAAAGTCGTATCACACTCTCCACTCAACTGTGGAGAATATTCTGACCATTGGCTAGATCTGGGAAGGGGTTTAAAGTTTACCTCCTGTATTGTCCTTGGCTGGTGCCTTAGTTTGAGAATACAGACATTAAATTCTGGGATTATAAAGGAAACCTGACATGTTTTTAATTAAAATATGGACCACACAGTTTGTACCAACTGATTTTCAGATTCTTGGAGATTGCCAGGTCATTTCCATATTGGCTCAAGTGAAACAGAAAGAGGAAAAGAATGCTATGGGACAAAGGGCTTTCTATCCTCAATTAATACTTAGTTTATGCTTTGTCATATTCCAGAATGGGAGATGACTCAGGAACCTGGCTTCCGAGTCTCTAGGATTCAGAGATGCTATTGTGCACTGTGGAGAGGGGCCAGTTTCTACTGCTGCGCAGGAGTTGCATAGTCACCCCTGATCGTATCCCATCTAAACCATGTTCTGTGACATCTAACTTTAGGCCAGAGGGATTTTTGAGCTGCATACATAAGTTTGGTCTGGCTCCAGGAGTTCACCACCCCATTTTTGTCACAAAAGGGGTGTGTGTGAAGTCCTGGCAGAGTGGTGGATTTGCAGTTTCATGAAGAGGCAATGTGAAAGCTTTGGCAGGAAATTGATATGTGGGAAAAGGCTCTTGGTGGGTGGGTCTCAACCTGTAACTTGTTCGCCCACGTGACTTGAGAGAGTCCTGAGGGCCGTGGCTTTTGAATTTCTCTCCAAGAGTCACTGGTGTAGGAGCAGGCTCTTTGGTTTGGGCCATCGACTCCTAGTGTTTGCTGTGCAGCAGTCATTTTCAAAAGTGATGTTTTTAAGCCACGGGATCCTAGCTTCAATGACAACTTCAGCAAGTGCTTTATGCGACAAGGCAAAGGTCGCGATCTTAGAGCTGGGGACCTCTGAGATAGATACACACTTCGCTGTAGGTCTGTCCTGTGTGTCTCTGTCTCTTACCCACCAGACATCAGTGTTATTCTTTCGCCAGTTGTGACAGTCAAAACTGTGTGCAGATAGGGCCAGCTGTGCCCTGGGAGACAAATTACCTCCTCTTAAGAATGTTGCTGTTAACATCCTAAAGTGGAACCAATTGATTTAAGGTATGGGAGAGCGCCCAGGTACAGCTCTTTGGTATCTTTCTACCCTCTCCTTTTCCCTGATTAAAGCAGGGATGCCAGGCAGAAGCAGGGCTGTGGGTTCTTATGGGAGATCTAATTGCCATGCATTCTCCTATTTTCTGACCATCACTCTGAGCTCCCTTTCTTCCTAACCCCACAGCAGGCTTTGTGAGACATCTGCATGGAGAGCCAGCCTAGCTTCTGTCACTCATTCCCTACAGGGTTCATTTAAGGCTCCACCATCCTTTAAAAATGTATACCTATTGAACGGGAGTATCCAGAAAAAACACTGGACACGAAGAACCCTATGTACTGGCACGAGGTTCTGCCTCCCTTATTTGGCATTAACAAAACTATGCCAATTGTACTCTCTTACCTCATCCTATTCATTTATTATACTTTGTAGAGCCAGCCTTTCCCACTGCAACTTGTGGCCTTCTAATAGCAGCCAGCAGAGTTACCATAAGTGACCTCCCTTGCTTGGTACCAAGTGGTGAGTCATGGAAGACTTGGCAGGCGCCGGGCAACGTCATTTGCAAATGTCAAGGCTGCACCTTCCCTGGCATGCTTCTCCTCTGCCCCCACCATGAGGATTTTCTTTCTTTAAAAAAATCAGTTTATTTAAATAAACATATATATGTATATGTATATTAATTTTTACTGTTGCAGCAGCTGTTGCTCTTGGTGGTGGTGGTGGAGCTGGTGATTGGTGGTGGTGGTGGTGTGTGTGTGTATGCACATGTGCCTGTAATAGCAACCTACCAGTGTTAGTTCCTCCCTTTTAGCTGATGAATTTCTAGAGATTAAATTCAAGTCACCAGACCCAATTGCAAGTGTCTTTTACCTGGTGATTCATGGGTGCTTTTTTTGAAGTTGTTTTCCTAGAAGTCATGAATGACAAGTTTCCTGTCCTTCTACCCTTATGCCATGATGGGTCATTAAAATCAATGATGACCCTACTCCTTTGCTATTTTTAAAAAAATGAATGATGGCCAAGAATATGACAACTTCTAACAGAAGCATGATGATGCCATCTGTACTCAAAAACCACAGAAAAAACTTCTCATATTATCCCCAGGGTCAGTGCTTTCTAAGGACTTCTATGCATCCTGCCCTGCAAGGGTTCTTGGTTGCTGTTATTACTTATTAGTGGTACTTTGTGGTTCTGGCTTTGAAGTTGGGGTCTCAGGTAAGCTGGATGAGTAGTGGAGCTACACTCCCAGACCCTCAAGACCTCTTCAACACACTCCTTCAATTTTCATGTCATTGTCACAAGGCAGACATTTTATCACCCCCATTTGACAGCAGCTGAGAAAAGAGGGGTACAGACACAGGAAGTGGCATGGACATAGTGTCATTGGTAGAGTGCCCCCAGGGGCTAGGATTAGCATTCTGGTGGCAGCCTTGCTCTAGGCAGGGGTTGGCAACCATTTTTCTGTAAAGGGCCAGAGAGTAAATCCAGTTCGTGCAGGCCATATGGTCTTTGCAACAACGATTCAACTTTGTAACTTGAAAGTAGCTGTACATGACAGTGAACAGATATGAACACAGAAATGTAGATTTTTATCTAATTCTCATAGGCCGCAAAGTATGTTTTTCCTTTGACTTAAAAAAAAAACAACAACAAAATATTAAAATGAATCTTAGTTTCAAAGCTATGCAAATGCAAACAGTTGGCTGGATTTAGTCCCAACCTGTTTTTTACCAACCACTGTTCCAGAGCCCTGACCTCTAACCACTCGGCAGTGTGGCTGCAACACTGCTATTCCCTGACTGAGGAGCACTCAGAAGCAATGAAGATTCTGGAGCTGTGTAATTCCCTGGAGGTCTCCACGCTGAGGGTTCACGCTGATGGTGTGTAGGAGGCTAGAAAGGGTCCGTTTTCTAAGCACAGATCATAAAGGCTGAAATGAATGAAGGTTCAGAATGCAATGGTTGGTGTCTCTCCAATCATCAAGACACATTTATGGAATGCTAATAGGCCTAAGAAAAATGATTTCATTTATGTAAGCAATTTGATTGATAGCTACTTGTTGGAAACTTATCCATGTAGGAAGCTGGCCTCCTATGAGCGGAGAACATGCTGTATAAACACTGTGAGCTCCTTGGTGTTTGACATGGCCCATGGCCCAGAAATATACACCAGAGGGGCTTAGTGGCACAGGTGGTCTTATTCCTTTGGCTTTTCCCTGCATCTGAAATGTTGTCAGTGTTCCTACCTCGATGAGACCAGGGCAGGAAAACTGCCTTGAAACCATGAGGCTTCCAGAGAAAAGGCATTAGAGTTAGAGGCCAGTGCCAACCCGGCCACCTGGTCAATGTCCCCAACAAATGCCAGTGTTTCTGACTACTCCATAGGGGCTCTGGGAGAATGTGTTTCAAAATGGACTCTTGGCATACCTTGTCACTGTGCGGCTCTAAAATGCTGCCAGAAGTCCTGGCAGCCACAGCCACGCTGTCTTTTTGGCTCTAGTTGGCCCGGGTGGCAGATGGCAGAGCTATTGGTGTGGTCGGGCAAGGAGGGAGCTGTCTGGGGAAACCTGGTGGTCGCTTTTCTGGCCAGAGTGCACCTTGGGTAGCTGTATTCTTTATTGAAATGGGGATGAAATCTTTTACATATCTCTGGATGTTGAGGAGAGTATCCGGTTCCAAGAGGACTGGGCGGGCACGTTTCCTAGGATCTTCTGGTACCTCATGGACGGCTGTCTTTCATACAATATTAGAGCAATGAAAAGGCATTGGTAATCAACAAGGCAATGGTTTTCAACCTGGGCACCCCAAAGGCTTCAATGAAGGAATGCTTTTCCCTCATCAGTGTCAAGGAACTAACCAAAAGTAGACACTTACTCATGATGAACCTTCTCATTATAACAACAGCCTTGAGTATCTTTGTTTTGAGGTGGGGGTTATCTGCTTGGCCAGTCATTGGTTCGTGTCTGTTGATAAAGAGCTTCAATTAGCAGTGACTTTTGTCTCTGATTAATCTGAGACTATGAATTAATTATTACTTAATAAATGTAGTCTTCTTGCTAGACACAACCCCCTTTAAAGTCGAGGTCTCTTGAGGGAAATCTCTAGAAAGAGATCTTTGTGATGGAAGGAGGAGGGACTGCTGTGGTAAATAGGGCACCTCTCCTTCACTAGGAAGTAAGAGATTGGTCAAAGTGCTTGCCTAATTGGCACTCCAGTCTCAGAGATGAAACTTGAGCCTGGCTCCCACAGTTTCCACATCACGCTTTTCCTACCTCTACATGGTGCCTCAGAGTCCTGTAGGGGTCCCTTCTCTGGAGTCACTTTTCCATCCATCCTTATGCATTGGTTTTCTTGAGCTCTATTTGTTTTTAAAAAATATATTTTATTAATTTATTCATATTACATCTCAATTGTTATCCCATCCCTTGTATCCTCCCATTCCTCCCTCCCTCCCATTTTCCCCTTACTCCCCTCCTCTATGACTGTGACTGAGGGGGACCTCCTCCCCCTGTATATGCTCATAGGGTTCTAAATGGAATGAACTGTGGTCGCGCAGAGGGCATTGGTCTTCTGTGCCCTGGTGGGTACATACATCACATTTCTCCTTATCTTATCTGCCTAGAAGTCATG
Organism: Acomys russatus; assembly: GCF_903995435.1. Lineage (NCBI taxonomy): Eukaryota > Metazoa > Chordata > Mammalia > Rodentia > Muridae > Acomys > Acomys russatus. Next base: position 33,397,149 of record NC_067143.1, on the reverse strand, counting down.
CCCCCCCCCCCCCCCCGGCAAGCCACACCCTGCTCCCTAAACCTCATCATTTGTTTTGTATTTCTGAGCAGGCATTAAGAAAATGAAAGACTCTAAAAAAAGAGCCTGACCTTAGAAAAAGCCTTAGAAAAAGCAAGAATGAAGCAAATTGAGTGACAAATTTGAGGAATGGGCTTGAAGTGTTCTGGAGCTGGGGATAGAGGCTGAGTAGCTCTGTCCTTGGGCTACACACTTAGAAGCTGTGGGTCCTCCACTCCTATGATGCGCCCCGTCATCCGGAGGGAGAAGCTGAACTCAGAGTTAATTGGTGATTTGTCAGAAGTCACAGCTCATGCTCCAGGCTTCATGTCCTGTCTGCCTGTTAAGTTTGGCACCCCACCCCTGGCTGTAGTGAATTGACCTTTCCTGTCTTCTTGCAGACACATAGAGAACTGGCGAGGCCTGCACACACTCAACGCTGTGGACATGGAGCTGTACACAGGACTCCAGAAGCTGTGAGTACACCACTGGGGTGGCTTGCTGAGGAACAACTGGCCTACTGCCTGTTGTCTTTTGTGCAGTAATGGAAAGTCTGCTGTTTTAGGGTTTCTTCTCCTGAATCCTCTTTGGGGATGATTGGCATCACCCATTTAGGGGGGGTTAGGCGCCATCTTGGTCCGAACAGTCCTAGACATTGCCTGAGATTAGGGTTTCAAGGCAGCCCTGTCCCCAGGCCTGCTGGGATTGTGTTATTTTTTCAGCCCTGTGCGTGGCACAGCCCTACACCCTATCCCCAATGTTAGATTCCCAGTCACCACTACAGTGGACATCAGTGCTTTAAACATGGGGCCAGGAGTGAGGAGGATGAGAAATCGTAGAGATTAAAGTCTCCTTGTCGCTGGAACATCAGGAGCCCTGGTTCTCAGTTGCTGGTCCGAATGGGCAGTGTCCAACTGCCAGCAGTGGCTGCTCATATCCCAACCTTCACCTAGTTCTTTACAGAAACTGGTCTCCTATCTCTCATTGAGCCCACAGTTGACCATCTAGGGTGACTATCAAGAGAGCTACATCCACTCCCAGGGTTTGCCTTCCTTCTGGCTGTAATCCCTGGAGTTCTAATTACCTTTTTCTTTATGCTAAGGACCATAAAGAACTCTGGACTCCGGAACATTCAGCCCAGAGCCTTCGCCAAGAACCCCCACTTGCGTTACATGTGAGTAGAACTGGGTTTTGGGAGAGGCTGAAGGAGTGCATGCATGGAGAAAATCCAGGGCAACGAAACGGGCTCTGGTGTTTGCTGTCCTTGGACAAAGCCTTTAACTTTCTTAGGCATATTCTAGTTTCTCTTCCTTAGCATGAGCATTTGGGATTCGGTAATCTCAGGTTTTCAGTAGGAGGAGGGCAGGGCTGAGTGGGAGAGTCTCCTAGCTCCTGTGGTTGTACATTTTCCATAATGAAATTTTGAATTTTATGGGACCGTAAAAGGTAAACGGTGGGGTTTAATGTGGACACGGACTCTACTGAGACTATGTGTAGGATGGTAGGTGTGTATGGGTGGCTCGTGGGGATCACAAGAAGGAGGAAGCAACATCAGACCGAATCTTTCTAAGAAGAGCGTAGGCTCAGGAAGAAGAACTCAGAAAAGTGGAAACATCCGCACGAGATCACAGGTCTTGGTTTGGGACGAGGCGGAGGAAACATGGCCCCAGGGATCATGTGCACTTGTGCTTGTATGTTCCCCACTCTATATCCTCTCCTTGCCATGTCTGACTAGTCAAATGGCTTCTCTGGGCAGAGGCGAGGCCTTGCAGGAAAGGAATCATCCATGTTGATTCTTCTCCAAGTCTAGATCTGGTAGGAACACTATGGGATTTGGAGGGAGGAAAGTCACTTCTTTTTGTTTGTTTGTTTTTTATTTTTAATTTTTTTATTAATTTATTCTTGTTATATCTCAATGGTTATCCCATCCCTTGTATCCTCCCATTCTTCCCTCCCTCCCATTTTCCCCTTATTCCCCTCCCCTATGACTGTTCCTGAGGGGGATTTCCTCCCCCTGTATATGCTCATAGGATATCAAGTCTCTTCTTGGTAACCTGCTGTCCTTCCTCTGAGTGCCACCAGGTCTCCCCCTCTAGGGGACATGGTCAAATATGAGGCACCAGAGTACATGAGGATTGAGCTAGAAATGATCATAATGAGTGAGTTAACCCAGAAGCAGAAAGACTCAAATGGTATATACTCACTTATATCTGCATACTAGCCCAAGGGGCATGTCCCACGAAAGCCTTCACTTACCAGGAAACTGGGACAGAGGGGAGGACATCCTACTGGGACTCTAGATGAGAGAAGCATGGGAGAATAGCAAAGTAGAAGGATCCAGAGGGTCCTAGAAACCTACAAGTAGAACATTATGATTGGCAGATTTGGGCCCAGGGGTCCCGCTTAAACTAAGGCACCAGCCAAGGACAATACAGGCAGTAAACTTTAAACCCCTACCCAGATCTAGCCAATGGGCAGAACATTCTCCACAGGTGAGTGGAGAGTGGGAAAGTCACTTCTTGTGACGAAGGAAGGTAGCATGAAAGAAAGCCCAGGAAGTGATCAGATCAAATCAAATCAACCATCACCTCCTCCACATGTTTTGTTTTGTTTGTTTGTTTGTTTTGCCTGAGTCAGCCCTTCAGTGGGTATGCACCCAAAGAGCAGAGACTGTGCATGAGCTGGATGGTACCGCATCTGTGATGAGTGCGGAGGAAACCGAGGACCTACTGGCAAGTTGACTAGCCTTTCTTTTGGCCTCTGGTAGTTGGCAGTTGATAATGGAAGGGGGCTGGCTGGCTAGAAATCTCTTATAAAAAAAAAAAAGCAGTGCTTCTAAGATATACAGTGGCGAAGTGGAGAGCAGTGGATGTAGGGGTCAGAAGAGATCCTCAAGAACCATGGTTGGGGAGTGGCTTCTTTTCACAGAGGTCACGGCTATATGCTTGGGTCTGTGTGCTTTCCCAAGCACAGGGTGAATAGCTACTTATCTTTTTCAGCCACCTCTGTTTTGTGTGGAACTTTCTTTCTTCCCTCTGGAAATAGCAAGCTCCCTGACTGTTGCTTGGGGCCATATGTACTAACAATGGGGGTGACCAAGACCTCCCTTTTAACTAATTCACTCTTGCCCCTTGCCCTGTTTGACACCCTGTGGCATGATTCTCTTGATGTGTGTGTTCTTCCAGCCAGCATAGCTGCAGCCAGAGAGGAGCCTCGGACCAGATGTTCCAGGTGTTTATTTTATTGGGGATTTGAGTTTCATTGTAAAAGTCCCCAAGGGAAAGAGCCTTTGACATTTGAGAGGTCTCCTTTTTCACAACATACAGAGGTCATGAAACCACGTGTCCAGAGCGGATCAGGTGGGGACAGTTGGGGCTGGGGAACCACAGGGCAGTTCCAGCTGACTGCTGTTACATGAGGTGCGGCCCAATGCCACCAGACTTCCTGTTTACTCACGGCGAGCTGGAGCACCGTTACCAGCTCATGTGGGGGCTGTTGTTAGACACAGTGGGTGACTCCAGAGGAGGCTGACGGATCCAGACAGCAGAGACCTCAGGACAAGGCACACTCTGGCTCAGGCATGGGTTTTCTGAGCAAACTTTGTCCATTTATGAAGACACACCCCACATCCCTGCTGAGTGAATTTCCCGGCAGCTTTGGGACATCTTCTCCTGGCAAATGGTCCAGGTTTTGCTGCTCTCTCACAGCATCTTCTATTTTTGTCTTCTAAATGCATTTACAAGTTTTCGGGCCCCAGCTGAGCAGTCACAAGGCGATCACTTACTCCAACACTAATTGCCAAGCCCTGGCTTGGCGGTTCTTTCTTTCTTTTTCTGCTGCTTTTTTCTTCTTTTTTTCTTTTTTAAAGGGAAATGGCTGAGAAGACTGCCATTGTCTCCTCTGTAGAGGATAAGAAGCAGGAAGGGTGTCCCTGCCCAAGTTATCTCAGTCATCTGAGTGGGGCAACTGTCTCTCATCCCTGAAGCTGTCCCTGACACTAGTGTAACACTTCCCTACATCAGAAAAGGAGCCCATGGCATCAAGGTCAAGTGTTGGCAGCAAACATAGCTAGACATCAGAACGCTAGGCTTCCTTCAGGGTCTATGAGTGACTATCTCCTATTGACTGCTCCAGTTTCCTCTCTTTTGCTGGATGCAGAGTAAAAATGAGATATTGGTGGGCACACATTCAGGAAAGACTTTTTTTTTGAGAGACTGGGTTCTTTTTTTTTTTTTTAACCCTCTTGTTTAGTCCTAGGCACCTCAAGGATAAGGACTTTTCAACTCGATAACAGGAATATGTGCATGCTAGGCTGTGAAGTGAGCATAAAGGCATTGTCTGTTCTAGGCAAAGACTATATGACCAGTGCCCTGTGTGGCTCTAAGCCCAGCAAGTAGAGTTCTGAAGTGATGCTCACTGATATGACAATGTGTTCTGCTGCTGCTGCTGCTGCTGCTGCTGGTGGTGGTGGGGCCAGAACCCAAGGGTAGGGATAAGATGCCCTCAGCGTCTTCTATCACTTCTCACTTATCCTGAAACAGCTGGATTTCTGATCCACAAACACAGTCCATCTCCCTCATGCCTGTATCACACCTGTCTTCAACACCCACTCTCTGCTTCCCTTGAACATGGATGAATCAGCCCTAATACATTCCTCTCCCCTCTCTGCTTAGTCTGTCTTGCTCTAGACTCTATGTAGATCACTCCAGGTGCTGCTTATTCCAGGCAAGACCTGAGCAGTGGATGAGCCTCTGACTTTCTTACTTCTAAATGTTTAGAGGCCACATCTACTGACACTACTAAGTACGGGACCCTCAGTCTTCCGAGAACCACTTCTGCAGCTTTTTTTTTTTTTCCTTTTAAGAAAGTTGTTTTCTCTAGCGTGGTTCGCACACTGACTGGATCTCTAGGGGGTGTCCTCATAGGCACAGTCATGTAGACGCCCTCTATGAACTTTGCCCCAGTGGTGGTATTTCCTTTAGCCTTGGAGCACTTCCTGGTTTTCAGGGAACTTTCATAGACTTCATCTCACTAAGTTCTTATAGCCATCCAGGTGGCTAGCATGGCAGGCAGTTTTCTAGGCCCAGAGAGGGTCTTATTGGTAAGTAGTAGAAATACAAGCTTGTCTAGGTTCTTTGAGTCTCTTCTGAAGAATATTTCCATTATACTTATGGAAGTATAATGGAACTACCACCTCCACCACCACCACCATCACCACCACTACCACCACCTCCACCATCACCACCACCTCTACCGTAACCACCTTCACCACCTCCACCGCCACCTCCACCATCACCATCATCTCCACCACCACCACCACCTCCACCACCACCTCCAACACCACCACCTCCAGCACCACCTCCACCACCACCACCACCACCACCATCACCATCATCTCCACCACCACCTCCACCACCACCACCTCCACCACCACCACCATCACCATCATCTCCACCACCACCTCCACCACCACCGCCTCCACCATCACCACCACCACCTCTACCATAACCACCTTCACCACCTCCACCACCACCTCCACCATCACCATCATCTCCACCACCACCTCCACCTCCACCACCACCTCCAGCACCACCACCTCCAGCACCAAACCAATCAACAAAACCAACCTCATAGCCACCAAAACCCTGAGATGCCTAGAGAATTGCACTAGGAATACAAGTCTCTAGGGAACAGCTTGCTTAGTTGGTAAAGTGCTGGCTGTGAAAGCACGAGGACCTGAGTTTGATCTCCAGAATCTATGTTTAAAAAAAAAAAAAAATGCCAGACATGGTTTTGTAATGCTGGCACTGGGTAAACAGAGACAGGCAGATCCCTTGTGCTCCCTGGCCAGCCAGTCCAGCTGGCTCAGCCACCCCAGGCCAGTGAGAGAGCTCATCTTGTGAAAGCAACAGAAATGGCTCCTGAGGAATGACATCTGGAGTTGGCCTCTGACCTTTACATGCACACATGTATGTGAATGCCTGTATACATAAGCTACACACACACACACACACACACACACACAGAGAGAGAGAGAGAGAGAGAGAGAGAGAGAGAGAGAGAGAGAGAGAGAGACTGAGAGAGAGACACAGAGAGACAGAGACACAGAGAGAGACAGAGAAAGAGGGAGGGAGAGAAAGAGAGAGAGAGAGAGAGAGAGAGAGAGAGAGAGAGAGAGAGAGAGAGAGAGAGAGGGAGAGAGGGAGGGAGGGAAAGACAGACAGACAGACATATACACATGTGTCAGAAAAGATAAGGGAAAGGCTAATTAATACTCATTTAGAATTCACCATGAGCCAGGGAACATGGGCTCACTTCACTTTGAGTCATCTCTGCCCTAGAGCTCCTTTGTTCCCATTCTGTAGATGGGCACAAGTCATGGCTGATTCCGCCTAAGGCCACACCGTAAGCCAGTGGAGTAGTCAGGCTGAGGCCTCCAGTCCCTCTGACTCTGAAGTCTGCGCACTTTCTTCCATGCCTGGAGTATTTCTTCTCTCTGGTTTTCTCAGCCAGCGCTTCTTACAGGCAGGATGTGGGGGTCTTTAAAGTTTTATTAGAGAGCTGCAATTTCTCCCTGGAGACTGAGCACCATCCAGCCTCAAAGAGCTCGGCTGAGAAAGCTGTTTAGTTTCTCTCCCTATTCAGGTCAGATCCTGTACCAACAGTTGCATTACTAACTGAATATCTTTATTGTGAGAGATTTCTTAGCCTTAGCCTATGGCCTACTTATTTCCAAGAATATTTAATGTAAGATTTCAGCAAGTCAGAAGACTTTCTTTAATCCCTTGGGTTGGTTGTGGCGGGATTCTCTCTCATGTTCACTTGTGGGTTCTTGTCTACAAAGCTGAGGATGACAGACTACTCCTCCTCACACTGCTGTAAGCGGACATCCGCTTGATCTGCTCAGCTGGGAATGCTGGCTGCCCCCTGCCCCGCGTGCAGGGGACAGAAGGTGAGAATGCCTTGATTTGGGCATGGGTGCAGAGATGGTGTTATGTGTTCAAGGAGATAAAGTCAGCAGTGTTTAGGTGGATAGAGATCAAGTGAAAGCCTGCAGGCCCCACCCTCCTGGACACTGGCTGGACAATATGCGATCCATTTCTCCTGAGGAGACAGGGATGAAAAACATGGCGAGGCTGATTTATTATGTATCACAAACCACTAGAGGTTGAAATAGTCCAATTCTGGATTCCAGGCTGATGTGATGATATTTTAATAGTAAATCCTTACTTACCTCCCTGCCTGCCCCTTACCCCTGCACTGAGAGTTTTTTCCCCCTAAGTCTCAGAGCAGTTGATGACTGTCATACTTGTGTCCTTACTGTCCCTATGCAAGTGGCCTTCCTGCTCTGTTCTCTGTGGAGCATGCAGCCACTGAATGAATACTCTAGATTCCTGATGGTAATAGACCAAAGCTTTATTCTGACTCTCAGAGATTCTGATCTGAGTTTTTTTTTTTTTTTTTTTTTTTTTCCCTTGCTGCTGCTGACCTTAGGGAAGCTAGTGAGCCTCTGAGAGTTTGGAAGGGACTTTAAGAGCCCCTCCTCCTTAGGATTGCTCTGAACCTTCAATAAGACACAGCGTGCAAAGAGCTTAACTCAGCACATTAGGAAAGGCTCAGGGTGCCCTCCCTCCTCGCTGGTATCCAGTTTCAGAGATCGCAGATAGTTAACCTGGAAGAGCTGCTAGAAGTAATTCTCAAATTCAGATTCTTATCCCTGCTCCCACTCTTGCCTCTTGGCTCTCTGTTCCATACCCCTAGGTGGGTGGCTAAGGCATAGATGAAGCCTAACTCAGCCAAGGTGGGATTCTTGCTTTGTTTGCTTTGGTTTTGAGACAGGATCTCACCGAACTCAAAGTCCTCTAGCCTGGTCCTTCTAACTGGCGGATGGACACGCCCAGTCCATCCCAGCCGGCCTGTCTCTGCTTTTCACAGTGGCAGTTCACTCTCAGTAAGTGCGTAAGAGTGCTTTCTCTCTTGCTTGTTTGCTTATATTTTGAGCCAAGGTAGCCCAAGCTGGCTTCGAACTCACTATGTAGCTGAAGTTGTTTCTTCACTTCCAATATCCCTAACTCCTGAGAATAGGACCTTAGGTGTGCACCCTTGGGTCTGGCTCACAGTGATGTTTTAAGCATGTAAACTCAATGGTGCTGCTCCTTTGCTTAAAATACCCCAATTACTTCCTGCTTTATTTACAGTAAAAGCCCAGGCCCCTCACTATGGCCCCAGGATTCAAGTCATGGCTTCTTTCTCTGTCTAATTTCCCCATGCTTTCTCTGCTGTAGCCCTTAGCCTTCCCTTACTTCCTGAATGTGTCAGGCTCATTCCTCACCTTGTGAGTTTTTGTTTTGTTTTGTTTTTGTATCTGCTGATCCATCTGACCTGGAGAAATTTCCCAGCCTAGATCTCTGTGTCTAAAGTCTGCTTACCACTGATTTCTCTAATGTCACTGCTTTCTCAAGCTTTCTATGGCCAATCAAATTTAGTGGCCTTTTCTGCTCTGTACAAGCTTTTTATTATATCATGTGGCTTGATAATTTCCATGGATTGTTTTTCTTTTTACTACTGACTGAAAAACAAGCATTTAGTTACTTGTGTGGTAGTTTACACTATATGTCTTCCACTGGGATATAAACATCTGTGGGATGGAGGCTTTGTAAGATTCATTGCTCTGTGCTCAGTACCTGGAACAAGGTGAGTGGCTCTTGTCTGTCTTGCTTACCCTTCCGTGAGAAGATGTCTTGATTGATGATTCTCACCAAGAAGCAAGGTCAAGGCAAAGACTATTTAGAGTGGCATTCTTTCTGTGAAATTACCATACAAACTTTCCTTGGATCCTATCTAGCCAAAGTCCCTAAGACTTCTGTGTGTGGCAGAAACCATTGCCTCTAATAAAAAAAAAAAAGTATATATGTGAATCGCTGACATCCTAAGAATATGTGGGGCTAGAGGAGTAATTCAACAGTAGAGAACTTGATTAAAGTATATGAAGCCTTGGGTTAATGCCCAGCATTACAAATGAAACACAGCATACTGCACCAAACCAACAAGAACCAGAATGAACAAAAATTAACAGCACCCTCCTGCAATGCTGTGCACAAAAGCAGCAGCACAGTGCATCTCTGAGCTTTCTCAGCTCTACCTGCTCAGAACATTCCCCAAATCACCCACATGAGTTATCACCTCTCTCTAAATGTCATCACTAATGGGATGGTGTTGGTGAGCAGGCATCTGGAAAACAGGGATAACCTGTTTATTAGCCAGATGAACCATGCTAACCCGGACTAAGCATTGAGGAGACTGTCTGGCCTGTAATAAGAGTGGGTATAGATTAGTTGTTATTTTTTCTTTTTTGATTGACAGTGTGACGGTCAGTCCCTTGTTATGTGACTTAACACATATATAGTGAAGTGTGATTTAAGTATGATTTAAGCTGTGTCCCCCCAGAGTGCTGCATGCCGTAGACCATCAGTCAACATACGCGACGTGGTTCCTGTTCTTAAAATTTACCATTTCAGGGACTTTGACAAAGTGGCACCTATTTTTATTTTAACCTTTAGAGAGAGTCAGTAAAGCTATAGATTTTACCCCAATATAGGGGGATGAGGGCATAGCTTAGTGACTGTTTGCCCAGTTTGTAAATGACCCTGTGTTCAATCCCTGGCATTTCCAAAATAATATAAATATTTATCCACAGAGAAACCATCCCTCTACACACATATGGACAGTCTTCTAGAAAATTTCAGAGCTGTTCAGACTTCTTGCCTACATGAGTTAAGAGCTTCTTTGGTTGGTGTTAAAGAGAGAGGTGCACAGTTGGGTCATTAAAAAAAAACAAAAAAACAAAAACCATTCCTGTCAGATGTGGTGGCACAGTTCTGTTGTCTCAGTATTTGGGAAGTGGAGGCAGGAAGATTAAGAGGGAAAGCATTTATCAAGCAATAGGAGTAGAGTTCAGATGCACAGAATCCATGGGAATGCCTGGTGGGCACCGTGGCTAACCTGGAATTCTAGTCTCTGAAGCTGGGGACAGGGGAACCTCAGAGAAAGTGAGTGAGACCTGCATTTTGGTGAGCTCTGGGTGTGAATGAGAGGCCCTGTCGCAAAGAAGGGAGGTGGAAGAGTGATTGAGGAATATTCCTGATATCAGCCTCTGGCCTTCACATGCATGCGCTGACACATAGATATGTATCAGCACACACATGTATACCTACATACATATGAGCATGCGCACGTACAAACATACACACACACACGCACACGCACGCGCGCGCACACATCTTGTGCTCTTTCTTGACAGAAGCTTCAAGAATTTGCATGAGGCCCATTAGATCTCCTTTGACTCTGCTATGGAGTGGACTATAGTGATGCTTCAGATGCAGATTGAGTCTTGCTGGGAAGATGATGGGATCACACCACAGCTGACCTTCCCTGGTCATGTAATGTGTGAGAGAAAGAAACCCTTGTTGTGGACAGTAGAAGAAGAAAAAGAGAAGCCATAAACCACAGTGGCTCTACTCGGTACATGAAGTAGATGGGCCACCAGGAGCCTGCAGCACTCTTAGTGCCTTAGTTGTTACCACATGCCTTCCTTCACTATGCCAGAGTCTCAGATGACCACTGAGTGGGGGCACTCTTATGGGGCTAGCTTTGAGCCTTCTATTATTTAAATATACAAACTAGCAGACAACGAGCAGGTTACAGTTTGGCAACTTTTGACATGCTGCAGAGAGAGCTGCCATTCTTTGGGTCTTCCTACATGAGGTGCTGGAGGACCCTCAGGGGTTGTTGGTCAGAGATGGTCTGTGGTGGGAAGGTGACTGTGGAGTTGGCTTTGGAAGGGCTATGGGTTTGGGTGAAAAGCCTGCTTAGGGTACAGTTGCTGCCACCATGGATATCTGCAGTCATACCCACTTGAACTCCCTCCTAGAGCTGTTTAGACATGCGTTTCTGCTTCTAGCCTGTTGTATCTGGCCATCAGGTAAACAGAAAGAACTGCCAATGGAATGGGACTTGAAATTTGCCCAATGGGATAGGATTTCCATGGATTCACTGATTTGGGGAGATTGGGCCAGGACCATATGCAGTGGTGTATCTGAGCAGAGGCCTGGCAAGGAGCCAAGGTTGGGGAAGGTGCTCATGAGGATGACTGTCAATGTCTCAGGGGTACTGTTTGGATATAGTGGTTCTGGGCAGCTATGTTTCTCTCTACTGTGCAGTGATCTTGGATAAGCGGCTTAAACCTATTAAGCCCGTTTCCACACCTCTAAAGCAAGGCACTATTGAAATGACCCAGTCTTAACCTTACAGCATTTGGGGAAATTCTTCCTGGGAAAAAAACCGTCTAAGCTGGGACACAGCTGGGACCACAGGGGACCAAGGCCAGAGGAAAGCTGTTGTCAGTTTACTTTGGCCCTTCTGCACTGCCTCTATCTTGTCTCTCTGGAGGGTCAAGCATCCCAGTCCAATGACTTCCAAGGATGTGGTTTCTGGAAGCCACTGCCTTGTGCTAAAAACCCCTTTGCACATATGCACTTTCTATGTCATGCTCTGCTCATAATTGTAAGTACATGCAACCATCCTCCCCACTTTACTCATGACCACCTGAAGCACAGAGAGTTTAGGCCACTTGCCTAATTCCACAGCTACCAAATGGCAGCGCCCGAAGCCAACCACAGCTAACCCCATCCCAGCTTCTGTTCAGCCCTGGCTGTTGTCAATTCTCAGGAAGTAGGCTGGAGAGGAAGGTGATAAACTGTCTACTTTAGAATGGGCTCTGATGAAAGAAGGTCCACGAGAATCCACCAAACGAGTACCTGCTTCCTGCCTGGTCACTGACAGGGTTGTAGGTGAGTGGGCGTTGCCTCTGAGCTTGCCAGTAGCAGTTATTCATGGTGGGTGGATTCTCAGCAAGAACAAAAAGATTCTCAAGGATCAACTGAACGGAGATGAGCCATTCTGTGCCCTGTGGTGGCAAGAACCCCAGACTTCCAGCCACCCATTTCGGGGGCTGATTTCTCTCTCTCTTCCTTGGGCCCTGCCTCGGGCAGGCCTATGTCTGTATGTGCTCACCCCACTATAACACCTGTGGTGAGGTATAGGAAAGATGAATGCGCATGGCTTTGCTCCAGCATCCTGTGACGTCACATCTACATGGGCAGCTTGGGCAGCTGCCTCCTCCCAGTGCGGTGAAACTGTATGACCCCTGCAGACGTGTGTGTGTGTGTGTGTGTGTGTGTGTGTGTGTGTGTGTGTGTGTGTGTGTGTGTGTGTGTGTGTGTGCCCTTTCCTTCTTCCTACAGTCCAGCCCTTGTGACACTTGATGACACAGAGCATGTCTTTTCCTGTTCCTCTTACACGGACCGTCTTATTGAGCCCCAGATGAATTTGTGCCGCAGAATTCGCCAAATTGCGGATTTCCCAACTTGACTTTCTCAGCCGCTACACATTTATCTGCTGTCTGCAACGACAGCCAATTCCCAGTCCACTGACACCATTAGTTGACTGGGCAATTGCCTCTCCTGGGGTCTTGTGTAGAAATTATGCCTTGCTCCCTGGTGAGGCAGGTGGCAAGCTTCCTCAATTGATTTTCTCTTTTCATGTCCATTTGTGTTTCTCCTCCAGTCTCCTGTGGTCCTGGGTACTCATGTCCTCTGCTCCCTATTTTCATGGTCAGCATCCTGATCTGCTTAGGGTGGGACCATTGTGGCCTAGATAACGTGGCTATGGACTGCTCTCGCTGGCTCAGTACATGCTTACGATATCTTTCACACAGCCCTCTTAGAAGGAAAGTCCTAAAGTTACCTTACAGGCTGTTCTTCCTGATTCCAGGCATCTCAGGTCCCAGGATCCCCTGAACCAAACCATTAAGACTCTTTTTTTCTTTGGTCAACTTTTAATGTTGAAATATCCAGTCTATTGCTGAGTAAACATTCTGGCCTCTGGGCTGCACGGTTCCAAGCCTTGGGGGTTGTTACACGGTGTGTTCATATTTTCCAGTCTTGATTATTCTCAGTAGATTTTCTTTTCCTTTTTTCCCCTCCCCTAAGGCTTCATTACTTCCCATTTGTCCACATCTCTTTTGTCCATTTCTCTTGTTAAGGACAGATTTAGAAAATGAGTTTAGTCCCTTGGCTGTTTTGGAGTCATCATTAATTTCAGTTCCACTTCATTCCTTAGCAAGCTGGCGTCTCATGTCTCTTCCCTTGTTTCTTGTTGATGAATTTGCAAAAGCCTCCCTCCCTCCCTCCCTCCATGCTTAACCCCTCTGTCTCTGAGGGATTGCCTTGGTTTCACCGAGCTTCTGCCTTGGCTGGATGGTCATAGGTAATCTATCTGCTGCAACTGCCCTGAGTTTGAAGGCCTCTAAGTTTCCCCGAGGAATAAGCCCTGCACTGGCCCTGGGCTGACTTCATCTCTGGTTGTGGATGGAATCTCCCACAACACACTCTGAAACCTGTCTGAAAAGCCCAGAATAGATGCTAAACAAACCTGCAGAAAGACCTGGCTCTGCAGCGGTGACAGGCATCCCGGATGACAAGAACTGAGTCTCCTCCAATCATGCTTTCTCAGTGTTAAGAGAATATCTGAAGAATGAACAAGAGTGACTGGAAAATGTGAAAATGAATGAGGTTATGAGCCTTGCTTTAGCTATGTCACCCATGTCCTCTTGTTGCCTTGCCTTAAAAACCAAGTCCTAGATTTTTCTTGAAACACTAGAGAATAATTCTCATAGGACAGGGATTAATACCAGTCACAAGACACCCTTTCCGGTGGCTGCACAGAGTAGGTGCTTACACAGTGGTGTTTCCTGTCCCCCAAAGTCGTCTCAGAAGTTCAGTCTGGGTAAGCTCTAACAACTCCAAAGTCTAAGCACTTGGCTTTGAGGCTTTTCTGGGACGTTGACTCTGAGAGAGAGAGAGAGAGAGAGAGAGAGAGAGAGAGAGAGAGAGAGAGAGACAGACAAACAGACAGAGACAGAGACAGAGACAGAGAGAGTACAGTTGAGTGGGTGGGGAAGTAGAGAATTTCAGCAGGGGGTCTGGGTCTGCTTGGAGCTAGGCAGGTGCCCTGTAGGTCTCCTGGGAAGTTTTTTTTAGCACATCCATCCTCGCAGTTCTTAAGATGTGTTGGTGCAGTTATTGTCTTGGAGAGAGTTGCATCAGTGTGTTACTGTCACCCTAAATGAGGCACTTGAGACAGAAGACTATGAGGTAATGACTCAGAGCTGGCTGTAGAGTGTGGTTGGTCACTAAGCATCCACTCCTGCCTGCTGTAGTTCCTTTTTCAAATACAGATGTTTCTCCTTACTCTGGTCATTGCTGCTCCATCTCTGAGCTTACACTCTGTTTCTCTAGCATGGCCTTTTCTGTAATTTGACCCTCTCGGGATAACACTCATCAGAGTTGCCAGTCTATACAGCCTGCAGAGGTTGAATTCCTCAGAAGATCTGGGATTCAGGGAACCATTCAAAGACACATGCCTTTCTTGTTGGTAGAGGGCATCTGTCTTGCATGTGCTGGGAACTTCACTCAAAGTTGAGGTTAGTTGTGGGGGTGGGGAGGGTGTCACTTCTTGTGAGAGAAGTCTTCCAGAGTGATAGGGTCCCAGGAGTCCTTGGGAACTTTACAGTGGGCCTCTTGGGAGCTAAAATCCAGAATCCAAGTCTCAAGGTATAGACAGCCAGTCCTTCCAATGCCTTTCATGCCCTGGTTGATGGTTGCCTTCTTGTCATGGAGAGAGGAAGAGTATAGACCTGCTCTGTAAAGAGTGAACAGGTGGTCTCTTCCTCTTCATATCTCATCTATTAAATGGGTCTAATCCTGTAGCTTTGACTGTCCACACACCCCAGGGTCATTGTGAAGATGCAGTGAACAACAATGGGAAGGACTTTGACAAGCACCCAAGAGGATATCTTGAGGGCCATGCTGCATTCTGTGTTTGCTTGGGGGAATGGGCAATGTTGGGCCAGGGAGTTGCCCTTCTCTCTAGGCCTTCCCATCTTCCTATGAGCTCAGTGTTTAAATGTAGGGGAACAACCAAAATGCTTTGTTCTCTTAGGCTTGGCTAAAAATGTTGACAAATGTATGTAAGTTACCATCTCAGTTGTAAGATCAAGTCTTAAAGATCTTGAAAAGAATGCTGCTGATGGAAATGACATCAACCTCTTCCCTTGAGACAAGCTTCTCCCTTCCCTAGAACCTGACATTTTGACATCAACCTCTTCCCTTGAGACAAGCTTCTCCCTTCCCTAGAGCCTGACATTTAGCGGCTGATACCTTTGTGCTTTAGAATCCTACAAAGCCCACTCACACTAGTCCTTGGAGTCATGGGGCCCTTTTTTGAAATACAAATATATTAATTCCCTCCAAGGACATCTGTTGAGGCTCTACCCTACCTCAGACAAAGATGCCAGTAACTTATATTTAGGTTTTTGACTTCATGGAAGAGTTTGAGGGTGGTAGGGGACAATGTAGAGCAGTTAGGATACAATGAGACTGGGATTCCAGATCATTTAGCAAAGGCAGAGGTTGTGGCTTTTGGGAAGGGGACAAAAGTCTCCGTTACAGCAGAGACAGCTTCCTGGAGTGATGACAAGAGCCCTAAAAGCCATCAGTGGCTGGAACTTGGCACATGGGAAAGAGTTGATGCTTGGAATGATGAGAACCACTCGAGGTAGAGGGCACTGGATGCTGTTATGTCCAGAGACACAGTGTGCTCATGAGGCCACATGCTTATGGGAGTGCACAACACAACTCACAACCATTCTGTTACTGCAAAGAGACGCCATGTCCATAGCAACTCTTATAAGGAAAAACATTTAATTGGGGCTTCCTTATAGTTTCAGGGGTTTAGTCCATTGCCATCATGACATGAAGCATGGAGGCATGCAGGCACACATGGTGCTAGAGAGGTAGCTGAGAGCTCTACATCTAGATCCATAGACAACAGGAAGAGAGAGACTCTGGACTTGGATTGGGTTTTCTAAAACCCCAAAACCTACCTACCTTGACACACTTGCTTCAATAAAGCCACACCTACTAATCTTTTCAAATAGTGCCACTCCCTGGTGACCAATTATTCAAATCTATGAGCCTATGGGGGCCCTTTTCATTCAAACCACCACAGGCCCCAAGGACAATCTTGCAAAAAGGGTAAGAATCCTTGGGTACCAGTTACCTTTCTCATCCCTGTGATGAAATACCTGAAAGCAACTTATGGGAAGGAAATTTATCCTGGTGTATGGTGGAAGGGCTGTAGTCCATCATGGAGATTAAAACACAGCAGAAAGTAGCTCTAGCTATAATCACAGGAGCCTGTGACCCGTTACATCTGGGTATGTTAGGAAGCTAAAAGAGGAGAGGTGAGAGGGAGGGAGGGGAAGAAAGGAGGAGAAGGGAGAAAGCATGGGGGAGGACACTGGTTTCAGCTACAACTTCAAGGTATGTCCCTCAGTAACTCACTTCCTTCAGCTAGACCTTGTCTCTCAAAGGTTCCACAGCCTCTCAATATAGCACTGACAGCTGGAGACCAAGAGGTCAAACACAGGAGCCTTTGGGGGACATTTCACATTCAAACCATCATGCTTTGCTTCTAAGGACTTCGTGACTCAGGTGAGCCCTGTGATCTCATACCCATTCACTGAAGCTATACAACTTTTGAGGACAAAGAGGACCCAGGGATGTAGAGGAACAGAGCCTGCCCTGTTATGGCCATGTCTGTTGCCAGCCACTTGCATTCGGTGTCTCTTTACCCCCTTCCACAAGGAAATCTTGGTGTTTCCTCACCAGGGACCTGGCCTGTCTCTCACATTCAGTTGTTTCAAGTATCATAGCATCCTAAAGGCTGTCCCTGGAGCTTTCTCTCTCTACTTCTACCCGAGAAACCTAAAGGTTTTAATATCATCCTAATTGTGACTCTGATGTTTAAAATATACAACCCATACCCTCTGTGCCAGTCTACAAGGTGATTGTCTGGTCCATGCAGAGACCTGGGTGCAGTAGCACCATAGAGATGCAAGGAAGCCTTGGGACAACCCTGACATCAGCCCCATGTCTTTTCTGGTGCTGGCAATCCTGGGCTTTCCAGATTCCTCAATGTGCTGTGCTACTTCTTCTTCAAGGAATAGCCTTTACCTGGGTTATGCTCCACTTTGGGGTTTTCAGTCAGCCCCAGTTTGTCTCACCTTCTTCTTCTCCAGGTTCTTCTTCATTTCCAGGGCAATTGAGCAGGTCCAGAAGCCAAAGGCATCTGTGTGACACTTCAGAGCAATGGCTGTATAGGATATCCTGAGCCCACTGAACCTGACTGAAGATGGTGTTGGTGCCACTCAGAGCAGGTCACCAGCAGGGCCATCCCACAGGGGAGTTAAATTGACCTCAGTGCTCTCACTCACACTTCCCAGAGTAAAAAAGCACCTAGATTGTTTTAACCTGTCTAGTGTCTAGTAAGTCTATCTCTGTACTTGGGGTGGGCAGCTCACCTCTCTGGGTGGACCATCTCTGCTCCTCCCATCCTAGGTACCAAGCATCCCTCCACAGCTAAGGAATTCCTCCTGATACCAGGAAGGGTGGTGTTTGCTAAGAGCACCCAGGTACTCCTTATTTATTGTGTGGAAAAGAAAACAAATTAAGCCCTTGTAATTATACAGTCAGGCGTGTTCTTAAATAAAGCTTAAGCAGTCAGAACTCCACTTAGGATATTAATAACTGCATTTCTGAGCCCTGAGCTCCAGCAGCTTTCTCTCTTTTCTCAGCTTATCCCAGGCATGTCTGTCTTGTCTCTCCTTAGTCTTTCTCTTTGGTGCAGACCAACCTCTCAAGAAAACCTGGATGGTTGATCCTGCAATGTGCAATGCCCATTCTGGGCTTTGCAAAGGTTATGGATGGTGCATTTTATGGATTTCATGGGTACAGGGCTGTGTTAGAATTTTCTTGCCCTGCTACCACCTCTCTCATTTTGGTTTGATAATATGAGTGTTGGAGCAGAGCAGAACTGAGCTGTTTCCAGCTGACTGTTGACTAACTGGTAGACCTTGGTCAAGTCGTCTGACAATCTGCTAACATTGTATCCATCGTAGGATTTTGTAGGGACCTGGCAGAAGTAATACATTTGAATTCCTGGAATACAGTACATTCATTTTTTTTTTCATATCTCTGGGTGGCACCCTGTACCAGTATTCAAGGGAAGTATCTTATTTCCTTTGCTCAGGATTCATGATTCTCATTGATGGACCTCAACCATTCCAAACCCATGTTAGATTTGTTGAATAACCTCTGCAGAAGATGTGCATTGTTTGGGGGGCCTCAAAAGGGGCACAGAGTAGGAATTATCACTGATGCTGTGTGGTTCTGTTCCATTTGCTATTCTGAGTGTCTCCTTGGCATTCTTCATTTAGTGTCCAATGGTTAATTACTTGAGCAACACGCTGCCTGGCTACCTGAATCAGCATGCTGTGGTGTTTTATAGACACATGTCGCAAGGACCATCTCATTATGTATGTGGTACTAAGATGAAGTAGCAATTACTACCATCCCTGTTTCATCAGGGAGGGATGCGAGTGAGTGAGTGAGCGAGTGAGTTTGTGAGTGAGTGGCTGAAGGCCACCTAGCTAGAATTAGTGCATTGTGTACAGGGACCTAGGTCTCTCACTATTGAGTCTTGTATCTTTTCTGGTGCATTGGGCAGTTTCCTCAGCTACCACCAATGGATAGGAGGGCAGCCACCTGGTTTCTAGACTCAAGCATCTTTGTGCTGCTTCAAGACTTATCAGGGGACAGTTACCACCCACCTTACTCTTTCTTTCTGTTCCTATCCCATGACATGGAAAGCACATGACAGTTTTCATTGCTGATACTATGACAGTTGAGCCATTGCTGAAAAGAAGCTTGAAAACACAGAAGAGCAACTGAAAGTTGTTATCAGGCAGTTATGTGAATAGCAGAGCCCAGGTGCTTTGGAAATGACTCCCTGTGGCAGCCTGACACCTTGGAGTGGGGGAAGAAACTGAGAACACTGAAGTAAGATTTAGAACAGGCAGAGTTTGGGGTGTTCAATTTAGTTTGGAAGATAAAATTAGCTTTCTTAGGCTAGTGACGTCAACATATTACCATCTGCTGGGTGGTTCTGACCATTTGAGGCAGAGAGATTCTTGTACTCTGGAGATTCTGGGAAGGAATTCAGGAAGGTCTTAGGCTTGTTTATGAAAGAATAATTGTAGTAGTGTATAGCAAGAGGAAAGAATGAATGGATAGTGCGCGCACATGCGCAAGTGTGTGTGCACATATCCACAGCAATCAGGAAGAAAAGCCAATGGGCAGGGGAGAGACTGTGACTGGTTCTAGGCTAGGTACTTTCCCAACAGTAACTCCATAACTGGTACTACCCCTGCTTTACAGGGGAATACTGGGGCGGGGGGTGACTGGATTTCAGAAAGATTATGTAACTTGCCCATGGTCATATAGATAGTAAAGATGGACTTATATCTGTTAATGCTGGCTCCACATCTCATGCTTTTTCTGTTGTAACCAGTGAAAAGGTCAGTTGACCTCTCTAAGCATGACCAGGAAGCCAGCATCTTCAAACACAGAGATATTAAAATCTTTCCCTCCTTCTTGGCAAAAATCACTATTCTTTGCCCCACCTGCAGGATTCAGCACCATGGCTAGGGCTCTAGCTATGACCCTCCCTTACTGACAGGGGTACCAGCGCAGGGCTTCCTGCTACAGTTTTCTAGGCTCCAGTCTGGCCTTTACTGCCATCACCACAGCTGCTAATGGCTGATTTGAGTCCTGAAGTGCTCCCACCATGGTATACTTAAGAGCTGTTTTTTATCTGTTTGCCAGCATCCCAGGTGGGATGCAGATGTACAGGAAGAAATGGAAGAGCTCTTCCTACCACCTACCCAGCAATAGCTCGAAGTCATGCAAGGCTGTGATATAGGATCTGGGTTGACTTGAACTGAGGAATAGAGTAGAGCTATTGGATTCTGAAAGGTTGTGAGCCACCACAATCTTTTTTTCAGGCTAAACTCCTGGGGTAAGCCTTCCGTGTTTCTTCTGTTAAGTGGGTCTGGAACAAGTGAACTTGACATAGATTTTTCTGCAGGCATGGTCAGAGGAGTACAAACCATTGGAAGCAGCTCAGCAGAGCTGGTTGCATTGTAGTGTCCATAGTGATAAACTTCCTTCCTTCTTGGAAGACTTTCATCTATATGCTACAAAACAGCATTCCAATCTGGAGATCTAGACATCTTTCAGAACACACACACACACACACACCACAGAAAGAGTGGGGGGGAGCTCTACATGGTATATTGGTATGTACATAGTTGTGGACTTTGAAATTAAACACAGTGGACTCAGATTCTATTTTAACATTACCAGCTTTGTGACCTTGAACTAGCTACCTCACCTCTAAGCCATGGGTTCTTTATCTGTCAGATGAGAATCAATCATTATTATAACACGGTCCATAAAATATTGTCAGGATGAGACAATTAAGAAATATCTCTAAAACACATAGTAGTTAGTGCCATAACCAGCACTCGGTAAATGTTGCTCATTATTTCAATTTCCCTGAAAATTATTCCTATATCCCAATTTTCTTCAGTTTGCTCACATGACTATTGTTACCAAGTATGGGAATGTCCCCATAGCAGAAAAAAATGATTAGCAAGTTAATTAATTGTTTTCACTTTGGTACAAAGTTCAAGGTTTTAAATGAAGTTGAGATCAGCCATAGGACAGTGGGAAGAATTACCTCAACCTGCTGTTCTTGGTCAGTGAAGAGCTGGCCACACCTGATAGCATACTTTCTTTAGCAGTGATCATGATTGTCATACAGACCTCCATATCCCCTGTGCCAGGAGCTTTGTGTCAGAATTGTAATCCATAGATGTCTATGCTCACACCATGACCACTGGCCATCATCCAGGCCAGTGAATTCATGTGTTCTATTCTCCTTCTTTCCCCATGTCTCTAAGTTCAAATTGTCTTATCTCCAGAGCTGAATGTGGCTCCACACATCTGTAAACACCAGAACTTAAGGCAGAGGCAAAATCATTGTAAGTTCAAGGTCAGACTAGAGATTCTCTCTGAAGACTCAAAACAAACAAACAAACAAACAAACAAACAAACAAACAAACAACCCTCCAGGCCCCAAACAACCCAAACAAACCAACCAAAAAGGGGAGTTGGATCTGCAGATGCTTCTCAGTTGATACAGAGCTTGCTTAGTCTTGGGTTCAATTCCTAGTACCACAGAGACCTGACATGGTGGTGCATGCCTGTAATATCAGCACTCAAGAGGTGGAGGTGGGAGGACCAGAAGTACCATAGTATTGTTGGCTACACAGTAAGTTTACAGCCAGTCTGGAATACTGTGAGACCCTGTCTAAAGGACAAAAACAGGAACAAGTCATTCATCACTCAGTTTCCATTAATTTCTCAGCCTGAAGGGAAGAAACAGCTCTTTGGGAATGTAACCAAGTAGGATAGGTGTGGGTCCTATGTCCCAAATAGGAGATTAAAGTATTGTCTTGCTTCTCCCTTGCAAGTCTCTCTGGAGCTGCTGGGGATGGGGGATGGACATTGCTTTTCCCAAACATTTTGCAGAATTGAGCCACAGAAGCCAAAAGCCTGTGCTTGGTATAAATTACAGAAAACAGTGGTGTAATGACATTGTTTGGTGAATAAATTAAAGCCCTGAGTCATGAGACCACTAACAGAGACAGTAGAGAAGTATAATTAAAGGAGAGAAAGAGGCTCTCAGCTGACACTGGGAGTGAGACAGAGATGAGGCAGGGCTGGTGGAGAGGGTAGCGGGTCCCTTCGCACAGCTGCAGCTCAGGAGAGATGCCTTGGCTGAGGGAGGAAGCCAGTGCTTCTGACCCTCAGGAGACAGTAAAGGGAGGGAGATCTTTAGTCTACACTACATCACACGAGCTTCAGAAGGAAGGGCATGTATCAGGTCTCGAACTCTAGAGAATAAGCTTGCACGCAAAAGCTCCAGTGAAGATAAATGGGGTTCTGAGGCACGGGGATGAGGTCAGGGTGGAGTTATGGTGCACTGGGAATAGTTTCCGAGGGTCTCTTGTATTTTATGTGGGTCTTTCTTGTGAATGTTTTCTGACTTTCCCATTCTAATGTTTAAACACAGACCTGTGTATATGGGTGCTGCAAGCCAGGCTGTGACACTGTAGGGCCAAAAGGAGTGGAGGCCACAGAGAAATGTAAATTTTTGTCTAATTTGGACAAGACCACTTGTCTGAGTTGCTCTAGAAACACAGTCAATGAACAGATTTCTTTAGAGAACCGTGGATCCTTCATCCTGTACACCCAGTGACTGGCATTTCCCAACTTGGAAAAGCCACCAAATGAGAATGTGTTGGATTGGGTAGTAGGTAGAGAAAGCCTTTATGTATGGCGAAAGCATGCTGACACTAATGCTCACTATTTTAGAGAATTCATTTTCCTTCCTTGTTCAGATTTGAGTTGTTTAGGTGTGTGGCACACAGTAGGCACTCAATAAATGGAGTGATCTTATAATGTGAAGTCCAAACTAGGACATTTTGGGTAGCAAAAAGGAAGCTAACACAATGGGGTTCCAGAACAACAGATGTGGACTAGACTGGGCAAACCAGGATATGTAGTCTTCTGTCACTGGTGCTTAACTAGAGGCATTACTCTTGTATCCCTGGGACACGTAGAGAACTATCAAGGCCTTAGTTTCTCTTTGCTTTTTTGTTTTGAGCCTGGGTCTTGCAGTGTTGTCTAGGCTAGCCTGGAATTCACTGTGTAGCCAAACTGATCTGGAGTTTGTGAATACCATGCCTCTTGCTCTTGAGTGCAGGCCTTATAGACATGCATTACTGTGCCCGGAGTTAATACATACATACATACATACATATATATATATATATACATATATATATACACATACATACATATGTATATATGTATATACGTACATATGTATGTATGTATATATATACATAATTTTTTTACATTGAAGATTTTGTGTCACTTTCATGTATGCTTGAACCCATTCAACAGACATTTACTCAAGACTTTGTGTTCCAGGTATTTTGATAGACATTAGGGACCCATGAATGTAGAAAGAGAAGGCCTGGATTTAGGCTTTTAGGGCCCCCTTTCTTGAGATGGCAGCGGGACAAATGCTAGCTTAAAGGGATGGGTAAAGTGCTCTCAGAGCTGTAGGTGAGAAACTAGTAATCTAGAGGAGGTGACCAGGGAAGGCTTCCCAGTGGAAGGATGAATCAGCGAATCACAGAAGAGAATCAAGAACTCAGGAAGCATTCTGGGAGGAACTAGAGTGCTGAGCGATGATCCAGTCAACACCATGTTTCCAGACTACAAACGATACAATGATGTTTAAGATAGATGGATGCTTGAACCCCCCCCCCCCCCCCCCCGCCCCAGACCACACTGACTGACATCACGTCATCTGTCAGAGCTTCTGTGGGAGAGGACAGTGTGAGGCGGGAATCTGGAAGAGGAGGTCCTGCTACAAGCACAGGGTTTTGCACTTAAGGTATCAATCGTGACTGAGGCACCAGAGGAGAAAAGAAAAGTTTTTAGACACCAAGAACAGAGAAGAAATTTGCTTTGATTCTTTCAGTGTACCCTACAGCATTCAGGGATACAGTACTTAGCATGTTGGGACTTTTCTGCCTAGGTTAACAGAAGAACCACAGAGCTGGCCAGAGCAGCAAGAGCACTGTGCAGTGATAGCAAGGCCACAGGTATCCAGGGTCTTTCTGGGAGTGAGAGATGGGTGATGAAAAGAGGCAGGAGGAAACCCTAGAAGAGAGTTGGGCTCTGCTTAGATACAGCCCATCTGCCTCGCCATCCATGGCTTTCGAATGCAATATGAAAATGTTCCTCATTATTTTCCTTGGATGAGTTTGCTATCCTGATGATATTAATTATTCTTAAAGGTCAACAGCGCTCTTTCGAATCCCCTTCTGTTCTATCATGTAATCAGTTAATTAATTGGAAACCATTTAGCTGCATCTGCTGATCGAGCTTGTGTAGTGCAATGGTTGCTCCTGTGATGATGGCTCCCTCCATGTGGCTGTTTCTTCTAAGGATTTGGAGACTAGAGCCTGCCTCCCCCTTCTTCCTACCCTCTCTGCTGGCTGCTTCCCATTCATTCACAGTTGTCTTCTGAGGTGTTATCTCATCAGATTTCCCCTTTGTGCGTCCTTACTGGTAATAGTGCCTTACCACTGAGTGCCTGTCAGATGACAAGCACTATGTGGGGTGCCCGTATGTATTGTTTTATTTGATGCTCACCCCCTAATGTGGTAGAGATACTTCATCCAGTTCATAGGAGAGGAGTGAGGCTCAGCCTGGTGAATGGAACTGGAAACTCTCTGAGCAGGGATGGAGCCCACGGGGAGAGAGAGAGAGCGCCTTATATCCATCCATGTTGGCCACAGTGCTAGTGTTTCCTTCTGACACTAGGGGAGGAGAGTTACACTGTTAACTACAGTTCTGATTTATGATCTCAGTCTTGGGCTCTGCGTTTGACAAGTGGCAGCCCAGGCCTTCTTGGTTAGGCTTTGCTTTCTTTCTTTCTTTCTTTCTTTCTTTCTTTCTTTCTTTCTTTCCTTTTTTTTTTTTTTTTTTTTTTTCCTGCTGTCTCTAAAACCTGATGTTTGCCACAGAGCTGAAGTGGCTATCTGTGGCTGTGGGTATGAACAGGGTATCTTGGAGGTGGTGACAGGTGAGGGGCATGTGAAAACCAGAAACAGGAATCCCCTGTATAGCACAGTGTATCCTGCTGCTGCTGCTGCTGCTGCTGCAAGCAGGAAGCGAGACCATCAGCTCTGAGGCCAGACAGCTGGGATGTCTGTCCCCCTTTTACAGCTGCTTACCTGGGATCAGTTACATCAGTTCTTCTTTTCCTTCTCTTTTTCTGATGTCCCTCCTAGGGCACCCTGCACCTCCTGGTGGCCCCTCTCATACTCTCTAGTCTCTAACCCCTGTTTTTATCCTTTAGGTTTCCTGGGGCATGGGATTCACAAAGGCATCTTTACCGGGGCATCTCCACAGATTTTCATTAAGGTCTCCAGATAGAAAAGCCAGAACCTGAATTTGAAAAAAAAAAAAAAAAAAAAAAAAAAAAAAAGCTTCTGTGAAAGTGTGTGTGTGTGTGTGTGTGTGTGTGTGTGTGTGTTTGTGTGTGTGTGTGTCTGTCTGTCTGTCTGTCTGCGCTCACGTACATGCAAGCAGGAGCAGGCAGATTCTTTTCATTTTTGTTAGTTTTCAGTGCAATGACAGCCCTTTCCCCTTACTGCCTGGTGGCACCATCCAATTGGGCACCCTTCTCCAACTTTCAGATGGAGTATGCCAAATCCTATTTTCAGTTAATAATGATGGCATTTACTCCCAGGAGCCTGTGCAGGAAGCCGTAGGATTTTAACAGGGCGTCCCAGTAGGCATATTCTCCAGCAGCTCAGTGTATGACCCCCCAGCTTTCAAGGGTGCTGATTTGATTGGGGTCCCAGGCAACTCAACCTGAAAAAAAAAAAAAAAAAAATCACCAGATCAGTGGTTCTCTAAGTGCGGTTCTAAAACGGGGACGTGACAGCATTCCAGGAACCTCTTAGAAATGCAAATTTCCTCCATCCTACCTAATCAGAAACTCCCTGAGGTGGCAAGAGCCTGGCGATACGATTTTTTTTTTCTTTTTTTTAAACTAGCCTCTGGGTGCTTCTGTTAACAGGTGTGAGAAGCCTTCTGGGAAACGTCTCTAAACCCACATTCCTTCAGCCTCTTTTCTCCCCCTAGGCTCTCATCTTGAAGGAGGACTTGCATGCAGCACTGACGGAATCAGAGCCTAGAATGAAGCTCCAAAACAGCTTTGTGCTCACAATTTCAATGCTTTAAAGACAGGCATAGATATTCCTTTAAACTCAAAGATGAATACTAGAAAGAAGGCGGGTGGCTGACTTCGCTTAAAGGAATAGTTTCTCTGCCTAAGTGGATCAAGCTCTAGGCAGGTTGGCCCTCTACAGCCCTTCCCAGGTTTCCTGCACGCTCCTCCTGGGGCGTGGCCAGCAGAACCTTGACTCCGTTCCTCTCTATAGAGTCCCCCTCCTTTAGCTGTGTAGGGCTTTCTGGATTCTTCCTTCAGAAGCTCTGCAGACTGTATCTTTGTTTTGTTCTGGTCACGACAGCTTTTGAGTTTAAAAAAAAAAAAAGAAAGAAAGAAAGAAAGAAAGAAAGAAAGAAAGAAAGAAAGAAAGAAAGAAAGAACGCACGTCATCGATCACACGGAGCCCCTTTAGGGCCATGGCCTTGACTGCGCAGCTTCTGCACCACGTGGGTGGCCCTGGCTGAGAGCCTGAATTCAGTGCCTGCCCGGCTGCGCCTCCCTGGGGTTCCAGAGCCCACGTGCTTTGGGGCAATTAGCTTTTAGTTGATTTGAAAAGAAACTCCTAAGGAGCAAAATCCCCTAGAATAGCCTCCAGAACACTCAGGGCAGGTGTGAGGAAAAAAGCTGTAAGAAACATGGAAAACATCCTTTCACTGCCAGCTAAGGATCATCCTGGGCTACACACACACAAGCAGAAGGAGGGTGTAGAGATGAGATGTAGAGATGAGGGGGCGAGGTACCTGCTGCCTCAGCCTCATTAAAGTGCTCTCCATATTATTTTATGAACTTACGTGTTTTGTTGCATTAAGTGATGTGTGGATGCAGAGGATCATGGCCTGGGCTGAGGTATATGTTCATTGGGCTTGGGCTTTGTGATTAGAAATGGGTCTTCTATTAAGGGGGAGGATGTGCCATGAAGAAAAAGGACATAGGATAGGCCTTGTGTCAGATGCTTTCCATACCCTAGTCACTTTTCAAAACTTATGTGGGGATGGGCCTCCTATTACTTTCTCCTCCCCCCATTTACAGGGGAGCAAACTAAGGTACCAAAAAGATTGCATAAATTATACAAGGATCCTGTGAATAGGGAAGTACAGAGCAACCGCTAGCATGCAAGACTCCAGTGATGCCAAAGACCATGACCGACCTACCCCCTTTTCATCACACACTGGAGCAGAAATGAACCCAGGTGAGAGGGGAAGACTCTTCAACTGCCTGCATGTGGGCATCAGGAGGTAGGACACTTCCTGACCCGCTTTTTGGTTACATTTTGCTGGATTATCTTGGGAAAATTTCCTAACCACTATGGTCTTCATTTTCCTCTCTTGTGTCCAGGCTCCAACACCAGTGTGTCCAGTCACAGGGAAAGGAGGTCCTCTCAGGCTAGGTCTTGGCCTTCTGAGTGTCCCCTTCCACCCTGAGACTGGGAGGTTGTGTTGGCACAGGAGAGCATTTCTACTCCAGGGTAAGGATGGGGTAGGGAACAGTGAAGGGCTGTTAGCACCTAGATCCTGGCTGGTGGGCTCAGCCCTACTCCTGTGTGGCTGTCTCCTTGATATTCTGGGCAGCCTGAAGTCAGAAAGAACATTTGGAACTGAAGGCTGTGAGAGGGCTGGTATACCCAGCCAGGTATAGCTATCCTTTAGTCTCTTGCTGAGAAAGACCCTCTCGTGTATGTCAACAACAGCAAAGGGTCAAGAGGAAGAGCTCCTTCATCCATTGCAGAAGAGTGACTCCTCTGTTTCTGGTGGGGCCAGACTGAGATGGTGGACAAATGTGAGGGTGAGGGTGCAAATCCATGGGAATGCAAGCCTGCATGTGAATGTAAGTTTGTGGTGTGTGGTTCATGTACCTGGTATTTGAGTGTGTGCAGTGTGTTTATGTGCTGTACTCCCCCCCCCCCCCCCCCCCCCCCCCCCCCCCCCCCCGCTCCTTTAAAGGAAGGGAAAGGGCTGCTCCTCACCCTCTCAGCAAGTCTAAGCTACTGTATTAATTGCTAGCAGTCGAGATTGAGGTTGAGGTCTCAAGACCCTGTGTAGGTGAGAGAAGGCAGTGGGAAGAAGCAGAAGCCACACTTCAGCAGCTGGGATTGCTTTTGTCCCTCAGCCCTCTCCCTTCAGTGATGTCCTCTTTGTTCTTATACCATGGCTGCTGAGAAGGAAGAATTTCCTTCCCTCCAGAGCCTTTGGAAATTCATCTCTTCAAATGAATATTGGGAGACCAGTTGAATTTGCTGTGCATCTACTGAACTTGAGATCTGGTACCATAAAGGATGCAAGATGAAGAGAAATGGTTCTTTGCTGCCAGTGGAAAAATGGTATGATGGGGGTGGCAGTAAACACACAGCTGATATTCAAAGCTGACAGTCTGAGGCGTGGGCTGTGGGAAATGCCCATTCAAAATGCAGTCAGGGCAAAGAGGAGGGAGAGACAACGTCAGAATGGGGAACACAAGCTGGCGTGCTGGAAGGCCATTGACACTGGCCTGTAGGAGGAGGAACAGAGGTATGAAGTGTGAAGGGAGCACGGATACAGTGGAGAAGCGCACGGTGCTGTCAGGGACACTTAGCATGGAGGTACCATTCTATTTACTGTGAGTTTTAAGAGCTAGTTATGGAGTGGAGAGTAAGGTTGGAGAGAGATAGGCCATGGGGGAAGAATAGGGGTTGAGGTCCTCTCATAGGAATGCTTGTGAATTATAGGGTAGATGTTCTAATTAACCAAGTGGACCAAGCACTCTGGAAGAGGCCAGCTTTTTGTTCCCATCTGGTCTCCTATGTATGTAGCCAGAGTCCTACCCCACACTACTCAGCATGTGCAAGTTCTGGTCCCAAGCTTCCTGCCTTGAGCTTCTGCTGCTTGTGGGGATGATAGAAACCACTCAATGAGGTGGCATTGGACAAGAAGAGTACTTTCCTTCCCATGAAACACCCTGCTTGACAGCTGGATTTGGGGACAGTGTTGTCCTGACTTGACTTTGTGAGCTTGTAATTATACTGTCTCAGATGCTGAGGATTCCAGTCAACAACTGGGTTTCACAGATGGTGTAGAGCTCTGCCTTGGACATCTGTGGCTACTGAACACTTGAAGGCTGGCCAGTCCTCATTGAGATGCGCCTTGAATGTCAAATGCACATGGATTTCAAAGACTTACTACAAAGGCAACAGCAACATAAGAATGAGAAATGTCTCAATGGTGGTTTTGATACTGAGTACAGGTTGAATTAGTAGTATTTCAAAATATTGACACTTCTTTCCATTATTGAAATCACAATAACTGAAAATTTTAGATGTCATATGGGTCCTGTGTTTAATTTCTGTTGAAAAGTACCAGTGAAGATTAATGTTGTGAGCCGGGCGTGGTGGTTCACGCCTTTAATTCCAGCACTCGGGAGGCAGAGGCAGGCAGATCGCTGTGAGTTCGAGACCAGCCTGGTCTACAAAGTGAGTCCAGGATGGCCAAGGCTACACAGAGAAACCCTGTCTCAAAACACAAAAAACAAAAACAAACAAACAAACAAAAAAAGATTAATGTTGTGGTGTATAGCTTTAATCTCAGTACTTGGGAGTCAAAGTAAGGAAGACTGGAAGTTCAAGGGCAGCCTGGTATACACAGTAAGGCATTTGTCTCCATCCCAAGCAAGCAAGCAAGCAAGCAACCAACCAACCAACCACCAACCAATGAGCCAACCATCAAACCCAACCAACCAACAAACCAACCAACCAAGAGCTAGAAAAATAGCTCAGTTGGTAATGTGTTTGCCTTGTTAGTACAAGGGCCTGATTTCAAACCCCATGCACCAGATAAAACCAGACAGGTAATGAACGCATGGCTGTAATCTCAGTGCTGGGGAGGCCAAGGTAGGAGATTCCCAGGTAATTTCTGGACAGGCAGCCTACTTATCTAGTTTCAGGCCAGAGACCATGTCTCAAATAAAAGGTAAACAGTCTATTATGGGGAACACTTGAGGTTGAACACCCATGTGCAAGCACACCTACACACTTACACACCTACACACCTACACACACACACACACAGAGAGAGAGAGAGAGAGAGAGAGAGAGAGAGAGAGAGAGACAGAGAGAAAGAGAGAGAGACAGAGAGAGACAGAGAGAGAGAGACAGAGACAGAGACAGAGACAGAGAGAGAGACAGAGAGAGAGAGACAGAGAGAGACAGAGAGGGACAGAGAGAGACAGAGAGAAGCAGGCAGGGAATAAAAAGAAAAGACAGAAAAAGAGAAAATGCCAAATGCCAGCCCAGGGTAGAAGTTATTTTGCTTCTCCTGTGAAAGGCCACATACCATTTCAGAGTTATTCAACTCCACTGTGCTAATGTGAATATAGCTGTATCAGTTATCTATTGGTGATCTAACAAATTAAAACAGTTGGTGATGTAAGGCAATATATATATAGTATCTTACGATTCTGTGATTTTGAAGTCTGTGGTGGGTCTCCCTAGTCTAGAGTTAATGTGTAAGTAGAGCCATATGCTTGCAGTTTTTAATGGCCATGCACCTTCTGTGACTCACAGCCCCTCCTCCATCTTCAAAGCCAACATCTCATCCCCCTGTGCCTCGTTTTATGGCTACGTTTCTCTTTGACCTTATATCTGATTTCTGCTTCCACTTAAGAAATACATATTTTTTTTTTTTATCAATTCATATGTTGTATTTTGATCACATTCACCACTTTCTCCAACTCCTACAGACAGCCTGCATTCCATACCCACCCAACTTTGTGTCCACCTTTTCTTTAAAAATCTCAGTCAAACTAGTGCCCGGTATATATTCTTAGGGGTGTGGCCATCCATGAAAATGCGTTCTACTGTGAAACCAATGTTTCTTTCCTAGAAGCTGACATAGTCCCCTAAGATTTGGACTTAGGGATTGCTTCTGGTCTCTGTTCTGGAGTTGTGTGTGGCTTGAGCCTGCTCAGGTCTTGTGTATGTTTTTAAGGCTTACTGCATTTACATTTGGCCAACAAAGTAGCTTAGGGTGATTTCTCAGTGTCCGTGGTTCACACCCTTCACCACCTTCACAAAGTCCCTCTGCTTGGAAGTGAACAGTGTGTGTGACAGATTCTGGACGTGGTTATCTCAGGAAGGTGATTACCTTGCTTAGAATATGGCCACAGGCAACACAAAGATGAGCGGGAATGGCTGCTTTCCAATAAAACTACAAAAATAGATTGCCAGCCTGCTGCCTTGGGCTTGCTGAGTGTCAGTCTAGGCCTGCGTTCTCTAAGTATGTGAGGAAGGTACCGTTTTTTCTGGTGGATGTGCTATGGAAAAGGATCTGTGGTCCATTAAGTTTGAGAGACCCAGTAAGCTAGATACTTCTGCTAAGACCCTGAGGAATTCTGTAGTAAATAAGCCTGTTTTATTTTTCTGTAGTAGAGTGTTCAGTCAAATGTGATGATATCCTTCACCCCCCCCCCCCCAGAATACTGGTGAACGTACTACACACTTAGATGCTCAGGGACTCACCCTTGGAAACTTTGACCTAGCCTAGTAGAGGGCAATTTAGAGAAAGCTGCCTCCAAGTCTCCTGATGTAAGGTCAAGACTCCAGGCACGTCACTTGAGATTTGATTAGAGAAAGCATTTTGGCTTCATTAAAGTTCATTAAATGAGCCATCCAGTGTAATTTAGCTGAATAAAAATGGCTCAGATGGCTTTAACCCCCACCCCTTTTTACAACAATTTAATTGAGGGAAAAGCAAATATATCAGTGATGTAGAAAGATATTTCTTGGCCTTCAAGAGGAATCTTGGGTATCAGTATTCATTTTCTTGTTGTGAGCTCTGGATTTTAAGGGGATGTGTTGTGCAGTTCCTTCAGTGCTCTCATTAGGTCTGGTACCCCCCCCCCCCCAATCACTTCCAGTGCACAGAAATGGCAGAGTAAAGACCACAAAGTGTGAACTCCTGCCTCTTTAGCAAGTGGTCACTAGAATGTCAGCCCCATATTTCTCCCATGATTTTGTTTCCTTCCCAGAAAACTCTTTATATGGTTTGGTGCTACAGCAGGGGAATTCTCCTTATTAGACATTTTCCTCTTAGGCTTCCTCTAGTAATTCCAAAGCAATCTCAGCATGGTGTGTCAGAGAGGTGGGTGCTGTGGTCTGAATGTTGGTGTCCACAGATTCATCTGTCGAGCTCCTCATGGCCAAGGAACATCTTCAGGGTGTGATTAGGTCCTGTGTGTGGAGCCTTCAGGGATGGGATTCATGCCTTAATAAGGGGATCCAGAGGGAGACGCTGTGTCCTGTCTGGCATGGGAAGCTAAGGAGTAGCTGCCGACGATGAAGCAGCCACCACGGGCTGCTGCTCTTCTGCTTGTCCTTGGATCCTTGATCTCCCAAAGGTGCACAGAACTATGACTAATAGATTTCTTTTGTTTGTAAGCCACCTAGTCTATGGATTGTGTGTGGGTATTTGCATGCTTGTGTATGTCTGGTGTGTGTGTGTGTGTGTGTGTGTGTGTGTGTGTGTGTGTGTGTGTGTGTATCGACTCTGTATAGAGGCTAGAGGCCAATTTCAGGGGACATATACTTTGTCTTTTGAGACAGGATCTTATATTGGCCTTGTTGGTCAGTGAGATCCAATGATCCATTTGTCTCCTTCTCCCCAGTGCTGGTATTACAAATGTGTGTCACCGTACTTAGTATGACAAGTGTGTGTCACCATGTCCAGCGTTTTTTGTTTTTTTTTTTTAAACACAGATTCTGGGCATTGAATTCAGGTCCTCATGCTTACTCACCAAGCACTTTATTGACTGAGCTATCTATCCCTCCAGTTTCTAGCCTATGATATTTTATTATAGAAGCTCACATGGCTTATGACTAAGACCAAGTAGCTTTCTTTTAAAAATTATTATTATCATCATTATTTTATTATTATTACTACATCCTGACAGTAGTTTCCCCTCCCTCCTCCCTCGTAGCCCCTCCCCTACCTCCACTCTGCCATGCCTCGCCCCCCCCCATCCACTCCTCTTCCATTTCTCTTCAGAAAAGGTGAGCCTTTCATAGATATCAACCAAACAGGGTGTATCAAGATGCAGTAACTTTAGGCAACATCTCCCCTCATATTAAGGCTGGATGAGGGAACCCAGTAAGAGGAAAAGGGTCCCATAAGCAGGCAAAAGAGACATCTCTGGCTTCCACTGTTAGGAGTTCTACAAGAAGACCAAGCTACACAACTTTAACATAGATGCTCTCTTGTGTGTGTGTGTGTGTGTGTGTGTGTGTGTGTGTGTGTGTGTGTGTGTAGGGGCAGGAAGGAGAGGGCTGACAGACCGCTGAGGAGGTGTTAGATCTTAAGGAAGAGAGAGGCACACCTTTCAAAACCTGCCTCTGTGCATGAAATAACTAAGGTTTGCCTTGTGATGTTTCCAACTGGCAAGCTGCAGCCTAGGAGCCGTGGGATTGGGAGGGAGTTTCTGGGTAACAGTGCCGAGCGCACAGAAAACATGTGATGCATGGAGGAAATGTCCTTCAGTAGCTACAGAATGAATCCTCCAGGAAAATCCAGCAACAGTAGAATTTGTCTTTGGGATGGAAGCTGAACATCTTTCTCCTTCTCTGTTTTTCTAGCTCACTCATCTCTCACAGGGGGAGGCTGGCATATACCTAGGGGGCTAACAAATAGACCAGTAGAAAGGTTGGATATTAGCAGCTGGAACTTGTCTGGGAGCCTGGTTTATGTGTGCTTGTGCATATACAGGGTGCGGGATGACAGAAAACCTTGGCTTGGAGTCCTTCCCAGACTATAGCGGGGCATTTAAACTGGCTGTCAGGCCCTTGGGTCAAGTGAAAGGGCAGAGGACAGGTGTATTAGTTTTCTAGGCCTACTATGATACAACACCACAGCAATAGACATTTATTTCTTCACAGACCTGGAGGCTCAGGGTCCAAGATTAAAGGTATTGCCACGTGGGATTCCTTTTGAGGCCTCTCTTTTTAGTTTGTTGATGGCTATATTCTCCCTGTGTCTCTACATGGTCTTGCCTTTGAGTACATCAGTGTCCATTTCACTTCCTCTTATAAGGGCATCAGTCAAGTTGGGTTATGACCAGCCCTAATGACCACCTGTAATCTTAATGACCTCTCTACAGGCTGTATCTCTAACAATGTTAACATTCCTTGGATTCCAATGTGGGAATTTGTAGGGAAGGTATTATTTCAGTCCGTGACCATAGACGTCCAAACCTATGTCAGAGTAGCTGAAGTGATGAAGAGGGGTCTGTGATGTTGATGTGCGTGGGTAAGGCGGACTAGTTGGCTGGGTGAGCGCTGTGTGGTTCCAAGCATGAAGAGGCCTTGTGCTATCATCAGCCATCCCTGACACAATGGAATTGTCTGGCATACTGCCCATGGAGTCTGCTTCTACTAGGAGAGCTGCTTTTTCTAAAAGTTTGCCCACTCTTAGTCCAGCAAGTCCACTGGCCTCTGTCTTCCGTCTCAGTGCCCAAATGTTAAAGGCTACAGAGGAGCTTCTCTGGTTGCTCTCTATGGGGAGCAGGGAAGCAGGTCTCCTAGGCATAGGGTGAAGGCCATCTGGGCTCCAATCCTACTAAATAAAGACATCCTAGGGCCTCTTTCACCAGAGAACTTGCCTACCAGACAGAGTGGCAGATTGCTTCAAAAGATCCCTGTTTCCTGCATGGTTAGTGCAGGGAGGACCACTTCAGCCCTGTCTCTCCACAGGACCCAGAGCGTGGCTATTTGTGTGGTTCTTTCCTTCCAAAGCTTCCATCATTGATGTTTATTACCTCTGGACCCCAGTGTCTGGCTGGGAGGGAGCCAGTTGTGTGGGAAATGATTAATGGCTTTGTTTGGAAGTCTCAGATGAGAGAGAGAGAGAGAGAGAGAGAGAGAGAGAGAGAGAGAGAGAGAGAGAGAGAGAGAGAGAGAGAGAAGAGAGAGAGAGGTTTGATGCTGCATCTCATAAAATTGCACTCACCAAATTAATTCGATGGTCAGGTGGCTCAGATACTGTCCATTGACCCAAGCAAAAGTCAGAGGCATATGACAATGGAGCTGCTAGAGAGGAGGCAGCAGGAGGAGGCTGCCGTGGGGCTCAGAGGCAGGGTGACTCTTAATTAAACTCTTGTCTGATGAACAGCATTACCAGACCATCAATAAATGCTGACAGATGGATCCAGGTGAGGTGTCAGCAAGAAGTAAAACTGGGGCAGTGAGTTCTGTCCATCTGGCTGCTAATGCCCATCAAAACTCCAGACCTCAGTTTTCCTGTCTATCCTGTGTCTTGAGAATTGCATAGGTACCCAAAAGGGCAGGGTGGCCAGAGGATGGCACACCCTGCTTGTGTTTGTGGGGCATATGTTTGTCTCTGGGCCTGGGTATTTCCGTTGTACATCGAGGGCAGTGCTCTGGGTACAGGTGCATAGGCTATACACTGCACTTTTCCTGGGACTTGTGTGGCAGTGTCCTTGTATGTAGAGATAATATGTGAGGGTGTATGCGTGTGTGTGGACAGAGTGTATGAGTGTTGTCGTGGCCACTCCATAATGTGCTTGAGAAAGCTGAGGAACCTTTCTCCTCCAGGTAGGGCTGGATGGGTGGAGGAGGAGTGGACTGGAGATGAAGCCATGCCACTGTGAGAGAACAAAAGCTCACTCCTCTTTGCTAGGTGTCCCAGGCCCCCAGCTGTCTTTCCCATGTAATAAGAAGGGGGGGATAATGCTATTTCTTATTCTTTATTTGCCCAGAGTGCCTATGATTTTCTTCCTTTCAGAATCCAATTTTCTCTTGACATTTCTGCCTGATGTAGCAAAGCATGACCTTTGTAAGAGGACGTGGCTGGCAGCCTGCTTTCTGCCTGGGGCTCCCCGGAACTCCTGGCAAGCTCTCTGCCTGTTCCTTTCTTGGAAAGGAACCAGGCTGCCCAGTGTACCTGGGCCAGTCCTGCCTCTAGGGTGGCTTGTTCCTACTGGAAGCCTCTTTGACCAGAGGTGTACTTCATCAGGTGCGTGCGTATATCTCCAAGCTCAGTGAGCATAAGGTCCCTGCAGGCTGTCAGTGCTCAGCTTCTGGAGGATAGGTTATGTTCAGTGGAGCACTGGAGAAAACTAGGGACCTAAAGGCAAAGGATGGGACTCTTCCCAAACTTCTGCCAAGATTCCCTTGTGAATTTGGAAGTTTGGGGAGGAAGGGGAGAGGGGAGAGAGGAGAGGGAGAGATGGGAGGAGAGAGAGAGAGAGAGAGAGAGAGAGAGAGAGAGAGAGAGAGAGAGAGAGAGAGAGAGAGAGAGAGAGAGAGAGAGAGAGAGAGAGAGAGTTTGTATGCATAAGGACACATACAGATAAAGGACAGAGGTCAGTCAGTCTTAAGTGTCATTTCTTAGAAGCCAAAAGCATTGTTTTTTGAGCTAGGATCTCTTACTGAAACCTGGAGCTCTATTTAGGAGATACTATGTTGGTGGAAAGCTCTAGGGATTCACACATTTCCACGCCCCCAGTGCTCGAGTTACAAGCTTGTTCTGCCATACCTGGCATTTTATGTGTGTTCTGGGAATCCGTCTTGGGTCCTTATGCTTGCATGACAAACATTTTACTGACTGAACTATCTCCATAGGCCCCCCTGTTCAAGCATTACTCCCAAGGATGCTGTTGTGTGTAGACAGTAAGCAGGAAAAGCAGAGACAGTAAAAAGGCTTCTACCTGGGTAATCCAAGCACTCAGACTTGTTACAAACATCACATAAGCTAATAGCAATTAAGTCCTAGAGACTGGCATTGAAATGTCTAGCCTTTGATACCAACTTCTGAGCTCCAAGGCTACTGGTTATGCTTGGGCAGTGACTCTGTAGGAGTTTGCTGGACCCACTGTTGTACTCCTTTGAGCAGAAGTGTTTGCTCTGGGGAATTTGTCCTGGGGGTTACATTAAATAACCTTGATACAGTTTTTTTTTTTTATAACCCCAGTTCTCATAAGTAGGTAGTGGTAGAAGTTTTTAGGAGTAAGACTTTGTGAAGCAAAACGTAATGAATGGCTCAAGATGGCTCTTACTGAACTTGTGATATCACACCAGAACTCTCAGCCCTGCACAGTGGTGTGTACCTGCTTGGGATCACTGTGTCTTCCTGGATAACTCTTTGTGGGCTTAAGGTCTTTGGGCAGGGACAACAGAAGGCACAGGGAAGAAAACAGAGCAGCAGACTTTGGAACTATCTACAAGTGCTCTCTTTGTTTTCTACAGCAGTACTTTGTACCCTCAGATTTGGGTTGGTTTACCAATATTATTTTCAACTATCTTAGAAAGTTAGTTGATCTTGGACAGAGTAAGACCCAACCATCTTATTACAAATAGGCTGCAGCTAATGGAAAAGGGGATACCCCATTCATAAACTATTCTTATGTTTGGCTATCTGTTCTTTTTTCATACTCAGCATAGTCTCAGGTCTATGAGTCTCAGGAAAAACCCATTTCTCTGAAAGACTATTTGGAATCCCTCTCAACCATCTCAAGATTAATGTTCACAAGGGGTGGAAAACTCTTCTGTTAATACATTATCTTTTATTGATAGATGTTATGTGTATAAATGATGGGTTTATTGTGACTTTTTATACATGCATGTAACATACGAATTGGTTATATCCATCTGCCAGTCTCTTCTCTTTTTCTACTGTAGTAAGGGCATGTTTTCCCTCTCATCCTAAGCTCCTGGAATAAAGACTCATGAGACTCAAAATAATTTTACAAATACCTCAGCCATATAGCCAGACTCTTCTCTGACTAGCTCATAACTTAAAATAACTCATTTATACTGTTACATTCTGCCACGTGGCTGGTTAATTGGGTTCAGGCACTATGCATCTGTCCTTTTCATATCTTGCTGGCTGAATTTTGTGCACGGCTCTATCCCAGAATCCCTTCTTCCTGCCTTATGTCCCACCTTCTATTTCCTGTCTCAGCTATAGGCCATAGGTTTCTTTCTTTCTTTCTTTCTTTCTTTCTTTCTTTCTTTCTTTCTTTCTTTCTTTCTTTCTTTCTTTCTTTCTTCCCCCAAAACAAGATTTCCCTATGTAGCCTTGCCTGTCCTGGACTCACTTTATATACCAACTGGCCTCAAACTTACAGAAATCCACCTGCCTCTTCTGTTCTGAGTGCTTGGATTAAAGGCATGCATCACTCTGCCTGGTTAGGCCATAGGTTTTTTAAATTGACAGATGTTACATCATATAACACACAAGAAATTCCTTCTACAATTCCTTTTAGTCCAATATTTCTCTCCTCTATTATCTAATCCAGAGGATGATTTTGGTCCCACTCCTCAAATTTAATCTGTTAGTAGGCTTCCTCATCTACTTCACTACCTCACTAGTCACCAATATATTAGTAACTTACCTTTTTTTTTGTGACTAAAGACTTGACATAAGAACCTAGGGAGGCATATTTTGACTCATGGTTTCAGGGTCCATGGTTTCCTGGTCCCATGTCCTTAAGCATTTCATCATGGTGGTGTGTGAAAAACTGTTCTATTCTTGATAGACAGGAGGCAGGCAGTACTACAAGAAGGAGCCAAAGGTAAAAAATTTCCTAGGGCTCATCCCTACTTATCTACCTTCTCTAGGTAGATAGTTTTTATGATTTCTCAAGATAGTTCCACCAGATGGAGAAGAAACATTCAAAATATGTGTCTCTGGAGGCCATTTCATACTCAGCCTGTAACATCTGTCACTCAATTCATTTTCCTTCTTTCCCAGACCTAGCTGCAGGTTCTGATGGCTCTAGCAGTTATCTCGAACCTTTCTCTCCTCTTTGTTGTTGTCCTCCCCTCCTCTCCTCTCCTCTCCTCTCCTCTCCTCTCCTCTCCTCCCCTCGCATTTCCTCTCCTCTCCTCCCCTCTCCTCTCTCTTCTGTTTTCTTTTGGTCTGTTCTATTCTCCTCTCCTCTTCTTTTCTTGTGTGGAAGATAGTTGAGCTCCCCTAACTAGCCTGTCAACTTCCAGTCTTGGTCTTCCATTTAAAAAGGTAATATTTAGTTTATGATATACCACTCCTAAGAGCCACCCAATGCTTCCTATTGCTCTTTGGAGTAATGCCAGTCTCTTCCAAAGGCCTGTGGATGTGGCATGAATCCCCAGACAGTCTCTGTAACTTCATTTCTGGCTGGGCTTCTTCCTGCCTCTCAGCTCATTCTCATCCTTTCTTTTCCCAGGTCCCACACCACCTGCTAGAAGGTTCTTCCCCAAGTACCCAAGTGAAACAGCACCCTGCCTTCAATTACTCATGTCATTTTGTTGATACACTTCTTTCTGCTCACTCATTTGTAATTTCAATATATATTTCCATCTATTTTTTTGTCAATTGTCTACCCCTCAGGCCTCATTATAGCCTGTGTTTGACTCATTTACTTGCTACAGAACTCATCTAAATATGAGTGCATATGAAAGCATATGCGAGTGTATACAAACATGAGTTTGTGTTTGCGTTGTTACCTACATGTTTAATAGATACAAACATACACATGTTCATGTATAAATGGAGATTTATCTAAATGGAACCAGCACTGTCCTCCGTTCCCATCAGCAGATGAGTACATTGTTCCTGGGTTGCCACTTTATTCCTCACAGTGTCTAACTACTGCTTTAAGCGCTGTTATCGCATCAAAAGTTGTTTGTTGAGCCTTGCAAAGTAATAACCGTGGGCGTGTTTCTTCTTTTATTTAGAAGACTAATGGCTGCTCCCTTCCCCTGTACATCCTAATGAGAACAATTAAATCGCCATTAGGAGAAGAAATGTGTGAACAAAAGGCTGATGTCTTGATCTCTCAAATGGGCATGTGTTCTGGGGGAGGGATGGGTGAGAAGAATTTGTAAGAAACCTGAAGCTTTCCTGCCTGTGTGGATGTAAAGGATGTCATGGGCTTGGCTATCCCCACAACTATTGTCTGCAGAACGGTGCTTCACACAGGCTTCCTGAGTGTTTATGAAAGGGTGGTTTGGAGGAGTAACCAAGAGAACCATATACCATTTAAGAGGGCTTCAATGTCCTCTTCACAGCTGCCCTGCGGTCTCAACTATTAGCAAATACACCATGAGCAATATATGTCATGACATGTAATGATGGCTATATCATTAGACATATCAGGTGGACATTAGAGTAAAAAAAAAAGAAGCCGACCAAAACCTGCCTCCAGATGACCAAGTTCTGCATCTCGGGTATTCCTGCTGCTGCATCTGTCCTTTAACTACCCTTCTTATTTGTCAATTTTGCAGAAACTTGTCAAGTAACCGGCTCACCACACTCTCCTGGCAGCTCTTCCAGACGCTGAGTCTTCGGGAATTGTAAGTTCGGAATTGAAGACTTTGTCCAGGTGGCGGAGTGCTGGTAATGGTTTGGTGGGAAGGAGTGTCAAACACTGGGGCTACCTGGTGGCTAGGCTATTTGGGTTGGATGACATTGAACATACCATGTTCAGTGATGGTGACCCACCTCATCTCTGGGCTTGTCTTCCAATGGTTTTACCAAGCACACTTTGTTTCAAAAGACAGAATCTCAGTTTTTATCAGCATTTGGTTTTGTGATCTGCAGGTAATCAACAGTAACAGTTAATATTCATAATAATAAAGATATCAAGCAGTTCTAGTAAATAACATTTGCTCTACATAACTTTGTAGCTTTATCAGGTATGCTTTTGCTTACATGAGCTTTGATTTACCATAACAAGAGTCATGGGAGGTAGGTTGTGGACTCTGAGTCCTAGAAACCAACTCAAGAATCATCTACTGTTTCATTGATAAGGATTTGCATAGTTGATACTTGAACATGACCTTCCAGCTTCAGACAATATGGACTTCATAGTGCTGATGATCTCCTGTCTACTTATTTGGCTTGATGTCTAGGTATTCTGAGCATGGGAGAGGGCATATATTTATTTTTTCTGCATGTGGACTGCTTGGCTTTGCTGCATTCCAAGGTTGATCAATGCACTCCGACCCTAGCCAGCCATCTTATGCAAACAGATGTTGACTGGATGAGTGAATATTCGTGACCACTGCTGGAGAAAATAACTCATGTTGCTGTGTGAGTCATCAGGGTCATCTCTGCGCATGAAGGACAATGTATTATGTTGAGGGAATAAATCAAGGAATAAATTGAAAAGGAATTGAGGCATGGATGGAGTTAGGGAGTCTGAAGTTTTAGAGACACTGCTCATGTGTTCCTTTTTACTTGGTGACTCAGATCCAAATTCCCTGTCTGTGATCACAGTGTTTAGCAAGAAGCAATGGCCTAAGATGTCTGCCTTGGCTATGGGCCTTTTAGCTTCTTTTTCCACCTACGCAGACCTATGTTCATGGATATGTTATAACCTCAGTTTTTCAGACCAGCTTATATAAATGAGACTGTTTACACCCAGTAACTCATTACCCCTGGAAAACTTCTCATATGATTCTTGTCCTTATGGCTTGATTGTTTGCATGATACTTTTCAAAGCCATGCCAGGGATGGCTAGAGAGAGGTCATCACTTTGAGGGTGTTGTTAACTAAGATCTGTGGTAGTTGCAGTGTTTAGAAGGTAAAAAGAGAAGAATTAACAGTTTTAGTTTAGCCTGAGCTACACGAGCTACAGGTTAGTCAGTGTGGCCTGCACAGTGAGGTCTACTGTAAGGAATTGGACAATATTATTCTATATTGCTTTCCTTCCTTAGAATTGGGTCCCTCCCTGCCAGGCTACTCCTCTGGTACTCTGGTATGGACACCAGTAGGCCTACTGATCAGAGTTCTTGGTCCCATTTGGTTGAGATCTAGATGGACACAGGTAGCACTTCCTACAATGGCTAAAGGAAGGTAAACACATTCTAATTTATAAAACATTCTCCCCAAATGACTGTGTCACGGACCTCTCACATCATGGCTGTTGTACTTGATGCATTCTGTTCACTCCCATCTTGAACTACATGTAGCTTAATAGAAGACCTTAGGGGTAAATTGGCATGGTCACTACAGTGGTTGCTATCACTAATTTCCAGATTGCTCCTTTGTGCCTAGCACTGTGACAAGTAATCTATTAAATTATGTATGACATTTTATTTAATCCTTTAATTTAATGACAATTTTGTAAGGTAGGAACTCTCATTACCACTCCACACTGGAGGACACTGAATCACTGAGTAAGGGAAGACTCTTGTGTCAGGTCACCCAGTATGTAAAACGGTTAGTGTGCAGACTCAAAACCCGGACCACTGTGCTTATCTGTCTTCCATCGTTTTTCAACCTATTTTATGTTCTGCCACAAGTGTGTGGCCATGACTCTTTGCTAGGTTTCTCTCTGTATCAGTTACATTTTTATTGCTATGGCATGGCTAAGTTATAAACTTGCTTTTCTCAGACCAGTGGGTAGAAATGAAACTGACAAGACACAGCTTAAGAGAGGATGGGTTTGTTTTAGCTTACAGCTTGAGAGGATATTATCCGTCATGGCGAACATGGCATGGCAGCATGAGTGTGAGAGAATTTCTGTAGTCAGGAAGCAAGGAGAGATGAGTACCGATGTTCTGACTACTGTCTCCTTTTCAGTCAGCCCAAGACCCCAACCCACATAATGGGGACAGACACATTTAGGGCATGTCTTATCTCCTCAATTAACCCAGTCTACAGGCTCCGTCACTGATAAACCTAGAGGTGCGTCTCTTTGGTGATGCTGAATCCAGTCAAGTTAAAATGATGAAGAAGGGAGTCCAGTTGCTTTTCTATTTCTGAGAAAAAAAGCCCATGAGCAATGCAGCTTACCAAAGGAAGGATTATAAAAGGAAGTGTTCAGCTGGTCATGGTGGTGCACACCTTTAATCCCAGCACTCGGGGAAGAAGAGGCAGGTGGATCTCTATGAGTTCAAGGCCAGCCTGGTCTGTGAAGTGAGTCCAGAACAGCCAAGGCTACACAGAGAGACCCTGTCTCAAACAAAAACAAAAACAAAAACAAACAACCCCCCAAAACCCAAAATCAAAACCAACAAAACCCACAAAACCAAAAATAAAACAAAAAACTCCAAAAACAGAAACAAAACAAGCAGAAATTAAAAAAAAAAAAAAAAAAAGACACCCGCCCCCCAATAAAAAGAAGGGCTTATTTGGGGCTTCTAGATCTATGGATATGAACTCATCACCAAAATGGCATGGAGCATGGCAGCAGGCTGGCTGGCACAGTAGGGCACTACATAGAGTAACAGCTGTGATCTAACACCCCAAAGCACAAGCAGGAAGCCAAGGGAACACCTGGGGATAGTAGTGGGCCTTTGAAACCTAATCCTACCCCAGTGACAAACCTCTTCCTACAAAGCCATACCTTCTAACTCTCCCCAAACAGTCACCAAGTAGGGACCAAGATTTTAAGTGCCTGAGACTTTTGCGGGGTCACCTCATTCAAGCTACCACAAAGCATAATGCCATCAAAGTGATTGGGGGCAGAAGGTCTCTCTTTTCTTGCATTTAGTTCTC
The DNA here is from genome assembly GCF_903995435.1 of Acomys russatus. Taxonomy (NCBI): domain Eukaryota; kingdom Metazoa; phylum Chordata; class Mammalia; order Rodentia; family Muridae; genus Acomys; species Acomys russatus. The sequence continues at coordinate 33,353,764 of NC_067143.1, read as the reverse complement.
CTAGGATCCTTGCTCCTTCTCACAGTGGAGGCCAGAGACGGTGTGCCCTAAGAAGATGTCAGGGTCTGCTAAAGGCTGAATTATTGAGAAAATGTTCAGTGTTCTTTCTAAGAAATCATTGGATGTGAAATCAATGGTGTGCTGCCCCGGTGACCTGCTTCATGGGGATTTAGAAACAGTTGTTCTGTGGATATATATTTAAAGAAAATGTCACATTTCTCCCAGAGGATCATGGGATTCTGCATTCATCTTTTCCTGGGATCAATACACCGGTGAGCTAGATGTGACTTATGGAGGGATGAAGACATTCCTTGCAGTGTGAGTCAGCGTGCGAGTGCCACCGTGTCCAAACAGTATTTTATTTCTGTCATAGTATTAAATCAGAAAAAAATTATATTGGTGGATGAAGAAGCCCCTCTCTAAGGAGCAATCACCCTGGTAGGGGGTCTTTTTTTTTTTTTTTTTTTTTTGAGGAAGAATTGAATGCTGAGAGTGGAAAATTTATCTTTGGGCTGGAAGGGGGCCTGAATATTGGCTCTTTGCTGTGGCTATGATTAAAATCCAAACAATCTCATTTTCTGGCAAACGGAAGAGGGGGTAGGATTTTCTTGTCTGACTTCTTGATTAGTTCATGTGGCGCCATCTGCCATAAGCCATCTAGACTGCCAGAGTCAGCTTGATGGCGCCTGTGGGATAGAGTTTGGGGATGTGTCCAGTGTTTTCAGATAGAATGTTGGCCTTGTAGGAGAGGGTAGCCAGGAGAGTCACAAGCCAGCCATGTGAGGCTTCCAGTGGGTGTCTGCAGAAACAAGTAGGGCAAATGGGTGTATTTAACCATTTTCTAAAAGCATGTTTCATTCTACCATGTAAGCTTTTTTTTGGAGTATTTGCCATGCCCCAACCAGCCTCTCTCTTACCACACAGTTCTTGATGTATCAACTGATGGTAAAATTGATACAGCTGAGATTCCTCATCAGAAGGGCTGAGTATGCACTACATTTCCATTTGGGAAAGGAGGAAAAAAGGCACTCACTGAGTTAGGAATATATAGAGGGCCCTGGCTCATCCCTGAACTTACCCCCACAAGGGAGTTGTTATAATAACCTGTTTTGCAAATGAGGGATTCAAGGCGGAGCCAAATTAAATAAATTGACCATGATCACATGGCTGGTGAATTGGTAATATGAGACTAATATGATTTTTAGGATGAACACCACCTGCAATCACTGTTTCCAAATTGTGTTCTCTTTCTCACCCCTTAACTTAGTGCCTTACCCTGAATGTGTAGCTTGTCTTCCTAGCAGGCAAGATGGCATCCCTGACTGGAGCCATAGGGAAACCCAAATCATCTGAGTTCTTGCTGTGTGCCAAGACCCTTCCCATACTCTTACTTTTGTGAGGACTTTTGGCTAGCATCTGACTCAGTCTCCCTTCAGCTCAGGAACTGCCCTTCTCACAGGACAAGCTGAGTGTATGTTTTGAGCTTTGCTGTGAAATAGCCAGCATTATTTCAGTTGTAGATTTGATGGAATCTGGCTTGGCATTGTACTGTGCTCAGGAGTTTCTAGTTAAGGCAAGATGCTACTATGGTTTTTTTTTTTTGTTTTTGTTGTTTTGTTTTTGTTTTTTGTTTTTTTACCCTGAAACTGGAACTGTCTGTCCTAAAATCAGAGCAAGATTCTGAGAGATTATCTTAGAGATAAAGGATGAATTAGGAAGAAAAGATGCTTGGGTTCTGAATCCCATGGTACAACTTCAGCAGTGCCAAAGGCACCAGAGATATATCAGCCCACAACATAGAAACTCTCCACAAAAACTCTGAGGACCATTAGTGCATCTTGAGCAGGCTTCTTTTAATACCCCACAGGCATAGAGCAAATGTGATTAAAATAGATTGGAATATTTCATTTTCTTAAAGCAAAGTGATAATTACCTCTGTTGTAATTTGCAGATTTAATCGACTTGGTAAAATGCTAGCTCAGTGTTGAAGAAGGTTGGGCTGATCCTGGGCACCATCCTTCCTCCTAGTCTTGATTGTGATCACATTGAAAGCTCTCAGAGAAGACACCAAGCAATTCCATCACTAATGCTATCGTTATGGTGGCAGTTCCTGGCTTCTCTATGACTCACTTTTAATTCACAAAACATATAGACACGTATTAGCACTAATGTAGAGAAACAATGTGGACACACTCATCCCCATCTTATAGATTTTAAAGTTGGGTCTTAGAGTCCCATTTCTGATAGCTGCTTTATTAAGTCACTGCAAACCTGGAAACTCCAAGACAACAGAAATGCTTTTTTTGGTTCATCATTCCGAGGCTATAAGTCTGAGTTGAGTTGTCACCAGAGCCTCTCTCCCTTCAGAGGCTCAGGGGACAAAGCCTTCTCTGGTTGCCAGATGCTGGTTGCTGCTGGTGCTTTTGGGCTTGTGGCAGCATCCCTTGTACCACCTACCCCATGGCTGACATCCATGTCTCCTTGTCCATTAGCCTTGTGCGGACCCTTTCTAAAGATACCAGTTCTTGGAGATGGGTGTAGGACCCACCCCAAATCAGAATGATCTCAATCCTTTATCCTTACCTTGTTCCTGTCAACAAACAAGGTCATATTCATATGTCCTGGTGGTAGGACGTGGACATATCTCTTTGGAAAGCACAGCTAACAGAGTTAGCTCAACTTGCATCTTTTATTTATGCACTTTTCACACAGTCTGTTATCTTCAGGAGGCCTAGGCTGTGCCCTTTGTCTGGTGGCAGTAGCCTTACCTTTGCTCATGCAGGTCTCCTCCCTCTTCTGTATAATCTGGACCTGGCGTTGTACCTGGCAGTGATGATGATACAGAGGGTAGAAGGAAACCACCCTAATGATGACTGGAGGGGAATCAATGTTTTCTGAACACAGAGTCATAGCCTTGGCTGATCCTGTAAAGTGTTCTTTTGTGCCTGTGCCTGAATGAGGCTGAGTTAATCTGTGCGAACTCCCCAGGGCCCTACGATTAGGCCTTGGGCCATCTTGAGGCCAGGGCTGGGCACCAGTAAACTGTACCCTCAAGCAGTTGCTGCTGTATTATTCATGGGGCCTCTTGCATTATTGATGGAGCACAGAGCATGGCTCTAAGCTTGGCAAGTCTGCCCCTGCAGCTATGGCTGAGACTCCTCTGCTGAGCCCTGATTGTGTGGGAGAAGGGAACCACTGTGCCTAGCTTAGAACGAGGACTTTTGTGCCTCTATGTTTTGCCAACCTTCTCTTGTCTGGATATAAAAGTGATTGTGGATTGGATCCATGGGACATACAGGGTGCCACTGTTTGGAACTTCAAATGCATTTTGCCAGGTGTGTCTTCCCAAGAGGAGGAGTCCCCCAAGACCCCTGGGTTCCAGTGCAGTTCCTAGCAGACTCTGATGAACAGCATAGCACCAGATCTTCAGATGCATCCCTTTTGCTGGACCAGGCTGTATAAGCAGAGCCAGGGAGGAAAAGGGTGGAAGGAATTGAGCTGTTTCTGAGCCAGTGCCTGGCAGCAGCTGTGGCATATCCCAGACAACTCAGCTGAACTCTCTTGCCAGCCTCAGGACACTTTGGCATGGGCTGCCTTTTGGGCCACTGAGATTCTGGGTTGTGTCTGCACATGGGATCCAACAAGAAGTTGGATTGTATTATGCTCTATGTGGGTTGAGGCTACACTGCTCAAGCTCCTCGCTTGTCTAGCCTTCTCAACGCAGGTAAATAATTTGTAGTTTTCCATCTATTTAATAACGAATGGCTGCATCTTGTCAAGTGAGCAAGCCTGGGCAAATCCAGGCTGACCTGGTTCAGTTTGCTCATCTTGAAGCATCTGGACTCTTAAGGTCATTCAGTCGGGTTACCAGGCCTCTCCTCGGGTGTCTGCGTGAGGAGCCCAAATCATTCCTTTCCAAAGGCTGCCCTCTTTTACATAGACTAAACACTGATCTTGATTTTCTGCCTTCCTAAGGATGTCCTAAGGATCAGGTATTCCTGCTTTCCCTACACTGTTTCCTTCTGAAGGTTAAATGAAGTCACGTGTGTAGGATACTATGACAAGAATAGTAGAAGCAGTGTACGCATGTAAATGAGCACGTGGAGCCCCGAGGTCAGCCTGTCAGTCCTCAGGTGTTGTAGACCTTGCTTTTTGGGATGGGGTTTTTGTTTGTATGGGACTCACTAATCACTAATTAAACTCCAGAGATTCTGGTTCTGCTGCCCTAGTGTTAGTATTATGAGTATTTGCCACTGCATCTGATTTCCCCCATGGCTCCTGGAAGGCTCAAGCTCAGGTTCTCACGATTGCACAAGACTCACTCCATCAGCTGGCCCATGTGACACATGCCCACATTTGATGCTTTCTCTTATCTCTCTTGCACATGTTTCTCTTCTCCATCTTCTTTCTCAGCCCCATAGACATCTCACAGAGTCCCAAGGTCAGCTCCTCCAAGGCTTCCAGACCCCTCCAGGACCATGGCCTCTCCCTTCCCTTCCCTGACTTTCATCGCTTCTGTCTTCCATCTCTTATTGTCTACTTTTGTTTGCTGTCACTTCAACGTTTCTTCCCCTGGTTGTTTTCAATCCTCTGGAGACCAACGGCCCATCTTTCATAGCACATTTCCTTCCTCTTCATTTTTTTTTCCTCTGTCTTTTACCATTTCTGTTCCTTTCTACTCCGGCAACACATCAAAGGGTGCCTTGCTATGTTCGTGTTGTCTGCAGATTGCTTGTTGTCTCTCTGTCACCAATTGTTGTCACTGCACTTAGGTGGTGGGCCACAGAGACCTGGGATAGAGTCCACAAGATCCTCTTAGGTGAAGGTAGGAGGTGAGGTGACTTGTGCTTTCATAATGGCCTTGAGACATCATTTGTCCTTTTACTCTTATCCTCTCCTGAGAGGACAGTGGGGATTTTTAGAGACTGCATGGCATGAAAGCAACACTGCCTTGACGACCAGTAGAATCTGTGATGTGTGCATTTCCCTCAGCTTCAAGTTTTTTATTCCTTTATCTTAAAATGTTTTAAATTAAAATATAACCACATCACTTCACTCCTTTCCTTTCATTCTCCCGAGCCCTCCCATGATCCCTTTTTACTCCCTCTTAAATCAATGTCTTCTTATTCTTTTATTATTATTGTTACATTTACCTATATATGCATAAACATAACTTGCTGAGTCCGTTTTTGTTGTGTATATGCTATTTTGGGTCCGACCGCTCTGTATTAGATGAATCCTGGGGGAGGGAGGGGAAGGATCATCCCTTGGAGAGGTCAATTCTTGTTCTGTCAACAGTCATTAACTGCCTGCAGTTCTTCGTTTTGGGATTGGACCTGATGAGATTCCCCCTTTTTGTTTTAGCATATCTATCAATATTGTCATTGTTCAGGTCTTGTTTAGGGAGGCTTTTATGGGAGATGCAACCTCACAGCAGATTTCTTAGTCCCCTGCTTCTTATAATTGGTCTGCCCCTTCTTCTTCAGTGGGCCTTTGGTGTAGGAGCCATGTTGTAGGGTAGGTCTCATTCATGGCTCATTGATTTCTGTATTGTGTCTAGTGGTGGTTTCCTGCAATAGTCTCTATTTGCTGTGAAGAGAAACTTCTTTGATGAGAAGTGAGAGCTACATGTGTCTGTGGGTATAAGGATACGTTTTAGAATGTAGTTAGGAATTAGGCTGGTTTAGTAAGGGTAGTAGGTTCTCTTCTACGATTTATGACCTTACTATTCCCAGGGAGTTGGCTAGGTTTCTTGTCCCAGGCATGATTTCCCCTGTTGTGTGGGCCTTAAGTCCAATTAGACAGCTGCTGGTTATCACCAACATATGAGTGCCACTATTGCACCTTTGGGAATATCTTGCCATGTTGATCATTGTTGTGATTGATAGGCATCACAGCTATATAGGATTATTGATTGATTTACTCATCTGGTAACTTGCATAGTACCTTTTGGTATTATGGAAGATAGATTGCAGGAAGGAGGCTTTCAGGCTAGAACAGTGGCTCTTAACTTTCCTCATGCTGAGACCCATTGATATGGTTCCTCATGTGATGACCCCCAACCATGAAATTATTTTGTTGCTACTTCATAACTGTACTTTTGTCACTGTTATGGGTTATAATGCTGTGATCCACAGGATGAAAACTGCTGGATTAGATCTAGCTCCAGATATCTAAGTCCTGTGTCCTACGTGTGTGGTGTCTTCTTCAGTAGGGGCTTACCTTCGACCTCTGAGAGGCAGCCAAGGGCAACATCAATTGTCTGTATTGTTTTGCGAGTCCCTAAGCCACAACTCAAATGGGGTTTCTCATGCCTGGTTCTGGGTTTTTTTTTTTTTTTTCAGCTAGTCTGTACCTCTTGTGGGAGTATTGTCATCAGAAGTGACATAACTTTGCTTCATACATAAGTATTATTTTAGGGCAATATAAAGGGATGTGATTCTTTAAGGTTTTTGTCAAACAACCTTGGTATTATTTGTCCCTCCTTCTTTCTTCTCTTTTTGTATTGACTTCACCATCCCTTTCCAATGACAGCCTCTTCTGCATTTTTCTTATTCTCTTTTCATATTACCTATATTCCATTCTTCTTCCTTAAACTCTCCCCTTTGCTCCTAAATGGTCTTTTTATACTTTCCTGGTTTCTTCAGTTACTCTGTGCTGTTTACTCACATTTGAAGATTTAAAGCTATGAGCCACAGATGAGAAAAAAACTTGTGGTTTTTGTCTTTCTGGGTCTAGGTCACTTACTCAATATAATCTTTTATAGATTCATTAGTTTACTTGCAAGTTCCAAGATTTCATTTTTCTTCACAATGAATAGTATTCCATTGTGTTTATATACCACATTTCTATTATTCATCCATTTGTTGAAAGACATTTAGATTATTTCCACTTCTTAGCTATTTTTAATAGAGCAACTTTGAACATGGCTGAGCAATATCTGTGGAATAGGCTGTCGAGTGCTTTGGCCATATGCCACGGATGGTATAGCAAGGTCATATTGTAATATATTTTTTTAGCTTTTTGATGATTCTCTATAATAACTTCCAAAGTGGTGTTACCAGATTTTATTTCCACAAACAGTAAAGGAGTGTTCTCTTTTCCCACATCATCACTAGCCTTTGTTGTCAGTTATTTTGTTGGTCTTAGCCATTCTGACTTTATGATTGTGGTGAGACAAAAATCACATGGTCACATTTAATAGATGCAGAAAAAGCCTTTGAGAAAATACAACATGCTTTCATGATAAAAGTCTCAGAAAGAGTAGTATACCTCAGCAAAAATAAAGACTATATATGACAAATTCACATTTGTCATTATCCTAAATAAAGAAAACCTTGAAACAACTCCATTTAAATCGAGAACAAGATGGCTGCCCTCTGTTCCCACTTCCTTCCAATATAGTACTCAAAACACTACCTGAAGTAATGAGGCAAGAGGAAGAAATTCAAGGGACACAAGTAGGAAAAGAAAACAAATTATCCATATTTGCAGATGATATAATATTATATATATATATATAAGAGATCCCTCAAATTGCATCAGAAAACTTTTAGAATTAGTAACAAAAACAATTTCAGTGAAGTTGCAATATATAAAACCAACTTATAAGAATCAGTAGACTTTATATTAACCACCAACAAACACGCTGAGCCAGAGCTCATAGACACATTCAAATTTATAACATTCTTAGGAAAAAAATCTTGAATTTAACTCAACCAAGGAGGTGAAAAACTCTTCAGTGAAAACTTCTAATCTCTGAAGAGAGGAGAAGGATGCTAGAGAAAGGTAAAACACCTTATATTAATGGTTCAGTAAAATTATTATTATAAAAATGACCATCTTACCAAAAGCAATTTCAGTTTCTAGGCAATCCCAATTCAAATACCCTCAGCATTCTTTATGGGAATAGAAAAAAATAAATCCTAAAATGTACATGGAATGAGACAAAACCCTGGATAGCCAAAGCAATTCTGAGCAAAACAACCAGTACTGCAGGGATGGCCCTTACAAATTACAAGGTAAATTATAGAGCTATAACAATAAAAACAATATGGAGCTAGAATTAAAATAGAGATGCAGACCAATAGAACTTCTGTTCCACATGTAAAAGAATAAATTTATATTCACATCTATCACCCTGCAGAAATATCATCTCCAGGTGGATAAGAGGTCTCATTTTGAAACATGAAATGTTAAAGCAGCTAGAAACACATAGGCACTACCCTACAAGGTACAGGTGTAGAAACGGACTTTTTGAGTAGGATTCTAATAGTCAGAAATTAAAGCCAACAATTAATGATAGGATCTCGTATGATCAAAACAAACCAAAACAAAAAACAACAAAACAAACAAACACACAAACAAAACTCCAAACCCCTTTCTGTAAGAAAGAATCAATCAATCCCACAGAGTGAGAGAGAAGCTCTGCCAGCTATATATCTGGCAGAGGATTATTATCCACAATAGACAAAGAATTAAAAACAACTACCACTACCATCACCACAAAAAACAAAACAAAACAAAAAAAACAGAATCAAGAAAATAAATGATCTAATAAAAAAATGGACTGTGCAATTGAACAGCAAGTTTTCAGTAGAAGAAAAAAAAAATGGCCAAGAAACAGCACAAAAAGTATTATATGTCCTTAGTAATCAGGTAAATGAAAATTGTAACAGCTTTGATGTTTCATCTCACCTCTCAAAATGGCTGTTTTAATTTTTAATGTGGTAAATAGTGATGGACAGAACCCACAAATACTATTGGAGACCCCCCCCCCAGGAAAAGTATAAATGTGAACAGGAAATATGAGAGCCAAAGTTCCAGAACATAGGCCCAGGCCCTGCCAACCAGCCTAGCTGATACCCACATGTGGTGAGAGAAGATGCTCCTCTCAGGAGTGATGTGGCTCCGTGTCAGCTCACTGGGTCTGAGTTTCAGCACTGCATTGGCTAGATTCTTTGAGAAATGCACATACAATACAACTGTATGTGGGGAGCCCGTGTTTATAAAAAATATCATAACTGGTGACCTGAGCCCCAGCTCTTAGCTTCAGTGACTTCCTCACGGCTCTGTGGACAAATTGCAAACTTCCCACTGTGCTGGTAAACTCTATCACCGGCTTCTCCTTCCACCTCAGGTGCGCCTTCACATGAGCTCTGTGACTTGGCGAAACGGCTATCCTTGCCTGCTTCCTTCTACCTCTTCCCTTAGTCTTCTCGGCAAGAGGCTTAGAAGTCAGGGGAGGCTTTGGGTGGACCACTGAGCTCTACAACATTTGCCCAGGGAAGAGGCAGTGGGAAGTCTAACAACAGAGGTTTGTGTGAAAAGCTGGAGCATGGAGCATGTGTCTTAATTCCTCCGGTTAGTTATTTCTCTCATTGCTGTGACCAAATAAGTCATGGAAGCAATGGAGAGGGGAGATTATGTGGACTTATGGTGGTTTGAGGGTCCATCCCATCATGGTGGGAAGTTTATGATGATTAGGAGCACAAGACAGATGCTCACGCTGCATCCACAGTTAGGAAGCCGAGACAAGTGGTGATGCTCAGCTTGCCTTCTCTTTTTAAGTCAGTTCAAGATCTCTCTGTCCGTGGGATGGTTTCACCACATTCAGGGAAGTCTTCTATTCTCACCTATGCCCTTTACACCCAGCGGTGTGTCTCCGTGTTGTTTATAAACCCAGACATCAAGTGGACAGGGAAGATTAACCATTACAGCCTCCAGACAATAGATGGACATCCCCATTTGTGCAGGGACAATAGCGCTACCTGTTGAGATTGCTGTGAGAAGCAGATGCCAAGGAAACATCAGGTCCCTTCCCTTCCCATTTTATTTTTTCCAAAAGAGCCTGAAGAACAAGAAGTCGTGGATGTTCACAGGCTAAGAGGACAAAAAGCTGTGTCGTGATTTGTACATTCTACCTGTGCTGTCCTAGTCATCAGGAGCAGGGTTCCTCTCTCTGTCCCTCACTCCTTTCCTGCAAGCTGACAAATGCTGATGCATGCTTAACTATTTTAGAACTTGCCAGTTGTCAAAAATACCCAGTGCTTAAAAAAATATGCAGTGACCCAAGTGCCTTTCCTCCAGGTGCCAACAGATCGATCCCCTCAATAGACCAGAGAGAGAATCATGTTCCCCTAATGGCCCCAGCATTATAATTTAGCCGGTGTCCTTTAAGAGTTTGGGGATTGATTAGTGCTGTTCATCACTCTCCTAATACCCCAATGGAGGAGGGACGTGACTTATTCTAAGTTGAAAGGAGAATCTGTGGAGAACAAGGGCTTTGAACTTGACTCTCCCCGTCAGCCATTCTTCTCCACTGGGGTGAATGCTCCCAGAGGACAAGGACTGCCCTATTCATCTCTCTATTAACAGCATTCAACCACGGCCAGATACCGAACAGGTGCTCATTAAGGGAGTCATTGAATTCATGATGGAATAAAGCCGGTCCCAAATGGGCTTGGTATATATCTTGGAAATAGCTAACTACTTATTCCCCCAGTGGAAATGTGCTTGGAGGATCAGTCTTAAATACTGTGGATGCAGCAATACACAAATCAAGTTACATTTCTAGTCTTAATAGAGCTTAATTTTTTCCTACCTGGGGAGACAAAGAGACAAACTAATATGAATATTTAAGGCATTTCAAAATAGTAATAAATTCTAGACAGGAGAAAGTGGCTGGTGAGGGGATGGGCATTATTAGGACAGGGTTGTGTGGCCTTTGGTATCAATGTGGTCAGGGAATGCCTTACAGTTTCTTAGTGAAGTGACGGGGACCAGTCTTACAGATATGTTGGGAGGGACCTTGACAGGCAGGCCAGGCAGCAAGAGCTAAAGCTCTGAGGCAGGTCTAAACCAGTCACACTAGCGAGCTTACACAGCAAGGTCAGCAAGATCAGTGTGGCTGCGTAAGGGCAGAGGGTGTGGCAGGAAGTGACATAATAGGATGATGGAGAAGCATAGGTTGAGTATGGCTTTGCTGATGATGGGGCAGTGGATGACATCAGGAAGGAGATGGAGGAACCCAGGGTTCATAGGGCTTTTTGAATTTCAGTGTAGTTGGAAGCCATAGGAAGGTTTTAAAAGGAAGCAGCTTGACACATGTAACAGGGTCCCTGCACAGTGACTTAAGGGAGGTAAAAAGTTTTTCACTGAAATTATAATTTTTACAACTATGTAAGTTCATGGACTTAATGTTATTTATTTATTATTTATTATTTTTATTACTTTTGTGACCTCACTTTGCTTCCTCTTTTTTACTATTATTAATAGTTTTATTTTATTTTCATGTGTTTATGTGTCTTTCTGTGTGTGTATGTGCATGTGTGTGGATATGTGTGTGTGTGTCTGCCTCTTTCTGTATGTTTGTGTTTGTGTGTGTGTGTGTGCATGTGGTGCATGTGTGTGTATGTCAGCATAAAGTATATGTGAGGATCTGTGTGCACCTACACGTAAATTATAGAGGCTGCTGTCAAGTGTTTTCCTTGGTCGACTCTGGAGCTCACCAATCCCAGCCATATTGACTAGGCAGCTTGTACTAGGAATCCCGTGTCTCTGCCTCCTGAGTGCTGCTGTTACACTGGGCCACCATGCCCACTTGGCATTTATGACATTTTATAGGTCCTGGAGATCCAAACTCCCATCCTCATGCTTGAATGACAAGCACCTTATCAGCTGAGCTACCTCCTCAGGCCCCATCTTTTATTATTTTTTGATTTTTTTATTGATGAATATTCATTGTACCTAGTGATGGGTTCCATTAACACAGTTTCTTTCAAGTGTAACATGTGTTTGGCCATATTCACTCCCAGATGCCCTTCTGTTTCTCCTCGTTCCCCCAGCAGGCTTCCTACTCTCTCATTCTTCCTCCAGCTTCTCTTCTGCTTTCGTGTCTGTCTCTTTGTCTTTGTCTTGTCTCTCTGTTTCTCTTTCTCTTTCATGTTCTTATCCATCTATATGAAGTCTATGATCCTTGAATGAGAGGAAACATGATGACTGTCTATCGGAGTCTGGCTTATTTCATGGAGGAGCAGCAGGGGCCCGTTGGCCTCAGCCCTGGGAGGGAGCTGGGCCATCCACCGTTCAGGGATTCCTTCCCCTCTCTTCTTGCCCGCAGGAGACTGGAGCAGAACTTCTTCAACTGCAGCTGTGACATCCGCTGGATGCAGCTGTGGCAGGAGCAGGGGGAGGCCCGGCTGGACAGCCAGAGCCTCTACTGCATCAGTGCTGATGGCTCCCAACTCCCCCTCTTCCGCATGAACATCAGTCAGTGTGGTGAGTGAGCATTAGAGCTGCCTGGTCTGGCCAGCATCCCACATACCCCAGAGAAGGAGCTGTGCCTCAGGCTGGGGCCTTCTTCCCTGCTGTTTCCACCCTTGACCTCAGTGGTGGATGCAGACCAGAAGGACCTTTTCCTTTCTTGGTCGTTCCTGTTGCTACTCTAAGGAAGGAATGCACAAAGGGGCCACGCACCATCTTGAGCACATCAGCCCCCCTTTCTCTCTGAGTCACCTGTCAATCAAATGCGAAGAAGAACATCTTAATGTGCGGCCTCAGCGCTTACTGTAGCGAGAGCTTCTGAGGTGTTTTCAATGACACAAGCTCTGGGCCCAGCCAGAGACCAGAGAGACCAGAGAATGAACCTGACACACACTAATTTGTGAGACCTAGGGCCCTAAGTTGATTGAAGCTGTAGGCTTGGTTGCTAGAATGGCATTCCGTGAACAGGTGCATCACTCACCCCATGCGGGGTGTAGGAACTTCCTGCTGTACGGGGTTCAGTTCTGAGTTCTGAGGTCTATGGAGTAGGGGCTGTGAGTCAGCTGGGGCTTGGGGTTATAAGTCATTGCTTCTCACATTGCTCTGACAAGAGCAATTTGAAGAATAAAGAATTGATTCTGCCTCATGTTTTGAGGGTATGGCCCATCATGGGGAGGGAGTCATGGGGAGGGAATCTGAAGCAGCTGGCTATGGCTACTTTGTACCCATAGTCAGGAAGCAGAGGGAGATGTATGTTGGTGCTTAGCTTGCTTTCTCCTTTTTATTTAGTTCAGGCTCCAGCCCATAGAATGGTGTCTTCCCACCCCAGTTAATCTAATCCAGGTCTTCCCCGAGGCATGCCCAGAGGTGTCGCTAGGTGATTTTAGAGCTTGCCAAATTGATATTAACCACCACAAGGGTCTCACATGAACTCAGGCAAGTCGTGTTAGAGTTGTCACAGTGGGCAAGGCAAGAAGTGCCACCATCTGCCTGGAGGCAGAGCTCCTCTGCAGACTGTCACCCGAGGTTTTATCTCCCTCTTATCTCTGTCCTTCCAGATCTCCCCGAGATCAGTGTGAGCCACGTCAACCTGACCGTCCGGGAAGGAGACAATGCTGTAATCACTTGCAATGGCTCTGGCTCTCCCTTGCCTGATGTGGACTGGATAGTCACTGGGCTGCAGTCTATCAACACCCACCAGGTAGGCATCCTACGACCAGGCCCAACAAGAGTTAAGGAATCAGCATCCCATAATTGTAAGGAGGAGGGGGAAATGGTGATTCTGTCCCTCAGGAAAGAAACATAGACTCAGATTCTGTCTAGATGTAGTCCTTTCTTGTCATTTTCATCTTTGCTACAGTGCTAAGCCTTCTGTTCTTCCTCATTTGGAAAGAAAAAAAAAAAAAAAGAAAAAGAGGACCCATTTTACCACTCACCACTCAGTATTAACAGGAGGATCACCTCAAGTACAAAGAAATCATGAAGATGGTCTGTGTGTGTTTTCAGTAGCTAGACTTCAATTGGCCTTTTACTTGTTCCTGGACGTATTTGGGGTTAGAAAAGGAAGCCATCCTTGTGTAAACAGTTTGGTTATTGTCTTCTGATTGGGGTTTTCAGACCAATCTGAACTGGACCAATGTACATGCCATCAACTTGACCCTGGTGAATGTGACGAGCGAGGACAATGGTTTCACCCTGACGTGCATTGCAGAGAACGTGGTGGGCATGAGCAATGCCAGCGTTGCTCTCACTGTCTACTGTAAGTGCATGCTATCATGGAGGACAGGCTGGGGACGGGGCAGGCCCATTGCTAGAGTTGCTCTAAAGACCTGCCTCTGGTCTTTCAACCAGGGCAGAAAGGCTGTCATAAGGCAAAACTAGAAAAAAAAAAAATACATGCTTGGACAATAAATCCAAGAAAATTTCCTTGCCCTTCAGCAGATGGTTTCATTTTCGAGGATCTTTTAAGTTGTCCCATTCTGCCTTTGGTGTCCCTGAACGGTCTCAGGAGGGTAGCTCCAGCTAAGATAGACCCAGGGAGCTTAAATAAAGACGCGTGCCTCTTTCCCTCTGTTGGCTGCTGGTGGGAGCTCACTCACACTTTTCAGAGCAGGGTGAGAAGTGGGATCCCTATCCTACTTCCTATTATGTTCTTCAGTACCCAGGAGACTCCGTGTCCTCGATATCAGCTTGCTTTTCCCCACAGACCCTCCACGTGTGGTGAGCCTGGTGGAGCCTGAGGTACGCCTGGAGCATTGCATTGAGTTTGTGGTGCGTGGCAACCCGACACCCACGCTGCACTGGCTGTACAATGGACAGCCACTGAGGGAGTCCAAGATCATTCACATGGACTACTACCAGGAGGGTGAGGTCTCTGAGGGCTGCCTGCTCTTCAACAAGCCCACCCACTACAACAACGGCAACTACACCCTCATTGCTAAGAATGCCCTGGGCACAGCCAACCAGACCATCAATGGCCACTTTCTTAAGGAGCCCTTTCCAGGTGAGACATATCCACATCTCTTCTGGGAGCTGGGGGTTGGTAGTTGGAAGGAATAAGCAGCACTGATGACCACAGCTATCGGAATAACTGAGCTCACTCTGGGACAGGGCAGGCCGCCATCTGTACTTTGTGCTGTCCAGGATGGCCTCGGTTTCCATGACTATCATGGCAACTTCCAGGTTTCCCTCTTGAAAACTCTGTTATCCATATAAAGATATAAAGATGCAAAGATGTCGTGCATGTAAGAGATAAAGTGCATTTATTAGGGAAATCAGGGGCTTTAGAGGTGGACGATATGGTAGAGAATCTTGGCCCGGTGTTTTACTTACCTGAGAATTCTATGCTGGATTTGAGAATATGCTTTTATGAAGCCTCAACCTCCTCAGCTGTGCAATAGACAAAGCACAAGTGCATTGTCCCACTAAGCATTTTATGGCTTTTGAACGAGTTAAGATGCAGGCTTGGTATGTGACGATGGCTCAGTGGGTCTTCGTTGCAGTGAACCTCAGAGTTGATCAGAGTCAACCTCATATTTAACAGATTGCTGTCTCAAACTTCAGCAGCAAGGCTTGCCTTGGAACTGGCATCCAGTCCTGGGCTCTCTTCTGCTCTTATTCCATGGTAACTAGTAGGAAAGTAGATGCTGCTGCCAGATTCCGAGGACACAAATGTGATACTGAGCGGAGCCAATATTTGCAGTTATGAAAGAACTCTGAACTTGGGGAGGTGATTCCATCTCTTTCAGTTTGTCCAAATACCTTCCTGAACTTGGAGAAGAGGAAAAGACCAAAAGAGGTTAAGGAGGGAGCCTGATGCAATATTTTTTTTTTTTGATAGGCTATGTGCTTGATAAGTTTCTGCCGTCGTGCCTGTGTTTCTTTCCTGACTGTTGTGATTTGTGCTGGGAACAGACTAGGAGACTTTCTTATCTTCAACCTCAGAAGTCAGAGGTTCAAAGGGGATAAAGGGTAGTTGGTGGATGGGTATCACACACTTCCAAAAATAGGGAGGCGTCAAAAGCTAGAACCATGCAACATCTGTTTTGAGGAACATGAGTTCATAGCTACAAATAACCATAGGGTTGTGGCTGTGGGAAGCTTAATTATCTCAATGTAAGGGAAGGAGCACTGGAGCTCCACAAGTGACGCCGGAGAAATGAGGCTTCATGTTGTCCTAAATGCTTGTCACTGAGGTCCAGGGAATGATGGAGCCATATCTCAGAAAAGGTTGAGAATGTGCTGATAATTGAGATCCTAGCAGTCTCTAGGCTTTGACCTCCCACCATCCCCCAGCCCAGTACTACTCAGATGTGTTCACAAAGAAGCGTCAAGGCATTCCCATCATGGACTGTAGTGAGATCTTTTTGGGTTGGAAGAAGAGTCCTGGCCTGCATTGTGGTATCAGAGGCTTTTGAATATGGAGATAATTTGCTCTCTCCTGCCCCAAAAGTTGGTGCCATAAAGAGGTAATATGGACCCCATATCTCACCTGCATCTTTACTCTGTGATGAGTAGAGTGAGGCAGCATTTCTGTTTCCAAAGGGAAGCTCTTGGAGGTCTGGAGAGAGCTCTGGGATATTAAGGAGGGCAATGAGCCACTCTGACCTCCTTCCTCCAGAGAGTATTCTCAAAGCTACAGGGCATCAAGGGCAATGGGTGATGTGCTGGACATAGCTATTTTTTAACCCTCTCCCCTTCTGGGAGAAAACAGTATCTCAGTAGCCTCCAGCCAGGTAGACATTGCCTCTGTACTTGCACATATATTCATGATAGCTGGCTGTCGATGCTCCCCAGGCTTGGTTCTCAAGGTTTCTAGACAAGCAGAGTCAGTATCACCTGGGAATCAGTTAAATGACTTAAAATTCAAATTCTTAAGGTCCCTTAGTTCTCTTGAGTCAGAGACTCTGGGGTGAGTTCTATCGAGATGGAGCTTTCCGTTCCCCAGGTGACTTTGACAATTCCTCCTTTGCAATCAGCTACCATTAGCAATTGGTGGCAGCTCAGGCCCTGGAGGAGGGAAAGAGTGGGGAGAAATCCCAGAGAAGCTGGTAAAAGAAAGCGTCACACCTGAGGACCCGTCCTCAGACTTGTCTATATTTCAGGATAGACCGCTCTGTACAGTTTGCTTGTTTTGTGAACCTTTGTGTTAAAGGAATTGATGGATGATGAAAAGGCAGGGACAGAAAAGATGGGCCGGCTGTGTCAAGTGACAAGATATCTCAATGTTCAGAAGAGTAAATTATCTGGAGGAGCAGGCAGGGATAGCCTACAAGCCTCTAAGCTCAGCTTTGTGCTGCCTACCAAGGCAGTCTGTGGAGCCTGCTCTTCTCTGTTGGCCTGAGTGTGTTAACACATCCTATTTATCATGAGTATGTCTCTCTCACTCTTGGGAAGCCAAGTTTGGGTTAAGAGCCTGAACTCAGAAGTTGGGCAGATTTAGGTACAAATCCCATCTGTGTGATTCTCCAGACAGATGGCCGGGGATGCTAGGATGGGGCTTAGCACATGGGTAGTGCCCCATGAAAGGTGGTAACTGCTCGATGCTTCTACTTCCCCGGGAGGGGGCATGTTCACAGTAGCTCCTGCCCAGGCTGTATTACAGAGCAAGTGAAGTTCGGCACACCAAGTGCTCAGCGGGGGGCTTCAACAACAACAACAACAACAACAACAACAACAACAACAACAACAACAACAAAAGACCTAATTGCTGTGGCCTCTTGGTATGGATTCTGGGGTGCAAAGATGAGGAGAATCCAGGAGTTTCCAGACTTGTAGTCAATCCCCGTCCAGGTGGAAAATTCTAGCAGGTAGTCCCAGTGCAGGATTATAGGCCTCCAACACCAGAGTTCAGGTGTTCCTATAATTACCTGTCAGTTGTATGACCTTAGACAAACTGCTCAACTTGCTCCTTCCTCAAAAGTTGTGATGGAGGTAGCTGGGGAGATACTTTAGTGGTTAAGGTCTCTTACTAGTCTTCCAGAGGACCTGAATTCAGTTTCAAGCACTCACACCATACATCTAAAAACCACATGGGTGGGATCCAATGGCCTTTTTTGGCCTCTGTGGCCACCTACATACACATAAGTAAACCTAATAAAAATAAATCTTGTTTTAAAAAAAGTTGTGATGAAGGAACT
Organism: Acomys russatus; assembly: GCF_903995435.1. Lineage (NCBI taxonomy): Eukaryota > Metazoa > Chordata > Mammalia > Rodentia > Muridae > Acomys > Acomys russatus. The sequence continues at coordinate 33,335,861 of NC_067143.1, read as the reverse complement.
GGAGAAATTACTCTGCAGTGTTAGCCCTTGCCACACAGTGCTGGCTCTCAGCCTTCCTCAGATGCTTTGATACAGTTCCTCATGTTGTGGGGACATACAACTGTACAATTATTTCACTGCTACTTCTTAACTGTCATTTTGCTGCTGTTATGAATCATCATGTATACTCAGCTATTAAAAACAAGGAATTCCCGAAATTTGGGGACAAATGGGTTGAACTAGAAATGATCATAATGAGTGAGTTAACCCAGAAAAAGAAAAGAGTTAAATGGTATATACTCACTTATATCTGCATACTAGCCCAAGGGGCATGTCCCATGAAAGTCTTCACTAACCAAGAAACTGGGACAGAGGGGAGGACATCCTATTGGGACTCTAGATGAGAGGAGCGTGGGAGAATGGCAAAGTTGAAGGATCCAGAGGATCCTAGAAACCTACAAGAAGAACATTATGATAGGCAAATTTGGGCCCAGGAGTCCCGCTCAAACTATGGCACCAGCCAAGGACAATACAGGCGGTAAACTTTAAACCCCTACTCAGATCTAGCCAAAGGACAGGACATTCTCCACAGTTGAGTGGAAAGTGAGGTCTGACTTTCACACGTACTCTGGTGCCTCATATTTGACCATAATGGGGAGACCTGGTGGCACTCAGAGGAAGGATAGCAGGCTACCAAGAAGAGACTTGATACCCTATGAGCATATAAAGGGGGAGGAAGTCCCCCTCAGTCACAGTCATAGGGGAGGGGAGTAAGGGGAAAATGGGAGGGAGGGAGGAATGGGAGGATACAAGGGATGGGATAAACATTGAGATGTAATATGAATAAATTAATAAAATAATAAATAAATAAACAAATGATTCATCATGTAAATATTTGGGTTTTCTGATGGTCTCAGGTGGCCCCTGTGAAAGAAAGGCTTGTTTGATCCTCAAGTGGGTCGTGGCCCACAGGTTTAGAACCACTGCTCTACCAGCATGAGGTCATGGATTTGAATCCCTAGAACCCATTAAAAAAAGTGAAGCATGGTGGTACATGCCTGTAATCCCAGCACTGGGAAGGGAGGGGCAAGACAGATGAATTTGGGGAGCTTGCTGAGCTGTTAGCCTAGCAGAAATGGTGAGCTTCCTGTTCAGTGAGCTACCTACCTTTCACATGCACACATGGCTGTGTATATACACAAAGCATATATACCTACACATGCTCTGTCTCTGTCTCTGCCTCTGTCTCTCTCTGTCTTTGTGTCTGTCTTTGTGTCTGTCTTTGTGTCTGTCTGTCTGTCTGTCTCTCTCTCTCTCTCTCTCTCTCTCTCTCTCTCTCTCTCTCTCTCTCTCTCACACACACACACAGACACAATTGTGGTAAATATTATTCCACAGGGAGATTGCTTCTTGAAGCTTTATTGTCTGGGGCTGTAGGAAGCATACACTCCATCCATTGCTCAGCTCTGTTCCTGATGGTCCTGTCCTTGTCTCAGCCTGTGGTAGGGGTCAGAGGAAGGACAATTCCTGCTATCTTTTCTTCCCCAGCGTAAATGTGTGAATTCTTGCTATAGTTAAATAGCAGCCAATGTGTCTCCCTGTCCCAGGGCTCACAGGCTTCTTGCATGTATACATGCTGCCTGGCTCCAGGGAAGAACTTGCTAATCTATGCTCAAAATCATACACTGATTTTGAGATTAACAGGGTTCAAGCACTTGGCCAAAATATTTGACTGCTGGAAAAAAATATTCTCTTAATAAGTAGGATCCTGCTGAGGAATATAAAGTAAATGGATACTGTTGATTGATTAATCTGGCTCCTCTCTCTTTTCATGCCCCAAAGCTCAGGTTAAAGCCTTTATCTCTTCCATTATCCCCTAAACCAAATCTTCCCCACAGGTATACAGAACAGGCCACAAAAAAACACTCAACCAGACAGCAGTTACTACAAATGGGCCTTTTCTGATAGACAACTCAGAAGGCACCATGTTCCCTGCAAACACTCATAGAGGAACGTTTGCTAGTTTATGTTTAGCAGCCCAGTGGCTACAGTTGCTAAGAGGACTTAGCCAAGAGTCTGCTAAGTGGAGGACCACAGTGAATGAATGAAGGAAGCAGCTGACCAGTGAGCCAGTGAATGAGTTGTTCTTGTATTTCAGGGCATGAGAGGGGGTTGGCGTTGGGGTGCAGCAGCTCCCAGAGGGATTAGTAGCATCAATGTCACCTTAGAACATAGGGAGGCAAAATCTCATGACTGAGGGCATGGCTCAGTGGTAGAGGACTTGTTCAGCATGCACCAATGTGAAGCTGGAGGTGTGGCTCCGTGGTAGAGGGTTTATTTAGGATGCACCAGGGCCTGATGGCATGATTTGGTGGTAGAAGGCTTGCCTAGGATGTATGAGGCCCTGGATTTTATCTTTAGCAAAATATACTCCCTGAAGAAATTGGCAGACAATATGAGTCTGAAATTCTGGGTTGAGAACCACTGGTCCTGAGTGATTCCACTTCGTTTTGAAATAAATTGGGTATTAAAAAAGGCAAAAGTTTCAAAACACTGCAAAGAACTTTTTTTTCTCCCCTTCGCTCAGCATCCCCAGATGTCGATGGCTCACTCACACCACAATACAGTGCTCAAAGCCGGGTTTAACAGTGTTATCTAACTTACAGATTGCTGACATGTAATCAGAGACTCCATTAGTGTCCTGGGATTTATTGGATTCTATCCAGGATTAGACACCAAATTTAATTGCCATATCATAACCTCAGTTCCTTTGATCTGGGACAGGTCCTTTGTTAGTTTGCTTGTTTTTGGCTTTTTTGTTTGTTGTTTGATTGGTTAGTTGGCTTGTTTTGACAAGAGCTCATAGAAGTGTTTTTTCCACCCATTTGGTCCATCCTGTTGAAGAATGGAAGATGTTGTCATGGCTAATAAGTAGGGAGGAGGCCATCTTGGTCAAAATGCTGTTTGCCAGATTCGTTCACTGCAAAAATGATTTATCTCAGCCTTAGTTAAGCAGAGTAAGGAACTGAAAAGGCACAACTAGCTTGTTTCTCACCATCTTTTCATACAGTCACATTCATTGATGATTCTCACCTGGGCAATTATCACTATAGTATTTCCTGAATGACAGTGTCTTCTGTTTTCATCCTTCCCTTTGTTAGTTGGAATTCTACTGTAAAAAAAGAGTGTCTTCCAATTATTTGTTCAATTAAGCATTTGTTTATATGAAGGACTTGTGGGTATTTTTTATAATTTGTGTATTTGTTTTCTAGGTTTATCATAGTGAAGTGGTATAGACTGGTTGGCTTAAATAGCAAAAATACATCTTATTACAACTCTGGAGGTTGGCAATCTGAGACCAACCAGTGCCGGGGCTTACTTTCTTTCGAGGCTTCTCTCCTTGGCTTGTAGATTCTGCTTTTTCTTCATCTTTGCTTGACCTTCCTTCTAAGCACATCTGTGTCCTAATCCCTTGTTATCAGGAGCCCAGTGGCCTCATTTTCACTTATGCACCTTCTCTCCAAATACAGTGACATTCTGAAGTATTGGGTTATAACATAGTCAGATGGCTCTTGAGGCAACACAGTGCAGTCCATATCCAAACATGGCTCTCAGTATCATTTGCTCAGATAATCAGACATCTCCCCTGAGCGTGAATGCCTGCTTTCCCTTTCCAGGACTTTGCTGTTTTCTGGTGCCGAAGGCTTATCCTCAGCATGATTTTTATTTTTCCTGTCCCAGATCTGAAATGGTCCATTTCTTCAGGAAATCCCAGGTTTCAGTGGAAGATGGTACCAGTCACCGGCTGATGAGTCATTCCATTGTGTGCTCAAGGTTGAGCAGTGCTGGTAGAGTGGCTAAGAGTCCCATCTTAGATTTGAATGAGCTATAATCTCTTTCTAGATGAACAGTATTCAACTAGTTAATCTCTATAACTCCACTATACATCCTCAAGGAGGATATAAGGCTTGAACAACATAGTACTCGGTGCACTGTGCACAGCCCCTGGATCATAATCAGTGTCCAGTTAAGGATTAGCTTTCATCATTGGGGGAGCCATTTCTACAAGTCAACGTTCAGATAACACATGTCTGCGTGGGTGATAGATTCTAGAGGGGGTGTCCTGAACTTCTCAGAGACCTCTAAGCATTGCCTATGCGTACTGAGGGAAGGAAATTCATTTCGGGATCATCGCTGGGCCTGCGCTGAAGTGCCATCTCCAGTGTCCAGGCACCTGAAGGAGGGTCACTGTGGGCAGAGATGTTAGTGGGGCCTCAGTTCTTAGCCTCACAATAAAACTAGCTCAGTTGTTAGCCCCAAGTGGGCTTCCCTCTTTGCAAGGAGCTACATATGTCAAGCCTCCATTTGCAGGAGTACTCCCTGAGGTAGTGCAGTGGTTAGAGAGGGTGACGTAGGAAGGATTTATATGTGTCTTTTGCTGTGGGCACAGGGAATTGTGGTAAGTGGGAGAGGTTATAGCTCACAGGATGCTGGCCTGTACAAGCCCTAGTCTTTTTGTTATTTGTTAATTACCTCTTTGCTCTTTTTTCCCTCCCAGAGAGCACGGATTTCTTTGACTTAGGTAAGTTTGCTTGACTTTGGATTTGAAACTTTTTTGTCCTGGTAGTTCGGTGACTGTTAAGTTTATACTGGTCTCTTGCCTAGTCCATGTTCCCAGCCCTTTGGCATTTGAGGGTATCTTAGTACATTATGAAAAGGAGGCGGTCCTAGGCCCACTTTTCTTGGGTCGTTTCCCTGTATAACAGTTTCTCCTGGAGATTGACCAAGCCTCTCATTCTGCACTGGGATTAAATGCAGGATTAGGCATTGCAGCCGAGCTATATTCCTACACTGGCCCATTCAGGGAGTTTTCTAAGGTATGAGCGGGTTGTAGATCTGTTTGCCTGGCTGAGAAGGAGCTGCGGCAGGTGAATGATAGGCTCTACATGCCCAGGTAGTGCCCCATGGATCATCTCAGTTGTTTTTATAGTGAAAAAGTGGGGCCTATAGACTTGCCAGTGTTTCTCACCGGCACTGAGAGACCAAGCATTTGGCTAGAATCCACCTTGGGTAGCTGGTTTTTTATGGTACCTGGTTTCTCATTGCCCTTGAATGGTATCGCTGAAGCTCCATTTACAAGAGAGTTGACAGCAGGGCTGGGCAGTCCCTGCAGGAGCTGGAGTTTTGCTTATTTTTATCAGTCCCCCATGATAGCAGCAGCAACAACCGTTGTCCTTTCTGCCTAATTTCAGGTCAGAGACAGTAGAACCACCCTCTGAAGGGACGCTCTGGCCATTTGGCAATGTGGAAATGCCAACTCTGACTCCTTCCCTTGTTCTTGGTCATTAAAAAAAAAATCTTATAATCTCGCAGATGTCCCTTAAGAGAATTCAGAACCTGGGCCATTTCTTGCAAGGCCGTGACTGTAGCTAGAGGATGGCACTTGGTGCTGCTTCCTGGCCCATTGACTGCTGTTCCATTGTGTTCTGAAATCAGCGCTAGGGGGAATGGCTAGAGAGCAGTTCCTGTGATGTGAGCCTGGGACTCTCTGAGAAGTTGAGAGGGAAAGAGGGCAGGATTTGTGACAGGAAGGGAGAAGGAAACATGTGCCCTAAGCAAGGAGTAACAGAATGTCAGCTGCTGCCACTGTTGAAACCTTCCTAACGCTCACGCTGGTCAAGATTCTAAGCCATTTTCATCAGTCCTGTCCTGTGCATTATGTTGGGGTGTGTTCTCTGGGCTAGGGGTAGGAGGTGGGGCAGGACTGCAATATATATATATATATATATTGTATATATTGTAATATATATATATATATATATAGTAGCACTGTAGCGTGAGGCAGGTAGCTACATTGGGACTCAGTCCTTGAGGGTGTTGTCTGCTCAGCAAGGGGGATGGATCTTGGGACCTGCTTCCCAAGGACAGGGAAGGCACTTATCTGGGTCTCCTGGCCAGTAAGATAACTGACTTCCTTTCCTTTGTATTTCTTTTCAGATTCTGATGTGAGCCCTACACCCCCTATCACCGTAACCCATAAACCAGAGGAAGACACTTTTGGGGTGAGTTACTTCTTGGTTAAGAAACACATTTAAGGGTAGAGTTATTTTCAGAGTTTGTTTGAGGTGCTAGCTTGTCCACATTGTCTCTCACCTGGAGCCTGGGTACCAATGGTAGAAGAAAAAAAAAAAAAAAAAAAAAGCAACGAGAATGATTTCCTTTGAGGTGGTTTAAACTGTCCTTGTTTGATGGCAGTACTTCATTGTTTGACGAAGCCTTTGAGGAAGGTGGTCCAAGCCCCAGGGCTAGGAAGAGAACAGTTTGAAATTCTCAGTTTGTCAGAAGCCTGGCTGCGCCTGCCATGCAAGGCTTATTCACTAACTGGACAAACCTGAGAAAACCAGAGTTACTCAGAGAATCTCCTTGGATAGGTTTCCCCATGCCTGTCTCGGAGTCTGAGGTTTCCCTAGGGGAGAAGTAGAAATGAGTCTCTTGAGTCCACAACTCCCAGGCTTCTCAGTAGAACTACTATGCCAAGATTTCAGTGTGAAGACAAAGAACTTGCTTGCTAATCAAAACAGTAGATGAACATTTCTCTCAGCCTTCTATTGCAATTCTGGGGTGGCCTCCAGGTGAGAGGGGCTCAGAAGATCGAATTAGGAAACTTCCCCTAATCTAGCTGATTAATTTATAGTTTGTTAAACAAAAAATTTAGAATTTTCTTCAGGGCCTGATAAAACCACTTCTAAAGACATTACTCCAGGGGTGCCTAATATTTTGATGATGCGAGGTGACATTGTCATATGCATAGGTGTCCTGGGGTGCATGTGGTACCCCAAATGCAGGTTTCAGGCTGTGCACACCTCAATAGCAGAGGATTTAGGGGACACACATTACCTTTGAGGCTCTGGAGCTTCCCATGTCTGCTCCTGACTACCTGTGTTTGGCTCCTAACAGGTATCCATAGCTGTTGGGCTTGCTGCCTTTGCCTGCGTCCTTCTGGTTGTTCTCTTTATCATGATCAACAAATATGGTCGCCGGTCCAAATTTGGAATGAAGGGTAAGGTGGCACTTTTTTTTTTTTTTTTAGTCCCAAGAGTTCCATGTTTTCTGTATTTTGGTCAAAAGGTAGTGTTTCCACTTCTCTGTACTCTCTGAGGAAGCCTCTGGTCATTGCACCTCAGTAGCCCTAGTGGACACTCCTGCCTGTACCCTTTTCTGGGTAATTTTGGATTGAAGATTGTGTTGGGATCTATGGGAACCAAACACAGATGCCGAAAACTGCTGGTTGCTCAGATGGCCTTCTGTGATAAGGAAAGCTTGAGCGGAGAGTTAGGTATGAGGCAAATGGCAATTCTTTTCATTACTGGTGATCTAAAGAGCTCCTCATGTGAGTGATTTTTTTCCTCTTGTCTGTACCTATCTTTGGAATCTTGTTGAGACTCAGCACAGTGAGGTGGAAGCTGGTGAACCCTGGCATCGAAAAGCTGCCTGTGATGTTGCATCTCAGCACGTAGCTCTGCACAGAGTCCTGGAATGGATGCCAAGAGCAACATGGTTTCTAAATCTGTTGGCCAGCTTCCATGTACTCAACCCCATTATGGTAGAAGTAGAGTGCTGGGATGTGGTGCTCTGCCAAGGCTCATGGGAGGCATATGGCAAGAAAGGGGTTAACATGGTGAATTAGCATCCATGGATATGGCCAAATAATTAGGAATGGGGTACCACTGGTTCCAGAATTGAAACTTAAATTTCAAGATGACTTCCCAGCTGGGGCTGTCATGCATAACTGATGTTGGCAGAGGTAGTTAGGGAGGGAGACTTAAAGGTTACTGAAGCAACACGCACACGTTGATGTTTGCTGGTGGCATTATGAAATCCAGAAAGATGAGCTCCTAAGGCTTTAATACCAGAAGCTGGTTTCTGTGGTGAGAGTCCTGACCTTGGGGATCAGGGATTAAAGAAGAGAGTATGATTGCCATCCATAGGAACAGCATTCCATATGGGTTCATATGGAAAAATGTTTGAGTGACTGTACCTGGTGAAGGGTTGAATATTCATACACACATGGAACTAGACTTAATTACATTTTCAAGACTCTGGACCTCCCTTAAAATTAAGAGCACTGGCATGTAGGATGCTACCCAGAGATGACTAAAAGAGTTGAAAGCTGGGGCCAGATAAACTGGTCTTCCTGGAGTCCTCAGCCTTCGAACTCTTTGCTTTGTTGAATTTGAGTAAGTCATGGAAGAAAGCAAGCCAAGTTGTTTTTCCCCCATTGACGCCCTCCCTCCATCCCTCTGTCCTTTCCACTTCCTTTACTGCCTCCTCTCTTTTTGTTTGTTCATCCCTCCCTTCTTCCTCCACTTCTTCCTTCCTCTCTTCCTGGTTTGTAGATGTCAGGATTGAACCTAGAGCACTTACACATGGCAGGTGATTGCTCTACCTTTAAAGAACATCTCCAGCTTTTGTGAATAATTTGAAATATTCTGACCAAGAGAAATACATGTGCTGGTAAGTTCCAAGGAGGAAATAGGTTTTTGATGGCTCAAACAAGTCCAGACTACTCTTAGATAATTTGACTGCAGACACCTTTTTTTTTTGCCAGCACTTAGCATTTGTCAAACAGAACTCCACAGGTTTAGCTGGGGTGCCTGCTAAGTGACTCAAAGCCTTATGTCTTGGGTAGTCCCTTGGACTCTTGGCTTTGAGCACTGCTGTTTTTTTTTTTTTCTCCCTACAATTGTTTTATTCTTTTCCATGAGAAAACATCAGTATGTGGACCAAAGGGAAGAATGGTTTTTTTTTTTTTGTTTGTTTTTTTTTGTTTTTTCACCAAGGAAGCTCACCAGCCGCTGAGACCCTAATGCATACTTGGCAGTGATGTGAGAGCAGATTTTTTCTATTAATTGTCATTCTGTTCGTGGAACAGCGTGTCCCCATGTTGGATGGATTAGGCAGTATCCAGGGTGGTGCCTCCCCTCAGCTGTCCTCAACATCTCCCATCCCCTGATCGCCTTTTCCAGGCTGAGCTGCCTTATTTAGTCCTGGTTGGTGAAGGAGAATATGTCACCATAGGTAGAAATAAAACTTATTTTCTGAAGTCAGGCACTTGATACTAGGGCCAAGTAGAGAGTGCTGGTATGTCCAAGACTGACTATTTAGAATTAATCTTTCATCTTTCTGATCTTGATCCTATTCCATCTTATTTAGGTTTCACTTCATTTGATATATGAACAAGTGCCATATGCCACAAATAACTTTGGCCTTTGGTTGTCAATGAACATATCAGTTACTTTGAATTTTAATTGATACGAACAGATCACTACCATTGTTGTTGTTGTTGTTGGTGGTAGTGGTTTTGGTTCACGTTTTGAAGGTCTAGTTCATTGTGGTTGGATGGTCTGATAGAGTTCATGGTAGCAGGAGTATATGACCAGGGCTTCTCACCTCTCAGATGACCATGGTATAGAGACCAATCCCCTCTTTCAAGCCTTCAGTACACAGGGATGATGCCACTCATGTTCTAGTGGGTTCTTCTTCCTCAGTCAGTTCTCTCTGACACACCGAAGGCATGCCTCAATGTCCTAGGTGGTTCTAAAGCCAGTCAGGTTGACATTAGAGAATATATCCCATGGCTTCCAAATCTAGGGGGTAAAGTGACAGCCTGTGTACTGGAAGGCTCCTAGCTTTGCTTTGGGTGAACTCTATCTCTTTATACACACTTCCATTTTCAGGCTTAACATTTCAAATCCAGGAGAGAATTCATATTAGCTCTTTGGCGCCCATATGGGTGCTTACTTTCTAGAAAGTTCTATTTACTCAAGTATAAGTTAGGAATATTACTACTTAGCTATGGGGTTGTTGAGTGCTGTAACAGGTAGGCTGTATTAGTTAGCTTCCCATTGCTATGACAGAATACTTGGGGAAATAAACATATTGGATAAAAAGTTACTTTTGTGGCATGGTCTTGGGGATTTTAGTTCACTGATACTCAGTCTGTCATTGTGATGATGCAGGGCAGTGGACGAGGTCAGTTTACCTCATAGTGGCATGGAAGCCAAGAGAAAGAAGAGTGACGTCTCAATATCTACCTCAAGTCATATTAGCCACATAATCTCCTCCTTCTAGACTCTGCCCAGTCAAGGCTCTGCCACTTTCCTTTGGTGCCACAGGCTGGTATCCATGCCTTTAGCATACCATCTTTAAGGACATTGGGATCTACATCATAACGCTGGCATATAAAGGGTTTCCTCATCTTCCATTCCCCCTTCTTTCTTTCCTTGATGTATTAGTCTTTCTAGCCTCTTTTTAATATCCTTTCATGAAAATATAGCTCCCCCAAGACTCCATCATGAACCTCTTTGTCTCAGACAGTATGTAGTAGTAAAAATGTCCTTATTACACACTGCCCACAGTGCATTCTCATTTTTCCCCCTCACATATCATCTGTCTGCCCTCCTAGGCCAGGAGCAACTTACGGCAGAACCCATCAATCACTCAGCCCAGCACGCCAGAAACTTCATGCTGCACTTGACAGACGCTTGAACTTAAAAATGAACAGCATCCATTTTATGTATTTCATTTGCTTTGGTTGTTTTTTTAAAGCCTTGCTGGGTAGCCCAGGCTGGACTCTAGCTTGTTATGCAGCCCAGGATCTCTTTGAATTCATTATCTTCTTGCCTTAGCCTCCCAAGTTCTGTGATCTAACAGGCCTTGTTTATATTAATTTTAATCATGAAAAAAAAAAAGAGTCCATTAATCTGCAAATGGCTTGTCTGGGCTAATTTAGAAATGTGAACTACTTTTGGAGGGGGGAGGAGGATTGGGAGATGCTCACAAACAATTCCTGCCACTTACACCCGAGGGCAAATGGCAATAGCATGTGGATATGGAGAAGCACTTGAAACAATCTTCCTTACCTTCTGAGAAATAAATGTACAGGAAAAAAATACAAAAATAACTGAATAAAATAACATTCACAGTCCTACAATTTAAGTTGTTTAGCATTTTATTTTATATTTTCATTGAATGTTTTATTCTTAGAATAGATCAAACATGGCAGATACCATGAAAACCATGTTAGCGACCACCTCTGATTCTGTTCCCACTCTGGTCTCATAGGTTGCTACCTATGAGTTGGCATGAGCCCAGCATGCACCTGCCAGTTTCCTTGTCTTAGCCTGTCTCTGTATCTTTTTCTTTTTCATGTCATTGTTCTTTCTATATACCAACCCTTTTGCCAAGGGCCATTCCCCAACAAATCCATATCTCATAGGTGGCTAAATTGTCAGCCACCTCACTAGATGATAACACTGTGCTAGAGGCTGATTGCTAGCTCATCTTTGTATTTCTTGGTATATGTGCATTTACACAAATAGATAGCTCTATAAATATCCATATACAGACTTATACATGTTGTATATTTGAGTACATTTGTGAAAATGTATTGCTCTGTGTGTTTTAACTTAAATGCACGTTTATCCTCTCACTGACTCACCAGGTATCTCAGAACTGTCCATGGATTTGGCTGGTCACCTGCTTTATGGATGATGAGCATCTTAGCCAGATCGTATAGACATGAGTTGAAAGTGTAACGTCTCAGGCCCCTCATTAACATCTTCCAACCCATCCATCAAAGTCTTGGTCTGGGAATATGAACCCATCTTCTCTTGGAATCATAAAGGAGGTTTTTAAGTGATACCGAGCATACAGTGGGGGCTTCTTTCTGCTACTGATGAAGCATTGTGCCTCATCCTGGCAGGGCTGATCTGTGAAGTATCTGTATGGCCAGGGATGGGACCAATCAGACAGACCTCCTACTGGAGCGTGACCCTGCAGGAACCTTGTCCCTACTGTGTTAGGCCTTCACTCTGTGATTGCTAAATCCTGGGGTGGCCTGGCTGGGTGAGGGGTGAGTACTGTGAGGTTCAGGGCAGGAGCTGTTTATTGGAAGCCTGGAAATATACAAATTTATTTCAGAGTTTTAACTAATTATGTTATTCTAGGTGGTTTCTGGCCTGGGGGAGAGAAGGGGGGGGGGAGATTGAAAGTACAGGCAGAGAGGCATTAAGAAATGCAGTGTGGGCTTCCAATAATACCTTAAGCACTTTATCAGCCAGCTTGCTTTTCCTCTTAGCAATGAGATGTGTGCTTGTGCCTCTGATGAACCCGTGAGTGAATGAGGGCTTCTACGGGGCTGTTCCACTGTGACATACAGTTGGTTAATAGGCGCTTATTAGTAAAGTAGTTGCCTATTTGATCATGATTGGGAAGTATTAACATTCCTCTCCCCCATAAGCAGATGGTAACTCTCTTCAGAGAGGATGGTAGGATCATGCCAGAGTCTTGATTTGGAAGGACTCGCTGCTGCCAGAAGATCTTGGGAGCAGCTCTTGCAGGAAGCCATTCCTCCGATTTAACCACTCAGCTGAGGAGGATATAGCCTTGGGAGGAGTCATTACTCATTTTTCTCCTGGCCTGAGGTTTTGGACAGAGAAGAGTTTTCTCCAGGTACATGGAGGGAGGAGGTGGGTGGAGTCTTAGAACCCTACGGTTGACACGCTCTTGGCATTGTTTCTCAGCTGGGGCACCATGGTCACATGTCTACAGCCGTGTGTGCAGAGCAGGGGAATTGGGATAAGGAGAGTGTGTGGAGACAGAGCATACAGAGGAGACGTTGGAGGCTTTTAGAGGTGGCCTGGACCCTGCATGGACGTGCCACTGATGACACTGATTCACAGCTGCTCCCCTTGCTCTGAGGCATATACTGTTTTGAAGTCTGTTTAACAGGGGATCAGAAACTAAGAGCAGTGTATGGCAGGTGAGGGAGTTGGGTTTTCGTGTCCAGCCTTCCACCATGCTTGTTTATTTCCTAAGTTCTTGCCCTATATCCTCTTCCAATTGACATGTGGAATGGAGGAAGGTTTTTTTTTGGCTCTTGAAAGAATCTTATGCTTGGGGTTCTTGGCCCGGGACTCCTGATGTACGGTGACTCTTTGGACAGGAATTTGGTAGTGCTTTTCTGCTTTGCTCCCTGCATTGTCATCCTAAAGTACTTACTAAGTACCCACTAAGGAGTAAGTGATTTAGTTAGGGTTTTATTTCTGTGAGGAGATACCATGACCACAACAACTCTTAAAAAGAAAAACATTTAGTTGGGGCTGGCTTACAGTTTCAGAGGTTTAGTCCATTATCATCATGGCGGGAAGCATGGTGGCACGCAGGCAGACATGGTGCTGGAGAAGGAGCTCAGAGCTCTACATCCCGATTTGCAGGCAGCAGAAGGAGACCATATGCCACACTAGGCCTAGCTCGAGCATATATAACCCCAAAGCCTTCCTCCACAGTGACACACTTCCTCCAGCAAGGCCAGGACTCCTAATAGTGCCAGTCCCTATGGACCAAGCAGTCACACACCTGAGCGGCATCCATTGCTTTCCAATGGACTCTGTGTTCCATTCAACGCAGAGTGTTTGTGTTCTCTTTCCTTGTTTTCTGATACGTTTGGCGACTCTCCAACTTGAGGACCTCCCTAAATGACTCTTGGCCTTTGCACATGTCTTGGTTAAATAGGTTACATTCGTGGCAAGTTCCTTCCCTTTTCATGCCTGGACTTCAGAGCACAAAGCCTCACTCTGCTTGAGGACTAAGATCCAGAATTTGGTGTTTAAGAGCTTTAAGAAGGGGATGTGAGGCAGCATGTTGGTGTTTTCTAGCATGTCTTTGCTGCCTGGCTCTTTGTGGGGACTTTTCAAGTATGCAATGGATCTTCCCAGAAGCCCGTTCGTGGTCATCACTGGCTGTGTTGAGGTCTAGCTGCCCTACTTCTCCCTTCATCATGTCTAACTCTGAGATCTAGGGAGCCAGGTGTTATTCAGCAGTGATTTTTTTTCTTTCGTATTTGAAGAGAAATCCCTGGACTTGGAGCATGATACAGAATGTTTTCCTTCAGGGCTACCTGCTGGCTGCCCTGTTTTTGGCAGACCACTATATCCTCTTTAGTTGTGCCAAGGGTGGCTAGTATGCTTGGCTCTACACTCAAAAGCTATTGCCTCTCAGATTCATTTAATGTTGGCAGTAGAATGAAGTGTTTACTAATCCATGGCATTGTCACAGGTTCCCAAAGGGTTAACAGGCTTTTGATAGCTTAGGTTAGCAGTTCTCAACCTTTTGTCTCCAGCTACCCATGTAGCAGAGGATGGTCACATGCCTTATGCCTGTGGGTATAACCAGGCTCTCCCAGAAGTCCTGGCCCTCATAATAATTTTATGCCCAAGAAAAACATCTCAGAAGATGTGTGAACAAATGGGGCTTTTAGAACAAGGAATGAAAGCAACCTTATGTTAGTTTTTGCTCTTAAAAAAATATCCACAAAGGATGCTCTCAGCCCTGATGTGACTTGATGTGCTGGAGTGGGTTAGTAGGGGACTTCCTTTTCCTGCAGGGTAGGGGAAAGAGGGAAGGAGGATGGGACTGGGAAGAGAGGAGGGAGTGGACTATAAATATGATGTAAAGTGAATAAATGAATTGATTAAAAATAAGTATATCCACAAGCTTTTGTATTTTATGATCTATCAAATTCATGTTGATACACTCTCCATCCTGGTCCATCCCATCCAATGTATCCTGTCTTGGTACCAAGATGGAAAACTCAGAAAGTTGGGTGCTGTCAATCTTAAGGTATTCTTTACCCAGGATGGCCTTTGCCCCTGCAAAGTCAAGTGACAGAAACTGCTCCACAAGAACCCCACCTCTATTTTCATGACACATTCTTTCTCTGCCTGCATCTTCCCTGTGGGAATTGGGAATTCAGCTCCCCCAGAAGGGTGTTTGCCTTTGGCTAATGAAAAGCTAATGTCATGTGGCTGCAGTGTCCAAGTCTGTTTGTGCATCCCAGTCTCCTTTGAACTCAGTTTCAAGACATGCAAAGAAGCTGCAGGCAGCAAAGCAGATAGAGCAAGGCAATGGCTGGTTAGGGAAACACAACGTGGTATTAGGGAATAAACAAACAAACAAACAAACAAACACATACTAATAAAAACAATTGCTGAAAATGCTCCCCCAGGCTCCCACTGGTCCCCAGCCCTCAGGATGCATGCCCATCATGGTCATGAGCAAGGTGGGGTAGTGGAGAAGTGTAAGGAGGGAGGATCTCCTTCATCTACCTGTACTTCCAACATCTGTGTGTGTCTGCCACCTGCTCCAGACCCAAAGCTTCCAAGGGAAATGAGCAAGATCCCCAAGTTGGTCTGCCCCTGCCTCCTGCTCTCAGAAGGCCTAATGACATCCTTTCCATCCCTCACTACCCAGTACACTTAGGGAACAATGGATTGAGTTTCCATCCTGCCTGCCATGTTATTTTCTTCCTTGCAAAAATGGTGCAAAGCATAGGCTTTGTTCACTGGTTTCCTTCCTAAAAGTACCAGCTACCTAATGTGTGGGGCACAGTGTGAAATGTTCAGAAAGTTTTGGAATTCCAAGCAGCTATAGGAGAATATTAAGCCCAAGCGCATGGCTTTTGAGTGTAAAGTGATGTCACAGGCTGGAAGGCCAGTGATGCTCCTCTGAATATAAAATCCAACATGGCTCAGGTTGTGGCTTCCTTTTTTGTAGATGTTGTCTTTATTTCCTCAGATGGGGGAATGAGATAAGAGAGCCATACCCAAACGTGATGAAAACATGGCTTGGGCTGAGCTCAGAGCATTTCTTACTATCCCTAGGCCTAGGCTTGGACATTTCTAGCCTCCAGACAATCTAGTCTTCTACAAGCCTGGACCTTGAAGGCTTCAGCTTCAAGCCTTTGTCTGCTAACCTAGGCCTAGAATATTTTCAGCCTCTGAGACTTACTGCTGAATAAGCTTGCCCTTTCTAGTTCTTTCTGAACTCTGGCTGGCTAGTTTAAGTCAGCTGGCTCAAAAGTCTTCTCTTAACTTATGGATTCAAACCAGCTTCTTTCCATTTCTCATTGAATTACTCAGCTTGGAAAAAATTGCCTCTGAACTCTACAAGCTGAACTGCAGGAACTCAACTGCGCTCAGTAGAACTGCACTGAGCTGAACCCAACTGTGTACTGCTGAACTCTACTGTACAGTCTCCACAACCTCTCCTGTATTCCTGTGCTGATCTCGCCTCTTCTCTCTGTACTATCTGTGCAACTCTCTCTGCACTTCTCTTAAGTAGCCTCTCTATCCAGAGAGTTGGGTGTATCCTATCTCTGACTCATCCTGTCAAATCTTTCCATGATTCATCACACTGCCTGTTCCTCAATTGGATGCCATTGTTTGGAATTAGATGAATGTACTAAAGGTGTGTGTGTGTGTGTGTGTGTGTGTGTGTGTGTGTGTGTTGTGTGTGTGTGTGTGTGTGTGTGTGTGTGTGTGTGTGTGTGTGTGTATCCTAGTAAGAGGGATTAACGGTGTATACTAAAGGCCTGTATTCCAGCTGAATCACACAGACCTAGGTCTTTGAATGCGATTCCTTGCCAGAGCAACCTTGTTGCTGAATTAGAATTCCTCTATATTTTTAAAAAGAAGTAGGAATATCTCCTGAATTTTAACAACTAATTATAGTATGGGATGGGAGGACACTGAGAATTTATTAATTCCCTACTATGTGGCAGATGTAAAATATATCTACTTTTAATTTTTGTGCCTATGTATGTTTGTGCTTATGTGTGCACATGTACACTTGTGTGTATGTGGAGGTCAGAGGTCAACCTCAGATCTCATTCTCAAGGATCTATTCACCTAGGTATTTAAGACTGGTTCTTTCACTGGCCTGGAGCTAGCCAGTTAAGCTAGGTTGGCCATCAAGCCCCAGAGATTTGCATGTCTCAGCCTTCCAGTGCTTGGATTATCAGCACACACCATGTTGCTTAGCCTTTTCACATGGCATCTGGTGATCTGACTCAGGTCTTCACTCTTGTACAGCTAGCACTCTATTCACTGAGCTCCCTCCATGGCCAAATGTATCTTATAATAATGGGGCTTTATGGTTGGTTACGACTTCTATTTAAAGGATGAGCAAGCTGTTTGGCATGGCTAATTTGATCACCTGTATGCCTGGTAAGTATCAGGACCAGTTTCAGGTGAACTCACCCCCACTCAGTAGTTTTTAGGATTAGCAACACATTTGAAACCTTGGTGAAGTTGTGTAAATGCTAGAACCAAGGCCACACTCCCAGTTATTTAAATCAGGCAGGAACATTCCTTTTTAAAGGCAACTGGTGATTTTAACATTCAGCACAGATCAGGATGAGAAACACTAGTTTAAGGTCAAGACACATCTGTATATTTCACTAGCTCCCAAGAGCAGCTGTGTGGTCCACATAGCGAATGGTCTGACCATCTTGGAGCTTTTAAATGTGTAGACCCACCCCCCAACCAATGAGGCTGAGAGCTGAAGCAAGTAGGGAAACTGCCTTTTTCTTGTGTGACCCTGATGTTTTTACTGGAGTTTGGGGGCCAGCAGCCTCTCTATGGAAACACTGAATAATAACATGGCTAGTGCCTATCAGACTTTATTGTGGGTATGAGTCTTGGGGAATTCTGTGTACCTTGCTATAAAGCAGGTTCCAATTTAACCAGTCTGGGGATAGGACGAAAACCAGGCTTTCTGTAAGTTTTCAGAAGATTCCATTCTACGGATTGTACTCCAAGCCACAGGGGCCAAACCAGTGGTGAATGAACACATCAGGCCAGGGACGTAGGCAATTAAGCCTCTTTTTCTGCTTTACATGTTTTTTTCTTTGTGCCATTTTTAAAAGTGAATCCCCCCGCAAAGGTTTACAGGCTGTAGGATTATAAGAAAGAAAGAAAAGAAAGAAAAAAACCTCACTGCATCTACAGTATCCACTTTCTTTGAGTAAATAAACTTCAGTTATTTTCTAAAGCAATGCCCACGGTAGCTTTCTAGGTTCAAAACTTCAATGTCCTTTCATGTAAGCATACATCTATGACACTGCATCTGTTGATCTCAGTGACTGCTGTGAGGTCAGTCTGTCAACACTGACATTCCCTGCTAAAGAGGGATCTGGGAGCAGAGGCCCAAGGAAGCTAGGGGACAAGTGACAGTTTGCCATTCCCACAGCAGAGTTCCTGGAGCTGCTGTCAAATCACCACTTTTTTGCAAAGTTTTCTGTCCTGTCTGTTCATTCTCCTGCATCCGATCCTGAAGGTGATGTTGGGGATGTGTTAGTCATTTTCCTCATTACTGTGACAGGATCTTCCAGGAAAGTAGCTTAAGGGAGGGAAGGTTTGTTTTTAGTTCCCAGGTGGAGGGTACAGCCTATTACTGCAGAGAAGGCATGGTGGTGGAAGTGGCGTGTTCTGATAAGAGAGAGAGAGAGAGAGAGAGAGAGAGAGAGAGAGAGAGAGAGAGAGAGAGAGAGAGAGACGAGAGAGAGCGAGGCGCGAGGGAGAAGGAGAGAGAGAGACGAGCAGACGAGAGGAGGACAGAGAGAGAGACAGAGAGAGAGACAGAGAGAGACAGAGAGAGAGACAAACAGACAGTCAGAGAGAGAGAGAGACAGAGACAGACAGAGACAGAGACAGAGACAGACAGAGACAGAGACAGAGGCAGACAGACAGACACACACACACAGATGACGATAGAGAGACAGGGTGACAGAGAGACACAGAGAAACATAGATGCACACAGAGAGACAGGGAGACAGAGAGAGGAGAGGAGTGAAGCTCTTAAGATCTGTTCCTTCCCAGTGACCCAGCCTCTCAAGGCAGAACCATCATCTGGGGACTAGGTGTCCAAACATGGGAACCTGTGGGGGGACATTTAGCCCTCAAGCCATAACAGAAGGCTACTGGGAACTGAAGCAGGTTTTTGCAGGCACAGGAGGTCCCATGGTGGACTACCCAGGCATCCTGCCAGCTTCAGAGATGCTGTCCTTGGTGACGGCAGGGATCTCATTCTTCTCAGTGCTGCTGCTCCAGGGGAAGGTGCTTTCACTGGAGGCCTGCCTGCCCTCGAATGCACTGTGGAAGAAGAGCTGCATAGCTGGCCAAAGAATGGAATTGTTTCTTTATAAATCCCGGATGTGCCAAACCTCTCTACCTGACAGGCATCTTGAGTTCAAAGGGGTCTCTGTGCATCATGGCTGGCTGTACTAACCTGTTCCCAGGCAGGGAGAGAAGAATGTCAAAGTTTGTCTACCTGCCAGCAGGTCTTGACATGCAGCCCTGAGGAGGGTACCTGGGAGGTTCCAGAAACTGCCTTTTACAATGAACCCTTCCAAAATAAATCTGGTTCAGTGTGTTGGCTTTGGGTCACTTGAGAGATATGGGGAGGGGCGACCAGGCATTGACCTGGGTGATGTGGGCAGGGATTGAGCACTATTGTTATCCAATATGTATGGAAATGGCTCTGGTAGTACCTGTCTTCCATCTACACTTGCTTTGCAGGGGGGCGGGGGGGAATGCTTGCCTCACTGGCCTCTGCACCTGGCTGCCAGAAAGCAGGAGCCATTCAAAGGACACTTAGCTTGCTGTTTCTGAGTATGTCTTTTTCTTGAAGGGGGCATGGCAATTTTTATTGAAATCTCAGAATCACAAAAGTCCAAGTTCCAGTGCTGCCCTTCTGAGAATGTCACCTAAGGTGATACTCATAAATAGCTGGCCATATTCATGTACACAGAGATCTACCACACTGTGAGTAATGGAGCAACTTTGCCAGCCGTTCCTTAAGCTATCAAGAAATGAATGGATCCATATATTACTGTTTATTCATAGAATACAATGCAGTTTTGTGTGTGTGTGTGTGTGTGTGTGTGTGTGTGTGTGTGTGTGTGTGTGCGCGCATGCACGCCAGAAATGAACATTAGTATCTTCCTCTAAGACTTGTCATCTATCTATCTATCTATCTATCTATCCATCCATCCATCCATCTATTTATGCTTGAGACAGGTCTCTCACTGAATCTGGAGCTTGCTAATTTGGTAGGCTGGCTTACCAGTGAGCCTCGCTGATCCCTGACACTGCTTCCCAACGCTGGGATGATAGGTACATGCAGCTGAATCTGTTTTTTTTTTTTTTTTTTTTTTTTTTTATGTGGGTGGAAGGAATTCAAACTCAGTTCTCATGCTAAAACAGTAAGCATTTTACACACCAAAATATCTCCCTAGCCTCCAGATGCCAGGTGTTTCTGTATACTAGGTTAAATCTTATGTGCGTATACATTTTTGAAAATCATATTTACTATCCTCACCACTCCCTCAGACTCCACCACAGAACTCTCACAACATGTATCCCTCCCAACTTCATGACTTCTTTATTTTAATAATAATTTACCAAGTCTAGTTAGTGCTGCCTAATGCGCATGAGTATGAGGCTATCACCTGGAGCGTGGGCAAACCACCAGCGGCCATGAAGAGAACAAGCTCTCCTTCTGCTAGTAGCCATCAACTGCCAACAGCACATCAGCTAAAGGTGGGGCCTCATGAGTCCCAACTTTTCCATGATGGACTGTGACTGGTTTGATCTTGTGCAGGTCTTGTACAAGTAAACACAGGTGCTGCAAGTTCTGGAGTGCAACGGCCATGTCGTGTCCAGAAGACAACCTCTCACCACACCCCTATCTATCTTCTGGCTCCACTCCCTCCTCTGTGATATCTCTCCCCCCTGAGCCTTGGGTATGAGACTAGGTGTATCATTTAGGGATGAGCGTTGTAGTCACTTATCCTCAGAATATCAGCAAATTATGAATCTCTGTATCAGCAACTGCCCACTGAGAAAGGAGCGTCTCCTTTGGGAGCAGCATAAATGTATGGATATAAGCATAAATATTTAGAAGAAAGCTTGACATCACGGCCATTAACAAACAATAGTAGGTTCTCCCATGACTCAAAAAAAAAAAAAAAAGCAGTGGGCTTTTAGGAAATTTTATGGCAATAAGCATGAATTCTGTATTCTTTACGGCAGACCTCAAATCTACTCAGCAAACAGCTGCTCCCATGGCTGTCATACTGCCATTACACACGTGGGCACGTCATGCCTTGGGGTTTTGTACTGTAACATGAAGTAAACTGCTGGGTAAGACCACTGATAGCATTTCTTATCCAGGGGCATCCATAATGCCTTCTGATGCCACAACAACTAGCCAGGAGGGGAAAAGTTCTGTCCTTCAAGCACAGCGTGTGATGCCTTCAGCAATACAGCCCTACCGTCTAATTATGGCGGAAAACCAACAGCTCTGTCAGCAGCCTGCAGTTGGGGGGGCTTTGGGCCTCTCTGACCAAGAGTTCATAGGGAAGCCTCCCATGCTCGAAAAGTCAGTTTTTAAAGATAGACTTTTAGTTTTTCTGAAATAATCTACATGTACGTAGCAAAAAAAAAAAAAAAAAAAAAAAAAAAAAAAAGCCTCCTTAGTCTAAAAGGAAATGCAGTAAGAGTAGTTTGAGCTTCTTCCTAATTTCTTGCCGCTTAGATTCTTCCCGAGATGCTCAGTGCAGACAGAGGATGTGTGATTCCCCGTTGCTTTTACACAAATTCAAGCTTGTACTCAGAGTGTTCAATGCCACATTACCTTTGCTAACCATCTGCCTTTGAGACGATTTCATTTCAGTGTGGAGAGATCCTCTGCCTTCTATTTTTACAATTGCTTGCCAGGAATGATGCCGTTGGGTAATATTTATTGACATGTGGAAATGTTTACAATACATTTCCCTGTTAGGAAAGACTACAGGCCATTTCTCTAATCCCATTTTGTTGCTGATATAGTAAAATAAAGAGGTATTTTTATATAGATACCTTGGAAAAACACAGGAAGTGTCTGGAATCATAGCTCAGAACATAAACAGCATCTACCTTCAGGTAGTAGCACTGGGAATATTTTTTTAAAGTGCCATTTACTTTTCTTAAAGTTTTCCATATTGAGCTTTAAAAAAGAATCAAACAGCAAACAAATAACAACAATAACGAAAGAAGCTCTGCATCCCATAAGGACACCAGAGCTCTGGGATGACAGCTGTGCTTCCTGAGTGGATCAGGGCACTGACCCACCTCTTATCCAGGGCACCCTGCTCCTTCATGGCATGCACTGGATCATGGAACAGACACAGGTTTCTCATAACATGTCCTCAGTCACCAAGGGTGGGGGAAGAATGATTCAAATACAGGTTCCTGGGCCTCATCTCCTGAATCTGAGACTCCCATGTAGGCCCTGTGAATATGTTGTCTTAAAAACCTCCCAGGGTGGTTTGATGGTCATTAATGCTAGAGAACCTTTGATGTAGATCAGGAACTGACAAGCTTTGTCATGAAGAGCCTGATGGTGAGTCTTTTAGATTTTGCTGACCCCATGGCTTTAGCTGCATCCACTTTGTGGCCTGGCTATAGCAGGAAAAGAGTTGTAGACAACATGTACATGAATGGATGCTCCAACAAAACTTTATTTACAAAACAGGTGCCAGATCAGAGTTAGCATGCGTACCATTCTTATAGGCC
This sequence comes from Acomys russatus, assembly GCF_903995435.1. Classification (NCBI taxonomy): domain Eukaryota; kingdom Metazoa; phylum Chordata; class Mammalia; order Rodentia; family Muridae; genus Acomys; species Acomys russatus. The sequence goes on along the minus strand of NC_067143.1, from coordinate 33,313,425 downwards.
CTGGTATTGGTTGATCTGTTAACTCTTGAACAAATTAACCAAAAGACTGGGGAACTACCAAGAGCTTCTTATATTTGACAAAGAGGCCCTGATCTAAATAAACACCATTGATTAGGAGATTCACGTATCTGGTGATTTTTAAAAACACTACTTAAACTATAAAGAAGCTGTGTACAGTAACTAATGTAAGTCTATTACATTATAGTGAGGTAAACAAGACAAATAATGTCATTAGTTTGAGTTTATAAATCATTAATGCTGGTCAGCTTGTATGGCCAATAATGGTGATCACTTCCTGTGGCCAGTGACAGTTGTTGGATTGCATGATCAGTAATGGCGATCAGTTTACATAGCCAGTAATGGTATTTTAAAAATACATGGTCAGTAATGGTGATTGGCTTGTATGATCGATAATGATTACTTTCATGGTAAGTAGGCATGGTGAGCTTGCGCAGTCAGTAATGGTGGTCATTTTTTTAATGGCCATTAGCAGTTGTACTTCTTATAGTCAGTAAGAGTGATGGGCCTGCATCATTATCAGGGTCACACAGTTGTCTTGCATGAAGACTTGAAGAGGGAAGTTGAAATATTACAGTCCTGTTTCCCACTGGTCTTTAGGAAATTATGATTTTAAAATCTGTTCCCTGAATATCAGGCACCCCTAAGTCCTTCTGATTCCTCACAATAAAGAATGCATGTTTGTGGGCTTGGTTGGTGGCACATGTCCTGGGATGGCTCAGACACAGTTGTCTGGACTCTGGGAAGTCCAGCGGGTCTGCCAGATGCTGTAGGCAGTGGTCTTGCCAAGGTGGCCTAATTCCTTTTCTTGAAGGGCATGTTTCTTCTTCAAGGGGGTACTGTTGCCACAGAAGAGGCTCTGGAAATCTGCTGGAAGGTTCTGGGTCCTTCTTTTTATTTATTTATTTATTTATTTATTTTTATTTTTTTCCTTTTTTATTATTAATTTATTCATATTACATCTCAGTTGTTAGCCCATCCCTTGTATCCTCCCATTCCTCCCTCCCTCCCGCTTCCCCCCCTATTCCCCTCCCCTATGTCTGTGACTGAGGGGGACCGTCTCCCCCTGTATATGCTCATAGGGTATCAAGTCTCTTCTTGGTGACCTATTATCCTTCCTCTGAGTGCCACCAGGTGTCCCCATCCAAAGGATATGGTCAAATATGGGGCACCAGAGTTTGTGTGAAAGTCAGATCTCCTTCTCCACTTAACGGTGGAAAATGTCCTGTCCATTGGCTAGTCTGGGTAGGGGTTCGAAGTTTACTGCCTATATTTTCCTTGGCTGGTGCCATAGTTTGAGGAGGACCCCAGGGCCCAGACCTGCCTGTAGTTTTCCAGGACCCTCTGGATCCTTCTATTTCCTCATTCTCCCAGGCTTCGGTCCTTCTTAAGACCTCAAGTCAAGCACTACCATGCTCCAGTCTTTAATTCTACTTCCAACAGAAGACTCAGCATGGTGGCCAGGCTAGCTTCCACGTGACCTATGCTAAACATTCACAAGCTTGGAGCCCATGCAGATAGGATGATTTCTACCCTGTATTTAGACACTCCTGGAGGAGAGTGACTGTGACAGTGACAGTGGTGGGCAGAAGGCAGCCCTTAGTTGTCTGGATCATCATTCTCCTTTCCTTCATCACTTCTTTTCCCATCTTAACCTGCCTAAGCCACTGTCATGTCATGGACCAAGGAAAAGGCATAGTGCCATCGCTTCATCAGGATTCACCCTTTGAGACAGGTGGATTTGCTGCTCCCCTCTGATGTTATCCTTTAAAAACACCCAACACTGACACAGGGAGCCCGGTCTGCCTTAAGATACTGACGTATTTTATAAAATACCGAAGACTTGGATTAACTGGGACAATGATTAAAGACAGAACCCGAACCCAGTGCCTAGAAGCTCAATGGTGTCATGGCTAACTATATAATTATTACCTTTATTGAAGCAACCAGACACCCCTACACCGAGTCTCTCAGGTCAGTATCTTCATCCTGCTTTTCATAAACGAGAGACACCGAGAGAAGGGTCAGCTGATCTCACTGACTCCCAAGCCACATGCTCTTAGCTACTTACTATGACCTATGCATTTTAAAGACAGACTGTAAGAAGACCAAGGGCTACTGGAATCCTTTGTGGGTCCCTAACCAAGGATCCTTAGAAAGTTCATTCCCCTCCATAAGCTGAATACCTCCAGCCTGCTCACAACCCAGTGGTGGACTCCTCAAGCTGACCGCTGCATGCTTTCCTCTTATCAGTTAATAAGCTGCTTAGCCAGCCTTGGGTGGACACTTGATGGCAAGTTAATGGAGCCATTTCTGGTCTTGTTCCTGGCCCTTTAAGCCATGCCCCTCTTCTCCTCTCTTTTTCATTATAGTACACAAGTGGTTCTAGTGTTTCAGAAATGACAGAGCCCACCCTACCAGGAACCCCATTTCCATATTTGAACAGAGGTTATGGCTCTAGCCATCTGCCTTGGGAGGCCTGGGCCATTGAAAGAGGCAACTGAGGCAAGTGTGAAACAGCCACTTGGAGAGATGCTTCAACTAAAGTATTCCAAAGGATGCCTGAGAGACCCCCAACATCTGCGTGCCAGCATGTGTCCAGTAAACCAGAGGCTTAGGAGTCCTTCTGCTATCCTCTTTTTCTCCAAATCCCTTCCTATCACCTTCTCTGCTCTTCTAGATCTCCTGGAGTTTGATGGCCTTCCTACATGTAACCTCCTGAAGTTGTCCCTCCTCTGCACATCTCCACCCCTGCGTTCTCCCAAGAGCCCCTCCCCTCCCCCAGTTTTCCAGCCATACCAGCCCATTGCTCTGGTGTTCTCTAGTCTGCAGTCATACTATCTAGCATGATTCTGTAAGTGGAATCAGGTATAGCTGTGGTGCAGTCCTCTAGTGTTATCCCCACCCATGGGAGGGAGTAGCAGAAGGATTGCCAGTTTAAGCCCAGCTTAGTCCTCATAGTGGCTACCAGGCTAGAGTGGACTACAAAATGAGACCATTCCTCCATTTCCCCAGCACACAAATGAAAGAGGTAGTCTTTAACACATGGAATTTTGAGAGTTAAGTGAAATTGTCCATAGGAAACAATAAATTTTCTCTCTAGTCATGTAGTACTAAGTCCATTAACATGGTTTGAAGGGGAGATATGACTTTTGCTGCAGCCAGAAAAATGATGGGTAATTCACAGGTCCCATTCCGACCACTGTTCAGCATTGTTCACACATAACTAGGAAATAATTGAAAAGTTCCAGTGAATGGGTCGTGCTTCCAGCCAGTTAAGTCAGGACATCAATGGGCATGTGATGCAAAGCATCAGTGGTTCTGGAGCTACCCAGATGGCTTTCGCAGGCACACAAGGTTGGAGCTCTTCACTGTGGTCTCTGCTGCCTCTTTCTGGCAGAGCACAAACCTCTTAGGACCTACAAAGATAGGAAGGAAGAAAAGATGGACACATGGCAGGGAAACTTCTTACTGCGTCTGGTCTGGCATTTGTTGCACACTCCATGTTCTCATTTGATTTTCACCATGAACTTGTGATGCAAGAGTTACTTCTTTGTTTTTAATGGTAGGTAGCGGGTGGTTAACCACGAAGGGCTAAGTGGTAAAGTTGGAGCAGGGGCCTCTCTCCTTTCGTCTTGGCTTCTCTCTGGCAGCACATCCCTTCTGTGAGGTGACTGAGCACCTGCTTGTCAGACCTTCAGAGTGAGGGCCGGATGCCACACCCCTCCACCTGCAAGGTTAAATGATCCAGCAGACTGGCTGCTCATGGGGCCCTTGGCAGCCATCTGCCACCTGTGCCCGTACTCTAGATTGTGCTGTTTGCTTAGCGGAGACATTTTAGTGCCCTGCAAAGGCTCCCCACGGCGCAGGGACAAGCAGTTCCTGAATAGAAAGAAGGACATTGTTGCTGTTCTTGTTATCGTCATCAGTTTCTAGGCATTTTGGTGGGGTGGGAAAAAGTAAGGGATGGAGGAGGGGATAGTGAAGGAAAGTTACTTCTTGGCTGACAATAGGATGATGAGAAGGATGACGATGAGGAGGAGGCATGGGTCCCTGCGAGCAACCTACAGCTGAGAGCCTTGTCAACTTTACCGTATATATGCAGCAGTAAGAGACCTTGTTAACACAACAATTCTAAGTTCATAGGTCTGCAGGTGGGACCTGGAACTCAGCATTTCTTACAAGCTCTCAGATGAGACTGATGCTGCTTCTCTGCCGGGCATTCTTGGTTTAGCAAGACTGTAGCTTACAGTGGTTGAGACCCTGGGATAGTGTTGCAAGTGTGGGGTAGACATCCGGGTTCTAACATTTGTTGTTCTCTTAATTTGTACTTGTGTATCTTTCCAGCTTCACCTTACTTTTTTTTTTTTCTGCAATTGAAAGGGTTTGAATGAAATGCTGCTAAGATCAATTCTAAGATTCCGTGGAAAGCATTGGATTAGAGACATTACAGTGTGTAGGATGTCAACTGGTGCGATGTAGAAGACGCCAGGGCAGTGGTTCTCAACCTCCTGGTTGTGACCCCTTTGGCAAACCTCTATCTTCAAAAATATTTAGATTGAAATTCATGACAGTAGCAAATTACAGTTATGAAGTAGCAATGGAAATAATCTCAGGGTTGTGTGTGGGGCGGGTTGTCACAACATGAAGAACTGTATTAAAGGGATGCAGCATTAGGAAGGCTGAGGACCACGGTATTAGAGTATCCTTTGCATAAATTAGCTATTTCTCCCAGGATCACCAGGCCTTAGGATTGAAGGAAGTAAGAAGAGAATTTCTTTTTGTTGCATGTCCAAGGGCTCTGCGTAGCCTGGAAATTCATCTACCCCAAACATTTGGCCTCTCCGATGGGAGAAATGCATTTGGGCACATCAGATTTCTTCAGATTCCATTTAGGGTTTTCCTCATATGGCATGGAACATTGGGAACGTCAGACATGTATACGTTACACCTTTCTCTTTACGGCACAGATTTTAAAAGATTATGTCTCTTCCAGAGAGTCCTGCCCTTTCTTTCAGATTGGAACTTCTCTACCTGATACTGTGTGTCTGGCAACTTGGATTTCTGTCTATGGGTTGCTAGTTAGCATCTTCTGATGCTGTGATAGTCAGGCCCTTGGGCATGTGTTTACTTATCTACCCAATACTGCTTTCTGCCTCTCCTTTTGACTTCTGTGGGGTTCCCCAGTTGCTTTCCTGTTTCCGTATCATTGATCTTTTGCATTTCCTGCTTCTGACCATTTCCTGTCTACCTTTTCCCATAGCTACCTGGGAGTTAGTGACTTTGAGTCTGAGATTGTGAAATATTTTGATTTCACCATCCTTGTGGATGTTATTGTTTGTGGGCAGGTTTTTCTCTATCCTTTCTATTTAGAAATATATTTCTATATTATAAGTGGCTAGGCATTGTATTCCTGTTTATGACTATTCTTGATAGAATAGAAAAGGGCCATGATTTGAACAGCAAGAATAGAAATGGCTTTTAGAGCTCTTCCTGGTTTTCTCTTTAAGAGCCTAGGAGTTCTGGTTTGCATGTGTACACATGTATGTGTGTGTGTGTATGTGAGTGTATGGTGTGTGTATATGTGTGTGTCTGTGTGTGAGTGAGTTACCTCTCCAGCATTTCCAAATCAACAGAATTTTTACTATTCCAAGTCAGATAGTAGTCCCTGAAGAGCTTATGGCTTTAGTTTTTGTTTTGTGTTTTATAGATCCAAATTCCCTAAACTTCATTATAGAAATATCTGGAAAATAGCAGAGAAAGTGTTGATAGTAATCTAATTTTCAGAAATTACCACTGGGCAGCATAATGCATGTGAATATATGCAGCCAAATATTTCTGTATGTACTAACATCTATACAACTATAGATCTGTAGCTAAGTAGCTCTACTTCACATACATATTTTATACAAACATTTAAATGGAAATGGTCTTGAGACACACATAGTTTTCTGACCCATATTTTTTCTTTTAATATTTCTTAAACATTTTTTTTTCTTTTTTTTTTTTTTTTTTGCTATTCATAAGCTCATCTCTGGTTCTTTCATTGCTTTGTAAAGGCCCATTTTTCTTGCTTGCTTACTGTCTTTCCTTCATGCTGCTTGTATATTGTACCATTTCGCCTGGTTAATTCAGAGCAGAATCCATTCTCCCCGAGGCTCCATGGCAAAGGGGCAAAGTACACATTTATGAAACGAGAATGAGCACAAGAAAGACACAGCCCGTGCCTGTTCAACTCCCTCTGAGGGTGTTTTAGCTAGGCTTTGTTCAGGAAGTAGAGAGTGTGAGAGTTGGCAGAAACTAAGCTAACCTCGGCCTGTTGTCAGCAGCGCTGGCTGCTGTAGCAATCAGCTCCTGTGGATCACTTACTTGAGAGTGTGTCGGAAGTCTTGAGGGGCACGGCTCTTCTATGAACAGGTATTAGAGAGGTTGGATGGTTTTCAATGACAGTGTGTAATCTTGACAACAGAGTCCTTGCACGCACATGTGTGCACACCAGTGAGACCTGACAGAGAATGATGGAGGCATTGAAAAGCAGGGTTGTAGACACCAGGCCCAGGGCTGGATTTCTAAAGCCGAGGTTGTCCTTGAGATTTGCTTAATATGTCAATCAACTTTCTGTTTCTATAACAAATGCTGAAGGTAATCAGCCTAACATCAAAAAAGCTTTATTTATACTCATGATCTTAGAAAGTTCTGGAAAGTCCATGAATAATTGGCCTTCTTGACTTGAGCCAATTGTAGTACACTGGGGGAGTTAGCCAGAGGAAACTGCTCACCTCATGGCCAGAGGGTGAGAAAGAGAAGGAGGCTGGGACCTCCAAGTTCTCTTTGGGGCATGCCTCTAATGACTGAAAGACCTCCCACTAGGCTCCACTTCTTCAAGGTTTCCCCACTTCCTAATGGCACCAAGCTGGGGAGCAACTCTTTTCCATGTGACCTTTGGGGGCCTCTTAGAATCCAAACTATAGTACTGGATACAGCTTTATGACATTGTCCCATCTATAAATGTAGATGTAGCCCACTTGATAGGACAGTGAGAGGATTAAGTGGGACCAGGAAGCATTTCACATAGCGATGTCCACATTTTCCACAGTTAAATGTGGCTACCATTGGCATATTATTAATGACCCTGTAAGTGAGAAAAACATAAAACTTGCATGCATGCACGCACACACACACACACACACACACACACACACACACACACCATACACAGATGTGTTTTATAGTCACAAGGTATCTTTCTCTTAATGAATTAAAAATATCTGATGGAATTGGAAAGAACAGCTCTAAAATACAATAAAATGCCTTATGGAATTACTTGGCTCAATGTCTGTGTGATCCACATGGAAAAAGACACAACCCGCTCACCGCGCAGATTTCCCCAAGGATGAGCATTGCTCCAGGGACCAGGTGATTGACTGTCCAGCTGGTAGCAGGGAGATAGTTCTCCTGCATCTGAGATGAAGTAGCTTTGTGATATGGGTCAGACGTTTGTTTCCTCCAAGTTCCATGACTGAGAATAGATAGCTCTAGGGTTACTCACTGTCAGGGTCTTTTCTGTACCTCTGGGACAACAGTAGCTGGGTTAGTGTTCCCTTTGCTCAGGGAAGGTTTTTCTGTGGTGCTGAATGCTCACCGCCAGGCTGACATTCACAGTCTTCGGGAGGTGCAGCAGTGCTCAGAACTTGACATCATTGAGAATGAGCTGGAGAAGCCAGGGTGATAGCCCTCATGTCCATGGCCTCCCTAGAATGAACTTTCACTCTAGAAGTGGCTCTATGAGTGGTGCAGTTTGAATTATTTATGATGGTTCTTTGCAGTCATTTGAGAAGTGAGTGGAGTTTTAGTAATAATAGCATCTGCATACTTCTTCCAGTTAGAGTCTGTGGAGATGTCAATCTCCTGTGATCACTAGGACTTGAGACTTCAGTGCTGGCCACCAGTTCAAGTGAGAGCAAGCAGAGTCAAGTGAGAGTCCTATCAGGCTAAGTGGCAGTCAGTTGACTTGGAGGAGCAGAGTGAGGGTGCTCTATTGTCTAAAAGCAAAAGAACAGGTGAGAACCAATCTCTTGATGTGACCTCTTAGCCCTTACGTAAAGATTGCTTGGCCCAGTTGCTCTCCTTGCTGTCTTTCTGCATGTGCAGGTGAGTTAGGGACTGCCTTCTCTTCCTTGTTCCTGTGGTCAATTTCCTTGATCTCTACTGTGTAGAGGGTAGCTGGGGAAAGGTGAAATGATGACAGTACCAGTTCTCAGATTGTAGAAAGCACTAGGTGAGGGAAGACAGTCAGGAAATGAACACGCACACACACACACACACACACACACACACACACACACACACACACAATTTGAAGCCACTGAACTTTAATGCTAACAGCTGGGAAGTAGTACCAGCATGGGGCTGTCAAGGGTAACTCACCGCAAGTCAAAACACTGAGCTCGTGGCAATGTGAGAAGCCATCAGCTGTGCTCTTCATCCTTAAGAAAGACTGTGAAAAAAGTCCGCACAACAAGAAACAAGTGGCCAAACATGAAAGCATGATCTTGGATTGTGACTGGAAAGACCATGTTTGCTTTGATGCAATGTACATCTTCAATAAAATCACAATAGAACGGTTGAGGAATACCTTTAATGTTAAAACCGTAACCTAACAAGGGCAGAGCTGACAGAATATCATGCCTTAGCTTTTCAGCATACAGCAGAATGCTGCTGTCTTTCCATGTTAAAGGTTGGTATATGCCTTCCATGGTCCCCAGGATCTTCTTATATTGAAACCAGCAATGTTAAATAATGTTTGTAGTTAAGACATTCTATTAAAGCGGTACTCTGCCTGCCTCAGGATCAACTAAGCTGTGAGAGGGAGAACAGATGTGCTCCTCCATATGTGTGGTTAACTGGAGGAGGATGGATCCCATTACAAAAAGAATGTTAAACTCAAGCCAAGTCAGAAACAAGGCAAACCTGAGTCCATGAGCAAGTGCACCCAGAAGAATATCCCTGTGTTGAATTGCCCACTGATGTCCTGTGGAGTCCAGGCTGACCCAGACAGTACCTCTGAGTTGTGCCTAGAGTCTCCTTTTAGATTTTGGCTTTCATGGGCCACTCTCCTACCCTTATAGAATCTTTAAGTGGCTTGATCTTGTGTAGGTAGCCACAGTGACTTTGCGTTCACATAGGAGGGAAACAGCCATGTCATTTCCAGAGGTGAGCATTTCACAGCACTCCTCCCTATCCTCTGGCTTTTATATTATTTCCACCCTCTTTTCGCAATGTTGGCTAAGCCTTGAGTGGGGTGGCTTATATAGAGCTTCCATCTTTGACTGAGCACTTATAGCAGCTTATGCTCAGACACTCAAATGTTTATGCATTCTTCATTAACTATTACCCTCCACTGTCAGAAGATTACTTGACCAAGGTTGATAGTAGCAAAAATCTGTGGTTATACACACAAATAGAAGGGAGCTTGACAACTCAAGCGCTTAACAAGCAACATCAACAAGTTTTCCCTTATGTCCTATGACTTTCCTAGCTATAGGTTTTGACTATGTTTATAGTATCGGGAATGAATTCCCTCCAGAGGAGCTGGCTTCAAGTTCTACCAAGAGAGTGGTTGGTTACCCACATGAACAGTCTTGCCACTGTTGCACATCTCACCTGGCAAGTCAGTGCTGTAGCTCACAGGGTCAAGCACTGGGTAAGATGTAGTTTCTTCTTCAGTTGCTGTGTATCAGTGGGTTTATGTGGGTAAGCAGCACTAGGAAAGTTATCTGTCAGAGAAAGCTTGGTCAGTCCAAGACTGATTTGTATGTGTCCTGCAGTTGATGTCTGTTGTATCTTCAGTGATAGGATCCAGTTACGGTAGGCAACCAAGAGCAGTGGCAACAGCCTGAGTGCTTCTGGGGCCTCTCTGACTAATAACTGGTAGGGAGGCAACCTATTCCTACTACTGAGATTTTTCACTTGATAATCCATTAACCTGTGCCTTCCGAGAGAAACATTGTTCACCCAAACAGGATACTTATCCTCTATTTGAATTAATAAATACATATATTTCTAAAAACTAGTGTGGTTTCATAAGGCTTCTTCATACACCCTTAGCTTTGGTTAAATCACCCGTACCTTTCCTTTCCGTCACCCCCTTGCTTCCATTTTTACTTACACTTTAGGTTTCTCACCCCCTGTTCTTTCATATAGCATGTGCTCTATTATCTCCTTTTATTATATTTTTTTACTTGGGTCACAAGAATCATAAGTTTCCATGTAACTTATCCATATACATTTCAGTTTGATTAGCCTTTGATCTTTTTGCCTCTTTAACCTATGGACAGGAAAGATGTTGAATGACCTCTTTTTTTCTTCTTCTTCATCCTTTTGAGTCAGAAAGCTCATGTTTATTTATCCTTCTTATATCAGAAGATGGCTAGCCATATGTACTTCCTTCCTTCTTTCTTTCTTTCCTTCCTTCCTTCCTTCCTTCCTACCTACCTTCCATCTATCACTTACCAATGGTTGTCTGTCTGTCTCTCTGTCTGTCTATATGATTTAAGGAATTGGGCCATGGAATAGTGATGACTGGCTAGGATGCAATCTATTGGGCAAGTCCACAGCTGAAAACACAGGAGTTGGTGCTATGGTATGGAGGTTGTAAGCACCTACTCTACATGTCTCCCCCAGTTCTGGGGTCTCTGTAGCAAATTCAATGGAACTTTTGTATTTCCTTTGATTTGGCTAGACTCACTGGACATGAAGATCTCTCTGGCATAGGATTACATGTGGATCCATATAGGTCTGTATTTTTAAATGGGTGTTGGGGATTTGAACCCAGGTACTTATGCTTAAATGGTTTAGTAACCTCACCATTTTTCTGGCTCAGTCAACATGACAGTGTTATCTCCTTTAACTCCAGGCTTTTTACACACCTCTTCCATTTGGCATCTGAATTCTTTTCTTTATTATTCTATCTATTCTTTCACTTCTTTCCTTCAGTTTTTTCTTTGTCTTTGTTTTATCATTGCCTTAGACTCTGGCCCTTGCAGATATATTCCTCAGGTATCCATACTCTCTTTACACCTTTTATACTAGCAGTAAAGATATTAACACACTTTCTAGGCTTCCCTCCAATCTCACCATTGAGCAGCCCCTTGTGAAGTCCTCACTCTAGAAAATAAAGTGCATTTTATTCTAATTTCTGTCACCCAGCAGCTCTTCCCTCCCAGGTTTTTGACATCCATATACAAGCTCCTCCGTGGCTCTCATGTGAGGCTTGTGGCAGGTGCATGAATGGCTTGCAAGACAAGCCCTGGTAAAGAAAGCTTATGATCCTGTGAATGTTGGGAGCTGGCAGCATGCAGAGTCTAGAAAAATTGCGTTAATTTTTCCAAGGAGATTTTGGAAGATGCCAGCCATTCATCTCTCTGAAGTCTCAGTCTCTTATCTTGTCTCCAGTCTCCTCGGCCACTTGCTTTTTTTAGTCAATCAGGCAGAGACATCACTTCCCTGGTTTGGGTACGATTTGCTCTTTACACACCCTAGTAGATCTTCCGTTGCCCGTGTTTAAGCCATGCTTCTCATGTTGCCAAGTGCCAGAAGCAGCTTGACCTAGATTTACCTTTGGTTCATTTTGTCAGAGGGAGAGATAGACTTTGTAAAACAACTTGGCGAAATGGAAAGACAGGGTAGACAGATGCATTTTTTTCCAAGCAAGCACTCACTTGTAGCCGTTTACATGCAAAATAGGATGGTCATTTACTTTCCCCTGTCTCATCAGAGGGACAAAATGCTCAGAAAGAGAACTTAGCAAGTAGAGACAACCAGGGAATTATCCTTGACCTAGAACCCAAGTCACCACTGTGCATATCTTGATGTAGTTCCTGACAGCCCTCTGTAGGTATTGATATCTTTGCTTTTCCATATGATTGTATGATTGTCTCTGTGTCATTCCACAGTCCACAGCTTTAAAGGATTGCACAGCATCCAGTCCATGTAAATGTAACCATTCTTATTTTATCAGTCATTTTAGTGACAAATACAGGTATAAAAAACAATGAGATGAATGTCTTTGCACATACCCTTTTCTTTAGGCTAGCTATTTATTTGTATATCTATCTAATTTTCACAGTGCTCAGGATTGAGCCCAGTACACTTGGCTTACCACTGAGTCACATCTCCAGTATGCGAACAGTTGGCTTTGATTCTTGGGGGTGGAGTTAATACTTTAAGGGCAGGGATAAAGAAATGGCTAAAATGTTTTACAGTAGTTTGGCCAATTGACAAAACGACTGTCAGCCTATGAGGGTACCCCTTTCTGCCTGTTACACTGGGGTAAAAGAATTCTACTCACTCAGTTGCTATTGCCTGGTCAGTTGCTCAGATAGGCCTAGAGCCAATTGCAGGCACTCTGCATAATGTCCTGGCATGCTCATTGTATCAAAGGTACTGACAATAACACACCGCTATCATACGCATTCCTTTGACCAGCATTGTATAATAGAAATATATTTATGTTATATATGTAATGTTAAAATTTCTAGTACATGTATTAATATAGATAAAAATGACATGTGAAAATTAATAATGTTTAAGCAAACATAGCCAAGTTATTATTATTTCAGTCTGTGGCAATCGCCAAGTCACAGGTGCTCAATAGCCTTGTGTTGATGGTAGCTGCAGGGTTGGATAACACATACTTAGAGCAGTGGGCTAAAGCTCCATCAAAGTCATTCATCTTTCTGTTAACTAAGCTGCTGATATACTTACCCAATTTATTTTGTCCACATATTGGTTTATCTAAAAGCAATCTCTGAGAAAGGCCTTGATCGTGCAGGTAATTGGATGGGAGGTGATCTCAGAACACAGAGGAGCAAATGGAAAAGATGGGAGCTGAGGGAGCCAAGAGAAAGTATAACAAAGAGCAGCTTCCTCCTGAGAGAAATGGGAATCTACCCTTGCTGGGGACAACTGAGACACTGAGGGAGATGAACCTCAAATTGTTCCTTCTTGAAGGTACAAGGACTGCAAGTCTATGTGCTGGCCCATCTCCAACTTGAGTTATGCCCTGTCCCAGCAGCATCGACGCCCTCACATTTTGGGTTGTACTGCTAGGAGCTAAGCAAGCATTCTCTTTTGTTTGTTTGCTTTGTTTTTAATGTTCTGAGACAGGGTTTCTCTGTCTAACAGCCATGGCTGTCCCAGAACTCACTTTTTAGATAAGGCTGCCCTGGAACTCACAGAGATCCACCTGCTTCTGTCTTCCCAGTGCTGGGATTAAAGGCATGTGGCCCCATACCCTTCTGGAATTGATCACTCCTATGGGGATGGAAATTGCTAGTGAGTAGAGGGGAAAGATGCAGGCCTTTCAGGTTCCACAGAGAGGAGGAGAGGTGGGTGCTGGAGACTGCCTGCATAATCTCTGGTAAGCCCAGAACAGACAGAGAATGGGTGGGGCTTTTGTAGAGCAACCTTTGAGTTTTTCTGGTGGTCTAATGGGAGTGGGGTCTTCTTGAATGGGCACAGGTCATTCTCAGCCCATCATAGGTGATTCTGTCTGTGGCTGTAGTTTAAGCAACAGAAACTGATTCTAGCTACTTAGTATGACAAGCAGCTGAGAATTTTGTTGAGGACTTTTAAGTTGTCAACCTGCTGGCCAGGCTTGGGAGCAGGGTAATGCATTTTTGCTCCATGACCTGGCAAGCTGTACGTCTAGCTTAACATCACGCTGTAGGACAGCATGTAAGAATGGTCTAGCCTCCTCTCTCCTGGGGCAGGGAGTGGGTAGCAGCCACCATAGCTCCCTTTTGGAAGGTCGTCATCTAAATTATAGTCCCATTTCAACTGCGCAAGGGAGGGAAAGATGATTTCGTGGCAAGAAAGCACAGTTTATCAGGAAATGAATGCTGGGCAGCTGAAAATGGACAGATGACCACTCAGGAAGGAGGTCTGCATAAGGCTGTGCCAGATGATGGCCTGATCTTGATGATGCAGTCATTATCCACCTGGGGAGGAAGCAGGGTGATGGGTGCGTGGGACCTCTCTGTGCTATTTTTGCAACTTGTCACGGCCTATAATCATTTTTATACCATTTTAGTAAAAGGCTAAAAAAAAAAAAAAAAAAAAGGAAGGGAAAGAGGGGATGGGGGCTGGTGGCATATATTCCTTTGGAATGGAAGTCGGAGGAACTGGAATATTTAAAATTCACCTTTACACTTACTTATGGGATTAAGCCTCCAGAGTTCTGGTCACCAGGGCTTAATCTTCCGACGTACTCTACCAACCCCAAAAATGGAGACAGTGAAACGTCCATTTATTCTCATTATTTGAAATTTATTACTGAAATATCTGGCGCCAGCCTGTTGCGGCTGGGGTAGACAGAAATCAAGTCTGAGAGGGAACCGGGAGTTGCGCAAATCCTGCTTTTCTGCGGACTTCAGGCAGGTTTCACTAATGTCCAGCTGAGGGTCAGTCGTGGTTCGGTGGGGTGAGCTCCCGGCTAGAAGCAAGCCATTCCGAAGGCTCAGGGAGGCTCTCAGTATCACGGACAGGAAGCTGTGGCTCAGTCTTCCACTTCCTGCCATGCATTCCTCCAACTGCAGCTGCTGCTAGGGAGGAGGCGAGCCAGACCGTGTTGCTGGAGATCTCGCCGCTAAAGAGCCACTGTTTCTCTGTGTGGTTTTCCAACTGGAGCCTACGTCCTTTGGTGTGACTGCTCATAGGAAGACAGTGAAAGCCCTAGGGAATATGTGATGCTCTTATTACTTCCTGCGGCAGCTGGAGAGTGCCAGCCACTGAGTGCTATCACGATGTGTACAGCCAACTGCTTCCAGATAATGGGTACTGGGGAGCCACCACCAGTGTAAACAAGATCTATAAAACTCCCACCCCTGTTTGGCCACATTGTTACTCACTGCTCTGTAATAAACATGTGTCCAATCAGATGGCAATAACCATTCTCCAAGCAGTAAATATTCACACTGTTAGAGAACAGGGAGCCATACTATCCCCACATCTGGACTAGGGGTAAGCTCATATCCACAGAGCAGCAGGCCCTCAGTCTGTCATACCCCAGGTCCTCAGGGCTCTGCCTCTAAATTGGTGTCCAGCCTAGGCATGGGGAGCCCAGGTTGACAATGCACATGCTACCCTTCCCAAGAAGGCAGAATACTTTATTAATATGGTTCCATTCTCCCTCTGTAAACTCAGCTGCAGGCTAGGAGTTAGTTGTCAGTAGATTCGGTTGGATGATTCTTCTTTGTCTCACGACATCTGGCATTTTCTTTCAAACCCTGTGACAAGAGGAGAGCACTCGAGGCTAGAGAGAAAGCTCTGTTCATAAAGTGCTTGCTATCCAAGAATAAGGACCTGTATTTGATTCCTCAAACGCACATTAAAAAAGGGGTGTATGGTGGCGCATGTCTGTAATTCCAGTGCTGGGTAGGCAGAAAGATCCCTGGGGCTTGCTGGCTAGTCAGCACAGCCGAATCAGTGAGCCCTGGATTCAATGGGAGAGCCTCAGAAGGTAAGGTGGAGAGTAACAGGAGACACTGAACATGGACCTGTACACATGTAAGCGAACATGAAAACACAGATACACAGGTACAGACACACACACACACAGACCCCCCCCCCCACACACACACATAAGACCACACTTCACTATCCTTGTGAGGGCTTTCCAAAGAACCACAGTGTCTCCAAGGAGGAGGAACATGGGATGTGGAGACAGGGACCACTCAGATGACATTCTGACTTGTGTACAAAGAAACCCATTGACATTATTTGCCCTCTACAGCCTCAGCCCCACCGTGTTCTGTGGTCATTCAAGAAGCAACAGTGATGCATACAAGATGAGTGGAAAATAATATTAACTTTACAGCATACCCCACAAAGGGCCATGGAGATAATCAAAAGGATCCTTACTGGCTTAGGAGTGAGGCCTCTGCCTTCTAGTTCGAGTCAAGGATGCCTACAGGGACTAGTCTCACACTATTGTAACTCTCAGATTAGACCTCACCTTGGCCATTACTATAAGCAGGCCATCACCGGAGAGGTGTTCTAGGGCAGCTCAATACAGCTTTTAGACTTTGAGATCATTTAAATCAGGGGATTTGTATTTGTGAGTTGTGTGAGCTGGAGAGGCCTCCTGCCTTTGCAACAGGTTGTGTTTCCTCACCTCTTTGGTGGAGAAAAACACTATTACCCATAAAGATAGGAAGAGGTGCACCTGTTTGAGCATGTGTCAAGCTGCCTGGAGCACAGTAGGCTTTCTGTGAGCATCGCCCCTGCTCTTCTGGGATGCTGCACACACTCGTACTCACACAGGTACTTGGAGTTGGGACTGGTGGTGATGTGAGAACTTGCTTCTCATTTCCTTCTTTCTCTTCCATTCCCCTCCACGCTTCTGCTGAAGAACTGTTTGTGGGTTTTTTTCTACAAAGAAAATATATTTGACTTTGTGATCCAAATCAAGGTTTCTCTGTGGCACAGAATGCTTCTTCTTCCATTGGAAATTTCTTATCTGGACCGTGTGTGTGTGTGTGTGTGTGTGTGTGTGTGTGTGTGTGTGTGTGTGTGTGCATGCATGCAGGCACACACATGTGTAAATGTTCCCACAGAGGTAAAAGCACATATTTCTGGAGTAGCCAGAACAGTGCATTAAAGAATATAACAAAAAAAGCAATCAAATCCAAATTCTAGGATTTCCTATCATCACTCCTTCCCAAGGAAAAGAGAGTCTTTGCAGTTGTGATTGAATTAGGCTCTTGCAGTGGGAGATTATCTCGGATTATCTGTGTGGAGCCCGTGTGCAATCATACATTCCCTTGTCAGAGAGTCAGTGGGCGGTGAGTTGACCATGCACAGAGAAGGAGGCATGTGAGGGCGGGGATTAGACAGTGCTGGCTTTGAGGAATGGGGTGATAACGAGCATGACAAGCCAAGGATGCCAAGTCACTAGAAAGCTGGAGAGACGAGTTACAGGCCCCTACGGCATCTCCAGTGAGCGTGCAGGCCTGCCTTTACTTGCGTTTCAGCCAAGCTGTTCTGACTTGAACGTCTAGCACTGTTGTTTTAAGCCACAGAGGTAGTGGGATGCTATGGCAACATGGGGAGGGAACTTGCCTTCCTCTTGTTTTGGTTAATCTTTGGTCAGCCATGCATGGTGCCGTCTTCCCTTCAGCTGCTTATCCCAACTCATTTGTGAACACCAGGAGCAGAGGAAAACTGAACTTCCTCCTACCGGAGGTTTAGCCAAGGTCCCACTTAATGGCTGGACACAGATGCTAATGTTCCCAGGACATTTTATAGTTGATGACAATAAAAGGCTGTGTTGATTCAGCTTCTAAACTGAGTGTCTGGGAAACCAGGCCCTTGGTAGTGAGTGATATGAACTCCGAAGCTGTGGCAACTGGACTCCTGGCCCAGTTCTCAAAGGAGGACACTATGGTAGAGAGTGAGTGGTTACTTTTCAGCTGACATACCCACTCTTTAGTAGCATGGAGAAGTGGTGGTTGGTTTGTCCAAATGGACACTGAACCTGGATATAGGCTGTGGGCAGAGGAGAGCCTGGTGGCCTGGGCTTCTGTGCTTGGGTTTTGCAGTAGCTATGGAAGGGAGGAGGGAGCTTTTGGGCCCTGATTCTCATTTGCCTTGTCTTGATGTAGAATCCATTATGAGACAGGATGAAAGTAATTTGTTATCAATATTAAATGCCAACTTTTGCAGATTTCCCACTAATAAATTAGTGCAGATGCGTGATGTTTTCATTAATTTTCATTCTGATGTGTCTTGGTGAGTATAACAGGAGTGGGCAGAGCTTTAGTTAACACCCTGAGAACTGGTCCTAATTTAGGAATACTTGTCTGGTAGGTGTGTTGTGAAAATAAAGAATCTAATTTGGGTATGGTGACATGGTTTTGTCAATCCAGTTCCTTAGGAGGTGAAGGCAGGAGGAATTCAAGTTCAAGTTCACTGGGTTACACAGAAGTTCAGGGCATTATAGGTAAATTATAGAAAGCCTATCTCAAAGTTAGAAAAGTAAGGAAAGAGCTAGACTTGCCCGATATATACAAGGTCTGTACTCAATCACTAGTTCAGCAAGAAAGAAAGAAAGAAAGAAATCAAGAAAGAGAATCTGAGAGCCATGAGCAAGGACCAAATTACCCACCCTCCCCTCCCCCCAAGGCAAAGATACAGACCCTTCTCACTCTTGTGTCCACACAGACATTATTAGTTGATCACAGCATGACTAGGCATGAATTCAGACAAAATCCCCTCAGTGCTTTAGTTATCCAACACCATTATATCAAGACTTACCCTCATTTTCCCATTCTGCTAATTCCTTTCTCAGCCTCAAGATGGCCCAAAACGTATTAATTCTCAACTTGTATATTGGTCTTTCCAAAGACTCAAATTAGGTTTTCAATTAGCAAGTGCTCTTACTGTACCTGTTCCTGGCTTTACTGGGAAAGATAAGCTGTAGATAGCAAAACTAGCTCCTAATTTGCCATGGCTCCCATTTCCAGCTGCAGTATCCAAGGAGAAGTCTGATTCTTCACACCTCTGGCCTCTGATGTTTCTCTGGGTCACAGGGCTCTCAGAGGAGACACAGGATTAAGTTATGAAATCAGCAGCTCTTCTGAGATGGATGCTGGCTTATTCTTTTAAAGGTGTGACTCTTGCTGAAAGGCCTTGAGCACGTGTCACTGCATCCCTGGCTTTCCTTCTCAAGGCAAGAGAGGAGGACTCAGGTTACTTCTGTTCTGAAAACCATATGCTTTACAGCCTTTAGGGTTGTCCTCACAAACCCATGTAGAAGAGTGCTCCCGGCAAGAGGAGCATGAGGTGCAGAGGTCTAAAATGAGTCCAGCTAGGGAGGTAGAAGATGAGAGGTGGGATCCAGGTTGGAGGTTGGGTTAGGTAGCTCTGGTGACTGGATGAGTCTTTAGATGGGTTACAAACTAAAGCTAAGCAGGAAAAAGCAGGGTATTGGAGGCTGCACATGGAATTTGTTTTGTTGTTTACTGATAGGTGTGGATAGTGCCATTCTCTTGTGACCCCGAAGTGATTCAGAAGTGTTTTGTCTGATGCAGGAAGATGGCCATTATTAACTACCATGCAATCACATCAGTTGCTTTGATATGACTATTGAGAAATTCTACGCATGGTGCTTTTGATGTTGGCCAAAAGGGAAATATAGTCTTGTGGACATTTCAGGAAATGCTGAAATACCATGAGAAGAAACAATAGTCACCCACTTCTCTGGCATGCATTACTTCATGTAAGTGCAACCAGGCTTATAGTATGCCAACCTTAGTCATTCAACAGAATTTTATTGAGCATCTATGTTGTATCAGCAACTATTTTGCATATGGGAGACACTTTAGTGAACAAAACCAAGAAGTGTGCCCTTAGAGAGAGTTCACAACAATGCAGGGACATATGGTCAACCTGAGAAATAAACAATATGCATCATATGTTACCTAGTGATTATGCTAAAGAAGAAATAGAATGGGGTGGGGCTGCCATTTTAAAATACAAATCCTAATGGAAAAGGTGTCATTTGAGTAAACATGACAGAGGTGAGATAAGGAATCATGTAACTATTGTGGGAATTCCTAGGAAGGGGAACTGCTGGTGCAAAGGCCCTGTGGTGGGATTTTCAGGGACCAACAAGGACACTGTGGTTGGAATGAGGGATATGAGAGAGTCCTGGAAGATGAAACAGAAAGTTCATATGGGGTCAAGTCACATAGGATCACAAAGGCCATGGTAAAGTCTGGCAGCTGTTGATTTTGGAGAAATTGGGGCCCATCAGGAACATGACACAAGGGAAAGAGGGACTGACTTGTTCTAGAAGGGGCAATGATGGCCTCTGCAAGAGTCATCAGCCACAAAGGGCCAGGATGGCATGGGGAGGTCTATGTGGTCCAGGGATGCGGCTGTTGCCTGCTCAATTCAATGGAGCCAGGAAGCAGCTTCTATCAGAGGAGCTCATCTTTCTGAAATGAAATCCATTCCATTCCAGTGCCCTAAGGCTCATGGTGACCCAGCTATTTTTTGTAAACCATTCTTTTCCTCTTAGTAATATGTCAGGAACATCCCCTCAAGTCTTTGAAGAGTCTCTGACAACAGGCTTTTAAATGTTTGGACAGTATTACATCATCTGGATGTGCTGTAATGTGATTAATTTTCTGTTAGACATTTCAGTGATTCCCTGTTTAGAAAATGTGCCGGCGGACGCCACTCTGTATAAATCTCCACATGCATTTCACACAATGTCCTTGGGCTTGCTTTCTAGAGATGGCATGGTTGGGTTGAATAGCATGCATTTTTATGACTCTTGGTTATTAAATTATCTAATAGATAACAGAACTGGGGCTTAGGAAGGCAGTATGACTCTCCCTCCTCACCCACCCATGCAAGAGAGTAGCCAGGAAGTGGGTGGTGAGATATGGATGGAGAAGGGCAGTTGGTCTCCAGACTTGTCTTCTCTGAGTCATATTACAGTAGGGACAGTCCAATTTATAGATTTTTATCCACTTATCCACTGTCACCTGTGAACTCTAAAAATCCAGGGGTTGAGGCTTTGGTCTAGATGCTTGTGAAACCAGCTCTATACTCATAACAGTCACGGTGGGGAGCATCTCTTGCATTGTCGGGCTAAAGTGGTCACCTTTCTGGATGGAGTTACTGTCCTCTCTTGAGAAATTCCCATGATGCACGCTGCCTCAAGCTCTCACTCGTGGTCCTGCGATGCCCCCACGTAACCTTGCATAGCCTGGCATTTTACCTGTCATGTTCCTGCTCCCACTGGGATTCTTCAGACCCCACTTGGAAGAGGGTGTATTCTGTGGCCAACATAATCCCTGAGGCCAAATGGCAACAGCAGTTTATTTCTGGATGGTGCCTGGAGCAAGATGGACCCAATGCAGGTGACATGGAAAGAGGATGAAGCCCAGATGGAGCCTACTTGGATTGCTGCTGTGCCCTCAGCAGCCTTCCCAAGGCCAGCGAGGAGGAAGATCTAGCTAAGTGGCTGAGCCCTGGCGCCTCCCTCCCTGATTTCAGCTCCAGAATGCTTTGTGCTGTGAAAAGGAATCAATTCTCATGTCACACATGCATTTCCTGACTCCTTCGGGCAAGCACTTGGCATCTGGGGTGCTTGCTGGGTGCTAATAACTGTTACAGGTATTCTCATATCACACACACACATGGTGCCTGTGTGTGCGTGTGTGCATGTGTGTGCGTGTGTGTGAGTGTGTGTGTTCTACTGTACGAAACTTTCTGTGACCTAACACAGGGATGTATATTTACAATCATGTCCATTTAAATATGAATATGCTCAGTAACTGATGTGGAAAGTGGTAATTGTCTGGCAGAGCAAAACCTGGAAGGAAGCCATGGGCTCTGGAAAGCTGCTCTCCTGGTGGAAAGGCAGTGAGCTGCATGGGGATCATAGATGAGAACAGAGTCTGGCAAGGAGAAGATGGTCTGTCCTCTGACTTCTCTCTGGACCCCTGCAGGAGTCGGTAGTACAATAAGCGACTAGCCTGTATGTACCCAGTACCCATGTGTTTTTCTAATGGTCCAATGTGACTGAAGAGCCTGTGTTTCTGTTGGCCTTGCTACAACAATGGTTTTGAGCATCTCTACTGCTCATGGGAGCCACCTTAGGGAAACCTAACACAAAGCTACCTTTGAGCGGAGATCACAGCTCTGTCGGATAGGATTGTAATGGCAGTCACATATGCATGGTCAAGCTTTATAGTAGCCATATGCTTAAAAAGTAAATAAAAGAAACAGTAGAAATGAATTCTAATTGTGTGTTTTGTTTAGCTCAGTGTATCAAAAAATATTGCCACTTCACGTTATCAGTTTAAAAAATCAATGATACAATTTAAATCCTCTTTCTCCCATACTGTGTGTGTTTACAATGACAGCTCATGGTAGTTTGGACTGATGACCGCTAAAGGACTCAGTAGTTGCACATAGCTTATGGCTGCAAAGCTGAACAGCTAAAGCCTGGCATGTAGCAGGTGCTTAATAAAAGGATTTTGGTCAGACTAATAAAAAGGGAAACAGTTGTGGGTAGTACCTGTATCTGTGATGATAAGTAAGGGCTGCAGGCATTAGAATAGTGAGTGTGCTTTGCTGGCAATTCTATGCACACAGCAGGCTTGCTTATGACTCAGGCATCTTAAACCAACCCTATGCTCATAGCCTTCACAGCCCACCTGTCTCACTCCTGTATTTGCTCCGTGTTCTTGTTAGCAATCCTCTTTATGCCCTAGGCTCATTCTGCCATTGTCATCATCTATGTGACAGCCGACTTACATTCTGTTTACCCATCTGTCTCCCCTGTAACCTGCACATGTCTTTAGGCTACAATCACATCCCCATTAATCTCTGTATCCCTGAAGACCAGCACAGACGTATCCACTAGATGGTTGTGTTTTGGAATAATAAAAAGGGGCATGGTGAAGATGAGTCAAAGACTCAACTGCTCAGGTACAAGGTTTAAGGGGCAAAAGAGCCAGGTTGGCTTTGGGATAGAAGGAAAAGCTGGCCCAACTGCATTTTTTTTATTGCTTACCTATTAACATGTCTCAGTCAGCTACTGCTGCAAAATGCTTGGTAACAACAATCTTCATATTTTTGTTAGTTTGTGGTCACAGCTGAAGGAGCATACTTTTCTTGTGGCAGATGATCCTGGTGCAAGAGGATTTGTGGGAGCATGCCACACCTCCCCTGACTGCTTTCACCTGTAGCTTCCTCTATCAACTCTCTTGCTGTTCAGTATCTAATGCCAGTCATATATAGCTCAGCCTGAAGTGAGTCAGGGAGTGTGTGGAAAGGGAGCATTTACTCACTGAATGATTTCTTACCCACTGTGGTACAGTGTGCTTCTCCAGCCATGAATGATGCTATTCCTGCTTCTGAAAGCCCACCCCTTACCTTTCCAAGCCCATGCCGGTGGTGCTGTATCTTAACACTGTCCCTATGTAGGAAGAAAAGTTGGTTGGGGTTTTGTTAGGTAGAGCTGCTGATGTTTTTCCCCACTTTATCTGACCTTGGCTGCTTTGTTCCCTCCCTTTTTGACTTGGTGAACTGTTTAGCCCAAATGGATTCCTGTTCAACTATTCTTGCTCTTGAGGGAGACAGCCAGAAATTGTAACTCTCTGAAATGTAGAGCCAGTGTCTAGACTCAGATATGAGTGTGCCTAGGTAGTGGTTCTATGCGTTCATGCCAAGGAGACGGTTTGGTTTGACAGCACCTGTTGTAGCTCCTAGGATGTCTGTTCTAGCTGTGCACCTGTTGTTGTCTACATGGAGAGCTGTTTCAGCATAGGCCCTCACTCATTTATGGTCTCAGTTGCCCTGGGACAGAGGTCCAAGGGTAGGAGGACATCTTGCTCTATCGCAGAACAAGCTCAACCAGGTGCAGACAGTGGAGGGAGTCAGGGATGAAAGCGAGTTTGCAGCAGCGCGTGTCCTCCTGTTCATCTGGACCTTCCTCCTTCACTGCTATTTCGGAGACCTTGGCAGAGCTCACTGTTGAGCTCAGACCAGGGGCCCGGGTCATTTCCAGAGGAATCTGCTCAGAGCCATTCTGTTTGAGAAAATAGGTGGCTTCTCCTGTAGCAGAACAGAACTCCTGGCCTAATTCCTTCTCTCCTGTAGCCTGCAGCCCTCTGTGGTCCCTTGGCTGTGAATCACTGACTTTTACCCCAAAACAGCCTACTTCTATACTTCCTCCAGGATTTGTCTGGTCAGCTTTGGCTGCTTGTAGGACCTTGATCTCCCAGCATGGTGTCATGAGGTCAGGGCCATAGGTCTCCTTTCACATTGGTTGGGATCTCTTGGGAAGCAGGAGGTTTGAACCTAGTTTGAACCTCTGAGGGCTCAAGTTCCTTTTCTCTTGGCACAGTATCATTTCCTGTTTCGAAGGAAAAACTCATGGTTTTAAGAGCTTTAAAAAAGGCACTTGGACACGAAACAGCTCTTACAAAACAACATGTTGATGAGTTAAGTATAAATGAATCAGAGACATATGGATTAAATTTCCCTCGCAGGCCACAGGGGCTTCAGAATGAAGGGGAAGAAAGTTTGTCAAAATGTGCCTATCTCTGCCAGGGTCTAGGATAGAATCTGAGGCTGTGGGAAGGCCAGGGAAGCCTTGCCCACTTATCCCTACCCCTGCCCCCCCCCCCCCCCCCGTGATAAGGCTTAGAGCCAAGGGTGGAATTCCAAGTCTTAGCATTGATTTCTACTCCTCTAAGCCTCCGTTTCTTCTCTTCTTTGTTGAATTGTTGCCCCCCAGACTTTCCCCATGCCTTCAAAAGGGGACATAGCCTAAAGTCTGACTCCTATAAAGATCTTGAATCTGCAGGAGGCAGAAGAGAAATTAGCAGGAACCCCATTGACACGGGGGAGACTGCTGTCCACTGCTCGGCTGTGAATGCTTTCATCTAGGCTCAACATGTCTTAATCCTTCTAGGAAACATGTACATAGCTATTCTAATGGGGATCTTAGAAATACCACTTGCTAATGGGAAGGAAGGCACAAGCTCAGCGATTGGCATGGAAAGTCATCCACTTCCCTATTGGATCCCTGCATAGCATTAGTACTGTTAAGAGTGGGACAGAGCTATAAGGGCTTCTGGGCTCATAATGGCAGATGGAGGACTGGCTTTTCCCACTGTGAATTGTCCAGACATCCCAACATGCATTTGCCTTGGCAGTTTTATGCTTTCTTCTCACTTTTTGACCAGTGAACAGAGAAAAAACATATTTGGAGAGACCTTGTATATTTTCTAGAACTGTACTTTTGTGATTTTTGTCTTAGAACACCTTGAAATGGAGAAGTTTGAAGGTAACACCCTGTATAAAATAGATTAAAAGCTTCATCAGATACAGAAGACAGCTCTTCCCCAGCAAAATCCTTTACCAGTTCATAGCCTGCCTAAGGGCATCATAGGTCTTTTTGGGGCATGTTTTAAAGCACAAAGAGTAACTCTAAAGTGGGACTCACTAAATTCTTTGGTGTTTACTGCCAGAAGAAAACTTAATCAGCATCTCATGGATATTATGTTGACAGAGAGAAGCCGATACATTGAAATGGGATTCTATCTAAGTGAAGTTCAAAACTGAGTTAAACCAATAAATGTTGATGGGTGTTGAGTAGTGGGTACTGAGATAATGACTGGGAAAGGAGCATGAGAGAGAGCTTTCCTGAGCACTGGAAATATCACATTTTAGCCAGATGGAAGCGACACAGATGTTCTCTTTACACAGACAATTTATTTGAGATGTGCACTTAAAATCAAACTTTTGGTGGCCTTACTATACTTTTTGTTCATTAAAAAGGCAAAAAGGCAAAAAGGCAAAAAAAAACAAAAAAAAAAAACAAAAACAAAAAACCCAACCCCCCCCCAGAAAAAACCAAACCCAACCCCCAATACCACCCCAACCAAAATAAAACAAACAAACAAAAACAAAACAAAATAAAAAAACAACCCCTTCATTTCATCCCTCCTAACCCCACTCTCCCAGAATCTGGGTACCACTGTTAGACAGATGCCTGAGCAGTTTTGGAGAAGCTGGGGTAGAGAATGTTGGTACAAGGGTGAGACCAACTGAAAACACAGTAAGGCATGGGAAAGGCCATTCTTGGAAAGAAAATAGCATACTTCATCAAAGCATGGCTTTGGTGACAGATAGACATGGCAGACCTGGGTGGATTTAGACTGAATAGCCTCAATTTCATTGGAAGTATACAATGCAGAGTAGAAGGGAGGGGAAATGTGAGCCTGCCTTGCCTGAGGGCTTTCTTGCTGTCTTATTACAGAGGGTCCACCACCTCAGCTCCTATCTCCATCATCTTTATATTGAGAGGAGAGAGGAGTTAACTTTCAACATCCCTCACCTCCATCTTTTTTGATGCAGAGGGGCTTGGCATGCAGGAGACACATATGAAGTCAACTATCTATGACCAGCCTCTAGGCTTCCAGAAAAATGTTGAGTGTGTAAGAAGTAGCAGAAAGTAGTGCAAAGAGATAAAATTAGCCTTGTTGCAGTTGAAAAACACAACCAATGGGATTAAGGCATGTGACCTGGGCAATGTGTGGCAGCAGTCCCCATTGTCCCAAGACCCTGATAAGTAGAAGAATTGGACCACTTAGCTGGCAGGTGTGGTACATTTTCATTCGTCCTACCCAGTTCTTTCTCCCTCCATCCCCTACTGAGCTTGACCACTAGCATTGGACCTATGAGGCTGTCTCATTTGTAGGGTCCACATGTGGAGGAAGGTTCTCAGCCAAGTCAGGCACACTTGTGCAGGGGGCCACAGATCAACAATCTTTTGGAAAGTAGTAAAATGAGCAACCTGAGCACCTGAGCACCAGTTGGTGCCAGCAAC
The DNA here is from genome assembly GCF_903995435.1 of Acomys russatus. NCBI lineage: Eukaryota > Metazoa > Chordata > Mammalia > Rodentia > Muridae > Acomys > Acomys russatus. The sequence continues at coordinate 33,286,988 of NC_067143.1, read as the reverse complement.
GAATTTTGTACAGCTCTGCCTTTCAATTCCCTTTCTGGCTAATTCACCTCAGCTTCCCTTGAAGTAGTGTTCTGGCAAGGGAACAAGGTGTGGTGACAGGTACCACATAGTACTCTTCTGTTTCAGAGAGAGAAACCCTTTTTATTTTTGGACTTGACTGGCTGGACAATTACTTCCAGTTGCATCTCTATGCGTCCACTTTCCTTTCTTTCCCAAAGAAGAACCAAAATTTCTACCACACTGAGGCCACCAGTGTTATGCTTGTCACCACCACTCATTGCTGATGTGAACTAGTCTGGGGCCTGGCTTCCATCTTTCTGGAGTTTGACCTCACCTTCTCCCTTCCCCAGGCCGTAGGGTTGGAAGAACCAAGTCACCACAGGTTTCGGCCAAGCCTACTGGAACTTTCTGTCAGTAATGTTTGCTTTTCAGCTTGCCTCTGGTGGCTTTTGGAGTAACCTTTTCCATGTAAATTGCCTTTGGGATTTAATAACCTCTCAAAAAGTTAGCATGGCAAAGATAAACAAAAGGCAGGAATACAAAATTCCTAGCATTAAAATAAAAAAGCCAAAAGGCTAATAAACATATGGAAATTTGTTCAGCTTAAGTAGGGATCAAAGAAACAATAATCAAATCAGTTACAAGATTCTGTTCTCCATATTAAATTTGAAAAAATAATAATGAACAGTGGTTTTGATGGAGGGAACTAGAGGCTCTTAGTCTCCTTAACATAGCAAAATGAATTGGGATAAGTTCTCTGGAGGGTTGCTTTGACAGTCTTTCTCAAAAACTTTAAAGCAGATATTCTCTTGGGCTCAATAGTTCCATGTTGTGGCATTTCTTCTACCTTAAGGAACTAATCAGAGATGCTCACAAAGTTCACATACGGGGTCGTGTAGTGTAATGATGGAAAATTGGAAGTGATTGAAATGCCCAACAGAAAAGAATCTGTTATATAAATCATGATTCGTTCAAGTAATGAAACACCATGGAACCATTAAAACATGCCAAAAGAACAATATTTAATGGCACGTGAAATATTTACAATATTTGATACATACAAAAAGTCAGATTATAAGTCAGTATGTTCAATACAATCCCATTTTATACTGATATAAAGACATTCATGTGGGTACGTGGGAAAAATAACACTGGGAAGAACATGCTGGCCATTTAATATGGTTATTTCTAGGTATAGAAATTGTGGAGTGGCTTTTATTTCCTTCCTTTGGCCATTTGCAAATGTAATTGCTTGAAATTTAGATTATTCCCAGACTGTATGTGTGCATGTATGTGCATGTGTGTATGTGTGCTAGAAGTCCATGTTGGGTGTCTTCAAACTGTTGCTTCTCTTACTTGAAACAGGCCTCTCACTGAACCCAGAGCCTTTTGTCTCCACCTCAGCAATATGACTGCAGAGGGATGCCACTGTGCCAAACTTCTTATGTGGGTGCTGGGGATTTGAATTCACACCCCCGTGTGTACGCTGCAGACACTTTACCAGCTAAGATATATCACCAGTATACTCCACTGCCACTTTCTCAGACAAGGTCTCGTTGTGTAACCCTTAGTGGCCTGGAACCTCCTTTGTGTCCTACATTGGGCTCAGATGTGTGGCAGTTCCCCCACCCCAGTCTATTAAGTGCTGAGCTTCATGGGCACGAGCCTCTGAGGCCTGCTGTCCCCAGTTATTTGTTATTGACAATTCATTGATGAATATCTTTTGCCAATTTTCCAATAGACATTTTTTATTGATATGTATGCAACTTCTGGGTCAAATGACACACTTGATAAATAAACATGTGTTACTTTTGTAATTAAAAACAACGTGAAGTCATTTGAAGACCTCACCATAGTTTTCTTGTCTTCCATCAACCGCATTAGTTAGGCGTGCATTCATACAGTCTTTCTTTGTCCATTAGCCTAGAGTGTGTGACTGCTAATGTCTTAGAGTTGGAGTTTGTGAGTGACATGGGTGTGTTACTGTTTTTTTTTCCCCAAAGTCCTCTTTGTACCTCCTGGCATCAGGAGGCATCCTGGGATCTTTCCTTTGCTTCAGCAGCAGCAGCTAGTGGCCTGTGGAGGTGGCACAGAAAGTCTCCATTGCACACCGAGGACTTACTTGCTGTGGGCTGACCACAATGGCAAAGGCCTTCTCCGACCTTGATATTACAAACTTGCTTTATCATCCAAGCCCCTATTCTGACCCACCAGAGAGGGTATGGGTTTATTTTTTTTTTTCCAGTTAGAGTGAAGTTCTCTGACTGACTGGCCTTGCTGTTTTGCTGCATCATCCTCCTTAGAGCCCGCAGTAGAATGTAAGCATTCCTGCGCTGTGCTGAGGACCAAGCCATGATGTTCAAGGTCAGAGCTTCTGCTCAACTGAACTGAACCTGTGTATTCTCAGGAGCTTAGCCTCAGGCTGGGGTCCTGTTCTTCTTGCCTTTCTCAGGCCAGTGGAGGGATTTGATTGGGTCCACATAGCTCTTGGTGGTCCCCTAGGCTACAACTAAGGTTCTTCAAGAGGCTGTGTTACCCACACTGCTGTCGGCTGTCCCGTGTCTTCTCTGGTTACTTCTCTGTTACTAAATTCTGGGTGTTTGGGATGCATATGTACCTAATTTATTGACCTAGTGACAGTCCAGTGAGCAGAAGTGGTAGTTCAGGGCTACTGGAAATGGGGCTGGTCCCAGCTTTGCTCCTTATGCAGAAAAAGTGTTAGAGTGGATTTGCCTTCCCATTTGTTGCCTTCTTGCCATCACTCTTTAGGAGTTCTTGAGTGCCCCTACTGTGCTCAGCACCCCGAGAGACTCAAGCCAGAAACCTTGCAGTCTGATGCAGCCAGTCAAATGATTTAGGCATAAGCCCCCTTCCTGAGAGGAGGCGCTTACCTCTCTCTGAGGCCTCAGCTTTCTCAAGGTTTTGATTTGCATGTGGGCTTTCCATTTTTAAACTCCTCTCGGTAGGAGTGGAGACAACTTGGTGGTGATGAGGGCGAGGGTGGGGGAAGCAGAGAGCTGGGTGGTGTAGAGGAGGTTGTTGGCTACGGAAAGGCTTTGGAGGAGAGATGGCATTGCAGGAGGCAGCTCCAAGCGTGTGGTTCGTGACTCCAGATCGAATGCTGTTGCGGAGCCAAGACAATGCCGAGAAGCAGAAACTCGGAGGCAAAGGCCCAGTGAATAGAGGCAAGTACAGGAAAACTGGGCGAAAGCCAAGGTCAAGTTTAGCAACTGGGGCTATTTCAGAAATATTTATGTGCACTCAACTTCACACATTTAAATAACCATCAGTAAATATCCAACCTTGGATGGATTCTAAGCTAGATTTTAGAAAATGGTTTCATGTATGCTCTTTGGAGACTCAAAGTCCATGTGAAGAGATGTAGTGAGAGAGTGAGAGAGAGAGTGAGAGAGTGAGAGAGAGAGAGACAGAGAACAAGAGAGAGAGAGAGAGAGAGAGAGAGAGAGAGACAGAGAGACAGAGAGAGAGAGAGAGAGAGAGAGAGAGAGAGAGAGAGAGAGAGAGAGAGACAGAGAGACAGAGAGACAGAGAGAGATAGAGGAGGGGGGGCACAAGAGTGCATGCACGTATTTGTATGAGCAAACAGCCCATGCATGTGAGTCTGGAGACCAGAGGAATACATCCAATATCCTCCTTAGGTCTTCACTTTATTTCTTTTCTTGTTTTAAAAAAATTTTAATTTCATTTTATCATAATTATTCACATTACATCCTGTTTGTAATCCCTTCACTCTTATCTTTCTGTTCTCACCCTCCTTCCCTCTTCCGCCCTATTCCCCTCCCCTAGACCTCTGACAGGCATGGTCCTCCTCCCTCACCATTTGACCACATTTCAGAAGGGGTCTCTGATGCATCCTTTGATCTATGCTTACAATCCCTCCGCTTTCTTCCTCCTCCCCAGGGGTACAGACTCTGTCTAAGTTTTCATGTGTGTGCTAAAGATCCAAACTCAAGTTCTCATTCTCCTGCAGGAGGCTTCCTTCCCCGCAGAGCCATGCACCCAGGGCCCCCATCACTAGTTTGAATGCTTGTATACTAGTTTGATAAGTCTTTGGTGCCCATCCATAAGTCCTCTGAGAGTGGAGCCTTATCTGTTTTCTTCCTGCATTCCCCAGCCTGAGGGCAGTTACCAGCATGTGACAGGCATTTCACAAACAAATATGTCAGTTAAATAAATTGGGCCACGGGTAAAGAGGCCATATAGAGTGTGTTAGGGGAATAAAAGCCATAGTGTAGAGTCAGGAGAGCCCACAGAACTGCCCTGTGCGGGTCCTAAATTAGAGCAATGGAGAAGAACAAACTGTCCCATGCCAGAAAATGAGCCTGTGCCCGTCTTTAAGCTAAATGCTTTGCTTACATTACTTTATACAAAAGCAAGATAGACATTCTTACTTTAGGTGAGGATCTGAGACCCAAGGAGGCAGAATGTTTCAGTCTGCAGGTAGCAGGACTAGGGCTTTCTTGGACCTTCAGGACTGTGCTTAGTGTTTCCGCTTTATTATCTTCCACCACTGCCTACAGTTCTTAAAAATCAATGAGAAATTTCAGATGAATAGAGGCAGTTGGGGTGAGGGTAAACAGGGTGTTTTCTAAGGCAGAGGACTTGCCTCTAGGGAGCTACTGAGAAAGAGGACACGTGGAACGGTTGATATGAAGTGGCTCTGGTGGGGTCTGCTTTGGGGACAGAGCAGGGCTCCAGAGTGTCCTCAGGCTCCTCCATGGCACTTCCTATAGCACCATTATAATGCTAATGGAAGTGACAGGGCTTGACATTTGGATAATTAAAACATCCACTGACTGAATAATAACTTTGTATTGACAATCATACTGGTGAAGGCAAACTTAATTTGATTTTAGACATCCCAGCCATGGTGTCACTTGGACAGGGGCCAGAATTAAGTGGACCGAGTTATGAGTCCTGTGGATGGCAGTGAAAGCTCTCAGGTGGCCTCCGTTAGGTCAAGCACGAAGAAGCCAACATAGCAGGACTCATCTCCGGGACAGACTGGTGAAGGACGTGGACAGCTGGAGTGTGGTGCTGCAAGGTGTGGTTTGCTTGTGGATTTCAGACACGAGCTCTGGAAAAGGTTTTGGGAGGGATTCTGCTCAAAGCAGAATGACGTACTTCCTAAGCCACGGATCGTTGCATGATGACCATGAAAGATGACGTTTCAGGTCGTAAAGGAATTGTTCAGGAGAGAAAAATTGAAGAAGAAAAAAAGGTGTCCGGAGATAGTGGGCATGTCCTGGATCTTATATCGACTCACTTAACTTCAGGAGCCACCCAAGCACCCAAGGTCATTTTGTGTGTGTGTGTGTGTGTGTGTGTGTGTGTGTGTGTGTGTGTGTGTGTGTGTGTTTGCATTTTAAATACAACAGAACAGGTTCTAAGAACTAAGGAATGTGTCTATGTTCATTAAACTCTTTTTAAAAGATTTTTTTTTTTTCTGTACAGATGTGATGGCACACATTTAAAATCATAGTAGTTGAGTAGCTAAGGCAGGATGGCTGTGAGTTCAAGACCAGCCTTGGCTACCTAGTGAGTTCCAGGCTACCATGGTTTTAATAAAATTCTGTCTGCAAATATTTATTTATTTACTTATTTATTTTTTAAAAAAGGAATGTTTACTTCCAGTTAGGGTCTGTAAGTTCTAACCTTGGGGAATCATCCTATCACGACTAATTTCTCTAATTTTATGGCTGAATGAGATGACCAAGTAATCAGAGATTTTCTGTGGTCAAGTCCCAGGAGAGGCAGGCCATGCACAGCCATTGATGGCATTCTATACGAGTAAAGATGACCTAGGAAGTGGGTGTTCAGTGCTCTCCCTTATGATCAGGGCTTGGGCTGAGGGTCTCCCTTTGCATCTCTCACAGCTTGACTCATCAAGAGGACAGGGATCATCTTGAAAGTGGAGACAGATACACATACCTATGGTTTCAATGTGCATTTCCTAATATAAGGACTACCAGTCATGTGTGGTTATTTAATTTAATTGACATCAAATAAGACTTAAAGTTAAGCTTCTCAGTATCACTACCCACATTTCAAGGGCTTAATTACCACATGCATCTAGTGACTGCCATATTGGACAGTGCCAAACACTTCCTTCATCACAGAGACAGTGATGGGAACAGAATCAAGGGACACTTGGCTCTTTCCAGCAGTAAGGCAAGATGGACACAGGGCTTGCATCCAAGCGGTGTCACTTTGTGTGAGATCCAGTCATCCCTCTATGTCATAGTTTCTGTGGTGCTGGATTTAAACTGTTGTAGATAGAAACAATGCTTTTTAAACATACCTCCTTCTTTCTCTCTTGGCTTTTTTTCCTGACCACTGTTTCCTAAACAATATAATGTAGAAATTACTTACATAGTATTTACACTGTAGTGTAATTAATTGAGAGATGATTTAATATAAACAGGAGGATTGTGCACATTATGTAAGGTATTCCACAATTCTAGATGAGATCTGACCATCTCTGTGTCGCCTCCTCTCCTGGTACCCATATCCTCTGACACGGGGGACAACTATACTCAGCCTTTATGCATTTCTGACTCCTCTTCTGTAGAATAGGATGATGGGTCTGTTTGGAGAATTAAGTCCAATGGGGTGTATAAACCTTGCATCATGGTGTTGCTTAGTCCAGAGTTATTGTTCGTCCAAGGCTGGTCCCACTCTCATGTCACTCAGGGGCAAAGGCGAGCCCTGTGGCCTGATATCTTTCTTCTTCCACTAGACTTTCAGGTGGTGAACTTCTCTGAGCCCACATTTCTTTGTGCTGGTGAACCCAGGCTGGTTTTAGAATAACCGATTCTCAGAAAGAAAGCAAAAAGAAACACATTAAGGCATTTGCATTTCTCCTATTTCATATGAATGTAATCCTTGTGTCAACTTTCACAGCCTCTCTTTCCCCTCACAGATTCTGTGCAATCTCCGGGTACTGGCATCTTCACATATTTTCCCCCTTTCACCTTATTCTCTCTCGTTTGTCCCTTTTGAGATACTTAAGTCCAGGGCTTTGATAATTGCCAACAGTATCCATCATCACAGTATCTGTTAATGACCTGTTGGAAAGTGCTCAGTATATACTTGGCCCTGACTCATTTCCTCCCAGGAGATGCTGTCCAAACGCATTACGAATGTGAGTTGCTTGGAGTTCCTCTGCCACCTGTCTAGGACCTCACCTGAGCAGCAGATTCAGGAGGCCTGGAGTGGACCTCAGACTTCATTCCTTATTCATCCTAAGCAGTGCTGATATTGCTGGTTCAAGAACACACTCTGAGTAACAGTGGTATCCTCACTGCCATGTTAGCTTTGGGGTCTATCAGATATGCAATCAAAGCCCATCTTACCTCACTGTACCCTGAGGCTCCTCGGGCCTCGGTGTTCCCATGGGTCACCCAACACTAAGGCTTCAAAGGTTCTTGGAAGGAATAAATCATCTAATAGTAAGTGCTTAACCCAGCTGTGATTATGTATCTGACACAAGCAACTTAAGGGAGGAAGGGCTTATTTTGCTCATGGTTTCAGAAGACTCTATCTACAGCCGCTTGGCTATCTCTGCTTGGACAGAACTTCATAACAATGGTGGCATCTGGCAGAGGAGTGTCTTCATGTCACCATAGACAGGAAGAGAGAGAGAGGGATATGGGAGTAAGAGTCTCCTAAGGACCCTCCCACAGCGACAACTCTCCTCCCTCTAGGTCTTGAACCTTTTAAAGCTTTAAGAACCTCTAAAAATAGTGCCACTATCAATAGACTAAGCTTCTAACATGAGCTTTTTGGGGAATGTTTCATATCTAAATTCTAACAGTGCTTACTGGACATTTTATTTCTTCTCCTCTAAACATGAGCTGCTCGGATTGGATCACAGGGAGGTTGCTAGGAAACAGCATGCATTTGCCTTTGTAGGGCTTCCTACTCCCCCTAGCCAGACTTCCCACATCCCATTCTTCATCCTTTCAGCCTGGAAGATCTCACCAGCCCTTCTCCTAAAGCTAACCAACAAATCTCTTGGATTATAAGGGCTTTTACCTACTAACTACCACTGCCCCCAATTTCCTAAATAAACTGGCTATACTGCAGGTAACCTGGAGCTTTGACCACTTTGCCTAAATAGGACTAAAACCAGTTAAAAAGAAGAGAAAAAAAGGGGAGGGAGGGAGGGAAGGAGGGAGAGAGAGAGAGAATGGCAACCTGAGACTGGTGAAAGACTTAAGAGCATAGATCTCCTACTGTTCTTACTGTATTTTACTGTGTTTTAGAAGAATTTATTTGGGGTGTGTGTGTGTGTGTGTGTGTGTGTGTGTGTGTGTGTGTGTGTGTGTGTGTGTGTGTGTGTGTATGTGCATCTGCCTGTGGAAGTCAGAGGACTTCATGGGAGCCTGTTCTCTACTTCTGCTGTATGATTCCTGGGAGCTGAGGTCATCAGCTTGGTGGCAAGAACCTTTACTAGCTGAGCCATCTCACTGACGTAATGTCCTGTGCTTTAATGAACACAGAGAATACAAACCTACACTGGGGTTTAGCTCTTCTTAGAAAATTTTATTCTGGATCTCGTGAAGGTGGGGGTGGGTGGGTAAGAGGGGCTTGGTTGTCCAGGGTCTGTGAGGAAGCCTTCTTGGGATCTTCAGGGACTGAGCAGCTCTTCCAGAGCAAAGACAGTGAGGGGCCAGAACACTAGAAGCTGGACATAGTAATCAGCATGGCTCCTTAAGGAAGAACACACAGAATGGCCTGCCTATTCCTTCTTCAACCATGGAGCTGGAGCTCTACATAGCCAGTCAATTTCAGGAGCATCAGCCCTTTCTGAACTTTGTGGCTTGTGCTCTTTAGGTCCTCCTAACTTTATATTCTTACCTGTGTAATTGTAAAATGAGGCTAGGAACACCTAGCTCCATAGGTGTGCTGTTCAATTTAAGTAAGATTGCATTCATAAGATTAGTCAGCACAGAGCCCATCACAGCACAGGTGCACTGTCATTATGCTGCCTCTTCATCTCTGCTGATCAGAAACACTGATGCACATGTCTACAGATAGAGGTGGTGCTCTTAAGGAAATTGCTTTACACCAACCTCAACGCTAACCTCTCTGTTCTTCTGACCTTGGCCCTCCTTGGCAGACACAATCGGAGAGAAACACAACAGAAGGGACAGCAGTAGGCCCCATGGCTCTTCGGTTTCTGCCTGTATCATGTGCTGAAGTATGGAATGGGTGATTGCAGAGAAGATTACATCACCTGCAGTTAGCGGGAAGGGAAGAGGCACCCACCCCTGGCTCCGGGTGGGCCTTATGTGAAACCTCAGGTCCTTAGGTACAGGGAGGTGTGTGTATATGATTCCAAGCTCATCTAGTCTGTGACTTAGTCAGAGACACCTCTTGCAAGGCTGTTATCCATTTTTTGGAAGCAACTGAGAACCAGGGAGGATGAATTGGGACTCAAAGAAGACAGTGGAATGACACTTTAATCAGATTGTTCTTGTAGCAAGCAAGAAAAATATATGGCCCCCAAGGTTATGCCTCCTTTTGTATCTTTTATCTATTTCTTGATTGTCTTTTCTGTAATTTGTTTTCTTTTATTCTCCCAGAGGTTTAAGAATCTTTCCTGGCTTCCTTGTAGGCTGGTTATACATTTTCCCTTTTGGTTGCTGGTTAAATGTGCGTCTTGGGTGATGAGAAGCATTATTTACTGACTCCCAATTGAGAGCAAGAAAGAGACATTTTGCTGTGACCCTAGCCTAGGTGTTCACTCTGTGTAGCCCTTCTGACCCCAAGGGGCCATTGGGTTGTACAAGTGAATCAGCTTCTGTTTCAGTGGGTTAATGGATGAGGTGGGAATGGGAGAGAGGCTCTCAGTGGTCAAGAAAGGATAGACAGTGGAGTTAGGATAGATAGCAGAAAATCATAGGGAGAATGGACTAGGGTTGATTTGGGGCCATCTGCAATCAAGAAGGCTCTAGACAGACAGAAGAGTCTCCAGTTGAAGGTCACAGAGGTGACGTACCATCTCTGTGTACCTTGTCACATATCTCTGCCCATCTCACCACTGCTAGGCCTGAAATGGTCCTAGATGGGACTTGACGGCTAGACAACATTTACAGCTACTGTTGTGCCCTTTTCTGGGTTCCATATCCCTGATTGCATACCTAGTGGCTCAAGTTGGGATCAAAAATGGAAAAGAGAGAGCTCTTTCTCTGTTTATCCTCAGCTGATCCCAAGGGAGAGGGCAATGCTGTTAGGCCCCAGAGCACTTGACATTCCACAGATCTCCTTCTACCACTTTGACTTGTCTGTGAAACAGCACTGCCCACCAAGGTCATCTTCTGTTGAGTCCATCAAGAGAGTCTCATGTGCCTATTGATGGCTTATGTTCCAGGATAGCAGTAAAGCATGATGGGAAAGGGATGCTATGGGATAGCAGTAAAGAAGGTTGAGAGGAAAGAAAAAGAAAGCAGGCAGAAAGAGCTGCAAACAGGGTTGGTGGCAGCCAAGGCTGTGTTATATTCCATGGTATGCTAGTGAATCCAGCTTTGCTATGGCATTCTGGGTTTTTTCTTAGATTTCTTAAGCTTCCAAACCGTGACCTGTGAATCATGGCTTTCTGGGTACAGACTGTGCCAATAAGAAGCAAGATGGATTTATGCACTTGCTTGAATGGCAAGATCCCTGGCCTTTGCACCAAGCCTGCCTCCCTTTGTGAGGTCAGCAACAGCATTTGGATGCATCCCATGTACATGGTGAAGCACCAAAGGAGAAGATGAGCAGAGGCAGATGGAAAGCTATAGCGGGCATCTGGCAGCTTGGAAGCAAAACCCTGCTTGTCCTATGCCAACTTCCTTCATGTTGTGGCCCCATCTGTCTCTAGTCCTGTTAGCACAGGCCTGGCCATCTTTTAATCTTGAGTGGCCCCACCCTGCTTCTCATCTGCACCATCACACTTCTTCAGAGTGTCCCGCATTTACTTTGGTCCCCCTGACACTGCCGCATTATCTGTGAGATAGATCCCAGGGCTTTGCATGTGGTGCTGTTCACTGCTTTTCTCTGCTGAGCCCGCCCTCGCCCCCCCTCCCCCCCCCCCCGCCTCGGGAAGTAAGTCTGGTTAGTATCTTTTAAGGCTTTCCTTCTGAGGAAGGTCTAATATAATTCACAGAAGTTGAGGTGACACGGAGACTAGGAGTAAGAAGCCCAAGTCTTCAGAGTTCTCTGTCATGAGCTCGGACAGCGTCCGTCCTGATGTTGAGCCTTACATTGGATGCCATCAGAGTTTGAGATGGCCAGGGGAACCTGCCCTGAGGTAACTGTGATAGATCTCTTTCTGCAGGGTCATTCCACAGTGCCATGATTCAGCCCTGAATCTTGAAAGCAGGCCTGAAGTTCTGACCTCTGAGGCCATGCTGATGACCCCCGTCTGTTCTCACCTCCCTTAGCTACTGACTCTTTTTTTTCTTTACTCGTGATCTTTACATACCCTCATTTTAGCCACATAATAGTCACATCTTGGCTCGCCCTGTGGCTTGGATTTTCCCTATGACCCAGACTTTTCTACTTCTCTCTTGCCTCCTTCCTGCAGTTACATTTTGGTACCCTCTCTTGATTTCCAGTCTCTCAGCTCCCTTGGCTTCTCCAACCATAACCCCTCGCACTTCAGTCCCTCAACCCACTCTCCCTGCTTTGATAGCCTCTGAACTGCTAGTCCTCCATGATGAGTTCTCTTTCCCCTTTTTCCCTCCTAAGCTTCTGAATAGGAGCATCACCCCCCGCCCCATCACCATACTCAGGTTCAGTGTCTCCTCCAACACCCCTGCTGCTTTGTAGGAGGCCTTTGATTTAGCTACTCTTAATAGCTCAGTAACAGTTCCCACTAAGCCTTAAACCCTGGTATTTTACTTCTCACTTAAATATCTTTAAGGCTGGGCATCAAAGTCAGGACTTAGTGCATGCTCTGAAAATGCCCCACCTGCCAATCCACCCCACATCTACTTATTTAGACCCTTTGCATACATAATTGAGGCTGATCTGCTGGATCTTGGTTACTCAGAGTGTTCTTCCTTCTGACCCTCTGAATATCATCATTTTTCTGTATACCCTCATCTCTCACATCACATAAAGGAAGAGTGTAGGGAGGCTTATTCATAAGTTAAACATACCCACTATCTCCTCTATGTTGGAGTTAAAATTGTGCATATTGGGAGCTGTTTATTGATGGCCACACTTGGAAGATTATTGACTGTAAAAGCAACCTGCATCAAGTATAAAATAGTGAGGACAAGAGGAGTTTTCATTGGTGAGCGTTTGCCCCATGTCAAGTCCTGCACCAAGAGCCCTTCATGCAATTCGTGGTCTCTTGACCGTATTATGAATTAGGAACTCACAGAATTTTTACCTTATAAGGAAGCAAAGTGAATAAGACACCTTCAGTAAGAGAGTTAGGGGGTTTGAATCCAGACGTGTTATTAGATTCTAACTTTGCCCTCTCCTTTCACATGGTACTCCTCACTGTTGGGCTCTCTGAGTGAGGGCCCCTTGAGCCCACTGCCCCCTCCCTCATCCTTTCTGCCCTATCAGCTTTTTTGAGCCTGTGTTTTTCTGCTGAACAAGCATGGCTGGTCTGACCCTCTACGAATTGAGCTGCCGAGCACGTGTAGAATCACGTCGTGCTTTTAACTGCAGGCAAAACCCATCCCCCTGGGAACTGTCCCAGTTTAAGGGTATAAAAAAAAAAAAAAAAGAGAGACAGTCATGTTAAAATAGAGATAAATACTATAGACACAGAGAGACATGGAAATAGATTCTGGAGAGATGGTAGGTACCCTATCTAAATAGATCCCAGAGATAAGTACATGGAAACCATAGATAATTATTGTAGGGAAGTGTGCTCCATGGGAGGTTCTCAGGATAAATATATCTACTTTGTGGATGGTAGAATAATGTGGAGGGTGTGAAATGAAAACAATGTGTGGGAGACTGTACAACTCTGAGGGGCCGTGCTGAATGGGACCCAGCCCTACAGTGATGTTCACTCAATGGAGTTGATCCAAATGAAGATCTGAAATACATAGGCAGACTGCAAACTCCCAGAAGGCACTAGGCAGTTTATGGGAGGAATGCGTGAGGAGCATAAATATGGCCTAAGGATAAAGTCAACAGCAGGGCAGAGGCAATGAAGACTGACCTGGGAGATGGGGCAATAGTACTGAGTCCTGTAAGCTGACACGGGGATGGAAGGATAAGTGATATCCAGGAAAATAGGAGTTCATTGAGAAGTGGAGCAAAGACATGGAAGTTCAAGGTGAACATTCTGAGAGATGAGTCCCATGTTCACTAACCTTGTTGAGTGAACCAGCTGACCAGGCTATTTGCACTACATTGGGGACAGGTGTTACGAGATGGCAACTCCGTATAACAGAGAGAAGAGGTGTCCCAAAGTGATCTACTTTGATAGAGAGTTGGCCAACTCTGTCTATAGAGGCAGGATAGGCAACAGCTTACTTGTGCTTCTCTTCCCTTCCATGTTGTCTTTCTCTTCCTTGTATATCTAAGCTATCACTTGAAGGATCTTACAGTTCTGTCACTTATATTTCACTGATTGTGTTGTATGGCTATAGAACAGTGGTTCTCAACCTGTGCATTGTGACCCCTATAGGGTTCACACAGCCCTTTCACAGGGGTCACACATCAGATATCCTGTGTATCATATATTTAGATTATGACTTATAACAGTAGCAAATTACAATTATGAAGTAGCAACAAAAATAATTTTATGGTTGAGGGTCACCGCAACATGAGGGACTGTATTAAAGGGTCACAGTGTTAAGAAAGTTGAGAACCACTGCTATAGAATTTCATTCAAGGACAGGAATTTTCATTTAAAATGGGCAAGAGTGGGACCAAGGGTAGCAGGGCTGTGGCCAACTGTTTTGGGGCCTTCAGTGGGTTTTTGAAGTAATAGATGACGGCAAGCTCTGATATCATTAGGCGTGGCCTTTTATCCCAAATAGTAACTTGTCAAGGTTGGTGGGTAGAGTGTCTGCCACCACAGAGGGGGCCGCTTGTGTATGGTGACCAATGCTTATCATTCTCTTACATACCTGAGATTCCCACTGCGTATTTTGTATTGCTCTGGGTTGGGTTAAGAACTGTGGAGCATAAAAACAGCCCAGTCTTCCCTTTCCATGACTTTGATCTTGGAATTATTTCTGCTAAAAGGCCAAGCTGCAGAGCTTTCTCCCCAGGGGGCAAAAGCCCAGGTAGTTGTTGCTTTTATGTCACTTTTTTTTTCCTTCTGCACATGATTTAGTTGCTATGGTCTTATCCAAAATGTCATAAGGCCCAGATGTGCTTTCCAGGGCTTAGCCTGGATGGTAGGTTATTTTGGCAGAGTTGGCTTCCTTCTGTAAATCAGGTTCTCTCTCCGTCTCTGACAAATATGATGGTGATGTGATTCATGAGGCATGAGAAGGACCAGGAAAGGCATACACTGGAGAAGATCACCAATCTACAGCTACCCGTTAGAGAATTTGCAATGAAATTCAACAGAGAGTTGGGGGCACATGTCCTCTAGTGAGTTAAAATTCGTGACCTGTTTGTAGGCAAGAGAGAGAGTTCCATAAATAAGATGGGAAATGGTTCAAGAATGCTTCCAATAGAAATTTGGCTAATCAAATCTTTAGCTGGACCTGTCCCCAGAGGATTTGTGGGAATAAAAGTCAAGGGGACAGGCATCCAGATGGCATCTGGTAGGGGTGTAGGCTCTGCTGCAGTGATATTCTGGGGTGCCTGCCCAGTCCTGGCTGTCTGGAACACCCTTCCCTATACTACAGGCATGAGGGATGGTGGCCCAGTGAACAGGCAGTGCTAAGCCACCATCTGGTTACCAGGCAGAGCCTCAAACCACCTGATTTGGGGACAGAGGCCATATGGGCTTCTCAAGCCTCTACCTTGCTTACTCTGGACTTTAATTTTAAAGTTCCCTGAACTGGAAACAGGACTGAACAGAAAGTTTTCTGCTAGAGAGCCAGCAGCTATGATTAGTGTGGATTTATTTTTCTCCCCAGTGATGGATGGCCACACTGATGCACAGGGCACTGATCCGCTGGACACAGGACAGCTTCCAAACTGGGAAGTGCTGGCCGCAGGGCAAGGTTGTCTATTTATGAGTAGCAAGAAGCTAGGATGATTTCTTCCTTTTGCCATTATAGAGAAATATGATTGTGCAAACTTGAGTTGGTGCCTGTGAAAGCGACACTGTTGACCCTTAGCAAGGGTAGACATAATCACTTGGTTTTCATAGCTTCTTGATTCATTATGTAAGCCTGATCCAAAGCATATGTCACATAATTGAGGTTGTGTCCAGCTTTGTTTACATAAAGAAAGGCAAGAAGATGAAGTCTCTACACTCAAGGAGCCCTTAAACTTTCTTAAGAAGAATAATAATCACTGTCATTTATTATTCTTACTGTTAAACTTCTTGGAAGTGAGGGTGTGATATTCAGTGTAGCCCATGCTTTACACAGGGTGAAGGGACACTGAGTTCCAAAATGAAGCAGAAACACAAAATCAGGAATGAGTCACTGGTCTTAACAGCAGAGATTCTCAAACCAATTTAGAATTGTATTTAGTGTCTTCTTTATAGCTCTTGAGTTCCATTATGTACAGCTTTTCCTGATTTGGACATAGAATTTTACTGGGGTCTGTGAAAATCTAGGAGCTATAGACACAGCTCTGTATCATGGAGTGAGCTACTCTATCTCTGTGAGCTTTGGTCATTTCCTCATCTATAAAATGGAGACGATTCGACATGTGGAACTGTAGGAGTATTGAAATGGAAGAATGAATGTTCTTTTCCTCTCATTTGAAAGAAAAAATGCAGAAAAGGATCAATAATAGCGGTTTTAGAGATGATGGTTGTAAAGTTGAGAGCTGGAGGTTGGGGATACGTGGCCTCAAAGTTCTGTGTAGAACATCACTTGGTCCATCTCAAGTGTCTCAGAGTGACTGCACTCACTGCGTTGGGTCCCCAGGATAAATCACCGCATCTTGGGATTTTCATAACACCTTGCTACAACCTGGGTGGCTCAAAACAATGGAAATGTGTTCTTAGAGATACAGTGTTCAGAATTCCAAAGCAAATGACATCGCAGCTACACTTTCTCCAAACAGCTCTTGGGTAAAGTCTTTTCTGATCCCTTGCAGCTTCTAGAGTTCTGATGGCTCCGTGCATTTATAGGCTGGGCCTACTGAAGTCCAGACTCCATCTTCATATGACTGTGTTCTCTGTGTCTGCACCCTTTTTATTCTCTTATAAGGATGACTGCCATTGCATCTTAATCTCAACATACTCCAGTAGGATCACTTCCTGTTCCTTATTATAACTACAGAGAAACTATTTCCAACTAAAGCTATATTCTAGAGTTTTAACTCATTCTGTAGACCAGGCTGACCTTGAACTCAGTGATCCACCTGCCTCAGCCTCCCAAGTGCTGGGATTAAAGGAGTATGTCACCACTGCCTGGTTATAATTACAGAAATACTGTTTTCGACTAAAGCCATGTCTTAGAGTTTCATATGGATACATTTATTTTGGGGTCTGGGAAGTTATTCTATGAAGAGAGAAGCAAAGGGGTTGTTTTTTCTTTTTAATGAATGCGTTTGTTTCTTCTGGCCTGCAAGTTATTTGGACTTTTATGACAAGAAGCAGCTCATCCATCCACCCACCCAGCCAGTGTGAACTTGTTAAATAGTGCAACATGTGAAACTGATGTTATTTTGGGCACAGGGCCATGATAAAAAAATATAACTACCCTCTTAAGGTTAAGGGATGTTAGTAGCCATGCTTGCTGTGCTGAGAGGACCCAGCTTTCCCAAGGAAGGTGAGTGGACCATGAAACGCGGACTCGCTGGGGTCTAAGCAGCTTCCATTGATTCCAACCGGCTCTCTAGACAAGTGAAGAGGCTCTGTGTGAGTCTGAGCTGTCTCTTAGGCTTTCCAGGAGAAGTGGCACCTGGTCTAAGTCTTCAGGGACAAAGAATCGATTAGTTAGAGAAACTCTTTCCCGACCCTGGGAACCTCAGAATGCAGGATACTTGTGGGCAGACTGCTTATGAAAGCCAACAGCTTTGTCTGGCCATGGTGTATGCCTGAGTGGGTGGTAAGGAAGCAAGAATGAGTGTGTGCAAGCACAGATCTATCTGTTCTTCATTCTTGTCTCCATTGCTATCAATGCCAATGAAGTATTGAGTACCTGCTGGGCACAGTATGGAATTCTAGGCATTGTTTTGACAATTTATTTGAATTGTTCTTCAATTCAATGAAAGGGATGGATACTTTTCAGGTTTGTAAAAGAGATGAGTCTGGTAGTTTCCCTAAGGAGTTGAGTCTAGTGTTGAACCCCAGTCCAAGCATTTTCTCCCCAAACAGAAACTACCTGGGAAGAGTAGGAGGTACCTGGTTTCCTAGACTCTGTGTGATTTAAAAAAAAAAAAAAAAAAAGGACTTCTAAAAACCCAGGATTTTGTACGTGGAAGATAATGGGGCTTTGGGCCTTTGTAATGGGGAAAACTGTTATGCCAACCCTCAATAGACCAAGAAAGGAGGTTCCTCTCCCCCCTGACTAAATGATGACATCAACAATAGTAAAGAAAAAGACAATGAGTGGCTTTGAGATGAACATGTATTTCTCTTTTGTGGAGAAGTAGTTTGGACAAAGGCAATCTAGAGTTCTCTGTCTAACTCTGTTATCATCAGAACCTTTCTGTCTGTCTCAGACCTCTACTATCTCTGTTCCATTTCCTCATGGCCTAAGATGGTAGCTAGAGGTTCAGTCATTATCCTGATGTTTCAGAAGCAAAAAGAAGAGAAGGTCTACTCAATCCTCTAAAAAGGTACTTCATAGGAGCTGTGATCCAACTGTGATGTCCAATTGATCAAAATGGAGCCCAGCCATAAGTAGTTGTAAGACATGTTGGGAAATCAAATCTTTGTCTCTAGAAGATATGTCAAAATAAAAATGGCATAGGAATCAATGATTGTTAATCTTATAAGGAACTGCTATTTATAAAAATACTTGTTATACAAATAACTTTTATCCTGACAACACATCTCTGGGAGATAATACTACTGTTTGCCTTCTCTCTGTGTTGCCTCTCCATCCAAGGACTCTACCTATCCAAGTCAACTATTACTAAAACAATTATATCTATATGAAACATGTACAGTGTTTCTTATTCTCTGAACAATATAGCATCCTTTTATATAGCATTGACATTATTCTGTACTGAGTCATCTAGAAACAATGTAAAGTCTGTAGCAGGCTATGCATAGCTAATTAGGAAGAATGGTGGCATTTTGTATCAGGAACTCCAGCATCTGTGGTTTGGGGTCTGGGGGTTCTTGGACTCAGCCCTCTGTAGGCATTGAGAGACGGCTGTAATTATCTCTTCATTTGACAACAATGAGGGGCTTGGTGCTTACCATGGGTTAAGAGGCAGAGCTGAGCCTCTATCACAGCTCCAAGTATCTCTAAAGACTGTAGACTTCTCTGTTAGCCCCAGGCTTCACATCCATTCCAAGAGAGAATTCTAGAACTTGGCTTTGAAGCCCTGGATCCAACCCAGCCTTTCTGATGTCCGCTCTGGCTAGGTTTCACCTTCCTGCCAGGCACCAGATGAAGAAACAGGAAATGCGAAGGACTGGCTTAGTGAGTGCTAAGCCTGTGGGACAGTGAGAGAGTTCACTGCTTGTCTTCCCCAACCAGACCTTTGTCAGGCTTGATTTTAGACTTTGGTTGTGGCTCTGGGGCTTCTCTTTATCACCAGATGATGGTGGCACTATTTTGGAGCAGCTGTATACACTGTGCTCTGAGTCCCACAGGCTGATCCCCCAATGCCTGGTGGGCAAAGTGGTGATCTGGACCTCTTTTCACTTCTATGGGTCAAGTCCTTCAGCAGTGGGAAAGAAACACACCTGGCAGGGACCCAATTAGATTGCCAAGTGTTCAAACTTGACCATACTCTCCTTACTTCAAGTACAAATCTCATGGTCAAGTGAAAGTTGAATTTATTCATTTAGTTAATCTTTATTAAAAGCATCTCTAATGACTTATTGATTTTTTTTTTATTAGACAAGGAAAGAAAAAAAAAGAGGTTCAATTTCTTGGCAAGCAAGCGAATTATCTGATGCCAGATTGGAAAGCTGCTCAAGAAGGGGGCTTGCTTTTAAAATATTAAAGTAAATATTTTAATGCAAAATAAATAAAGGTACATGAATAGTGGGTAGATGAGCAAATTAAAAACAATTTTTTTCTCATTTAATGATCATCACTTCAAAGTTAAAAATAAAATTGTTTCATAAAGAACATGGAAGAGGAACATTGTGACTTTATGCCTAATACCACTGTCCAAAATCACCCACTTTGTTTATTTTGGAGTGTGGATAACACATTTGAAGAGGACACCAACAGATAGAAATAAATATTATTGAGCAAAAATGAGTTTTTGATTCTTGGATATGTCTTTGTCTATTCATATTTGTTGCTCCAACTAGTATTAGAATGGAGTTTCATGTTTCCGATTTACCTTAACCTGCCTTTCCTTCTGCACACAGGACCGTGCTCCTCCCCAAAGGCCAGAACACCCACCCAGGCAGGACAGGGACTGTCACCACCAGGCCTCTCACTGGGTCTTCAGTCCCCAGAATGGTACCTGTGGTTGCATTTTGCTAAGTGGCTCATCCTCATTTTATTGTCCCATTTAGATTCCAGCATAACCCGGATGATGATGGTTAGGGCTGCTGTTCGTGTCCTCATTCTTTTGCTGAACAAAATGAGGCTCTGAGTGTAGCTCCAGGGCTAGCCTTATTCTCTCTGACTCTCAGGAAGGTCCTTATTTCTCGCCCACTGCTTCATAGCCCGAATGATACCCGGAAAGCCAACACTGGGAATTTCTGACCTGGTTGTAGCAGTGGTTGAGGAGAGCTTGGGAAGAGTGTGGAGGGTTTGCCCTTGACCTTGGAGTTACCTTGCCAGCAAGGATCTGAAACTTCCCAGCATCTCCTACCACGGTGTGTGTAGAAGAAAACAAATGTGTTAACACTCGTGCAACTGAAAAGAACTTCAGTTCATGTAATGGTTATATCAGGGGCGTGGGTCCCAGCTCGAGACTTCCTCAGCTGTCTCTATACTCCAGGATCCTCAATTCCAAGGTTGGGATACTACTCTCAGACAGCATTGTATCAGCGGCATTCTTGGGAGTGTGAGTGAAACAACGGAAGAGCAGGTCTTAGCAATGGAACGGAACAGTATTTCAGAAAAGTCATTACTTTTACTGCTATAGTTATGATGGTTCGTGTATGACTGCTAGACACTGGGGAGTACTGGTCTTTGCATGCTTAGTTGAGCTATGCTATGGCAGATGCAGAATTTAAAGCACCAGCAGGAAACAGATGATACAGAGTAACTGCCCCGTTAGGAGACAGGAGGGTGTGTCCCGTGAGTGGGTGTGACATCTATGTGCAGAAGCTGACTAGCATTTAGTGACATATGATGGACCTCCTTTTTGGGGCTGTACAACTCACCATGCACCAACTCCCTCCAGGCTCTGTGCATTCATGTGCTAAGGTTGCCAAGACCTGCTGCCAATCATCAGAAAGGGTACTTCCCCACGGCCCTAAGGGATGCAGCTCTGAGGTCAAGGTTGGCAGGATTGAACTCTGCTGATGCCTCTTTCCTTGACGTAGCTGGCCATCTTGTCCCTTTTTGTGAGCCTATGTCCTAATAGCTTTCTATATGGATCGTGGTCACATTGGTTAGGATCTATCCAGATGACCTCACTATAGCTTAATGACTCTTTTTAATGACTGTGTGAAGAGCAGGCTTATCCAGAGGTATTGGAGACATACTTTGACATAAGTTTGGGCAGGCACAGTTTAGCCCACTAGATTAGTTGTCCCTCTACATCCCTTAGAGCTTGGAGCAGGGCACATTTCTTGCAGATATGGCAATACTTTGGGAAAATGGGACAAGATCCTGCTGGCATGCCTTCTGTCGGTGTTGGCTGAGGTGCCTTGGCATACTTGCCAGGAAACATGTGCACTGTGGAAGCTGTACACAGAATAGCGTGTGTGAGCCATGTGCAGAGTTTGGTGTGCAGGGACAAAACCTATGTCTCCAGGACAATATGTGTTGACTCCAGTTTGTGTTTGGAGTGGGATTTATAGGGGACAGAAGAGAACAACCATGAACGAACATGTAGGGTATGTGTGAAAGCTTGCTAAGTGACATTCCTGGCGCAGGAGATGAAATTATTCCTCATGCTGGACTTCTGTCTCCCAACAGAGCCACCCCTGATCTATCTGAATTACTGAGTAACTAGCACTGACGAGATGGAAGAGTCCATTTAAATGAATAGCTTTTGAGTGTACGAGAATCCTGTTTATTCTGTCATTATCAGGTGTTCATCAAACTCTTAAAGGTGTGAGGCCCTTTTCTGTTCTCAGACCTCCACTGCTGCTAGAATATGCTTTTTTTTCTAGCATACTGATAAAAGGCCTGAGTCAGAGCACTCTCTCTCTCTCTCTCTCTCTCTCTCTCTCTCTCTCTCTCTCTCTCTTTCTCTTTCTCTCTCCTCCCCTCCCCTGTGCATGTGTTTGTGTTTGTGTGTGTGTGAATGTGTGATAGAGGCCATTCCATTCTGTGGGCTGCTGTGTCTTATAGCCTAGCAATTATCCTGCTGCTTGTTATTAATGTCCGTATCACTGGGAGGCAGCCAGAGTTTTACAATTCTTTCTGTAGGTGCAGAGGAAAGTGATGGGAGATCTTCCAAACAACAAGACCCTCCCCCTGCTATCCTCAGCAGGCCATGTGCAATGGCCTTGGGATTTCTGGAAGCAGGCCTATCTCTTAACTTGTCCTCTCCAACAGGACCTGGCCTTGACCTTTTCCAGCCCAGTGTCTTTTGGTCAGGTTGGGGGGCAGGTGGAAGAGCTGGAGATAGCCATGTCTGCAAACGCAGGGAAGCGGCTGCGTCAGTGTCCGAGCTCTGTTCTCAGCAGTGAACACTGGGGCAGGATGGAAGGTTGGGACACAAGGGGCTTCTTTGGGCCAGCACTATAGGAACAGCAGTGACAGTGCTAGAAAGGAGAAAGGCTCAAAGGCACAACGGCTGCTGTTTCACCTAAGGTGTTCACTGTCCTTTCATGTCTGGAGGGAAGTCATCCAGTCCCACGGATGGTAATAACCTAATAAATTCCCAACACTTGTCACATATTAATTCATTTAGCCCCTACAGTGACGTTCCCAGTTTGGCTGCCATATGCTTACCATTTGATAGGCGAAGGAAGTGAGAAAGGTTAAGTACCCCCTCCTACCTCCATATGCACCAAATGCTGCTAAGCCAGGGAAGGGAGAACCTGATTGGAGCACAATAGTTATATATACTATCATCTATTGTGATACCCGCCTTGAATGCAGAAAACATGCTCTTTGGCCCTAGCAACCTCGCCCTGAAATTCGCTCCAGACCCTGTCATAGTCCACAGCCCCGGGGTGTGTTTCCTGCCATCTGCTATCACCTTGCCATTGCCAAGCGAGTCAGTGAGATTGTTCCCAGAATGAGTGAGCTTTGCCACTCTGGGGCTTCTGGAGTCTGAGCATCTGATTGGCTGCCTGTTCCTGCCTGTTGCCTTTCCCCGTGCAACGATTGGCTGATTCAGCCCAAGGTATTCCGGTGGCACCATTTTAAAGGCGAAGGAAGAGTGAGGCAGGAGAGGTCAGTCTCTCTCCCCCAGGGATGTGGAGACGTTCTGAGGTGCCTTCAGAATATGCAGCACAGGCTGTGTGAGCATGTCTGGTACAGCCTTGGCCACTGGGAGCTGTTAAATTGGTTATCGTCTCCAGGGGTAGAGTGCAGTGCTAGGAAGGGCAAGCCTGACACCTAAGATGCTCCTTGAAGCTACACTTGACAGTGAACCAAAAATACATTCACCTTTCCCTGACAACCAGCAGGAATGTCTTGTCCTCTCCACTATCTGTGGTACTGAGATACCTTCATCTCTGAAAGTCTTCCCATTTCAGACATGCTTTCTGCCTCTGAAACCATGTGACATAAGTCATAGCTTCATTTGAGGTGACTTCATATGGGACTTTTCAGTGAGGAAAGGAATTCCCTGGCCTCTGTGGAGTCACCACAATAGGAAAATACCAGCTATGGGCTGGAAGGGTTTTCCCATAGTCTCTATGAAGATGGAGAATTTTCAAATCATGCGCAGAAGTGATGAGGTTTGGTAAAGGAGAGGATACACGGATGATCTGTGACTTCAAACACATAGTCCTTGTCCTCTTTGAAATTTAAGGGAGACCATTTGAGCTCATGCAATAATTGACTTCTTCCTGGCTCCAAATTATGATTGGTGTTAAGCTGAAGCAACATGTTGGTTCTGAGGTAGAATGAAAGCTCCAGGGCAGGGAATAAACTATATAAAAATTGCCAACTATAGGCAGAATATTTGCTGTATTTAATTTTCTAAATTTAGTCCCTGAGCAAAAAACAAAAACAAAAAACAAACAAACAAACAAAAACAAAAACATAAACAAAAACAAAAACCTACAGAATTTGTATCATATCCCTTCATCTTCAACCTTATGCCCTAACATTTTACTTATTATTAATGCTTAAAACCCATCACTGTATATGAATCATTGACTATAAAAAGGCACATTTTTGCTTTTTCCATTTCAAACACACATTTCTTCAACTCTCTACTCTGATCAGGTTTCACATTAACTTCTCTCTCTCTCTCTCTCTCTCTCTCTGTCTCTCTCTCTGTCTCTCTCTCTCACGCACTTCAGAAGTCTAGTCCTGTAGTTCCTCTCCACCGTTGTTGTAACTCATTTGTTCAGTTGCAGTGCTGTCACTCTTGTTTTTGTTGTTGGTTTTTTTTTTCCTCTCTCTCTACTGCCAGGCTTTTCTCCAGCCTGACTACAAATTATGTCTTACTTAACCTAAAGTCAGTCCTCATTCTGCTGCTGGGGCACATTTGCCTACTGTAGGTTCCCCAGGAACTGATTGGCTCATTTTAGTGGCGATGAGTGGGTGAGATCAGCTGAGCTTTTTTCCATCCATCGCTCCTCTCCTTATCAGGGCAACCCTGTTCCACCTGTCAGGATGAGAAGGCATCAGCCTTAGATTCAGCTTTTCTCATGGCTGCCCTGTTTAAATGCCTCTCCCCTCCTGACCTGGGTTTCTGTAGCACTAAAAGATTGGAATAGAGCATGCACAGCACTGTATGGCTGCCCAGAAATTCTGAATTCTCATCTTGGTTGATTGGATAGTCATGAGAAATTCCACTGGCTCTTGATTTTACTACTACTGTGCAGAAGCACTTAGTGACTTGACTGCGTCAGAGGGTAGCTGGGAGAGAGAGGAGAATGAGGGAAGAGATGTCAACGTGCTCAGAATCGCTGAGTGCTCGGCAAATATAAGAAGACCTTGGAAATGGTGAAGGTGATGATGGTCATCTTTTCAAGGTCATTTGGATTAATTATGTTTCCTACTTCTGGGAAGCCTGTTATTTAGTTGTTTGTACACATTTGTTATTAGAATTTGAGCTTTTTAAGCTCAGTTATTAAAAGTAGGAATTACTTTAGTTTTTAGAACTGCCACTGATTGGCCAGCAGCACTGGTTGGATGGGGTCATCAAGACACCACATGCCCCCATCTGTCTACTCCACCCCCTTTAATTATTTATGTGGCACAGATCTCCTCCAATCTCTTTCCTATGGAGAAATGGGGAGGGCTGCAAAGGGGTTGTTGGCAAAAGGCTATGAGCTCCTCTACAAAAGGCCAAGTCCTGGGTCTTCACCATGGGGCCAGGGATTTGCACTCATAACTACCTCCTTCTTCTATTTTTTCAAGATCTATTTCTTTATTATGTATACAATGCTCTGCCTGCATGTATACCTGCAGGACAGAAGAGGGCACCAGATCACATTACAGATGGTTGTGAGCCACCATGTCGTTGCTGGGAATTGAACTCAGGACCTCTGGAAGAACAGTCAGTGCTCCTAACCTCTGAGCCATCTCTCCAGCCCTTATAACCACCCTCTAAGCTCCAGGACATTCCACATTCTTGAACAGAACACTTCCCTTGGGCCTTCCTCCAGTTGAGTGCTTTGTAAAGCACTGGGCTCTGAGATTGGACAGAGAGAGAGTTTGAAAGCTCAGCTGTGTTAAGTTTTACATTTGGGGGCAAAAGGGTATAACTCCCCAACCCTCAGTTTCTCTTTCTATAAAGTTGTGAGGTTGAAATACTTACTTCATAGAATTGTAAAAATTCTATGAGAACAATGAGTGAGATGTAGCAGACACTTCCTAAATGTTTGGTGCTATAATTATTTTTACTCGAATACTCCAAAGGTGAGAGTAGTTCTGTGTATCCATTGGCACAAGAGAAAATTGGTTCCTAGGACTATTGGGACCTGTATCCACAGCCATAGTTGAGGCTGGGGTAAGATTTGCCACCATGATATTAGCTACCAATTACTGTATAGAAACTCCAGACCTGGAATGTGAGATGTTGTCCATATCAGTGTTTCCTGTCATACTTTTGTCCCCATCACATTGGATGCCTCTTATACACTGCTCATTTTGCATGGCATGTCTCTTCTCTCAAGGAGCCTCCAGTTTACAAATCAGCTACTAGACACAGTAGTCTGTGTACCTGCTGCAGTGTGGATTGGTGTTAAGGAAGAGGAGTCTCTTCTGACTGGGCCAAAGGTTGGGTGAAAGCAATACTTGGAACAGAATTCATAGAGGAAGGGGCTATGAGCAGGGTCAGCAGATAAGCAGAATGCCACCTCTAGCCTATATTAAATTCTCCATGATGGGTAGTTATTAATGTTATTATTTAATGCTTTGTTCACAACAGGGATTATATATATATATATATATTAGATTGGCTGACTGCCTAGCTGGCAGTACAAATAAATGAGGAGTGTTTTATTATTACCATTTGTTTTTACACAGTAGGGCCTTAGGCTGGTGCTGAACCGGGTCAGTGTTCTATCTGTCATGGAGGCAGGGCAATGCCACTACATGTGAGTTATCAGCCTAATATTCTCCCTGACACACATCAGCTTCCTGTAGAGAAGGAGCCTTTCTCACAAAGTGTGGTTGTGAGGAAGAGAACTCATGGCCGATTTCCAAAGGATATAAAATTGAATTCATATCAAGTTTGAGTAATCACAATATCTCATCTTCATTAACTAATCATATACATCCTCATACTTAATAGTTCCATGAATGGCTGGACTTGTTTAGGCCCTACTATGTGCCAGGCACTGCACTGAGTATGTTAAACCTCATCAAAATCTTAGAATCTCATTAAGTGGGTTCTGTGATTTCCCCTTCCCTCCATTATTCAGATAGAGAAACAAGACACATAGAGAAAAATAGCATGTCTATCTGAGGTCACAAAGAATCTTGGATTTGAACTTGGTGAGTCTGTGCTATATTCTTATCCTCAACCAATGTACCTTTTGGCCTTACTGTGTGTTGTAAGTTGGATACATGGTAGCTTTGCTTATCAAAGTCAGGGTGAATTTTAGGCATCATAGACCTTGACACTACCGATGTCAAAATCTGTTCCTGACAAGGGTTCTTCACGAGGTCCAGCTATCAGCCCTAGGAACATGCTGACATTCCATTGCACCCCACACTTCTCTTTAGTAGGTACCAAGGCTCCTGTCTGCCTCCTAAGTGGGGTACCATATGCTGACTGGGGGCCACACCTTTGCATTTGTTAGTCCCTCCAGCTCTTATGAACCGCACCATATTTAATTAGCCCCCATCACTCTCTGTCCCCTTATGCTGCTTTGCCATCATTTATGCTTCTGCTCCCTGACATAGACTTATCATTTCAATTATCTATCATCTGTTGCCTCTCGTCTCACAAGACAGGGGCTCTATTTGCTTCTGCAGTAGCCCCAGCTCCCCAGTTCATCCCTGATACACAGTGGGCTCTGAATGAAGGGCTGCAGACTCGGCCAAATGGACACTCACTCTTAAGAGGCAGGCTTATTGCTGTGGCTTTGCAGATAAGGAAATCAAGACTCAGAGAAGTAAGTCAATTTCACTTCAAGTTACACAGCTCACGAGGTTCCTATACTTATGATAGATACCCTCCTGGACCCCAGAATTTTGTTTTCATCTCCTTGTTCTTAAAATACTTGGGATTCTGGCAACCTGTTCGGTGGGGGAGTGTAACTCCATATCCTGTCTTATCTTCTGGTAAATCTCTGCACAAAATAGTTTTCTTCCCAAACCTTGGTCTCATTACCCAAAGATTTTTTTTTTCACTTTTTTGTCTTATTCCTCATTGATTTATTAGCATAAGCCATTTTTAGCTCACTATTATAATAAATCTATTAATTCCTAGTGATTACAATCAGCATTAATCACATTGAACCTTACAGTATCCCACAATGCAAAGCCTGGGATGGAGATTCACTTTGGCTGGGGCAGCCTGCAACAGCTCTCACAGCAGAAGTCTGGATTCCTCTTTGAAAGATGCCCTTGGGATTTCATCTGCTGCAGTTACTGTTGTAACATGCTCGCCCAAAGACTAGAAAATTGACTTTTAAAACAGGGGCTTCGATGGATCTTTCTACTTTATAGCTTTGTGTGGTCAGTCAAGTGACCTAGTCTCCCCTGACCCATAGTGTCCCATTTTTCACTTTATTAAAAGACTGAGTGATGGGACTCTAGAAGCTGTCATTCACTTACCTCTCTCCAGGACATGATAGTCAACTAGAGGACCCTTGCTCAAATGCGCTGGACTTTTTGTCAAGCTTGGTACTTCCTGTCCCTGCTCTCTCTACTCTCCTTTGTACTTCCTGTACAGCTCTGTACTTCCTGTCCTATTCTTGGAGTTGGAAATGAATCTTATAACATGTTCTGTATTCACCTCATGTGTCTGGAAATTACGGAACTGCATCCACC
Source organism: Acomys russatus (assembly GCF_903995435.1). Classification (NCBI taxonomy): domain Eukaryota; kingdom Metazoa; phylum Chordata; class Mammalia; order Rodentia; family Muridae; genus Acomys; species Acomys russatus. Next base: position 33,258,975 of record NC_067143.1, on the reverse strand, counting down.
CAGCAGACTCAGACACTGTCCTTGAAAGCACATGGAAAGGCGAGGGACTGTGCAGAAATCCATCGCAGCTAACAAGAAGTGGCCAAGGTGTCAATGGAGCATCTTGCTTAGAACTGGAATGCAGTCTTATTTCTCATTTTCATCACTGAGTTCTCTGTCTTTGATCAGAGATAGGACACATTGCCGAGTTCTCACGGCCTAGCATGGAATGGAAGACTTTGGGACATACAGGTGCCATCATTAATGACTGTTAATACAGCAAGAAAGAGGCTGCCCCTTAGATCAGTGATTTGTGTGGGGGTTAAAGTGCCAATGGCAAAAGCCTTGAGTTACCCAACTGCTATTTTCTTTTCATTAGAATTATTAATTGTTCACATTTACTAAGCACTTATACCATGCCAAGTGTTTTCCATAAATATTTTATTTAACCCCAACTATAGCCTGATGAAGCAGTTACTATTACTATTATTCAGCCTATTTATAGACGAGGAAAGGAGTGCTTAAGGGGGTTAAGAGACTTGGCCAAGATCTCTGTCATTAATAGAATGGCTGAAATGTGCTGTGACTTCACTTTCCCCTCTTGATAAGCACAGCTGGCATTTCTCAGTTAAGAGAGGGAAAAAGAGTCCAAACAGACCTTTCCCTTGTAAATCTGATTTTTGACTCACAGAGAATGAGAATTGGTAGAAAGGCATGGTAGAGGTGTCAAGAGATGCTTGATCTTTAAAAGTTCCAGGAGTCTGTGAGACGGGGTGTAGAGAGGAGTGCTGCATTGGGTTGGGAAAGTTACTGTGTTCTCAAGGAGTGTCTGTTTGAGGGATGAGCTGTAGTACTGGTGCTAGTGTCAGAGTGTTGTCCATCTGAGACAGAGACAGACATGTGGACCATGTATTTGGCAAATAATAAACAGGCCTTTTTACCCAGTCAATAATAGTAGATATGGTTTTAGACAGTTTGATGTAGGTGGAGTTTTAAGTTGCTTGGAGGCAATTTTTGGCCTCCATATGTATTCATCAAATGGCAGATGTATATGCTGAGAAAATATAAGACGGCATACCCAAGTTCCCAGAGCATAGAAGACTTTCCATGAATAAAATCCAGTTTATTTGTGTGCAAATATATGTTCTATCATTGATCATTCAATCTATTTGAGTAAACACCGAAAAGATGTATGTTTAATATTTAAACTGGAAAGCCTTCCACGTGTAGGCTATGAACTTAGAATAAGATGGAAATGACTTACCAAAAGTCGGCCATGTTTAAAAATATGGCAGCTATTGCTAAAGTATTGCAGTGTGATGACTTTTAGAAATGTTATCTTGATGACCCAGTGGTTCTTTCACTCACCGAGGTAGTAGGAACTTAAGGAGAGAGAGGGGGCAGGGGGAGGAGGGGGTAAAGAGCTAGCGAGCTGTGAATTGTTGCAGTCCATTGCTCAGCTAGCAGCCTCCACCTTTAAGTAAGTCAGAATCCACTTTGTAGTTCACGGCACTAACCACAGTGGGTGCGGGGCTTCCCACTTCAGCTATCACAGGATAGCTTCAACATGTGTGTTCACAGTCTAACCTACTCCACACCATTCCTCCTCGAGGCCCCCTTTTCAGGTCATTTTAGGTTATGTCAAGTTGGCAAAAATAGCCAGCACACCATATGTGTGCCCACTAAACTTTGCACATCTGTGATTGGTGGGAATTTTCAGTGCTTCTGGTTTCTTTGCCCCTAGCCATGTTTCGAATGGTTAATGACCTTAGCATCCTCTGTTGTGTGCTGTAGTGTCTTTAAAGGGCTGCTATTTAAAGGTATCTTGGGAGGAATCCCCTGACTTGCGCATTTGCATATTAGGCCAGTGTGTTTGGGAAGTCAGCAGTTGCAGATAATACTGACAACAGCCTCTTTACTAGGGCTGACATCCAACTGAGGCTTGCTATATACCGATGCTTCCAATATATCATTTCTGCTTAGCTTAACTGCTTAGGTCAAAGTCAAGATCAGTCAGCTAATATTGGAGTTATCTAACCCCATACATGCACTCATGTATTCTGAAGTAGACTCTTTAAAATGGCAGGAATTTTAAACTCTGTTATGGGAACATAGTGGGGGTTTTAAATAGAACACCAACAAAGACTATTGTTGAGCAATTAAGAAATAATAAAACAAACCTGCTTAAGTGGCTATAACCTTGCAGGCTCAAAATTGTGTCTGCTGCCCTGGGGACATAAGTGCATGAGAAGTAGGGAGGACTAAACTGTGAAGCTCAGGGCTTTAAACAGACTGCGTGTGCGACAGACGTAGTTTAAGCATGGCTAACATGCCCTTTGCATGTAGTTCCTGTGAGTGGGAGACAGTGCTTGCTTTGTTCTCTCTTTAGCCCCACTATGCCCTGTATTGCCAGCTCCAAAGCTGTTTGTGTGCTTCTTCTACCAAACAGAGAAATAAAAGCAATTTCTACCTTACCAGGTTTCATAAAACATCCTCTGCCGGTCCCTCGGTTGCTCTTGACACCAATGACATTTCATTTCCTCAGTGTTGTAGGTTAGTGCGGGGGTTAGGGTTGACCTTATAGGAAGCATTTGAAGCCCCAGGGAGATAAGATCGACGAGTTTCTGAGTGCACGTTGTTGTACTTAGAGCAATGCTAGAGTAAGGGTCTGGATTAGAACTCAGGACCCTTGTGGCATCCATCTGTTGCTTTTGCTTTCCGTAATAAATCTCCATTCCTGCTAGGATGGTTTGACTTTTACAAGATCTTGATTTCCATTTTAATAATCCTAAGCCTTCCCTTGACTCTGCAAAGGAATTAAATTTAAATGTGTAGTCTACATTTTATCTTGACATTTTCTTTAGAAGGCAAGAACAAGAAGGGGGGGGGAAGTGGGGGTTAGGTACTCAGTGCTTTCATCATGAGGGCAAACTCCTCTTCTGTGGAAGTTTTTATTCAGATCCTCTTGGGACATGTGCAAGACCAAGGGCTGCTTTTGCGAGCCTCCAGGCTCTCTAGTTACCCCTAGAGACACTAGGAAAACCTGCATCCCATATCCCAAATCTCTCTGGAGATCATACCGGTGTCAGCATTAAGTGATGTGGCTTAGAGATAGTCTTGTCAGTCTAATTGATCTTGAGGCATTGCCTCTGCTGTCAGAGCTGTCTGTCTCCTTACCCATAATCCTCATCACTTTGATAGCCCGTTAGGAATATGGGACTTGGCCCAGCCTTGCCTTCATCCAATAACATTATGAAATTGATACTGACACTTCCATTGGCACTAATTTCTCTAAGAGATTGGAGCCAGAGGACAAGTGGTTTAGCTTCATGGCAGTTAAGCTTTCCAAGTAGATCAAGATGGCCTAAGATTGATTGACCTGTACCCTAAATAAGGAGGCCAGGGAGAAGAGAACATAGGAAGAAGAGGGAATAGAAAATCAATGGCATCATCAAGTGATATTTATTGACTGCCAGAGAAGGACAATGTCTGGTATGGATATTCTGAAGATACATGCTTGGCTTCACCATAGTGAGCTTCAAAGGAGTATTAGAAGGTTACTCTAGAAGTATATTGCCTAGAGTGGGTCCCTGGCTTATTTCAGATACAGCCTTCTTGTGTCTAGAGTCTAAAATGGTTGTTGACTTTCAAACATAGGTTGCCTAAGTCATTGGAGTAATCATGTTATCAAGCCAAAAGGAGCCCTATAACAATTAAGCTGAAATACCAAGTAATGAGCAAGTTAGGGTGCAGGGCCACCCTCTTCTCAGCAGAATGAGGCTTTACCTGGACTGGATGAGCAGTCTTTTTCCAGAAGGGTTGCTTTCTCACCTGAATGCCCTTTAGCTTAGTGGATATGTGAGGAAACAGGCTTTTGATGAGGAGATACCATCAGGGTGAGAGGTTTTTATGGATTGGCTGATTTAATACTATTACCCGATCTGGAAGTCAGTGCAAGAATAACACTATAAAAAAATGATTGCAGGAAGCCAGAAAATTGAAGAATATGAGTTTTGATATTAGATGGTTAGAGTTTTGAAGTTTTCCCTGACTGTTATAGAATCTCCCTCAGACCCTTCAATGCCACCCCACCCCACCAAAGTCTTGAGGTTCAGTTATATCTATGACTTTATTTCACATTTCAGTTGGAGGTTTCTACACAGAAACTCTAGAAATAAGCAATTTGTAGATTTTATTTATTTATTTAGTATTTTTTTTGAGACAAGATCTAATTACGCAACCCACTCTGACCTTCAACCTCAGCCTGCTGAATGGTGGGGTGACCCATGTGCATCACCATTCTAGGATACTCATAGGTTTTAAATTGGATATTGTTCTCAGAACTATGATGAAACCTCGCCCCTGCCCCCCTCTTATCTCTTGCCTAGGATGTGAATAATTTCTCTGCCCAGTGTATCTGTGCAGTATATGTTACCCACGCATTAGTAACTAACAACCATCTTCATGATCAGACTGACCATTACTTCCCTGCTTATGTATGGTTTGATGCCATTCACAGTTTCAGCTGCCCATTGAAGTCTGGAAATGGATTTCCCAAGAATAAGGAGGGTCAACTGCATTTAGTCAAGTTTCCAATATCTTTGAAAATACCACACTGAAAAAAAAAAAACACAGTCCCTAAGGAAAGTTTTTTGTTTGTTTGTTGTGTGAAGTGGAAGAAGCAATGATATTATAAGGAAACACAAGCCATGTGCATACACCTCATTAAGGAGCTGGTGTCCGTTCATGTACGAATTTGTAAACTTTCTTGTTCAAACATGTACATGTGTGAGCACACACTCATGGACATGCATGTGACACCACTGCCTTGCTCTGTGTGAATAAAGAAGCTTCTTAGGGCTCATGGCAGTGACTGTTTTGGCCTGGCAGTGGAGACCCTGGAGGGGGGAGCTGGGGCACCTGTGTAAACAGGAGCAGGTACTTCAGTATATAAAGTATGCCTTATGAGGGAGGAGATTGCAGAGCTGATATGATGCTATTTCGATTGATTTTGCTGTTGTATTTATATCTTCACACACTGGCAATCAATTGACCTCTGCACCCCGACCACTCCTGCCGCAGCACTGTTTGAATGAAACGCTTATATCATTTTTATGGCATGTCTATGAAAGAGATGAGCAAGCCAAGGGATTAATAAAGACTGCCAAGGCTCTTTCCTAAGTGCTGGCCAGATGTGTGGGAAAGGAGATAGCAGCCACGGTTCAAGGTGCCTCGAAAGTGATGGCTACTGAAGAAGGGGGTATATGTGATCTGGGTGCAAAGGCAGGGAAGGTCACTGGGATGGTGCAGGTGCTTTGGTATAGGAGGAAGTTGTGGGCGGATAGACCTGAAGGTTAGAGTGGAGCCGGACTTGAGATCGAGCTCCGATCTGCCTTCCTGCATTTCCTTCCTATCTATGTGCCTAGGTTGCACCTGGATCATGAACACTGCTTCATGTGCTTTACCTCTTCCCTGATGTATGGCCTGAATATAGACCTAGGTCTTCTTCAGAGCTAGGTCTGGCTCTTCTTATTTTATTCTAGTCTCTAGTTCAGGGTCTAGTATATGACACAGCAATTGCTGGACAGGGTGCGCTGACGTAGAAAACTGGTGTGTATCTTGGACCATATGAGGTGGGCGTACTGCTACAATCACTGGGAGCTGGAAGCTGAGTGTTCATAGACTGAATTCCTGTCTTCCTCAGAGCCTGGGACACTTCCACCTTCATACCCTTCTGGTAATGCTTCTTACATCCTGTGTCTGTCACTGCCACTGAGAGAGAGGCCAATGGGACATATGGTTGAACTGTGTCCTGTAAAAAGACACGTTGAGGCCTTGACCCCTGGTTCTTTATTTGGGAATAATCTCTGCAGATGGAATTAAGATGTAAATTAAGATAAAGTGATGTTGGGGAAGACTAGGCTCTCAATCTCAGCTGACTGCTGGCCTTCTGAGAAGAGAGCAAATGGAGACTGACATATTAGAAAATTCCATGTGATGAGAATAGAGAGCCACGCAATCCCTGAGATCACAGAGCAGCACCTTCAAGGTGTATGTGTGCCAGGGATTGCTAGCCAGCTAGAAGGCGGCAAAGGAAGATTCTATCCCATGTCCCAGGGAGCATGGCTCTATTTCAGATGCCCAGCCTCCAAAAGTTTGAGAAAACAAATTTATGTTGTTTTGAGGCACACCCATTTTTGTGGTATTTGCTAACAGCAGCCCTTGGGAAAGAACGCATTTGTAGAGGCAGCGCTTACCAATATCAGGCATAGGGCTTGGAATTTCTTACTCTATAAAATGGCCTGACTAGGAACTTTAAAAACAGTTCAAGGATATACAGCATTTATGATGTAGGGACTCCCAAGATTCGGTGAGGGGCTTGAAATGGGATGGGAAAAGCGGGGTGGGGGGCGCACTGCTGATCCTGGAATCATCTTATCACAGCATGGGTTCAAACACACATTTTCCTAGTTGTTCTTTGTAAGGGGAGTATTTCTGATGAAGATCATAGTATTGGCTAATGGCATAACCTCATAAAGTTAAATGTCACAGAATTGTTCTGAGATGTGGCCAGAAGAGCACCCCGGCCATAGTTCCAGAGAGGAGAATTGTATCCAGAGCCTTGCCTTGAGACCTGCATGTACAAGGTGGTTGGAGGCAACACTGAGCCTTGGTAGGTGGCTGGGTCTGGGAGATATGCTAATTGACATGAACAGATCCCAGGGTCCACTCCAGGCTGCCACACGTAAGAGGAGGCAAAGCAGCCAGGACCGTTGCAAGAGCAGGGTTGGGCTGTGCAGCGAGAGAGCGTGGTGACCTGAACTCGGTGGGAATCTAGAGAGGACATGTTAGCTCCAAGCCCAGGCACTGCTGAGGAACTCAACCCAAGGGGTCTAGGTGCCATGGTATAGTTTGGTGGGAAGTTCATAGGGTTGACTTTGGCCTTGAACAGCTTCTGTGAGGCACAGGTTTCCTGTGTCTACATCCATTTTACTTTTCTTATATGTATAAACAGAGCCATGCTATTGACACGTTATTGCCAGACTCTAATCCTAGGAAGGAGAGTCAAAAAAAACCATAACATCCCCTCAACAGCAACTTCTGTGACAACCCCTTGGTGCAGAGAGTCTGTAACCCCCAAAGATGCTACGTTGGGACACTGAGATGCATGGCCACCCTTTTATTTTATTTGTTTTTATAGAGGAAGCTTGATGTGAGCTCTGAGCAATGCACAGGGGGCCAGAAGACTGATTTTGCCCTGACTCTATGGTAGTTTGCCTTGACAGTTAGCCTGCAGTTTCCTCACCTGTGAAATAGGAAAGTCATCCCCATCTTGAGGATATCTTAGGGATGTGGCAGTGATGAAGTCCATAGATAGGACAAGGGCTTTTGAGAAACTGGTGTTTATAGAGTTCTGAATATTTCCCTTGACCAGATCATATATGCTTGTTATTGGTGGTAAGAGTCTAGGCTGGGTGCTTCTGGGTTCTTTGCATCTTACCCAAGGCACCGAAGTGGATACAGATCGCAAAGCAGCAGGACAACTTTATACAAAAGCAAAGTGAGAGTATAGATCAGAAAAATGTTGTTAAGAGGGATGAGCCACCAACCGAGAGAATACTTAAGGAACATGATTCTTGCTTGAGATATCCTCTTGGGGTGTTCAAGGGAAGGAAGGGTTTTGTTTCTAAGGGCAGAGCAAGTGGTTGTTTTTGGATCGACAAGCTTGGATTAGGTAAGCATTTGCTCACTGTGCATGTCTCTTCCCATGATGCTTCTTGTTTTACTCATATGCACACTCAATTATGCATAGGTAGATAGTGGATTCTCCCTGAAAGTCCACTTAGAGGATATACCTTTCCTTTTGCATATATAACCCCAAACCAATTCAAGCCACATCAGCATGTTTCTTTGTTTTTAAGACATGTTCTGTGACATGTTTGGATAGAAATGGGGTGATATCAAGGGTTTGTTAAAGGGAGTAACTTATTTTCATTATTTAAAGCAGGTATATATGCAGCGAGGTGCATAGGGGAGTCCCCAGGTTGTTGATAGATTCCAAGTACATTGATAGTATGTGTGCACAGTGTATGCAGGGAAGAGTCCTAGGTCACCAAAAATGCATTGTTAGAACAGATGTGTGCATAACTCAAAACAAGTGGCGTCCCAGGTTGCTAAGCTATTCTCTGTAAATGAACCAAAGCAAACAACTCTCTGGTCTAAATGGCCTGTGACTTTGAACTTTTACACCCTGCCCCCACTTGAGATTTCTAAGGACTCTCATATATATCTGCCTAGGGGAAAATGTACTTTTGTGTGACAGGAGGTGATATGGTCCATGCACTGGGCAAGCTGAGTGGGAAGGCTTAGGATCCTAAGGGTTTGGAAGAGAGTTTACCATCTCTGAATGGACCACAAAAAGCCTTCAAGTGCTCATTATTTCCCTCCAGCAATAAATCCAGGTTTGTTTTTCAGTATCTTAGATTTAGGGGCCATGGTGTTTAGGAATATTTTCACTATGGACCTCACACTGAGGACGTATGCGAGTATACCTTGAGGTTGGTAGAGGAGAGATGAGAAAATAGACCATGGAGTCTTATAGTTCTGATTTGAAGCCAAGATACTGCCACTTACTAGCTGTAGGACCTTGGGCAGTTTACTTAATTTCTCTGATTCTATTTACAGGCTCCACATCACCGAGTCACTGTAACACTATGTGAGGTCGTATATACAGAAAGCCCAGTGGAGCGCCTACAGTCACTAAGTGTTCAGCAAGCACTTACTATTGTTACTTTGATTTGTTACAAGAGTTTTGAAGGCCATCGCTCTGGGGAAAGAAATTGGATTTCCTATAGGTGGGCCGTACATCAGGGCATCGCTCCACAGGTGTTTGAGAATACTGCAAGAGAGCTACCTGGACATGCTTTGACTGTGTGTGATGATGACCTTCTCATTGGGAAGCCCCACGTAGCAGCAATGCCTACGAGGCTCCAGGTTTCTTCTGAAAAGGGTTTTCTTCTCTTCAGCCTCTATTGTCTGTCTTTTCTTTCTAACTCATCAGATCTCACTGTAATTTAAAAGAAGTTCCAGCTGAAACCATCCAGGGTCAACCAGTGGGGGTTTGAACTATTACTGCTTCCACTTGTGAATGAGGAAAATCAGAGACATCTGGGCTCAGCTTGCGGGAACTGCAGCTCTCGTTCTCTTTGATAATGGCGCGCAGTTTAGTTAGTGCAAAAAGCAACACAAAAGAGTGGGTGAGGGGCATGGATACGACAGCGATTCAACCTAGCCGTGCCTCTGCACTGTAAACTCAGGTGACCTTTCCTTCCATTCCCCAAAGTCCCTTATTTGCATGGGTGGGGGGAGTTATGAACATGCCCTCATGGGAAGGAAATACTCCATTTGGCATAATATTGACTTGCTGGATGTTTTTGCATGTATCTATGTGTGTGGCGTGCTTGTGTGTTTGCATGTGTAATCGAGTGCATGTGGAGGCCCAAAGCTGATGTTGAGAGCCTTCTTTGATTGCTCTCTACTTAGTTATAGGGTCTCCTGATTTGACCAGAGCTTGCTGATGTGGCTAGTCCAGCTAATCGACTTGTCCTGAGAATCCCCGTGTCTGCCTTCTGAGTTCTGAGTAAAAGCTGGCCACCACAGCTATTAATGAGGGACCCAGGGATCCCAACTCTGCTTCTTGCAGAACATGTGCTTTAATGGCTGAGCCAGCTCCCTCGGCTTTGCTTGGATTGTGTGTAGTAGCTATAGAACAGTGGGTAGAGCTGAATTAAGAAATGTTCACACTTGAGTTAAGACTCTTTATGGGGGCCCTGGACAAAGAACACCAACATTTTGGGTTCTAATCATCTTAGATATGCAATTGGAAGGTAGTGATTTTTCTTCCTGTTGATGCAGCATCTGCACACTGAGCCATTGGAGGAGGCTGGCTTTGCCTTTCCTCTTGGCTGAAAGCATTTTCCCACTCTCTGGACCCCGTGCTGTTGGCCATTCCTTTGCCCTTGAATTTCCTGTTGCTTCTAATGGCTCCAACTTGGTGCCACAATTTCCGGCTCTAAAGTTTCATGGGAAAATGTGAGTTTCTTTTTTTGTACAAGGCCAGTTCCCTTATAAATGGGTCTGAGCTGGGCTAAGGCTAGAGCTGGAAGCTACAGGCATGGTTCAGTAGCAGAGTGCTCACCTAGCAGGCAGAAGGCTTGGACTCCATCTCATCTCCTACATAATGTACACACACACACACACACACACACACACACACACACACACACACACATCTGGGAAAGGCACAGTGGCTGACCCACCATAACTTCCCCATGGTTATAAGCAGATGCTGGCACCTGAGCCAGCATTGTGCCATGGGATAGACTCAGACTTAGAAAGCAGATAGACATGGCTGTGTCTACTGTTTATTAAACTGGGTGACCTTGGGCAAATTATGAAACCTTGAGCTTCAATTTCCTCAGCCGTATCACAGTGAATCAGAGGATCAAGCCCCAGGGCTGGTTGTGATGACTGAGGGAGATAAGAGAACCCAGCATTTAGAATCCCAGCTCTGCTCTCCCTTTCCCTAAGCATGTTCGCAGGCTGCTTGATCAGACGCATCGTCTTCAATCACTAAGATATCTCCAGGCTCTGAATGCTGTGAAGCATGAACAACACCTTTGGTTGCTATAAGACCTAGGAGGGAATTGGGGCCAGGGAATAAAGCTTATCTTTTGGGAAATACTTCTGGGAGAGCAGCCTATTAGTGAGGAGGGCGTGTCTTGTTGGGTAGCCTGCAGAACCTCCAGTGCCCTAGAGGTATTCACTCTGGGCAATGTCTGTCCGGGATGCTGCAGGAGGCAGAGGGGAGGGCCCAATTCATCTGGCTAGGAATCGAAGGCAATGACTTGTCCCCAGGAGTGCTCTCGGGCACAGCCTCTGTTCACTTGGCCTGTGTCCCACATCTGCCAATAAAAATTAAGAAATTGATTTTCCTTTGTGTGCCTCTGAGGACCAGGCTCTTTTTATGAGACAGTGAATGGGATCCCTCTCTGAGCATGGCTGGGTTTTTAATTGTGTTTGTTCTGTTTTCACTTCTTCCCTTTTATGAGTTCCTGCTCCCAGATTTGTTGATGTGGAACTCTTTCACACCAGGGACATGTCCGTGTTTGATTTTTATCAGTAGGAAAAGGTTGAGGTTTTTAAAATCTCATTTTCTTAATCCAAAGGTTGGCTTGTTTGCTTCATTCTGACACACTGAGAAAGCATGAGACCTATTCTGGCCTCTTTTACTTCTCACCTTCTATCTTGGTGGTCATGGTCCCACTCCGTGTGTAACTGTGAATGAAAGCTCACCCTTGGGGCAAAGATGGAAAGGAGGTGTTGAGAAATGAATTGTGTCATTGAGACTAGCACACTTATCCTGTGAATGAAGGATTGCTTTGGTAGAGGTGTGTAATGTGCGTGCGTGCCTGTGCGTGAATACATGCACGTCTGTATGTGCATGTGCATGTGTGCGTGTGAGTACATGTGTGCGTGTGAGTGCATGTGCATGCATGTGCATGTGAGTGTGTGTGTGTGTGTGGTGTGCATGTGTAGGCTAGAAGTTGGCCTTAAGCATCTTCAGCTATCGTTCTTCACCTCTCCATTTTGAGACAGGATCATTCACTGGATTTTGAGTTCACTGATTGGCTACCCTGGCTGTCCAGGAAGCCACCTATTTCCATCTCCCAGTGCTATAATTACAGACAAGCATACAAGGAGCTTTTCATGTGGGTGTTGGGAATCCAAATTTAGGCTTCATGCTTGTACAACAGACACTTTCCCCCATTGAACCATCTCCAAAGCTCTTGCAGAAGTTTCTTCAAGATGATGTGAATCAAGCATGCAGGTAGATGGTCTAAAATGAAAAGACCCCAAAATACATTAACTGTGGAGAGTGGAGAGTGCCCCCACTGAGATCTACAGCTTAAAACAACAAACCTGTAGTTCCCAGATCTCCTGCTCTTGTATTGGTCCCACTCAGGGACTCGAAGATTCTGGAGCTCTGCTTCACGCTTTCCCAAGTGCCAACACTGAGGGAAGGGAATGTGTCCCCCTGGAAGAGCTGTGTCCTTGTCACTGTTTGCTGGCTCCTAGAGAAGCAGAGGAGGATGTTGCATTGCCTCTCAGGTGTGTAGAAAACTGCACAACCTCAGATGTCTGGAACAACTTGGCAAGGCTCTCACCATGACCACAACTCCTAAAAGAGCTTTCAGAGTTGGAGATGAGGTGACCCTCCCTTCCCTCTTTGGAAAGAAGTTTAAGGATAAAGGAAAAAAATATATAAATGAATGGGTTATAAACCTTCCACTTTACAGTTGAGCTCTAAACTTGACTGATCAAAGCTGTCTCTCATAGGTGGGTCTAAGTTTGCAGATATTGGCCATCTATTCTTAGCTGCCTTGGATCAGATGTCTTACATTCTCTCTGTAGGCTCACACACTCATACCATGCTCTATCTCTGTGTCAAAACACTCCAGTGAAACTGTGAAGGTACCAGCTTGATTTCCTCCTCCCTTGCATATGAGGCATACCATCCCCCTTTCTCCCTTTGCATCATTGACCCCCGGAGACAGAGTTTCCCTGAAGTCATCAGAGATTTCTATACAACAGGCCTGCACTTGTAGGTTCTCCTGCTGACCTGCATCCCTGGCTCTTCCCTCGGCAATCAGAGTTCTACATGTCTGGATAGGAGTTCACTGCACTAACATATTGCGTTCTTCCCAAGTTTCATCCATGGGACCCCAGATATCACCATGGAATCAATCACTTATAAGTCTCTAAGTCACCCCCAGCTCTGCACAGTTTGATTCCTTTTTTTTTTATTAATTTATTCTTGTTACATCTCAATGTTTATCCCATCCCTTGTATCCTCCCATTCCTCCCCCCCCCCCATTTTCCCATTATTTCCCTCCCCTATGACTGTTCCTGAGGGGGATTATGTCCCCCTATATATTCTCATAGGGTATCAAGTCTCTTCTTGGCTACTTGTTGTCCTTCCTCTGAGTGCCACCAGGCCTCCCCCTCCAGGGGACATGGTCAAATGTGAGGCACCAGAGTACGTGAGAAAGTCGTATCACACTCTCCACTCAACTGTGGAGAATATTCTGACCATTGGCTAGATCTGGGAAGGGGTTTAAAGTTTACCTCCTGTGTTGTCCTTGGCTGGTGCCTTAGTTTGATTCCTTTTTATTACTTACTTTAGATGGGAGTGGCTTTAAGAAAACACTGGAAAGTTCCCCATGAAGCAGAGACTTTTCCCCCCTTTTTCTTTTTAGTTCCCTTTGGAACACCTTAAAATATGCTTTACTAGAGTTATTAAGGTGAGAAGAAATACTTGCTGCCCAGATGGGCCATTATCCATGGGTCCCAACCTTTTACCCAGAGTGATTATAAGTATGTTTGCATGTGGTAGTGGGGAGCATTAATTTACGTGGTAGTGGGCATTGAAGAGTCTTATATGTGCTAGGCAAGCTCTCTACCACTAAGATACAGCCCTGATTTCTTCTCCTCTTTAAACTTTATTTTGAGACATTGTCTCATTATGTAGCCTCGACAGCCTGGACCTCTCAATCCTCCTGTCTTTGCCTCCCCAGGGCCAGGATCACAGGAATGAACTATGGTGCTTAGTTGAGACACTAACTTTTTGTTTTGTTTGCAGCACTTAGAATCAAGCCCAGGGCTTTTCACATGGTAGGCAAATGTTTTCCACTGAACCACATACTCTCAGAATAGAGACTGACTTTTGAAAAAACATTTGGGTTCAAAAAAATTATTATTCCCTCCTATTAGAGAAGTTGTTAGGTTCACAACATTGAATGGAAGGCACACGGGTTTCCCCATTAGTCCTGTCCTCATGTATGCTTTCCTTCTTCATTATGAACATACCCTACTGTTACTCTATGATGGACCTGAGATTCCCCTTATTTACCCAGGACTAGGGATGCTGTGTACTCAGAACAAGCATCTCCAGGTAAGCTCTTTGTTGCCTCATTGCTATAGGTCCATTGAGAGACTGCTGGCTTCAGCCACAGGGAGGCAGGCAGGCGTGGAGACAGTTTTATTTCACATCCTCAGGAGGGATGGGTATATGCCCAGCTTATTGGCTTTTACTTTAGAGTAAAGATGAATAAGAGGACCTTGTGTAGTAGACAGCAGACTGATGCTGCCATGCTCTATTATGGTTGTAGATATAGTTTAATAAGAATATTTCAGTGCTGGCAAAAGATGATGGATTATCTCTAGCCCATCTGGGTGAGTCTAATGAGGTGATTTGCCTCCCTCCAAACTTTCAAGGGTCAAGAAGAATACCTTACCAAAAAATGTCTCAGGCTCTTGCCATCAAAGGCAGCTGCTCATGGGGAGTATAGTGCACCAGAGTTCATCATGTGTCCCTTTGAGCAAGTACATTCTTCACAGTGTTCTTCTCCAGGAAGGAGTGTCAGGTGATGCCTCTGAGCACAGGGCCAGGCTGTGAGTGTGAATTCTCACACTGCTTCTCTGTGAGGTTTGTATCCTGGAACAGGTCACCACTCCTTCAATGCCTCCAATTTTGAAATGGGGACAATAATGGCAACAACCTCAACACAGGTGTTCCAAGATTAGAGGAGCGACAAGGATAGAATTCAATACATAGGGAGAACCGGATACAAACCACTGAAGTTTCTCACACTCACCAGAACATAGCTTTTTTCTTCCTCTACTATTCCATGAAACTGATCTCAGTAAAGCTGTCTCCTCATTTTCAAATGCATGGCCAGTTTTCAGTCTTTGTCTTTAGTTAAAAAAATTTATTATTATATTTTATGTGCATGGGTGTTTTGCCTTCATGTATGTCTGCGTACCGTGTGTATGACTGGTGCACTGGGAAGCCAGAAGGTGGCACTGGATCCTCTGGAACTAGAATTACAGATAGTTGTGAGCCATTGTGTGGGTACTGGGAATTGAGGCTGGGCCCTCTGGAAGAATAGCTGGTGCTACTAACTGCTAAGCCATCTCTCCCGCCCCTCTTTCATTCCTTGACCTATTTGCCATCAGGCTAGATGCTCTTGAACTCATGGATATCCTCTTTTGGCTTCTAAGATGATATGTTTTTCATATATATATATATATATATATATATATTGGGGTTCCTCGGGGCTCCATTGTCTGGTTTACTGTTTTATTTCGGTCTAGTTTTATTGGGTGAAATTTTCCTTCCCAGGCATTGGGAGCCTTTTCCCCACAACTATTACTTCAACCTCCTCAAAATCTAGAACATTACAGAGGAAAAAAGGTTTTAACTATTTTATGTCACAAACTATTGGAAAATTTTATTGGCTTTTGATCCTCCAGGACCTTTTAAGAGACAGACAGACTGAAGAAACAGCATTTCACACAGGTCGACATCCTGATGTTATATCTTCTCCCAAGACCTACTTATTCTTCCATGTAATCGTATTAACCCGTATCCCATAATGCTTGAAAAAAAAAAAAAAAAGAAAGAGACATATGGACACTCTGGGTGCTTATCTCCCTCTTCTTGGGGTTCATGGTTGATAATTATCATAAAGAGAGTGACTTCTGTTTGCAGTTAAGCCTTGAACTTCAGAGTGAGTAGGGCTGCTGGCTGTAAATCTTGCATGCACCACTGTTCCCTCCGCCTGGGCCTTCATCCCTTGTTCTTGAGAACCGAGGTGGGTGTTTTGCTTGGCTTTTCCTTGCCTACCCCCTTGTATTTCTGTAGTCCTTCCTCCTGACCTTCCTGGAAAGGGAAATAGGTCAATTTTTACATATTGGCAAATACTTTCTTTTTTCCTTTTGCCTGTGATGTGTGTGTGTGTGTGTGTGCGTGTATGTGTGTGTGTGTAAAATTCCACGTTGAAAAGTCGTATCTCTTTCTGTCATTTCTGGAATTTCTCTTAATCTATTGTTTCATCTTGCCATTAGAAATCTACTTTTCCTCCTGGTTTTACTTCTTTCCTTTCATTTTAATTTTTGCTAGATTTTTTTCTTGACTTCTTAAACTCTTCGTTGACTTCAAAATGCTGATGAGGAAATTTCCAGAGACGCTTCCCGCCTTTGAATTGTTTGCCCCTTGCGTATTCCTTGTTTTGTAGTGTGGTGTCAGCTTTACCTCGTAGACCATTTGTTTCTGTGTTGGGTTTCGGGGACTTCTGCTTAGTACATTGCCTCCGTTTCTTGTAGCCCCCCCCCACCCCCACCCCCCCGGATGTTCGTCTCGCATGCAGTGACTCTCCTGAGGTATCTGGAGATCTTGCACACCACACTGTCTCTTTATATGTCAGAATTGAGGCCTGGAAATCTGAGCAGGTTCCAGGCTGTGTGCATGAGGCTGTTGTGCTCATTGTCAGCCTCACTGTGAGATGATTCCAGGGTGTCTTTTCATCAGGAAAGGCAAAAAAAAAAAAAAAAAAAAAAAAAAAAAAAATGTCAACATCTGGAAGCCTCCTTTCTGACTCTGTCTGGGGAAGCATCTTCTCGCATCCTCTGGCGCTGGGGTGGATGGATATCAGGAAGGCTGTGCACAAATGTGGTTGTTCCAGCCACAGGAAGAAAGGGCTCAGCCTTGAGCATCATGCAAGCACTCCTCTGCGTCTTTTGCTTCAACTTCTGTAGGAAGGAATTGCTCCTCCTGTGAGGCAGGGACAAGGTTGTGGGCCCAGGTGTCTTGTTAGGCATGGGTCTTCCTGTCATTTTACAGTGTGCCCTATCTCTTATGCCATAGCCTTTTCTGGACACCCTCCTCCTGGGGTGCACATTCCCAACAGGGCACGTGCCATGGTACTTTCTCGTCTTGCTCTGAGTCACTGCCTTCCTTTGATGTGTTTTTCAACTTCCCAAATGTTGTTGAAATGCCTTGTTTATTCTCCTCTCTTTCTCTTTGTGCACAAATATTTATTGCTTCAATTCTTTTGTATTTTAGTGATGGTTTTGGGGGCGACCAATACCAGGGCTTAGTGTTCCTCATTTCCCTGCAAACCACTATGAAAAATTTCCCAATGAGTTTCTGATGAAAGTGTTTTCAGGACCACATTCCTTATTTTTTTTTTTTCAAGTCAGGTGATTACTCTGGGCATTTGGGCAACCACTTATTGCCACTCTTGCACATGGTCTCCAGACACCATCAGCCATTTGTCACAGGCTGGAATAAGCCCGCCTGTGCTGACTGAGTGGAATCCATGGCCTGCAGTTTGCATTTACCAGTCTTCCATTTAGTTCCGCCTCATTGGTGCTTCACCTCGCTGTTTGATGGGAAATACTCTCTCCATAAACTTCAGTAAGATGTAATGGATTTCTGCAGTGGAAATATTGTTCAAGCCGCAAAACCAAATCGCAGCAGGCACTTTGTCTGGGGACCCAGTGCCTAGCAAAGCAGCCACTTAACATGCCAGTTGTATAAAGCCACGGTCACAGCTAATTCCCCTTACAGGAATTTTATTTGTGTGTGTGTGTGTGTGTATGGAAGAATCACACCACCAGACACAATCACTGTTCTGCAAAGACTGCAGCGTTAATTGTCTCTACCAACTTGTGCTTTTGAGTCACTTTACTTTCTCTTAAGGCTAGAAAATGGGTGGGAGGCTGGGATTAGTGACGGTGTAGTTGGTATGATTTGTAGACATTGAGACAATGTGGATGTTTCAAGAGTGGGCCAGCTAGCCTAGCTACCACCAGGCTAACAGTGATATAGCCTAATTACAGCCCCTTGTGAAAATGTGTTTTAGGAGAGGCTCAGGGCAACACTCTGAGTGATGGAAGGTTATGGCAGAGTCCAGTGGAAGCCATGTCATACCCCTCTGGATATTTGGTGGTCATGCTGAAGGTCATAGGACCTCTAATCTAATCATAGGTTCTGGGTCATGGCCATACACCAAAACACACGGAGAACATTTAGAATCTTCATGCTCAGGTGGCACCCCAGAATACCTGAATCAGAATTTCTGATATGTTACTCTGTTGTTTTGTATATTTGGGCGATCCACTCCCCACCCCCACCCCATGTGTATGTAGGTGAGAGTTCACCAATGGCTGTCTTCCTCAACTACTCCCTTCCTTATTTTCCTTAGACAGGATCTCTTGCCAAAGCTAGAGCTCTGTGGCTAGTCAGTATGTTCTAGGCATCCTCTTTGCTCTGCTGACCTAGGACTGGGATCACAGGTGTGTCCCACTGTACCTGGCTTTTATGTGAGTCCTGGGGACATAACTCAGGTCCACATGCTTCTGATGCAAGGATCTTACCAACTGAGGTGTCTCCCCAGCTCTTCAACAGCAGATATTTTAATGTCCCAAGTAGAGGAGGGCCAAACAGAGACAACCCCTTCTAGGGTTCTGTTTTTAAGTCTTGTTATCGCTACATAAAAAAGAAACTCACGGGTTTTATTGTTTTGACCTAATTTGGGTTTGGGAAGAAAGTTAAAAAAATATTTATGTCGTGATTATTTAAATTCATTTTTATTTTAGGACTATTTCTATGGCTGAGAGTTATTTCCAGTTATTTCAGTTATTTCCAAGGAAGAGAAGTTGGCTGGAGTTGTCTAAGTTCAGAACTCAGGGAATTTGGGCAATACTTTTTATAATGGCCAGGATTCTTATGGAAAACATGGTGCTAAAGTAGTGGAGGGTCTGTGGGCAGGTGTGGTACTGAGTAGATATGACCTCACTAGGTCCTGTGTCTCTTATGGTTTATGCAGGTCCTGTGGCTGTTATCAGTGGCGAGGAGGACTCAGCTAGCCCACTGCACCATATCAACCATGGGATCACTACACCTTCCTCGCTGGACGCTGGGCCGGACACAGTGGTTATTGGCATGACTCGCATTCCAGTTATTGAGAACCCCCAGTACTTCCGTCAGGGACACAATTGCCACAAGCCAGATACGTGTAAGTAATAGGATTGGATGCTGTCCCCCATTTTCTTTGTAGGGGGTGGTGTGGAAGCAAATCATGTTGCTGGGGTTCTGGAACCTTCTAGGGTAACCTTCCACCTGCCTACCTCCCCCTTTCTAGGAGACTTTCCCTCTTTGTCTCTAACTACAGAGAATAACATGGACAGGAAGATGCCAGTTGGCAGAATCCCCCAGGATGAGAGGGCCACAGGTCCAAGTTTAGTTCTGTCTTTTATTTACCTGGCCCAATATTGCTCTGAGTGGGGAGAGGTGCCCCTGTAAGGCAGGGCACACAAAAGAGGCTGGTCTTCTCTACAGAGCCAGCCTAGCTGTTAAAACATATGGTCTGGCTGTGTCTACACAGCAGCCTCTGAGATCATCAGAAGATCCATGCAGCCCTCTACGGGAGGGGCAGTAGGTACCTTTGAATAGAAATCTCTCTCTAGCTGTCCATCCCAGTCCCAAAGTATGTTCCTGCCCCCACCACCCCCGGAAAAGCTCTAGGAATCCTCCCCTTCCTACCACATAGGGCACCTATTTCCTCTAAATCTCTCACCTCCTATTGGTTGCAGCCACTCTCTTTGTATTTCTTCTGATCCCTGCTAGGTCCCCTCTCAGCTCCTGAAGCTGTGGTGGCTTGTCCCTCCAGCCAACACATTGGTCTCCTTCCTGTGTCCCCACGCTCAATATGCCCAGTGATTGATATGAATGCACAGCGTCTCCCCTTCACACTGCTCCTGCCTCCCAGGGAATGAGTCCACTACTCAGGAGAGTACAGAGATCCCGGTAGAGGGCAGAGACCCCAGGAAAGGATGGGAGTAAATGTGTTAGGGAAAAGCCTCACCATACAGACCGAATGCTAAAGGCTGTGAGTGCCCCATTGCAGCTGACAGGATTCCCACCAGTGGCTTCTTTTCATGTCTCAGTCAGTCTGGGGTGGGGTTAGGAAAAAAGGTGCATTCTGGTCTTGCTTATCCCATGGTCTGAGTGCTCGGTACTTGGGTCATACTCTTGAACGCTCATAACTCTTGCTGCTCCTGCTGGGACTTCTAGCAGCAGAGTAGGTCTTGGGTCACATCCCATCAGCCTTCGCTTCTATTCCTCTATCTCTGAGATTATGCAGTAAGCCATTCAGCAATAAGAAGGGTTGGACTAGGGTCACTGCAGGCCATCATTTGCCTTTATATCTAGAATCTGCGTAGTGTTTTTCAGAGGCTTCCTGTGGCTGGCATACAAAGGATATCTGGGTTCTAGATCAGGCATGGGCATAGGGAAAGGATAAGGTTTCAGATCTACAGTGTGAAGTTGTACAAAGAACAGTCCCTCTGCTATGTGCTTGTTTGAGATCAGACTTGTCTGGACTTGCTGGAGGTAGCCAGGAAGGGCATTCTTCTGCAGTATTCTTTGGTCATTGCTGTTTTGAATATATATGTTTTTCTTGTTGGTTGAAGTAGTTATTTTCCATAAAGTCTCTGTGGACGGTGGATTAGGAACCCCCAAGTCTATGCAGGAAAAATTCAATGTTAGGTTTTGATGAGTCTCTGCTTATAAGATTTTATCAGCAAACCTGTGCATAATCATTGGTATTGTATGTGTAATTTTGCTCAAGAACATCTTAATTAACAACAGGTATGACTGATTCATTCATACACAACTAATGTAACAACTGATCACACCTATCTTGTATACACACTTCTCTATAAGACATATGGTCACTATCTTGTGTTTGGGATCATGGGATGGTATTTCAGAGCTATGTGTAGATGCCATTTTAGGTCAAAATGTCCAACAACAAAAAAGCACTAAATGTGAAAAATGTGGCCTGGAATAGACCACTAAAAGAGTGTACTTTCTTATGGTATGAAAATTGAGACAATAATTTTGAACTATATTGCATGTGATAAATATAAGCAATTTCATCTACCAGTTAAATATGTACATACACACCTGTGGTTAGATGCACAATTATTGTCTTGTTTAGCCTCTGCTGTAAATGTTCATATAGAAGCATTGGTTTCTGGGTTGCAAACAAACTTTAATAGACAGGAAAATTCCCAAGTACAGAGTCTTGACTAATGAGCAACCCTGCATGCACTTGGTGGATGCTCTGACCTCTTGATGCAGAGTCTGATCCTAGGGTCATATCTGTTCACTGGAGCTTTGGGTTTGTGTGACACCTGCACAACTATAGGACAATGGTGACTCTGGCACATGGGAGGGAGGGAAATTTCTCTTGAGACATCAGCATCTTTGCCCTCTGGGAACTCAAGGTCTGTGGAGAGAGCTATTGACCAGATAAGTGCCCTCAGATGTCAGGGGGAAAAATCTCACAACCAAGGAGGCGCCACACCAGGAGAACATGGTGCATGCAGAGGTTTCCTTTTGGAACTTGTTCTGGTGTGTAAGCCACCACAGCTGTCTAGGTAGCCAGGCTACTTCTGTGTAAGCAAGCAGAGGTTGGTGAAGATTCTAGGTTTATTGGTGGAGACTTGAAGCTAGAGGGAGCAAACAAAGCCTTATCACAGGAAGATCATGGGTTGGCTCCAATTGTCCAAGCCCTTTGACCAGAGGAAAAGTATCTTTTAGTTTTAAAGATTTATTCATTTATTATTACATATACAGTGTTATGCCTACATGTACACCTGCAGGCTAGAGGAGGAAAAGTATCTTTTTAATGCAGCCTTCCATTTTGCCTTATCAATAGACAGTGGATCGAACTAATTATGTTCAGAGAATTTGTGTGGCATGAGAAGTACTTTGCAGGAGCATTATAATTGTGTTTGGATAATTCTCCTGTGGTCCACACAAGCAGGGACAGAAAGGCTGAGAGGCAGTGGGTCTCTGATTTCCAACGTTTCATTAGTCAAGGGAAATAACTCTATGACACAACTCTATGTACAGTGAGATGCCATTGTCATAGTTAAAGCCACATGTGCTTTGGCACATCAATAGACAGGAGCATCTACAGTGCTGCATATTAAGCTGGGCTCACATCTTTGGAAGGGTAGTGAGAATCAGGGTATTAAGAGAGCAACTTATAGTATGTGAGAAAGTCATATCACACTCTCCACTCAACTGTGGAGAATATTCTGACTATTGGCTAGATCTGGGAAGGGGTTTAAAGTTTACCTCCTGTATTGTCCTTGGCTGATGCGTTAGTCTGAGCGGGACCCCCGGGCCCAAATCTGCCTATCATATTGTTCTACTTGTAGATTTCTAGGACCCTCTGTATCCTTTTATTTTGCTATTCTCCCATGCGTCTCTCATTTAGAGTCACAATAGGATGCTCTCCCCTCTGTCCCAGTTTCCTGGCAATGGTGCCTCACATTTGACCATGTCCCCTGGAGGGGGAGACCTGGTGGCACTCAGAGGAAGGACAGCAGGTAGCCAAGAAGAGACTTGATACCCTATGAGAATATATAGGGGGAGGTAATCCCCCTCAGGAACAGTCATAGGGGAGGGGAATAATGGGAAAATGGGGGAGGGGGAATGGGAGGATACAAGGGATGGGATAAACATTGAGATGTAACAAGAATAAATTAATAAAAAAAAAAAGTTGCAAGGTAAAAAAAAAAAAAAAAAAAGAGAGCAACTTATATGGAGGCTCTCAGGGCTTGCTCCACCTGATTCCCTCCCTTGTCCCATTTAAACAAGTATGTCACTAGGGAAGAAGTTGTAGGGACACAGAGCTTCCTGGCTTCAGACATCGTTCCACAGCAATGGGTTAAGCCTTGAGTGCCCCGCCCCCTTTATCCTTGTGTTTACCACAAGTCACGGGACCTTTTGGAGAGGAATGATTAGGATGCTGGTTGGCTCCTAGCTTCTCACTTTCTATCTGTCTTCAATCTGGTCCATGGCATTTTTCATCACAAGTCAGGCTGCAAGGATATTTAAAGATCACCTGGTACCAATCCTTTATCAGATGCTTGCATCGCCTTGCTTATGTTCCTAACAAATGCTCTGCATTTGACATTGTCTTTATTCTGAATTGATTCAGCCTTTACAGGGATTCTGAAAGACCTGAATAAAGATGCAGCTACTAGGCCCTGTGTACCCAACCTGAGCCCAGTAAGCCCCTTGTTATTTGTGCAAACATTTCCCTATTCTCAAAAGCACTAGAAAATGGATGTAGCCATCTCTGTCACACAGTTGAGGGTCTTGGTCTAGATCTTACAGAATGAGATGGAATGGACCCATCCAAGTGGATCATTAGGGAGATGGAAAAATGTGTGCATAACAACGTCCAGCCCTGGATTACCTCTGTGTATTTTGTGGGCTGCAGTAATGTAATTTCTTGAAAGGTCTAGACTTGTTGTTATCCTCAGAGTCAGCTTCTGCTCTTTCTCACAGGCTGGAGAGAAGGCATCCTGGTTGTCTCTGAAGCCCTGGGCTCTCTGTTCATCTCTTTCCTTAGAACCTAATCTCTGTTGAGGAAATTGGCTATTTGGGGCGGGGTCTGCTTCCATCTTCTTCATCTCATTGGTCTTCAGGTGCCTATAACTGTCTTTGTTCCAAAGTAGTGTCCCCCATTGTCCCAGGGTAAGTACATCACAGCCTACAAGCAGGAATGTGTCCCCATGCCTGGCATTTCCTTCTGCTGTCCCCCTCCAAGAATGTGTTTTGCCTATTTCTTCTACATATCATGACATCTTGTGCCGTGACATGTCCACTTCTTGAGCCACATCCCTAGGATACTCACGACTCTCTTTCTTTGATCTCTTCACACAGCTGGACCAGCACTATGCTGGGAAGACTTTAGCTTCTCTGTCAAACGCACATGTAGGAAGAGTTTGTGCTAGGCATTCTCCTAGACTCTAGAAAAAAAGACAGAAGCAGACATACATTGCTGTTACCCTCTCAGTTTGACTTACAGCCATGACTAATTTCTAAGATCCTCTGCTTTCTAGAAAACCCCTCACCATTGTGCCCTGTACATCGTGCTTTTGCCTGTTGCTGTTGGCTTTCCATCCTTTATCCTTTCTTTCCAGACTGGCAATTATTGTTTCCTAACTGCTACCCTACTATAATTCCTTTAAAAAATAACACCCCTTTACTCTGTATAGTATTGCCCCATACCATTTTCTTCCTTAATACACTATGCTATAATGCCACAAAGATTCCAGACATTCATGAACCCCTCCTAGGTTCACACTATGCCAACATGATTTTTCTTCCTTGCTTCTTTCTAACATCTGGCTTACAGGCAATACCATGTAGCAGTCTTGAATGACTTTAAACCAGATTCTACGTCACCCTGTCACCTCTCAAATAAATGTGTACTGTTCCCCAAACATGGATTTACAGTCTTCCCAGTTGTAGCACTTTTGTCATATAATTGCTCTCACCCACACATGCATTCACACTATGTGTTCAAGTGTATGTGTGTATGTGGGAGCCTGGAGGACAACACGATGTCAGACTCCACCTATATTTATTGAGACAGTGTCTTCCCTTGACTTGAGGTTGGCCAAGTATGTTGAGCCAACTGTCCAGTAGGCCCTGGAGATGCACTTATCTCCATTTCCTCAGCCCTGGTAGTTTGTTTGTTAGTTTCTACTGATCACACAACATAATACTAAGGTAAAGGAGACACTAAATAACGCATGTCAGATGGTGCTATAGTTTGGATCCTGAAGGTGTCCAAAAGCCCATGTGTTAGAGACTTGGTACTCAGGGTGGCCCTCTTGGGAATTGGCAGAAACATTAAGAGTAGAGGCTAGTAGAAGTTCCAGGATATTGGGGCTCTATCCTGAAAGGTATTGAGTGGCACGTTCCCTCATTTTCTTTCCCACTCTGGATACAAGGTGAATGGTTTGGGCTCTACCTTATGCTCTTTGCTGTTGTCACCCCAAACCTTGCCAGATCCCTAATGAGACCAGGACTTTTAGAACAATGAGCCAACCTAAATATTTTCTCTTTATAAGTCGATGATTTTAGGTATTTGTTATGGTTGTGAAAAGCTGATAAACATGGATGGATCATGACGTAGGCTCTTTAGCAAAGTTGCCGATCTGCAACCTCAGCATCTGGACCAAGCACTGATCTCCTGTTTGAAGTATTTTATCTTAGGTGATCAGTAACTGACTTTCCAAGTAAGAGCCTGTTACCTCATTTGACAGATAAAACAACTGAAGCTCTATAAGTTTTGGTTGTTCGCTGAAGATCACACAGCTCCCAACAATCAGCCTGGGATAATAAAAACAACAATAAACAAGAACCATGGAATGCATCATTTAGCTTTATTCATCAAATCAATTACCTGGCGTTGTATAGATGCTACAATCCTCTATGCCTCTTGAATTTAGGGAGATAGCATATATAGAAGGATAGTTTCTGTGTAGTATGTTCCAGGTTGACCAAAGTTCCCTGTAGTCACAAGGCTGGGTCAACCTCTGTCTGGTACTTATAATTTCTCTGATCACATATCAAGACCCTAAGGGACCATGGCTCCTGTCATTAAATGGTTTTTTTTTTCTTCTTAGAATAGGTTTAGGTTTATAATTGAGCAGAAAGTAGAGTTCCAATTTGCTCCCCATGGCCACAACAGTTTGCTGCTCTATCATTAAAATCTGACGTAAGTGTGGCTCAGTTTGGTTAAGTGGTAGCATTGTGACAATATTGAGAGATTACTTTTAGATAAAATCCACAGGTTTCAGTAGGATTGTCTCTTGGTGTTTGCCAGTTCTGTGTTCTGAGCTAAGAATCCCCTCTGTTTTACACCCCAACATCCAGCAACCATTGACCTTACTGTTCCTGTGGTTGGTGGTTTGTCTTTTCTACTTGCCGTATAGTTGGAGTCACAGTGACGCTAGCCTTCCCACTTGGCTTCATTCCCTTAGCGGCATGCCCCTACTAAAGTTCTGCCACATCTTTTCTTGGCCCAACAGCTTATTTCCTTTTGTTTATTAAGCAGCTTTCCATATTCTGTATGTTCTGCACTTTATCCCTCACTCACCTACTGAAAGAAGCTATCCTGGTTTGTTAGAGCTCCGTAGCAAAGCAGCCCAAGAAATCATCTTCACCCAGCATGGGTGTGTTGTCACAGCCTGAACTCAAGATGCTGGTAGGGTCCTGCTTTTTCTGAAACTTATAGGCATCCTTTTGAGCTTCTCAGTGTCTGGCGGGAAAGCCATCACCTTGGCTGTTCCTCGGATTGCAGATGAATCACTCCATGTATCATCATATGGCTTATATGAAGCACAGCTGGCATATTAAATTAGGGGCCCACTCTACTCCATTGTGAATACTTAAAATAATTATATCTGCAGTATCCCTATTTCCAAATGAGTTCACATTCTAGGGTACCAGGAGTTAAAGATTCAGGATAACTTTTTTTAAAATGGGCAATAGATAGCTTCATTGTCTGTGGTTGCCTATTTGGGACAATAAAGGCAGGTGCAGGTTGATGAGTAGGCATAAGGTTTGAACTTATATGTGTTAGTAATTATAGGTAATTGCTGGACCATATGCGAAGAATATATAGCCTTATAATATGCTAACAAACTGTTTTACAAAGTAGGGACACTAAGGCAGGCAGTTTTTAGTTCCCATTAAACTGGCCTCTCCTGATAATCTCCTGCCTTAGATCCTCTGTGGAGATGTATACCTGCCTTCTGAAGTGTGTCCTATTCTGCATTATTCCAGCAGCAGATACTAACATAATTCTGGTGGATGCTTACACAGACAAATGCAAACCGCTTCCATCTTATCACTGGCTAAAGGTCAGTTGGTGTGCTAAAGTCAAAACTGGCCCCTTGACTTACCAGTGTGTTCACACTTTTGTGAATGCCAATAGTCTGGTGAATCCTTTCTTGTGGGCCAGTTGCAAGCTCCCAATTATCCCTTCCTTTTCTTTCTTTCTTTCTTTCTTTCTTTCTTTCTTTCTTTCTTTCTTTCTTCCTTCCTTCCTTCCTTTCTTTTTTTCTTTCTTTCTTTTTTAAAGATTTATTTATTATTATGTATACAGTACTCTGCCTTCATGTATATCTGCAGGTCAGAAGAGGGCATCAGATCACATCATAGATGGTTGTGAGCTACCGTGTGGTTGTTGGGAATTGAACTCAGGACCCCTGGAAGAGCAGTCAGTGCTCTTAACCTCTAAGCTATCTCTCCAGCCCAAGCCCTTTCTTTCCATGCATCCACTTCTCTTCATTTTTTTTTTCTAGACATAACTTCTCTGAGAAGCCCTAGCTATCCTGAAACTCACTCTGTAGACCATTCTGTCCTCAAACTCAGAGACCCACCTGGCTCTGCCTCCCAAGTGCTAAAATTAAAGGCATGTACCTCCACCACCCCTTTCTTTTCTTCTTTGCTTTTCTGCAGTCTTGCCAATGTCTTCATTTTCCCCATGTGACACTTTCAAGATGGCTCCCCAGTGCTAATTTGCCTTGAGAGTCTCTCCACTTTGAAGGACAGGCATGCATTCAACCATGAGCCCCTCTTGGCTGGCCAGCCTCATTGTCACTGCCCGTATCCATCACAGGGGACCTGGAGATCTGCCTGAGATCTTCATAGCCCTTTCCTTTTGTGAGATTGCCAAAATCCCTTTATCTGTTGGTTTTCTGCAAAGCCCTTTTCTCTTCTGTTCATCTACTCAGTTAACAAACATCTACTGCTCTTGTATTAAGTGCTAAAGCCGGAGATAGAGTGCAGATCCTACCCTTTAGACCTCTTCAGCCACAATATACCTGTTTGGAGCCTTAAGCCCTCCTCATTTTCCCCAAGATAACCTCACTATGTACTCTTCCACTCCCACCTATGAACTTTCCACATAAGTAAACAGAGCCAAAGGGCCTCTGTCTGTGGCCTTGATGGGACTGAGTAAGTGGCTTGCCTCCTCCTTTGCTTCTGGGCTGATTAGTTCTGGAGCTTGCCTTTTCTGGAAGAGGAACTGCCGGAGCTGATTTCTCAGCTGCAGAGGGGGAGCGCAGAGCCTGTGTGTGCAATGCAGTATTAATAGTGCATCTGTATGATATAGATTTCTGTCAAGCTCTGTACTAACAAACATCACTTAGCTCAGGGTAATGATGGGTGTTTATTCCCTAGCCACTTAGCTCAGCATCATGGACTCGCACATGAAATATGGGAAATGGGCTTCTTTGTCTGGGAGGAGCAGGCTCCTCCTAGAGCCAATATCGGAGGCCACAACAGTAGCAGCTGCTGCAGAGGCAGAGTGTAGCTTTCTAGCTTTTTCTTCTGCGGGATCTCAGGCTGGCTCTACTAATGACAAGAAGATCCAGTTGCAGGCCTGATCTGGGAGCTCCCTGAAGTATGCAACCAAGAATGGAAGGTTGCCATATGGGCATACGGGTGGTGCTGCCTGTGGCTGATGGGGGAGGTGATACTGGCAAGATGTGACATGGAAAAGGATGAGACAGATGTGGAGGTGTGGGGTTCTGATGTGCTCCTCCTTTCTTATGCTGGTTGATCTTGACAACCACCCCTAGGGGAACCATGGGCTGAATCATGGTGAAGGTAACAGTGACATTTAGCTATTAGATTGGCTATTGGTCTGGCATTCCCGGGCCCAGATTTCCAGGCAGTAGTTCATGGAATCTTTTAAATGGACATAAGTGAGGATTGTTCATCTCTGGTGTCTTTTTCATCTGAGTTTCAGGTTTAATTAGGATGTTTAGCATATCTCCAAGCATTCTGTGATGCTAGGTTTGGTACATTCAGCTTCCTTTCTTTTTTGGAGATGTGTAGAAAGTCAGCATGAGACATCTTGGGAGTCAAGGGAATTAGGTCCTATGTCCACAAGCTGAAGGGCAAATGCACTCACATACTCACCCTGAGGCTCTCAACCCCTAGAGAACAGCAACTGTTTCTGGACACAAACTCTTGCAGTCCCTGGATATGGTATAGCTAACTATACTATTTGGTGATAATCCCCCACATACACACAGGGACAGGAAATTAAATAACCACATTTACCCCAAATGATTTGAAAACTCTAAGCATACCTGAACATGCATTTCCAAGGTTTAGCCACCTGGCACAAAGAGACTGACTCACGTTCGTCTCCTTGGGCCGAGGCAACCCGCCTTCCTGTTGATAGCCATGACCTCATCTGTTCTGTACTTCACGGCCATAATCACATACTTAAAGTTAGAAACTGCATGCAGTCATGCTAATTAAGTAATTAGATATAATTATGCTCACTGTAAATACACAGTAATTGGATTTAAAAAAGTACTTGCGGGATAAGGATGTACTTCAGGGTTGAAGGTGACGAAAGATAAGGTCCCCAGCCATCCTGGAGGGATGTCATTTCATGGTGCAATGTGAGGCCACAGGAAGCTGTTACCCAGCAGGAGCAAGTGAGTAGGCTGTGAAGTGGGTCTTTTGTTTCCCTTCCAGATGCCATGGTGGAGCAGGACTACCTGTCTCCCTGGTGGGTTCTGGCCTTCGCTTTATCTTCAGGGAGTGGGGAGATTAACTTCCCTCCTGAGATTTTTTTTTTCCAGTTCAGATTTTTCCCACGATAAGTTTACTTTTCTTCTTGACTGATTTCAGATCTAGGGCCTGCATTAGGATGCTGTTCATTATTATTAATTATTATCATTAATATTATTTATTGGTTACTTTTGTGTGTAACTGTGTAGAAGAAGTCAGAGGTGGATATCAAACATCTTCCTCTGCCATACTTCATCTTATCTTTTGAGATAGGGTCTCTCCCTGAACCCATCATTAGCTAGATTGGGTGAACACAAGTGACCAAAGATCCACCTGTTTCTATGCCTACAAACCTCAACTCTACTCTAGGGTTCCAGTTGGGTGTAGCCATGCTTAGCATTTTTACATTGTGCTGATGACCCAAACATGGGTCCTTTATCCTATTGGGACTTTGAATGAGAGAAGCATGGGAGAATAGCAAAGTAGAAGGATCCAGAGGGTCCTAGAAACCTACAAGTAGAACATTATGATAGGCAGATTTGGGCCCAGGGGTCCCGCTCAAACTAAGGCACCAGCCAAGGACAATATAGGCGGTAAACTTTAAAACCCTACCCAGATCTAGCCAATGGTCAGAACATTCTCCACAGTTGAGTGGAGAGTGGGATCTGACTTTCTCACGTACTCTGGTGCCTCACATTTGACCATGTCCCCTGGAGGGGGAGAGCTGGTGGCACTCAGAGGAAGGACAGCAGGTTACCACGAAGAGACTTGATACTCTATGAGAATATACAGAGGGAGGTAATCCCCCCCAGGAACAGTCATAGGGGAGGGGAATAATGGGAAAATGGGAGGGAGGGAAGAATGGAAAGATATAAGGGATGGGATAACCATTGAGATATAACAAGAATAAATTAATAAAAAAATTAAAAACAGAAAAACAAAAAACAAAACCAAACATGGGTCCTTGTGGCTATGCAGCTGGCATTTTACTGACTGAGCCATTTCTTCAGCCCCTGATTTGGAATTTTAATGGGTGATAATTCAGAATTAGCTGTGAGACACAGACAGCAAACAGTAACCCAAAGATGGGCTTTATAACTGAGCTGAAGATAGTTGCTTGGACTCAAAGCCAATGTGGGCTTTTTGATGCCTTTTCCAAGCCTCGAGCTTGGGATACACAGGTATTGAGGTTGCTGAGTACATGCTGTCCATCCAGTTGCAGTGAGGATCATGGTCAGCCTCATCTTTTGCAATTGGGAGTCTAGAAACTGCCTGGGAAGACTTAACTCAAAGGGAATTTGTTATGAATCTTGCATAGACAAGAAATGTAATGGCTGGTGATGATCTCTGCCTTTCCTAGCAAATACAAAGGGAAGGATGTGGGACTTACCTCTTTTGCTCTAAGAAGGTAGAAACATCCATCTTAGGAGCAGAGTTTGAAAATCAAGTAAAAGTGTCTTCAAGGACACTTCCCTGATGAAGTATCTCACTAGCTGCGAGTGTTCACTGTGCAATCAGAAGGACCTGAGTTCAAATCCCTAACCAGGCCTGTCTTTGTATGACTGCAACCCCAGCCTTGGAGATAGAGCTAGGAGGATGCTAGGTGCTTGCTGCCCAGCCAGCCTAATCAAAATGATAAGATTTTGGTTCAGGGAGGGACAGTGTCTTAAACAAACAGGGCAGAGAGCAACAAAATAAGACACTAGACATCACTGGCCTTTGCATGAATGCACACATGTGTGTGCAGACTCCCTCCCAAACATGAAAAAGAAAAAAATATGTAAAATAAAAAAGTAAAAAATAAAAAGCAAAGTTAATCTAGTCTTTAAAAGAGCAGGAACCATGTCTTTTTATTTTCCTAGCTTCTGTAGTTGTTATAGGATAAATACCCACATCTGACAATTTGGAACTAGAAGCCTCAAATGAGAGAGAACATGTAATATTTGTCTTTCTGGGATATCATGATCTATACAATCTTTTCTATCTTTTACCTGTAAATTTTATGGTTTCATCTTGAGTGATTTGGAAAGTCTGAGCTCCTAGTTATGGTGAGCGGTGATGATGTTCAAGGTGTTCAGCTTTATTTACAGTCATCATCAAAATGTCCATCTCATGTGGATAGATTCTGTAGGATAGTAAATACATGCTCAAATGTGCTCACCAGCTTTTGTTTTTTGAAGATATTTTTATTTTTGAAAAGCTGGAAAAACAAAAGAGGTCACATCCAACCTTCAGGGCAGCAGGTCTTCCATCATTAACTGTGGTCACTGTTAGGATTCTCTTTCCATATGACTGTCTAATAGAAAACGATTATCATGTGCACTATTGTTACTACCTGTGGATGAACTGTATCACGTAAATGGGAGGATGAAGATGTGATGCTCTTGTTCACCTCCTGCTCCATTTCTAATGCTCAGTAACTAAGAGCCGAAGCTCTACTCTCTCCTTAGCTAGGAAGCCAGGAGTCCGGATGTTCTTGCACCTTCCTCCAACTTCCTTTATTTCAAGATTTCTGAAATCATACAGAGAGGTATGCTAACAGACATTTCCTCTGGGGCACCCCAAAATTCCATGGTCCAATAAAGCTGGGAAAAGTTATTACATATATCTTGTCCCATGGGCTTCTTAAATCCTGAGCACTAAAATTGTTTCAACACTTCAAGAAGGACATTCTTAGAATATTCTATTTAGATGATGCACCCAGCCGGGTGTGGTGGCGCATGCCTTTAATCCCAGCACTCGGGAGGCAGAGGCTGGTGGATCACTGTGAGTTTGAGGCCAGCCTGGTCTACAAAGTGTACAAAGTGACTCCAAGACAGCCAAGGCTACACAGAGAAACCCTGTCTGGAAAAAAAATTATTAGATGATGCACCCTGCTGCCTTAAAAGAGTGACATACACCTATAATCCAGCACTTGAGTAGTTGGGGCAAAAGGATAAAGATTTGATGACACCTTGACTTAAAGAACAAAAGCAAACAAAATGACCTTGGGTCTTCAGTCTTTCCAAATCTATCGCACCATAAAACTTGAGTTGGAGCTTTGCCTATCATTGTCTCTGTGGGTAAGAACATGCAGTGGACCATACTCTAACCATCCTGGAGTTCAGTGTCTCCTTGTTGCCTTTAGGCAGATGATGTAGCACACTCTGAAAGTGCCCAGATGGGCCTAACCCCTTCGCATGGATTGTATCACATTTCTTCTTAAGCTTCTTGGAGGGCTAGGGGGAGGTTGTATTCAGTAGGAATAACCAGAGTTAGGACATGGCACTGCATTCCTTAGGATTTCTGGCAGAGTACCATCAGCTTCTGTTGAAAGGATCAGGGTTCCATTTCCTGTTCCATGACTAGGAGCTGCTGAATACACTTCTGACACAGCCTGCCACCTAGATCAGGAGACATTGGTCACAGCCAGATTTTCACTGTGTTCCTCATTTCTGGAAAGATCTGACCTTTCAAGTGGGAAATCTCCTAAGGAGAAGGCCAACCCAAGGTGCACATAATCTTCAGGACATCTTTTCCCAGACCACTGTGTGGAAGGTAGAAACACACGCTCCTTTCTGGAAGGAAATATGATGATGGTCTCAGCATTGAGTGGCCTGGTCAAGCTCTTGCAGTTGAGAAAATAAACTACACTATTGGTCACAGTGGATCTTTAGTCATGAAAATAGAAAATGATGTAGATATGGCTTCTTCTAGCCTGCCTAGGAAACTATCACTTGACTCTGGCCAATGCATACATCCATTGTTTTAGGAAAGAAAAAGGAGTCACCATGAACAGTATCTTAGGAGATGAAGTGCTATGGGAATTTGAAAGTCCTCTGTCAACTTCTTATAGTCAGCACATATGTGAGTATACTTGCTCACAACTACCATTGCCATTTTTGCTAGGCATATCTTAAGTGATCACCAGGTTGATGCTCCCCAAAATGTTATGCTTTCAAAGTTTGTAGTTATTTTTAAAAACCCGAGACCTCTTGCTAGCCACTTTACGCAAATCTAAGAAACAGCATTTTATCACCCAGATCCACAGCTACAGAGATGTTCTTAGGAGTCAAGGCTACAAGATGCTGGGTATTGGAAAATGGTTGACAAAGGTAAGTACAGGTTAACTGGAACTGGAAAGCTGTGAGCTCAACTGGAGATCACAAAGAGATTTACAGAAGGGTTCTTCTATTCTCTTCTGTCTTTGGTTTACTCTCTCCTTTAGTTTTACTTCCCAGAAGCTTATCTCTCCCATACACATATGTTGTACCACCTATGTGCAGTGAGCTGCAGTCTCCTGTACCTGTGACAGTAAGGGACTTTTACTTTAATGCCTATCACTGCATCTTCAGATGCCAATGTATATAGTCCAAAGTCCTTGTTAATATTGTGCATGTCTCATGTTTTGAACATTTGATTTTATTAGTTAAGATACTTTTTATCTAAAACCAATAGACAGAAACTCTACCCCACTGGGATTACATAATAATAAATTGGATAATTATTTTGATCAATTAAATAATTAAGAAAGATTCAAAGTTGGACTCTAGCTCTGTTTTGTTGGTATTCTCTTTGCAATACCTGTGTTCGTTTTGGCTTACCACCATGTTAACACTACTTATGGTTTGAGATTGAGGTGCCTTTCTTTGCCCAGATCATTGGAAAGAATTATGTCACATATTTATTCTAAGACAAGTCACTCCTAAGCAAGAATGGAATTACCACAAGCACTCTAGGCTCCTCAAGAATATCTCCTGGGTCTGGGAATGGAAGTCACGTCTCCGGAGGTATATGCCCATGTGGAGGGAAGTGAACACCACCACAAAGCCAAGGTTGGTGCAGGAGAAAGTGATAGTGACCAGTAGAGAACACGGTTGCTCCCCAGTGTCCTTAGAGAGCAAAATGTGCACTCACCCACATATAAGCCATGTTAATGCTGCTCCTTTACTTCTTAGAATAACTGGGAACCGTTTGGGGTGCAGGTGGCACAAAGATGAGAACACTGACCCCATGGGAATCTTACTCTGTATCACTGTCTTCTTAGGGAGATGAAACTGAAAACAGGGGCTGCTGCCACTGGGTGGGACTGATGGGTTGTGCTAACTTCAGGGTTGTGCTTAAATACCTAGGCAAGGAAGAATGCACACACTTGGATTTAATAGACCTGTTTGTGAAGTTCCAGGAACAGTTTTGCACACAGTTTCTGGGCAGCAGGTGGGAGTGGGTGGATGGTGAAGAGTGGGTCAGAAAGGAAGCATTGAGGAACAGAGGAGTAAATTCAATAGACTGGATTTTGACCGATGGGGCTGACTCTAAACTTGGAAGTCCGTTACCTCCATGGTAGGCTCCACACCAAACAGCGCCTCCTGTTGGCAAGGTAGTGATAATCTAAATGTAATGAATTGGCCAGTAGCTTGAATCCTACAAAACTCTATGCGGTAAGTATCAGGCTGTCCTCATTCCTTGATGAAGAAACTGAGGCAGAGAAAATGACATGCTGTAGTCTCACAACTGGGACATGACAGAACTGTGGCACACAAGACACTCTTTTTGTCTCCGGCAGTCTTTCTTTCAGCATTAAATTAGCCAGTAATGAGATGTTATTACCCCTTCCTTGACAAGGATGGATTGTCTAGGAACTCCAGAAGTTGAGGAACTTGTTCAAGGACACTTGGTGATCAGATCCAGAGCCAGAGCCAGCCTCAGGGGTATTCAAGCCTGCATCTTCTAGCTCAAGCCTGATGGCTGACCTTCACTTGTACCTCATCTTTGGGAGATGCAGTATGTTCTTGGAGAATGTCAAGCAAATGCTGTTTTGGGTGACATGATGCCTACTTGTAGGTATTTGCTCCTCTTTTAGTGCTCCTGGGCTCCTATGGTGCCCCATGCCACCCTTCCTGCCAATACAGCATGAACTTACAGGTACCTGTGAGGGAGTCAGGCTTCCTAGATGAGTTCAGCTACAGATAGGCAGTTGAAAACATGGGCAAACACTGTAGAAGGAAACGATCAAGAGTCCTAGAGACACATTATTTCTTTCTTGCCTATGTCTCCTTGGGTCCTATCCCAGATGGCTGTGTAGGTTAATTTGTTATCCATATTGTGACCACGCCTCTCCCCAGGCACTGTGTTTGCTTCTGTCTCCAGACCGAGAAGTGCTGGTGATACAGCGACTCTTCGTATGGGATTCTGCTGAGTCAGGTGGCCCTAATGCCACTAGTAATGAAGAAGTGTTGGGACTAAACTCCTAATGGCTCATTGATTGGTTGAATTATGCTCAGTGTAATACTGAAAATAGATTTTAAATACGTGCCTGGGGATTTGTGGGGATTTGTTACCAAGGAGTTTTAACTCAGTCGTGGCTGATTTGACAAAGACATCAACACTGAGTGGGAGCTTGAGCTTAAACCACAATATATAATTAGGACCCTTCCCCTAAGCCACTGCAGGGGTCAGAGTAGAAATGTAGGGGCAGATATAGAATGGTTTCCTCCCCTCAACAATGCAACAATGGTCGTAAGACATTCCCTTTGTGTGTGTGTGTGTGTGTGTGTGTGTGTGTGTGTGTGTGTGTGTGTGTGTGTTAGTTTGTACGAGTGCGTGAGTATGAAGGTCAGAGGACCTCATGTATTGATCTGCACATTGTTTGATACAGGGTCTTTCTTACTCATTCCTTAATGTGCCCACGTAGCTGACTCAATGAGTGTCAAGCAATTCCATCTGCCTCTTATTTCTAAATAGGGTTGCAGTTGGGATTATAAGCAGTTGTGCTACCGTGTGTCTAGCTTTTTACATAGCATCTGGGAATTTGAAAAGATGTCTTCCAGATTGAGTAGCAAGCCATCTCCTCGGGCCCATCTCCCTTAGTGCTTTTAAGGTGGCATGAAGGCGTTGTATGTACTGCAATGCTTCTTTTATTCCTTCTGATGGTAAAGACAGCAGAGGTTGCCCTTCTTCTAGTTCTCAACTCTCACCCTTTCTGACACTGCCATTCTCTGGGAGAAAAAAAAAAAAAAAAAAAAAAAGAGAAGACCTCAGGGATAGTCAAGTAATATCCCATTTTGCAGAGTCCCTGGATCCAGGCTGCCAGTGGGCCAAGTTCCCCCCTGGGAGCTGGAGTTTGGCCCTCGCATTTCTTTTGGTCAATACCAGAGTAATTTAGAGGTGATAGAAATATGACCAGGAATCCTCCCATCTCTGAGAGAGCAGCTGTCATCAGCACATCATACCCTGAGACACCCTTCCCCCCACACCATCATGCCTAAAATCACTCACTCTCTATTTCTTCCCTCTGTTTCTAAATGGAGCCCACATGGCTTCCACTTTGGGTGTGGGAAGGATCAGAAACAAATGGGGGCTGTCGAATTTGAGCCTAATGAGGAAAAGGGGGAAGTTCGAGTAACATTGCCTTTCTAAGAGGAGACTGCACTGTCCCATTTTAACCTCTGTCAGAGACTATTAGAACCCTTCCCTAAGGTAGTTTATACTCACTCAGCCAGTCATCAGAAAAATCAGCATGCTCAAGGAAGGGAGCGAGTAAAAACAAAACCTAGAAGAAAAAAAAAAAAGCAGTACTCTATTCTAATAAAGAAATTACTGACGGTCTGCATTATGAACTGTATTAATTTTTAATGGTTGAGAAAGGAGTTAATTTATAATGCATCCTTCCCGGCTGCAGAGCCTGTCCCCAGCTAATAAATAAATGACAGGTCTCTTGTATTAAAAGTATTCGTCATTTTACATTGTCGGAATGCAAATGGTGAGAGCTAGTGAAGGAGACCCTTGGGAGGGGGTGTGGCCTGCACCCTGCCGGCGAAGGTGCTGTGATGCAGCTTGACCTCTGAAATGGAATTGAATGCATTCCTTCCTCTTGGTTGCAGCAGCGTGACCCAGTTATACCTCCCTACTCAAGTGGTCCAGGAGAAAGTTTGCAAAATGGGGTGAGGAACCGTTTAGCAAAGCTCACTGTGTAAGTGTAAATTCCTGAACGTTAAACAAACTGTCTATGGCTTGTTCTCACATATCCTAACCAACAGGCCTTAGGGGTTCCCCCATCAGGCTCCTTAAATGTGGCTGGAATGACTTCTTCAGTAATTCATCTTTTGTTGACAGTAATCTGTGATTCGCAGCTGTGGTTTTCCTTCCTGGGGGTTCTCTAGTAAACAAATAATCAAATAACACTCAACATTTGTGTTTGGTTTTGAAAGAACACATAGTGTAAATACTAGAGGAGCACCAGAAAGTAAAAAAAAAGAAAGAAAAGAAAATCCAGCGGTGAACGGTGTATTGTATTTCAGCCTTTCCAGTTTTTCTTCACATTTCAGCAAATAGCATATAGTCAGACATAAACCAACGTGCACATACATTGTATGCAGAGGAGACTACTTTGCATATGGATTTAAAGTCCAAATTTGTCATTTAACAACATTTCATAGACCTTCATTGCAAGTCATTTGAAAGCAACGTAGCTGGGCTGGGGAGATAGTAAAGTGCTTGCCTTGCACGTGAGAATAACTGATAACTTGTGTTCATAATCCCGGTTCTGAGGAGGCAGAGACAGGTAGATCCCTGTGCTCCTTGGCCAACTAGTCTACCCTATTTGGTGAATTCTAGGTCAGTGAGAAATTGTGTTTCAGAAAGAGATAGAGAGAAAGAGAGAGAGGAAGAGAGAGAGAGAGAGGGGGAGGAGGGGGAGGAGGAGGGGAGAGAGGAGGGAGAGAGAGAGAGAGAGAGAGAGAGAGAGAGAGAGAGAGAGAGAGAGAGAGGGAGAGAGAAAGCAACAACAACAACAAAATAACCAAACAAATAGTGTTGGACAGTGCCTAAGGGGCAACACCCAAGCTTATCTCTCAGCTCATGCTGGTGTGCATGAGCACACACGTGCACCCACATACACATGCACATATACAGACAATTACATACACATGTATACACACATATAAATGGTGCAACCATTTTCAATGGCTGCGCATATGTGGCTGGGCAGGATCCACACTGGTGTCATTGTGGGGCTGGTGGCAAGCCAGTGAAGACACACCCTTTTGTTCGCTATGACAGTGCCAACTAGAAAATAGCATATGGGAAAATGAGGGCAAAGGATAGTTTTTGTGCAGAGTATCTAATTATGGAGCAACTACTATGCCTTAGAGTCGCACAGCAGGCTGAGATAAGCAGAGTAGGCTCCACCCCAAGAGATGGAGTCCACACTCCAGCTGGGGAGACCATAAATAGTTCCTGAAGCTACATGCATAATTTAATGTGTGTCACAGGGACCCACAACCGAAAAGCTTAGTGTGCTTACAGAGCATCAGCCTGTTTAAATCAGAGGAACAGAGCTATGGGTGAGGGCTTCATGGGGGAAGGGGCATTGGAACTAGAAGGCTGTGGGAAATTTGAACAGGTTGAATTGCAAAGGCGAGACTTGCCAGGCCATGACATTGGTATCTGGAGGTCGAGCAGTGGATGGTATCAGGCCTTTGGAGATGCAGGCTTGGAGGTCAAAGTGACTTTAGAGGAGCCTCTGGTATAGATGGAGCCTATATAGAATCATATTATTAAATAATTATGCATTTCTAAGATTTATATTTAAATAGCTCAAACCTGTCTTTACCATAGTGTCTATTAGTGGTCTTTTAGAAGTAGGTTATGACCTGAGAAGGAAAAAATAAAAGAAGCTCTCCTTAAGAGAGATGATGGCACAACTGTAATTTCAGCACTTAGGGTCTGAGGCAGAAGGCTTGTGAGTTCAATGCTATTCTGCGTTACTTATCAAGAACCTGTTTCAGAAAACAAAACAAAACAAAACAAAACAACAACAACAAAAAAAACAAAAACAAAGATCAAACAAAGTAGGTTATTCAGAGACTGTTTCAAGTGGGGAAAGAAGACCCCCTGCTCCAGGAAGGCATGAGATGAAATCTCCTCTGAATATACCTCTCACCACAGAGGCGTTACTTAGAAAATGAGACTTAGCAATCTCTGCTAGCAGGTTCGGCTCCTGATTTATTTATATTGCCTTCAGAGGCTTATAAAAATGGAAGTTTGCCTAGATTTCGAAACTAGCGTTTCTGTCTGTTCACATAGAAATTTATTCCTTCATTTGTTGTGCACAGTTCTAAACACAGATAGATCAATGCTTTTGGCTTTCGAAAAAGATAAAGCAAAAAGCCTCTGAGCTGGAAAGGCAAAGGCTCAGGGACCTTGCTGCAGCAAAAAGCCTGCTCCCTTGTGGCAGGTGCAACAAGCAAGACAGCGTCCCAGAAGCCTCTAGTCCTCAAACACTCCAGGAACCTGTATTGTTCCAGTGTTGAGAAGTCACAGTGCAGGATCAGGTGCTAGCTGGGCACAGTAGTATATCCAGACACTTATATTGGAAATATGATCCTCACTTGGGTTTTTTTTCCCCTTCAAATCTTGGATCAAAAATTCTTCCAGCAATAGGACTTGGCTAAGAGACCCTTTCCTTCCTGCTTTTCCATACTCTTTCACTAAAGTTCCTTATATAACATAGAAGCTTTATTTTTAAACCTGAAAATATACCCCAAACCCTAAGATTCACATAGATGAAGAAGAAGAGGGCCAAGCACATAGCTTAATGACGTTAGCCCCCATTCATGTGTTTGGAGGAAGGGACAAACGTAGGACTGGAGGCTCTTTTCTCTTAATATTTCTCACATCTCCTGAACCTGTAAGTGGAAATGCAATCTTTTCGTTTCTCCCAAAGAAGTTGATTTTGTCTGGGCCATTTAATAAGCAACATCTGACAAAAGTGAACTGTCTGGCTCAGGTGCAGTAATTGCTACAGAAATTGGTTTTAGAGTCTTTGGGGAATTCCGCCGTTGAACCTTATCAAGTACAGTTTGTTCCAACACTTTTACAAGTTTTAAGACCCTCAAATAACTCTTTCTGTTTGGAGCTTGTCTTGGTTATTTTAGTGTTTTAGTCTTCAAGAAGCACTGCCTCTCAGCCCCACCAGCTCCTGGAAGACATGGCAGTGCTATCAGTGTTGCTTCTGGCTTCCTGAACCCAGACTCTGGTGGTGCTGTTGGAGTCTTTGAATGTGATCTCGAAAGTCAGGTACACTTGATGGATCCTTGAGTATTGTCTTATTTTTTTCAATAGCACTAAAAAGGAAGCAAGCTTGTACCAAAGCAACTGTTTGATACCCACATAGCGTTCAGGCTACTTACTGTTATCAGATCTCAAATGGGATGTGTTTCTATTCCTCCATTTCTAAATAATTTCACAGAATTTATAGTTGATGGGCAGCACTGGGAGACTCTTCCTGCATTGTATCATTTAGTGGAAAATTGATTGATTGTGTATAACCGAGAATATGGTTTCTTATCCGTGGCTTCCAAATCAACGAGCCCCAGTGGGTGATCCATTCTTACAGGGCTTGGTGCTAGGACAGAGAGCGGGTTTTCATTCCACACTTTTGCTGTCTAATCATGCCTTGGTCCAAAGGAGAGCCCTGTTGAGGATCTTAAGCTATCCACGGCAGAATTACACAAAACTTCGAGACAGTGCTTTTTAAAGGCTGGCCCCGAGACCAGAAGCATCACTGCCTACCATCTTGGTTCATGTTAAGAGTTTAGGTTCTCAGAATATACTCTGGACTTCTGATTATAGAACTCTAGGCCACGGGCTGCACAACAGGCCACATACCCAGGGATTTGTGTGTGTCAAAGTATGAGATGCTCTCTTTAAATTATTTGTGCTACTTTAGAAAGTCCCCTTGATCTAAAATAGTTGATGATGTTGAGCTGTTCAAGTATAATTGTTGATAATATATTTTTAAAAGTATTTGTCTAGTAAATATTTACTGAATATTTATGGTCTAGACTCTTTATCACATGTGCTGGACAGACACCATAAGCAGTGGTCATCTTGATATTGGTTCTTTGGTGTGAATATATATATTTTTTTGTCATTGACATATAAGCCAGAACCCTAACTCTTTCTCTCAACTCTGTTTTTGAATCATCTGTGCCTTTGAGGAGGTTATGGAGTCCCTGCAACAGGAGAGCTTTGATCAGAGTGTTATAAGGGGGAGAAATGGGATTGATGTGGTATAGGCTTGAACCTCTGAGCTTTGAAGGGCCACTAAGTCATCTCTTTGAATCTCCTGGGACTAATGGAGGACCAGTATCACTGAGTCTTTGTGTACATTAAATGAAGGGACAGTGAGAGGGGCTTGGGACAACTGTTTGCACTGAGGAAGTTGCCCAGAACTTCTAGCTTTGACGGTGGTGTGGTGCGATCGTCCTCTGCCTTACAGACCACCCCGGTGGGTGTTTGGTACTGCACACTTGTGATGATGTCATCTGTAAGTCATACTTTGCCTTCCATGGAGCAGTGCACAGTAGGCAATGCCTCCCCACACCACAGTGATTTGACTCAGTGGCTGGCTGTATTGCTGCTTCGGGACATACATACATTTAATTATGGCTTTGCAGGCATGACCACTAACTATGACCCAGTGCTGAAATTTCATTCCATTGTCAAGGTCAAGGAGGTGATCTCGGTCAGAAAAATACCAGATTAGCAAGAACGTAATCATGATTCTTCAATGTTCTGAAAGTACACGCACAGAGCAAATATTCCTTAATATATTGAATTTAGATACATCTAACCTCTTCCTGTTCAAAATGAAATATGCATATTTTGTAATTCGTTCATAGGCTTATGAATAGAGGCACATTTTAATAGTTTCCCAGCTAAACTGTTTCAATTCCTGCCTGTTTTGAGTTTTGTAAAGCAAGCTGGAGGCTGAGCTATCTTTTGGTGAATGCTTCCTGATGAAAAGGAATTACAAGGCGGCAACGGAAGAGGCAGGCCAGGTGGAGGCAAAGGGCAGTGTTAGCAAAGGTGTGGATGTGCATTTTGCGAGAGCGACTCTGTAGTTCTGGGTTGAGGGTGTGTCGGACAGGAGGCGGTATAATGGCCTGCCTGTCATATTGAGAGATGC
Organism: Acomys russatus; assembly: GCF_903995435.1. Lineage (NCBI taxonomy): Eukaryota > Metazoa > Chordata > Mammalia > Rodentia > Muridae > Acomys > Acomys russatus. The sequence goes on along the minus strand of NC_067143.1, from coordinate 33,216,721 downwards.
TCAGCCAGTCCAAATAAGAATGTGCCCTTCAAATAAGCTCTAGATTAAGAAAGAGCAGAGAGAAGAGCATTTGACAAGCAAGAGGCAGTGCTTTTTTTTTTTTCATGAGCAATGTGATGGTCTCCATGTATATAATGGGAAGAACTCTGAGCTGAAATGCTGTGCAGCAGATTCAGGAAGCTGCTATTAACCCACCATGTGGGATCAAGTCAAGTTATCATGAAACACTGCCATGTGTCTTCTTTGTAGAGTGCAATTAGACCTGTCGGCTTCCCAGGTTATTTCTAGTATGAAAGTTCTTTGATAATTTGTGCATATGTGTGTGTGTGTTGGTGGGTGTAAATTCCACACCATAGGCAGTAAAAATATATTTCGTTCTCGTTTTTTAGTTCTGCTATTGGAGCTTAGATGCACAGAAATAATGTGATACTTTTAGAAATAAAACATTTCTCACATTGTTTCTTATATGACATATAGGAATAAAACCTGTGATTAATATGTGAATATCTTTAATATATTTTTCACTGTGTGCAGAAACAGGTTCGTCTCATCATTTTTTTTTTTTTCTGCCAGACCAGGAAAAAAAAAAATACTAAAATACCTTAGAGAAAGAACTGTCCACTTAATTTCATATTTCTTTCTCTTTTCTCCAGAATATTAATATCTTAAATCTTTGTTAATGTTGTTGTTGTTGTTGTTTGAAGATAGGACCTCTTTATGAAGTCCAGTGTGACCTTGAACTCACAACCTTCCTGTCTCAAGGACTGTGATTGTGGTCATACACTACCATACCTGGCTTTAAAACATTATTGAGATGGTGAATGGAGTTCTGAAAACATGGTGTAAAAAAAGCATAGAGACAACAAACATTTTCAACTAGAACCCTGGGCTAGGGCCCAGTATTAAGAGGAAAAGGAAAGGGAGACGGAGGAGCTGTTGGGAATGGCATGCAAAGATGGAGACTTTGTAGAAGGAAAGAGATGGATGCTTGAGGCAGGAGGACTAGACAGAGAAGGGGCAACAGGTTTGCTCAGTTCTTCCCTTGAAGGCTCCACCAGGTGGGTAAAAATGACCTGACATTGAATGGAGACTGGTCCAGGGACCAGACAGTAGAGAAGAAAAAAACAGGCAAGAGGGCCATACTGTTTTTGGCTCCTAGATCTGAAGGAAGTTGGGGACCAAGTTCTATGCCTGATTATTTGGGAGACTTCTTTCTATACCATGGCCTTCAGCAAAGGCAGTTCTGGGACTTTAAGGACTGAGCTGTTCTAATACCACTGGTCTTACTCTTTCTCAGCTGCATCTCAGGTGGCTACCAGGACATAAGAAGTGGTCCACACAACCCGAGGGCCATGAGTTCTTCACATAAGGCCATCTGGTGTTGACTTCTAGCCCCAGTTCTAGCACTTAAGCTGTGAGTCCTTAAGGAAATTCATTGAACTTCTCATTTTCAAATTGCATCTTGCTGGTTATTGGAAGAAAAAAAGTTATAACCTAGGAGCCCCAGGGCTGTGTGTGACACATGATAAGTAGTGTGTTATTTGGCTAATGCAAAGCCTGCCATTGTTTTGAAAAGTAAAATCTGAGCATGTTCCCGTTAAACCTTTGTATCTCCTTTCCCTTGAAACAAAAGGACCTGGTGACACTGGGTTACATTGCTCCACAGTACTACCACCTAAAACCTTCCCTAGACACAGGGTGGTTTCTGCCCTTTGCGAAAGCCCCCTTCTCTTCTCACTGTGTTAGTCTCTCCTGTTTGTTTATACCACTCATCACGTTAGTTAAGTCCTTTACGTTGAATACAGGAGGAAGGTGAAGTTTTTAAATCTTTCTATACCTCCTTCAACTGAATGGCAGCTAATGTCAGCAAGAGCATCATTGTCATGAGCACCATCAACTTTATTCTCAAATTTTTAACCAAGTGGAGAATTAAAGTACTCGAATATGTTGCTGATGATGTGGTTTCTCCCAGACCTCTTTAGTTGGTGGTTTTAATAAGTAGTAGGCAATGAGCACTTTATCCTCACTCAGAAAACCTCTCCTGTCTCAAGAGAAGCAGACAGAAAACAAAATGAAAAGTCTGTTCTTTAGCTGGGAGTTGCCATCCTTTGGGCCCAGGAGAGGGGCCTAATCTGTGGAGTCTGGGACATCTGAGCTGCTGCTAATGGAAAAAGAACCTTCCAGCAGGAATAGGGATGGGCTGATGCCTATGGAGGTGGATCCTCTCATTCCATTTCCCGGTAGTGGTCAAGATACTATTTCAGTAACTGATATGACTTTATGAATAATGGAGCAAGGATCAAAGGGATCATAGCATCTGCTTTATACGAAGATGGGCCAGGGTTGAGCCCTGGCTACTTGTCGCTAACTCCACATCCACCTAGAATTTTGACTCCCAGGAGATTAGAATGAAGAATGGGAAGTAAAATTTAAAACTTAGAGTTTAATACATATAATTTAGATACATAGAATAGAATTTAAAACATAGAATTTAAAACGAAGCACTTGAAGGTTGCCCGAAGTCATGTTGAATTCTCAAGTCCATAGGGTGGAGACTGTCGTGTGTGGCCATTGCTTGAACCCGTGTGTTCAGCTGTTCTTTGTTCTTGTGTGTGTCTATGTCTGTGCTCGAATGTGTTAAACCTCAGCATTAAGCTTTCACGTGCTAAGAGGGCTGTCACCGTAAAGGGATGTTTGTTGTTGTTTTCAAGTCACAGAATGAGGCCCATGCCATTGGGAAATGCTTCTTCATTCACTTCTCATCCCGACCTGAAGTGGTATGTGCTGGGAGCCTATGGAGGGCTGCTGTCCCCAGATAGAACAGACTCTCTGCTGATGCCGCCACCAGCCATGTGACCTATGGCTGTGTGTGATGATCTCTATCATTCTCCTGTCTGTGCACTTGTCCTAGGGAGGGGCATAGCATTGCACCAGGTGCTTCAGCAGAAAAGCTCCCTCCATCAATAATCTGAAAAGCACTTTGCCTAGAAAGACACCTGAGACACGTAAGATATTAATAGCTGCTGAAGTTCGTCCCTGTGCAATTTAAATCCCTTTCCTGAGTTACATTTTATGGAGGGGGTGAGAAAGAAGGAGAGAAAAGCCTAGGATAATTATGAGAGGTTGTGGAAAAATATTTTTTTTGGCTGACTGAAATTTTCTTGTTTTACTACCCACCCTAGTGCCTACTGGATTTGGTAACGAGGATTTTTATCTTCTTCCTTAAAGTCAGAGGCTATTTTGACAACTACAAATGCTGTAAATTAGGTGCATTCTGAAGATCACTGGTCCTGTGAGAAATTCATATAAAAGAGTATCCTGTATATAAGTTAGGAAAGGGGTGTCATAGTATCTGCCTCCTAGTGAGCCCTCTTGCTTATTAGCACGTTATGGGATGGAAGGTCTTTCCCATAGAATTCCATTGTGTTAACCTTGAACCCTCCCTATTTAATTAAGATTATGTCCTTTCTGATTTATTGTCATCTGTCTTGTGTGTTATTAACAATGTCTCAAGGCAGGAAATGTGAACTTAAGAGAATGGGACACCGTGGGGGTAGAGGCCTGACTGACTGCGACTGTGGTGGAGAATGGGGGTGGCCCCAGCCTCAAGTCCAAGAGCGAAATGTGGTAGTGAATTCTGTTCACCATTGCCCCAGCTGACTCAGATCTGGAGGCACTGAATGGTTGTGAGACTATCAGGTACATGGCTAGCTCTACCCCTGGTCCTATTGCTTTGGCCCTGCTTATATTCGCACTGCTTTTCAAATATAATTGTCACACAGCCATAATGTCTGCACTTTCATGTACTCCCCACACCTACTTGGTTTTCTGTTTTTTCTTTTCTCAGCCTTCCTTAGAATTTTTCTTTTCTCTCTTGTGCTCTGGAAGGTAGTAGTGAAGACACTTTCTTTTCACAAGGAAAAGGTCATATGTCCACTTCACAGTACATTGGTGGTGAGTTTGGATGATGCTGGCAGTGCACTTGTATTTAGAGCCAGAGCATCACATCCTGAGACTGTATCATGAATGAATCCTTTATGTTCCAAGACTCCTTTCTAGATGCATGGCTTGGATTTCCATTGATGAGAAGTGATTTTATTTTCTTGTCTAAGAGTTGATTGGTAAGAGGGAGGGAGGGTGGGAACGGGAAGATACAAGTGAGGAGATAGCAATCGGAATGTAAACTGAATAAATTATAATACATTTTTTAAAAGACAGAGAGAGAATACTACTAGGTTTCTGAAAAAAAAAAAAAAAAAGAGAGAGAGAGAGAGAGTTGATCAGTCCATTTTCCTAGCCCTCTCTCTTCTTTTGCCTAAAACACATGCAGGAAAAAGCCCACATTGCTCTATCTATACTTTATGCAGTTTTTCTTTATGTTCTGTTGCCCTTGTGAGCTTAAAATCAGATGAAAACTAATGATACTCTGATGCTGCCATTCTGGGAGGTCAAGGATTCCAGGAAGTATGTGGAAGATGGATCTATCAGGAAATCTTTAAGGGTGAGGTTAAAAGCTATAACCAGGCCAGGGGTTGCTGACACCAATGTTGGGAGAAAGGGTAGACAAAACAAAACTTAGAGCTCCTCTTTTTTCTTTAGAGATTTTTTTTTTTTTTGCCCTGAAGCAAGAGATGCTACTCTTGATCGTGAGAGAAGTTTGACTAGGCTTCTGGCAGTGATACTACATCTTCTCAATTGCCATAGAGACTTCCATATTAAAAATAGCCACTGGGCAGAACACTAGTGACAAATCCAAATATATCGTAGCAGCAGTTGGTTGCCCACACCTTTGAGCCTATTTACTCCTTGAGGATTTTCATCAGAAAGTGTTTATTCCTCCATATGTCACACTGGCTCAGCAAAGAATGAATTCCTGGTGAGGATTACACAGTACTCTAGTTTCTTGGAGGAGCAGAGTATTATAATAGCCGTGCATAGGCATGCTAGCAGCACTCCAGTTGGGCTCAAATCTCCCTTCTTCCTTTTAACTATGTGTATCATCAGGGAAGTCACTCAACCTATGTGTACCATGCCTTCTTACTAGAGAAATTAAGGAAATATGGTTTTTTGGCTTATAGAAATTAGACATGACTAATGCCCAGAATAGTGCCCCCCCATACATCACTAGTTCTTGGCAAATGCTAGTTTGGTTGATTTCTTTTTGGCTTTCATAAGCATATGGATATAGTTTACTGCTGGGGTTTGGGCTCTGCATGTGGACACTTTAGTCAACAAGTTCAGGCTTAAAGGTCCTGCTTCCATACCTCTCAGTTTATCTGTGTCTAGTTCTAAGTTAGATCCAGAACATTCTGTGTGTGTGCTCATCTGTTTCTGTTTCAAAAGTCAGTCTGTAGTGAGTGTTGAACTGACTCAGCAGAGAATTAGTTAAATAACAATGGATTTTTTTCCCTCCTCTCTTTCTAGCTCTTGTTAATGTTAGGTAGAATTCCGGAGTCCTGTGCTCAGGCTCTGCTTTTCATGGATTTAAAGTCTCTCTGGCCTTTGAAGATTTTGCTGAATGCTACATGAGAGTTTGGAGTTCACTGAAGGTCTTTTTGAACTTGTTTGCCAAGCTCTGCCTCTTCTTCCCCTGGTACAGGGAGCTGCCTTTTGCTGTTCTTTAGTAGAATATCCTTGTTCTGCCATAGCCTGAGCTTCACTTGGCTTAATAGACTTGCTCATTTGCTATTGAATTTTTTGTTTGTTTGCTTTTAAAACTTATTTATTTATTCATTTTACATCCCAATTGTAGCTCCCTTCCTCCTCTCCTCCTGATCCCTCTACTCCCAATTACCCCCTCCCCTCCCCTTCAGAAAAGGAGAATCAACATCACCAACCCACCCCAGCACATCAAACCCTGGCAAGGGGAAGTGATCGAAGCAGACAAAGGAGTCCATGTTAGAGGCAGCCCCCACTCCACTTATTAGGGGACCCACGTGAAAACCAAGCTGCCCATCAGCCTAGGGGGCCTAAGCCTAGGGGGCCCTACCTAGGTCCAGCCCATGCCTGGCCCTTGGTTGGCACTTCAGTATCCACAACCCCTCTCCCTGGGCCTAGGTTAGTTGGCTCTTTTGGTCTTTTTTGTGGAGCTTGTGTCCCCTCTAGATCTTTCTATCCTTCCCCCAACTTGTCCACAAGGCTCCCCACACTCTGCTTAATGTTTGGCTGTGAGTCTCAGCATCTGTTTCAAACCACTGCTGGGTGGAGCCTTTCAGAGGACAGCTTATATTAAGCTCCCAACTGCAAGCACAGCAGAGTGTCATTAATAGTGTCAGGGTTAGCTCACTCCCATGAGGTGGATTTCAGGTTCAGCCAGGCACTGGCTGGGCATTCTCTCAATCTCTGCTCTTTCTTTATCCCTGCACATCTTGCAGGCAGAGAAATTTTTGTGTCAAAGTTTTTGTGGGTGTGTTGGCATTCTCCTCCCTCCACTAGGAGTCCTGTCTGGTTAGAGGGTAACCTTTTTAGTCTACATGACCTCCACTACTAGGAATCTCAGCTAGAGTCACTCCAGTATCCTCCCAGGATGTACGCTCTCTCCAGCTTATCTAAGAGATGCTCCTGCCCATGGTTTCTCTTCTCTCTACAAGTCCTCTGCCCTCCCTCCTCCCACCTTCCTCACTTCTGCTGTCTATTTTCCCTTCTGAGAAAGATTCAAGAATTCTCCCGTGGGCCCTCCTTGTTCCTTAGCTTCTTTGGGTCTGTGAATTGTAGTGTGGTTATCCTGTACTATATGGCCAATATCCATTTATAAGTGAGTACATACCATGTGTGCCTTTCTAGGTCTGGGTTGCCTGACTCAGGATGATCTTTTCTAGTTCCATCCATTTGCCTGCAAATTTCATGATTTTCTTGGTTTTAGTAGCTAAGTAGTATTGCATTATATAAACGTACCACGGTTTCTTTATCCATTCTTCTATTGAGGGATATCTGGATTGTTTCCAGTTTCTGGCTGTTATGAACAAAGCTACAATGAACATAGCTGAGCAAATTTCCTTGTTGTATGGTAGAGGACCATTTGGGTATATGCTGGGTCTTGAGGTAGAGCTATTCCCTATTTTCTGAGAAAACACTAGATTAATTTCCAAAGTGGTTGTACAAGATTTCACTCCCACCAGCAATGGAGGAGTGTTCCCCTTTCTCCACATCCTAACTAGCATGTGGTGTCACTTGAGTTTTTGCTCTTAGACATTTTGATGGCTGTAAGATGGAATCTCAGAGTCGTTTTGACTTACATTTCTCTGACGAGTAAAAATGTCAAGCTTCTTAGCCATTGAATATTCCTCTGTTGAGAATTCTCTGTTTATCTCTATATCTCATTTTAAAACTGGATTACTTGGTTGTTGGTGTTTAATTTCTTGAGTTCTTTATTTTTGATATTAGCTCTTTGTTGGATGTAGGGTTGGTGAAGATAGACATTAATATTTATAATAAGTAAGCAAGATTCAAAGGAATCTTATTTGTCTAGGTACTTTAAATACAACTTCCCAGGATTGGGGGTGGAATCTGTTTTTTAAAATGTTTCTTTATATTTTTACGTAAGGTTAATAGTGAAACTTTGCACCTGTTTGTCCATTTCCTTTGCCTTTCTACTCCAGTATCAAAAGTCTATACAAAGCATGAAAGCAGAGACCTTAGATGCTCCTCCACTGCAGGCCTTGGCTTGGTGGGGATGCTGAGTGGAGTGAAGCCCTCCTGTTTTCTGTGTAGTTGCCGACCACCACAGTCGTTGTTGTGATAGTGGGGCGCAGAAATGTGATCACACAGTCACTGCTTCTTTAAGGGTCAGTCTGCCTGGTTACCTGCCCTGAGCAAGACCTTCCATTATTCATACTTGACTAAGCTTAAGGCTGTCCTTTGACATTTTAAAGTAATGAAATTTCTCCATGTGGTCCTGAGTCCTTCAGTATCCCGAGGAACAGAGACATACCCAAAATGCTGCATTTCAAGATTTTGATTTTGATAGGAAGACTATGTTTAATGGAGAAGAATTCCATCTTTACTACCATGGTTACTGCCAATAATAAATTCATAACCTCCACTGGCTCATTATTAGAATAGTTTATAAATATTTATACTTTTTATTTTTATCAAAAACTATTTTCATTCATACACATGTATATGGACAAGAATTCAGTATTGTTAAGATGGCAATGTTCCAAAAATTGGTCTAAGATTTAAAGCAATCTCTCTGAAAATGTAGTCTGTCTTTTTAAAACAGAAATCAACACGCAGGCTCTAGAATTTGTATGAAAATTGAAGGGACTCAAAATAGTCTCACAATCTTCGTAAATGAGGACAGTATTGGAGGGCTTAGTTTCTCAATTTCAAAACTTATCACAAAACTATGATAACTGAGACAATATAGTATTGCCATAAGGCTAGACCTGGGGATCAACGGAATAAAATTGAGTATCTAGAAATAGAAGATGTGTACATTTGTGGTCAACTGATTTACAATGAAGGCAGCAAAATAACTTAATGGGAATCGAATAGTCTTTTCAACAAATGTTGCAGGGAGAACCAGATATTCACATATAAAGAGAGTTACATCCTCTATCACACACCATGTCCAAAAATGAACTCAGTTGATTCAGGATCTAAATATAAGAATTGAAATTATCAGAAGGAAATTGTGTAACTAATCTCTGTAGACTTTGAGTAGGCAATGGTCTGTAAGAAATCTCACTGAAAACACTAGCAAGAAGAAATGTGTTCACTGGAAATCAACAAAATAGGAGGCTTTTTCCGCAGTTGTATGAAGATATGAGTTTAGATGCTCAGAATCCATGCCAGAGGCCAGGAGTACAAGGAGTATCTGTAATCCCAGCGCTGGGGAGGCAGAGGGTAAAGGATCTCTGAGAACTCACTGGCCAGCCAGTCTAATCATTTGGTGAGCTCCAGGTTCAGTGAGAGGCCCTGTCTCAAAACAACAAGACACAATCGCAGAAGACACTTCATAACAACCTCTGCCCCGCCCCCAGATATGTGTGTACACACACATGCATTTGTATATCTCCTCATACATTTTATATACATACAAACACAAATAAATTAAAAGTAAAAGTAAATTTTAGAATGGGAAGCTTTTGTATTTCTAAGGAGAGAGAGAGAGAGAGAGAGAGAGAGAGAGAGAGAGAGAGAGAGAGAGAGAGACGATATCCAAATATCACAATACCACATATATGATAAAGAAACAGAATTTAAGATACCTAAAGAGCACTCAAAACTCAGTAAAATGACATCTAATAGGAAAACATGGACAGACAATTCCAATAGACATTTCTCTGAAGAAGACCTTCAAATAGCAAATAAGCATATAGTCCAAAGTACAACGTAACTTGTTACTAAGAGAATACAAATCCGCCTTGAGCTGTCACTTCACTCTAGAACGATGTCACTCTACAGTTAAAAAAATATATTGTATAATAAAAGGGTTGACAAGGAGGTAAGAAAGTGAAACCTTCCTTATTGCTGATAGTAAATGTTCTGGCATTTCTTCAAAACAGTGAACATTATCTTATAATCTACCAAGTCTGTTTTGAAAGAATTGAAAATATGGATTTATGAAAAATCCTCTATGTGAATGTGCATAGAATAGTTATTAAGAATAGCTTAAAATGGAATTAATACAAGCATGTATCAGCTGAAACACATTTACAGACTATGTATATCTATATAATGGAATATTACTGAACCATAAAGAGAACTGAAGTATAAGCCTTGAAAATATGGTTAGAGATGTATTCTAGATGCAACATCTGTGTATTTTAAGATTCCATTCTTATGATTTGTCTAGAATAAGTGATTTCATGATGCAAGAAAATAGAAGAGCTTATTATCAAGGACTGAAGGACAGGAGAGTGGATGGTGAATATTAGTGTGTGTGGTGTGTGTGTGGTGTGTGTGTGTGTGTCTGTGTCTGTGTGTGTGTGTGTGTGTGTGTGTGTGTGTGTGTGCTTGTAAGAGGGAGAGAAAGAGAGACAGATATAGATAGAAGGAGACAGAGATAAGGGTACAGAGAGAGATAGGCAAACAGAGGGAAAGAAAGACAGGCGAGAGAGTAGATGAAAATGTTAAGGATTTATATGGAGGTTTTGGTTGAAGACTGAATATACTAAGGCCCAGTTTAATTGTTCAGTTTAAAAGAGTGAAGTTTATGAAAGATATAATTTTACCATTAGGACAAATCCTCTCATAGTCACTGGCCAGTTTGGAGACATGCATACATTTGAGTACCTCTTGTCAGCTGTGGACATTCTCAGAGGATGAATGAGTGGTTATCTCGATAACAATACAGGACTGAGTATAATGGGCATTGTACATTTACTAACTTGTGTGAACACATGTCGGCAGGTGTGTGTATCTGTGTGTGTTTGTGTGTGTGTGTGTGCGCGCGCGCGCGCACAGGTTCAAGCATATCTGGAGCCCAGAGATCTATGTTGAGTATCTTCTTCAATTACTCTTCCGACTTATCTTTTGAGGCAGAATATTTTTCTTGGCCTGAGCTTGCCTATTTGACTAGATTCACCATCCAGCAAACTCCACAGAATCATTATGTCTCTGTTTACGATTAATTACAGATGTGCACAGGCACACCTGGCTTTTTATGTGAGTGCTGATGATCTGAACTCAGATCCTTATGCTTGTGTGGCAAGCACTTCACTGATGAAGCCATCTCCTCACCCCCCACATATCAGAATTTGAACAATAAGGATGAACACATCGGTATATGTCCACTGACTTTTTCCTGACATTTTCTTGAATCCAGTAACTTCCATTCAATTTCTGTACCACCCTACTAGGAACAACCAGAAGCATAGACACCCCACACTTTACTGTTTCATCACCAAGAAGACTGAATATACAATATTTACAACTCGGCGCAAGACAGATAATTTGATGGGGGGAAAATGACCTAAACCTGTGGGTTGGGAGCTTATTATTAAATCAGCACTTCAATCAATATTCTTGGGTGGGATGTCAAAGAAGATGGTGTAAAGGTGTCAAGCTCTATGAATCATAAAATGCATTGTTCAAAAATTCCCTCTCTCCTTTTATGACAAGGAGCGTTTGTAGTAACCACCACACCTCTTTATCTTTCCCGTCTAGGTTCAGAATTCCATGAATGCATCCCAGGTCTTGGTAGATCATAGGGTCCAACTGAAGTGAGCTCTCCAGGCAGAGCCCCTCCATTGTGTGATGTGGCTTCCAGACTCTTCCTTCGTAAACACCCACATGGCTCAACACAGAGAAAGAACCTACAAGAGGAGAGAAAAGCTATGACTTATTGCATGATGCACTGTTTACACACACACACACACACACACACACACACACACACACACACACACACACACACAAACATTTCAGAGGTTTTGCAAGAACAAACATGGTAGTGCATCAATGTGAATGGAAATACTGGAAAATATGGGGAAAACAACATAAAATAATAACGTAGCAGAGTTGACTGTGGGCATAGTGATGACCAAGCACACTGATAAGCATCGTACGGTACAGGTTGATGTCAGAGCAAGAATATCTTCTTGAGCCAGGTGTGGTGGTGCACGCCTTTAATCCCAGCACTTGGGAGGCAGGGACAGGTGGATCACTGTGAGTTTGAGGTCAGCCCGGTGTACAAAGTGAGTCCAGGACAGCCAAGGCTACAGAGAGAGACCCTGTCTCCAAAAAGAAAAAAGAAAAGAAAAAAAAAAAAAAAAAAAAAAAAAAAAAAAAAAAGAAAGAAAGAAAAAGAAAAAAGAATATCTTCTCTAAGTGCCCAGAAACAAACATCTCTTTCCCTGCCAGTTTACAAAGACCAGGCTGAGGATGCAGCAGATCGCCAGCAGAGCATAATTAGGGTTGTTCCTTTAAACATTCATTAATGCAAAGCAACAGCTTCATGACCAAACTCATTTTGTGAAGTGGCGGGTTGAGGATGGAGGAGAGATGCTGGGGGCTTGCCATACACTGCTCAGAAGTAGAGAACACCTTGGGGAAGGCCAGTGTTTAGGGTAGCAGAAATCTCCTTTCTCTACTGCAGTGCGTCACAGCTGAGACTACACGGCTTGACATCTGAGGCCAGTGATGCTTCCCCTCCTCCCTAGCAAGGCTTCCCTTCCCCCCACCCCCAGACTTATTGGAAACTGATTATGTGAGACAGTAAATCATTGAAGTCCAGAACAAATCTCATTTGACATTTTTATCTTGACTCTTCTGGGGGCCTTTAATTAGCATGATTGCTGTGCCTGTGGTTGCTTCAACGGACTCCACGTTGCTCATGGCTGGCATAGTGACTATTGAAGTTTCTCTAGTTTCCGTTTCTGGTCATCTAGGAAAGTCTCTGATTAAAAGTAATTAAACTCCTTAATGAGACATAATAAGGGGCTGCTGGTAGTAAGTTTACATGAATTTTTAAAAATGCACTAGAATATGAACTTATCTCGTTCCGCAAGTCTCACTCCTAAGAGTATGATAGCAGGCTGTTTGCCCTCGTGGCTCCCTCAGCCTTGGTGCACAAACCCAAGGCAAACACAGCCTCATTGTGTGCACCTATACCTACCATAGCCTCTGCCCCACAGCTCAAGTAACCAAGGTGTCCACGGTCACATTGCTCACAGCTCGGTTCCGCAGTCACAACAGGCAGATGTGAGATTCTCTGCTGTTCTTTATGCTCTGTAGGCTTTGAGCAGAATTAGAATATGCTCTATGTTGAAAACACAGCTGTGGTTAGCATCCATGGTTTTACATCCATCAGTTCCTAAAGTAGAAGTGTCAGTGATGTACAGGTTACCATGTAATGCTCCCCATACGCATGCTACAGTAATAGTTTCTAACTGCGTGATTCTTCCACCAGGGAATATGTGACAATGTCTAGAGATATTATTAATGGTTACAGTGGGGTGTAGGAAGCTATTAATGTCCAGTGATCAGAAGCTAGGTCCATTGCCAAAGTCCAACGAGGCACAGATCAACATTCAATGGCCATTAATTACCCAGTCCATGATGTCAATTGTGTTGACGTTAAGAAATGTTTCTCTGTCAAAGTTGACTTCTATATTTTGTTGATAAAAATTACTTAATATCTTTCTATGAAAGTTCTATTTGTATTTTGCCAATTTAAAAACTAAAGCTCTGAGATGTGAGCTTTGGGACCTCTACAGGTGTCCTAAAAGGATGCAGGTCTTTATCAAAAATGCCCATGCTACAGCTTTTCCAGGGTTTGTGAATAGGAAAGATAGTGTGATTATGTGTCATTTCCTTAAGATCTAAAACACACCTTGAAAGTGTTGCATGGTAAGGCTTGATTATGTATGATATTTGGGAATGGGTAAGGTCTTTACAGTGGGCAAGAACACGATTGCCTTCATGGGCTACCAGCTCACACATTTGGATTCTTCTAGGCCCTGGTACTTACATGATACATGACATGGGTTTCTGTGTGTGACACTAGGGAGGAGATTGGGGTTTGGAGTGAAAGCACATGATCATCCAATCAACATTCACATAACAGGAAACCATCTTACCCTTCAATATCTAAGTGTCCTGTTTGTGTGTGTGTGTTCAAGGCAGATATTTTCTGTGACCTCTCAGCATAGTGGACTACCAAATCAGAAAAGGCCAAAGAGAGCTATAAATTCATTGTTGCTGTGTTCATATCATCACTGCCTGGGGACTTGGAGGGAGCTTTAGACTAGATGGAAGAGATTCTACAGAGCTCATTTTCTTGTCCTTTCATGCCTTTGTTTTCCCCTTCAGCTCATGTATGACTGTGTGGTTATGCACTGCCTGCAGGTCACTTTGGGAATCTGAATGTGGTCTATGTTGAGTGTGGGTAGGAGCTGACATGCACTTCCCGAGTGTCCCAGGTCTTGAAGTACAAGTGGCAGCACAGGTGGCAATATAAAGCTGCAGGGCACATGGCACACACATCTGCAGCCTCCAAGGGAAGTATAGCATCCCTGTGATGCAGATGGAAGGCTGAGTTCATGCCGGTGTTGGTTTGTCTGTGACTACCACCTTAAAGTATAGCTGCGAGTTTGCCCCTCTAACTGTTGTCACATCAGTCACAGGAATGACATTTTACTCTGAGCTCCTCAATCAAGACACCTGTTGGCATCCCCATTTACAGAAGAGGAAATGGGCCACTGAGCATTGGATGTGTTGTATTGTCTCATCTCCTGCTGCCCAGAGTAGCAGATGTGCTTAGAAAATACAAAGCATTCTTACAAAACTTACCCAAGTTCCTAATGTAAACCAGTGCCAACCTCAGATCTTCCACAGATCCTCTCAAGTCAAGAGTGAGTGGGCTCTGACCTATACTGCTCAAAGCTAGGGGCTGCCAAGGGTCTTAAAGCCCTGGGTTAAGGTTCCTAATTCCTGTTCTAAGTATTGATATAATTAAGGCTTCAAGCATGTACTCTGGGGTCTGTGCTGACTTATCACGGGCTCCTATTTGGAGTCCTGCGATGTTATTAATGGTCCTATTGCTATTCACACTAGAGAATTTTTGGAAAAGAATCCCAGACCTATTTCCTCTTTCCTCTTCTACATTTAATCAATTGTCAAGTTTTATATTTGCATAAATTCTGCCTTTGGCTTTCTCTAGTATCCTCCCTCTGGGCTCTCCAGTAATCTCATCACTACTTTATTGCTCGTCCATTTTGGTACAGCCACTGTTAAAACCAAGTGTCAGCAGCTACAGCCCACAGATCCAGTAGTGCCTACTGTCTGTTTTCACATAGCTCTCAAGCTAAGCTAAGAATGGTATTTACATTTTTAAATGGTTGGACAGTTTCAAAAGAAGAATCATCTTTTTTTTTAACATGAGAAAATTACATGAAATTCAAATTTTAGTGTCCATAAATAAAGTCAACTGGAACACAGCCAGTCTCGTTCCCTACCCATTGCCTGAAGATGCTTTCTCACTGCCATGGCAGAGCTGAGCAGTTGCAATGGAGACCGTATGGCTCACAGAAGCCTAAGATAGTTATGATCTGGTTGCTTGCCTCCACTCTAAGAAGCCCAGCCCAGCCTAGCCCCTGCTGGTCTTTCTTTTTCCCTTCCACTTGGTCTCATGTCTCTCAAGTCACAATCACATTCAAATCTTTCATGGCTCATCTACTGCCCAGGCTCTTGAGTGTCTTCACATTGTCTGCTCCAAGCTAATCAACTCTGTGGTCTCTCATCCTACAGCATTCCCCTGAAATAGGCTGGTTGGCTACCACACATAGCTCCTAGGAATGCTTGAGCACCCAGCCTGAGCTTTATTTAGGACAAGCCTTTTCTGCTCTCTTCTGGCTGCTCCCACCTCCCACTTGAGACACAAGGCAGGTGAGGGTAGGCTGATGGATTGGCTTATGCAGGATCTCCTTGGGTCACTCTATAGGAATTTACAGGACTTTTGTTCTCACAAACTTATGCAAACTTGTTTTCAAAGGCAGGCAACATATTTCAGTACCTGGAAACTGTTTTATAACTTGCAGTAGACAGAGCATTGCCAACAGTTGAAGATGCATTATTTCGTCCAAATCTGTCATGTTCGTGTCTATCTCTATCGACCTATCATGTATCTGTCTTCATTTTTCTATCTACCTATCAGTCTGTCAATCTTCATCTATCTGTTTATTGATTTGTGCCAGTTCCTGCCTCTAACTTCTCTGTACGGTGCAGATGCAGCATGTCATGTGACTGGCAATGTCCCATTTCCATGAGATGACTCACAGCTAGTTCCTTACACAGTGGTCCCGATTTCACCTGCTGAGCCATTTCCTATTTCTCATTCATGTCTGTTCTATGTTCCAGGAAAATGATATACCTTGCTTTTCTGGGAATGTAATCCCTTTTTTGGGTTTGCTAGAAATACCGTAACAAAGCACCAAAGCAGAAATAACTTAATATATGATAGTTTTGGAGAGAGAAATCCAAACTCAGTGTGTTAACAGATCCATGTTCCCACTAAAGGTTGGAGGACCTGGTCCATTCCAACTCACTCCCAGCTTCATTGATAGCAATGGGTGTCCCTTAACTTGCAACTGTGTTATCTAGATCTCTGTCTTCATGCTATGTAGAGCTCTTTCTGTGTCTCTGTGTCTGTCTCTTTCTGTGTCTCTCTGTCTGTGTCTCTGTCCACCTCCCCACTGTGTGTGTAATTGTGGCGTGTGTGTGTGTGTGTGTGTGTGTGTGTGTGTGTATGTATGTATGTATGTATGTATGTGTACATGTATGTCCAAATCTCCCCTGGCTTATTATATTATAAGGAAAAAGCCTATATTGTATTTGAATCCATCCTAATTATTTCACCTTGCTTCCAAATAAGGTCACATCCTGAGGTCTTGAGGCCACTACAATTATACCAGTAACCACCCTCTAATTGCTCTGCTTTTCAATGCTTTACCCCTGCCTTGCCTTGAAACTGCACCCCCATACTTTTCTCTAATTCTTACCATATCTCCCCCCCCCTCACTTGTGACCATGTGACTGTTCTTTTACTAAAGCCCCTTAGCTGTGGATATGTACCTCTCTAGATGCTCACATATATTTCTCCTATCCTAATTATTTGTCACTGAGCCCAAGTTGTCTACAAAGTTCCCATTTCTCTCTTTTTATTTCCCCTGGCTCCTGGAAGTTTGAGACTTGGTTATTTGCAAAATGTTCCTCTGCTAGGCTTAGAAAGGTGTGGCTCTCACCTTCTTGGCACTGAACATTAGGATTCTTTTGGCAATAAATTTTTATTTCTTTATTTATTATTGTCTCCCCTTTCCCAACTCTGTGCATGTTTATAGGCCTAGGAGGCCACACTATGTGCCAGTCATGCGGCTGTTCGGAGCACAGTGAAAGGGGGCTTTGAAGCTTTTGGTAGGTATCTGTTTTAAGCTCTGTAGCTACCACAAAGTGCTGAGGCTGTGTGACCTTCACAGCATGAGTCACACAGGTCTTCTGCAAGCAGGTAGATGTAATGAACCTCCATTTATAATTATTTTTATTTTGTGGTGCTGAGGATAAAACTCAGGGAATGCTGTACATGCTGGGCAAGTGCTCTACCACTGATCTACAATCCTAGCCCTATCTTCTGAGTCTTTTAGGGAGACTATAATAATTGCACTCCCAAAATAGATATTGTTTCTGTCTGCATGCATGTATTCTCATTGTCTTTTTAAGTAAAGGTCAAGAGAAAGGCTCTCTATAGATGTTGTTTCTGACAGGTGTCCAGTAGATCTCTTTTCCCCCTTCTTCCTCTCCTGGTCATCTTCACTAAGTTCATTGTTACCTCTAATCAAGGGACTCTGGAGCCAATAAAGTGATGTATAAGCTTATGATATTTAATTTTTAGGGCTGTCAATTTAGACTGTGTCAATGATCTGATTCTATTATCCCAGGTCCTATTCTAAGATAATCTGCTTAAAATTGATACCAGCTAGGATTTGCACTTTATTGATTACATTTCCTGCTAGACTCTGGCCTTTGCCTCTTGCTGACCACATCCTGAACAATATGTCCGTGACCTCAAGAAAAGTCAGACATTCTGAGGTACCAGATGGGACTTGAGGGTTTTGGTTCTAGGGTCACACAATCAAACTGAAGGTAGGAAAAATTGGTGGTAAAGTAACTTATTTTTTTACATACCTCACATAGTTATATTGAGGCTAGCATAGTAATCATTTATGATCTTTAAAATTGTTTTCAAATGTCAAGATAGTAAAGTAGGATTTGAGAATGATGTGATATATTGCTACATATATTCTTATGCACAAAGAAATCAAATCACATGGTTCTAAAAAAACAAGTTTATTCTTTAAAAAAAAATCTGGCTTATCTCTTAGGGAATAGAGAAGTTAAAATTTTCTTCTGCATAATACACAGAGAATTTAAGAGCAGAGGAGATAGGATGACATAGGCTGGCCTCGAATCTGAGCTCTGCATCTTATTAAAGGGGGACTGCATGAATTATTGAGACCTTCTAACTTTAGTTCCCCCATCTACAAACTGGGTGCCATTACCATGCTCATGTTATGAAGATGCCAGAGAAAGTGTATGAGGAATTCTATGTATGGCATTTAACTCATTACCTGGCCAGATGTAAATGATTATATTTATGGATCGTAAAGTTTTATTTAATAAAATAGCTGGTGGAGATATAAGAAAAAAATATATGAAAAGTTTTATTATAGTGTATATATTTAAAATGGTTATAGACAATAGAACAAATACCACAGACATGCAGAAGCCATTGCCAGGTTATCTAAAGGAAGTGATCTTAGTCGTATCATTTAAACGTTGAATAGGATTCACATAAGAAAAATAAGCTTGGAAATAAGTTACTAGGAGAGAGGCATTCTATAAGAGTAAAGACAGAAGCTGACATATTCAAGGTGTGGCCAACTTAGAGTTTAACTGCGTGTGAGTGGGAGATGAGAAGGTATGTCCAGGATGGTTGTTGAAAATAGGGTGTGGTAAGACTGGGGTGTCAGCCTGTACTTATTGAGGGGGAGGAGTAGAGGCAGGGGTACATTTTTTACAGAAAGCTTCTGAACAGGGTAGTGAATTATTGAATTTCTTGTCTTACTGATACAATTAGATAATGATATGTGAGATGAATTTGTATAATGAATGGACTCTGGCAACAGTGACCCAAACAGTGACCTTAGAGTAGGAGGGAGTGGTGAGAAAGCATGCGACGACACTTGGTAAGATGTGCCATGTTCCAGCCGTTGGTCTGAACGCTTTAATTTTTTTCTTATAAGGGCATCTGTGACATAGATAATAATATCCTCATTTAGCAGAAGGAAAATTGGGGCTCCAAGAAGTTTAAATAATTTGCTCAAGGCTTTCAGATCATATACAGTCGGGGTAGTAGAGAACAAGGATTTGCAAGCCAGGTCAGTCTGTCTCCAGATCTTCGTGTTATTTCTTTTACAAATTGGGGGTTGAAATGTGCATATGAAATATTACAATGTAAACACCTGAAACCTAACATTTAATTAAATATGGGAATAAGGAAGACATTGACAAGAAGTGAGGATGGCCCCATGTGTTTGTGTCTGAGTAATTAGAAGGATGGTGGTGACTTTAAATAGTTGGCTTTTCAGCCATGGAGAAGTCTGAGTAGAGGTTGAGATTCTGCACTTCCTGGTATCTCCTAGAGCTGTTACTGCACATGCTCCTGCTTGTGGAGGGGGTCGTGTGATCTCACAACAAAGCTTTGAGTATTCAAGGGTAAGAGGACTGATCCCTGAGAAGCCACCAGAGAATGGATGAAGCAGAAAAGCCAATAGAAAGAAAGGAAAAAAAAAAAAAAAAAAAAAAAAAGATCAGAGTTATGCGCTGCTTGGTGTTGGGGAGTCAGAAAGCCATCCTGTGTGGCAGGATCAGGTTGAAGAGGAGTGGAGGAAATTTGGTCACAGAGTCACCATTGGTAATCTTAGAACTGTGTGTGTGTGTGTGTGTGTGTGTGTGTGTGTGTGTGTGTGTGTGTGTGTGTGTGTGTTTTCTATGAACAAGTAGAATTTTCATTGTGGAGGGGGAAATGTGAATATTTGGTAATAGTTGAGCTTAAGTTTGGAACTAAGTCACGGGAGATGTTGATATGTTAATGAGCTAAGGGAGTAGCATAGCATAGAATAGTAAAGTCTAAGGCATTACTTATCACTTGTTAGGCTAGAAACTTGTTACATGAACCTATCAAAAATTATAGGTGACCATATGAGGATTTCTTTTTAAAAAGAAAATAAAATAGGAATGGCATAAAATACTGGAGATATAAATAATTATGGAATAGAGATGGAGTCTGGGGATCATGTTAAGACATCCTCAAACAGTGATCCTAAAGAAGGAGTGGCTGGTGGGGAAGAATAAGCTTGGTAACATGTGCCATGCTTCAACTGTTGGCTTGAGTGCTTTTTGAATCATCAGGAAAGGAGAACCGATGGAAAGTAGCAGTGAAAAACAGTTAATTTTGTAACCAAGGAAATAAATGAATGCAGAAAGAAAGAAAACGACTGAGCTTTGATTCAGAAGGTACAGGAAGTTCATGCTTAGTGTACTGCCTCTGCACCAACTGTATAGCAATAACAGAAAGCAGGAGACGCGTTTGGTCAGCAAAACAAATAAATAATCTTGTGGCTAGAGTGGTACAGAAATAAAAGATTACAAGCAGAGGAACATTCCTTCTTGTGATGTGACCAAAGTCTGGAAGCAAACATCAGGACAAATATTTGTATTTATCTCGGGAGGGAATCTTCAGAAATGTCCATGCTTTAGGTTGCCCAGAGAGCAGACTCGGAGCCCCCAACCCCTCTCTAAGCCACGCAGTGGAGACACAGACTTCTACAGTGAGTAATAGAGACCCCTGAAAGAATAAGCTTCTCCTTTCAGGAAGCACAGCTAATAGGAATTTCTGAGCCTTCAGGAGTAAAGACAGAAGGGATAAAGATTCTGCCTTTTGGAAACGCCACTCATGTTATTGAAGGCTATTATGCTGCATTCCCAGCACTATCCTGTAGGGGCTCCACGCTAATGAGGGATTTTGTTCAAAAGCTCCAAAAGGCTACCTGGAAGCAACATTAGCCACAAAATAGAAAATACAGGAGAGCAGCAAGGGGAAAATGAAGAAGAACATCAGGAGAAACTTCCCACTCTGAAGGTGATTTATAATATCAAATTATGAAATATATAAAGAAATCTAATGATAAAGATGGTTACTTGACTTTCATTCAGAAATAATCTATAAAATTTAGCCAATATAATAAGACAAGGGGGAAAAAAAAAGATTTGGAATGGGAGTTGACAGTTCTTATTTTGAATGGCGCTTGTTCAGTCTATACACAGTATCAAAGGGTATTTGTTAGTGAACTGTTAATTAAGGTGTTTCTGCAAAACGGCTAAAAACATGATAGGGAAATGAAAATAAGTGCATTTGTATGCATGCACTTCTATAATGCCAGCCCTCAGAAGGGTGAGGTCAAAGGGCTACAAGTTTAAAGCCAGGCTATACTTCATACTCAATTTGAGGCCAGCCTGAGGTACATAATAAGATAAGAATCTATCTAAAAATCCAAACAGTGGCCAATGAGATCATAAAGCAGATAGAGGGGGTTGGTGGCAGAACGTGGGGTCCTGAATTCAAGCCCAGGAACCCATGGGATGGAAGGAGAAAATTTACTATCGCATCTTATCTTCTGACTTCCTCAAAAGTGCCAATGCACATACCCTTTCTCCCCCAAAACAAACAAAGAAGCAAATGTTTTAACAACAACAACAACAACAACAAAAATATATTACACACACACACAATTAGAACATTTAACTTAAAACAAATAACATTTGGCAAAAATGAAGTCAAACAAAATAGTACATTAAAAGGTATAAATGCAGCAAGAGATGTGTCTAATTTCTATACTATTTTGGGATTTAAAAAAGACAGTAATGATTATGAAATGAGTACGTGGGGCAAATTCTGAAGATATGGACATATAATGTATATGTAGGCTATAGATTCCATTTCCGGCATTACAAGAAAGTGAAACAACAAAAGTAAAATAAATCACGTCAATGGATGAAAGCTACACACAGCAGCATAGAAAGTGTCCGTTTTGCTGCACACAGTGGCTCATACCTGTAAGCCCAGCACTTGAGAAGTGACTATAAAAGGGTCAGGAATTCAAAGCCATCCTTAGCCACATAGCTATAGTAAGTAGACAGTTGAATACACACAGAGGCAGGTATAAGAATCTGAATTTTTGTGTATATCATCGTAAATTAGCATGTAAGGGAGAAACTATTTAATAAAATAAAGTCATAATGATGCCTCATACCAGCCACAAAATACCTGATAACACGAGGGAAGTTTAAAACAAAGATCCCCCCCCACCCAACCGAGATTCTTATTTTAAAGTAGTTCTCAATATTCAGAATAAGTTTCAATGAGTTGCCTTGTGTTTCTCCTTCATTCAGCTTCTACCACTGGGACCATCCTCTATCATCAGAACGCACTCATGATAACTAGGAAGGCAGTGCTGGTACAGTCCTGTTAAGTAATGGCAATGCTCTTTGGATTTGGTGGTCCCCTGCCCCACTGTCTTTTTTCTGACCCATGCTGCATTAAGTGACCAGGTCTCTCTAGCCTCACTGGTCAGGTTTTATGCAGAATGTGTATCATCTTAGGCTTATCAACTGGGGTAACAGCCTTGGGGGAGGAATACCAGAGAGACACGGTAGTATTTTTTTCACATCATGTCAAGATACATGCTTAAACACATAGGTGGACACAGGGATATTAACCTTGATCACCCAGCTAGGATATTTCCCAGGTTTTTCCTGGAAAAATTGCACAATTCTCCCCTTTCCTCATATTTTAGCTATACACCAAAAACAGCATACTTAAGAGGGGGGAATTATGTTCCACATTCTTGAGTGAAGAGCTCCTGCATAAAGTATTTAGGATTCTTCCGTATGGAATATAGGCCCTTATAAGAGAATATGGCTTGAGTTTGAGGAGCTAAACAGTCCTTGAAAAAGATTACAAATAACATAAAAATAACATCATAATTTTTTGTTGCACAGTCTTGTCCGAAATTTTTTGCAATTCTCCTGCCTCAGACCCTGGAGTGCTAGGATTGCAAGCATGTACCAACACACCCAGCATATGGCTGCATTAATATAAATCCTTAAAACCTTTAACCTTTATACAAAGGCAAGCAATGGACTAAGAGAACACATTTCGGTGTGTGCAGCCAATAGAATGTGTATACAGAATAATTAAAAATGCCCACAAATAAGAAAAGGGTAACACTCATGTTTTCTACATCAAAAATTTATATTGTAATTACAAGGTAATATCTACCACTCATCAGTTTGGAAGGACAAGTATCCAATAGTATCGTGCCTGGAAGTGCCAGCCAAGATGTTCATCAGTATCCAATAGCATCGTGCCTGGAAGTACCAGCCAAGGTGTTCATCAGTATCCAATAGTATCGTGCCTGGAAGTGCCAGCCAAGATGTTCATCCATTTAGTGATTCTAGGAATATGAGTACTATAAATTTTAGGAAAATATTCAGCAATGGAGTGGAATTAAGGATCTGTGTACTCCAAAGGAACATCCTCAAAAGATGTGCTTTTCAAATGTTTCTGTGCACAGGGATCACCTGAAGAGCTTGTTAAGATGCAGATGTTAATTCACTGATCTGGAAGCACCTTCATTTGCACCAAGCTCCCAGCTGTTGCTAAAGCTGCTGGTTCATTCACATGCTTGTATTTGAGAAACAAAGCTCTGGAGCAGAGATAGCATACTGTGCCTGTCTGACTTCTGCCTGCCTTGCAAATGAAGTTTTGGGCGGGGGGGGGGCGGGGGGGGGGGGGGGAGAGGGGGGGGGAAAAGCCGGGATGTGTTCTGTTTCCTTTTGTCTGTGACTGCTCCCAGGCTACACTGGCAGAATTTGGTAGATGCAAAAGGCACTATACAGTATCCATAGCCTAAAATGTTCTCTATCTGGCCCTTTACAGGAGAATTGCTAACTACTGTTCCAGAGTGTTGCTCCCATATGCGTGTAGAGTTTTGTCAGAAAGATTATTGCAACTTTTTGAATAATAGAAAAATAAAGTCAGCTAGCAGTTGATAGCACTGGAAAATGAACTGGACAATTAACACAATGAATTCCATCAATGAAAAATAACTAAATGAAGGGCTGGTGATATAGCTCAGTGGTAGAGTGCTTGCCTTCCATGCAAACAGCCTTTTGTTCCACGGCTGGCATCATAGGAAAATAAAACAGCAACAGCGACAGCAAAAACAACAAAAAACTAGATAAAGTTAGTAGTAGATGAAAGCGAACACATCAGTACCAGAAAGCATCCTGGTTTGCTAGGTTTGGTGGGGTAAACCCATAAGCCTAGCATTTGAAGGGTGGGTGAACAAGGGTCTAAACTGCAGGTCAATTTACCCTTATGTTGCAGAGACGGAATACCCAAAAGCAAGCAGCCGATGGGAAAAAAGAATCTATTTCAGCTTACATTTTCAAGGGCGAGAGTCCATCAATATAACAATGGCATGGCAACTGTTAGGGAAACCATGGTGGTGGGACCAGGTGTGTGGGTGATCATATGACCATATGTTTGTTCCACACACAGAAAGGAGAGAGCGAGAGGGAGACAGGAAGTGGAATGGGGCTGTTTCTTATCCAAACCATCATGTTCTTCACTTTTACAGTAGTACACTTTTACAGCAGTAAATTTGAGGCCAGCTTGAGTATATGAAACCTTGTCTCACAGAACAAAAGTCAATCTTACTTTAGAGTTGAAAGACTAGGCAAACCAATACTGCAATCTGTCTGTGTGTGTGTGTGTGTGTGTGTGTGTGTGTGTGTGTGCATTAGTAGGAATGCCCGTGTCAGCCGCTTATTTCAGAACCGTGGTTAGCTCTGGTGGGGAAAAAAAATGATGTTAGCCACACACAGGGGAGTCCTTGGTCATGATTATAATAGGCTGTCTTCAAACGCTGAAAAGAAAATAGCAAAAGTTTAAGAACTGTTAATGCTGGGCGTTGGGCACAGGGATTTGATATTCTCTACATCTTAAAAAGAATCCAAAGAATCAAGAAACAGGAAAATGCATAATTAACATAAAAGATATTTGAAGGGAAGGAAAGAAATGCAGACGGACTATTAATACCTGCACTGTCTTGCCTCTCAACTGATGAAGAAAGAGATGCCCAGTGTCCTCACGCCATCCACCATACAGCAAAGTTGGAGAATACTAGAACTGTTTTTATGATATTGCCCTAGAGAGTATGGAGATTTTGGCTCTGAAAAGGTGACTTTATTCGTGTCATGGGGTGGAAGGGGGTTTTACTTTTTGAGGGTGCTAACAGTTCCCTCTTGTAAACCAGGATCAGCCTATTGTTGGGATAGTCTTAGTAATGCCAAGGGCAATGTCCCCCAATGTATCTTCCTCCTTTTGTGTGAGACTCTCGTAGAAAGCCCAGGATTCCGGCTTCTATCGGAGGATCCGAGTGTTCTGTGTACTTTTGTCTCATCCGCACTTGGTTGAGTTCCACGGCCATGACGCGGGTGCCTTCAGCCTCAGCGCGTCCTGAGCCAGCTCCATACAGCTGGAACCTGGTTTGGCTTTGCTGGCTGGTGGGACAGAAAATCTCATTCTATACTTTTCCAGCAGTGCTGGGGCTGGGAAAGGGCACCTTAGATTGAAGCCAGTGGACTGTATTCAGTGTTCATCCATAAAACATAGGCTGTAGGAGATGTAACAGCTGTATTTAAAAACCCAAGGACTATTTTCTACATACCTTATCTGTATCTGGCACTGTGTATGACACAGTTGACACATTCACTTCTAAAAGTGGGGTTTTGTTTTATTTTGGGTGGCACCCAATATGTTTTTTGTTTATTTGTTTAAAAATTACTTTTTTTTTTTTTTTTTGAGACAGGATTTCTCCGTGTAATAACCTTGGCTGTCCTAGACTTGCTTTGTAGACCAGGCTGGCCTCAAAGTCACAATAATCCACCTGCCTCTGCTTCTCCAAGTGCTGGGATTACAGGCATGTGCCACTGAGCTCGACTAAGAATTGCATTTATTTCATGCATTTCTGTGCGTGTGTGCGTGCGCACATGTGTGTGTGTGTGTGTTTGTCAGGGTACATATATAGGTGTAAGAGATCACTTGTATAAGTTATTATTCTCCTTCTGCTGTATGAGTCCCAAGAATTAAACTCAGGTCCTCAAGCTTGGATGCAAGCACCTTTACCTGCTGAGTTATCTTACCAGCCAAACTGCATTTTCTTAATGAGAACCTCATTTCTCAAAACAGTACCCTCCTATGCCCACAGCTGTGTTCCCGAGCTGCTTCCTATCTTTGAGATGACAGGCTTGATCTTCTGCTATAGGTCTCCAGGACCTATGAGGGGATAACCCCATGACCAGAGAGGGGATTAGTTTTGTGTTAAAGGCAGGACCCTCAGTGAGTGCTGAAAGCCATTACCTCCATGTGTTCTTTAATGCACAGGCAGAGCCCAATGGCTGCTGAGTATCCAACTCAGGTAGGAAGGCTGGCCCTTCACATAAATAAGTGAAAAGGAGGAGGAGCCCACAGAGAGGTGGGATGTGGTGAACTGGGGACCACACAGCTCATCCTGAGAACTCCAGCCATCTGCCTCAGGTGATTGTTACTGTGCAGAAGTGATTCTTCAGCTTTGCCAGATCCCTTAGATTTTTAAAAGAAGCTGCAAATAAGGATATTTTAAGTGTGAAATCTTCTGAATTTTAAATGCTGGAAAATAAGTGAAACTTCAAAAAAATTTTGGAAATTCGTTTGATTTGAGTGGGAGTAGGAGGAGAGGGAGAAATTGAAAGACAGGATGAAAGGACAAGAGTGAGAGAGAGAGTGAGAGAGAGAGAGAGAAAGAGAGAGAGAGAGAGAGAGAGAGAGAGAGAGAGAGAGAGAGAGAGAGAGAGAGAGAGAGAGAGAGAGAATGAGCACAGTTTTGGGGCCATCTGTGGACCATGGGTTAGGCTTGCTATCTTAAATTACAGATGAATTACAGATGGGAAGGTGAGCTTTAAGCAATAAGATTTGAGACTTAGCTAGGTACAGTGGCACATGCCTGTAATCCCAGCACTCAGGGAGACAGAGACAAGTGAATCTCTGTGAGTTTGAGGCCAGCCTGGATACCAAAGCCAGTCAAGGATACACAGAGAAACCCTGTTTCTGAAAACAAACAAACAAACAAACAACGATCTGAGTCTTAACTTGACCTAACATTTCTAGACTTTTACTGAATTTGATTATAGGAAAATTTAGGTTCCAAAGAGAAACTGCCTACCAAAGTAACAGTCCAGAATAACACAGTCATAGCCTGTGACCCTGAGGAATTCTCTCCGTGAATTTGGAGGAAGCAGCACCTAGGCAGAAAGTGAAGTGAAATTTTACCTAAGAGGGAACTTCTCTTCAACATGGGGAGCTCTCTTGATGACCCTGTTCAGAGTGGCTAGGCCAGGATACTGGACAGATGTCCCCCTGCACTATTCTAGGGGGACTATTTTGAAAATTAATCTTCTTGCTACACTCCCTACTTCCTCCTCCTCCTCCACCTCCTGCTCTTCCTCCTCCTCCTTTTCCTTCTCCTAAGTTATTTTTAATCCGTCCTAACCTGAACTCCAGGAAATAATACCAAGTGCAGTTAATGTCTAGATGGAGTTTGGGATTCCTTACTGGAAGGTCCCAATCCAAGAACCATACTCCTGCCAGAGTGATGGGGATCTAGAGGAAAGGTGGTCTGGGATGTGCTTGGATGGAAAGGGACTATATGGCTCTCTAGCTATAAAAGCTCTTTGTGAGGAAAGAAAGCCCAGCCTTCTATGTATTGCTGGAGGGGGGCAGGTTCCTCTCCACTGGAGAATGGAAGAATGTCCTAGCTACTGCTGTCTTGTCTTTCTCCCTACTCTTCTTCCTAGCAATTGGTTTTCAGCAAGGGGCCCTATTTCCAAGTAGGTCATTTCTAGTATTTTGGAGTTAAAAAAAGATCTATATTTAAATTCAAACTGCTAAAAAATAACATTAGAAAAATTTGAAAACATGGTTAATACTGTACATGTTGGAGGATGTCGGAGGATATTAGCCTTGCGCAGTGGCTGGCATGATAATGAATCTATGGGCTCCATGGTGATTGGTGATATGTCTGCTTATAGGGGCTTTGATTTGGACTCTTTCTTTATCTGAAGGCTGCTGGAATCACAGCTCAGTAACAGTTTACTCCTCACCATTGGAGAAAGGTGGGGAGACTTTCAAAAGCATGACATGCCAACTGGGGCAGGGTAGCCCTCCTTCCAGAATTGCCTTGGCTTCTGTGTCCCTGTTAATAAAGCTACCCATGTCCTTAACACCAGAGCCCTGTGCATTTCATTTCATCCTTGCAATGTAACAACTCTAAGATGACTACGACACTTGAAGAGAGAAGATAGGAAAGCAACCCAGTGGTACCTAAAATAAGCACTTTGTGAGTAGGCTAGGTAACAAAAGGGAACAGAAGGAGAAGCCCTTGCAATTCCAAAGTTAGATGAAGTAGGTGTAGGCAGGAGACACAGGAAGATGCTCATCACTATAGATGCTAGAGAGCTGCTGGCAGCTAGTCAGTCTGCAAAGTGGAAACCTCAGCCAGGAAGTGATGCTTAGGGTTTATACAGCTGTTGGGAAACGGAGGTTTGACATTTTGCGCTTTCGTTTGCATTGCACAGCCGTGGGGACTGAGTTTTCTGTGCTGCTGAGGATACAGAGGACTTGGCCATTCATAGTGAGTCTGTTCTTGGTTCATTGGGGCAGATTCCAAGACCCCTCACTCAATCCTTTGGGTGCTCCACATCCTTTTTCTCCTACCCTCATCCCTTACAACTCCCCCTTCCTTTTCCTGGAGCAACCCTAGCATTTCTGGCTGCCTTCTCAGACTTAGACAATACCCGATGTCCAGGCTCTGTTCTGAATTACAGAGTCTGCAAGTTCCTTCATGCTGAATGACTCTGGGGAGGGCTGCTGAGAGAGAGAGAGAGAGAGAGAGATAGAGGACTTTTTTGATGGGCCACCTGTGGGCAAGGCTGTCCTAGGAAGTGTGTTCACCTTTCCTTAGCCTTCTTTCTGCCAGTCTAGCCTTTTTGTGGATCTCCTGTGGTCCAGGTCTTCCCTGATCTCCTCTGAGCAGCTGTCTTTCTTTCATCATCTGTTGTTGTTATGAGGAGCGGGGACGGGGTAGGGGGATGCAGGAGTTTGGAGTGGTGCCTCTTATGCTATCAAGCTTCAGCTTTTAGAGTCTTGGAAAGGCTCCACCCGGGAAAGAGTTCCAGAGAAAACAAACTTCAGATCCTGGCTCATATGGGAAAATGTCC
Source organism: Acomys russatus (assembly GCF_903995435.1). NCBI lineage: Eukaryota > Metazoa > Chordata > Mammalia > Rodentia > Muridae > Acomys > Acomys russatus. Next base: position 33,187,840 of record NC_067143.1, on the reverse strand, counting down.
ATGTTTACAGAGGCAGCTTTAGGGACCTTGGCAGGGACCGAGACAGGTTTGGCCCCGGTATGTAATGGATCTGACACGGGGCCTTCCTGGGCCCATGGATGTTGCACGGTCTCTAGAGGAGGGATCGTTCTCAGAAGCTGCAATAAAATCACCTACATGAGGCCTGTAACCTTAGAGTCTCCACTGAAACTCACTTTTGCTGTTGCATAGGGTTTTGCCATGACAATGATAAGAAAGATTTGAAGGCACCACCTCCTCTGTGTCATCACCACTGTTTACAGCACCACTTCTTTCTTGGACATTTCTTCCGTGGGCTAAGAAGCCAAAAAGGGCTTCTTGGGCCCAGTAGACTTATCTCCCATATCCTAAAACTCCTGCCCCATCCCCAACTCAGGAATGGCATCCAGGATAGTAAAAATGGGAATGATAATTTGGGGTGTTAAAACTAGTAAAGGGGATAATTTATGGGCCAACAGATTAGGAAAATGATCGGGCAGACTTCATGGTGATGGCAAATTTTTTCTTTCCTGACTCCAACTTGATCAGTTTGACAATGCCACTGTGTGATACTTAGGAAAATGATTTGAGTTTTATATATAAAATGAATGAGGCAAAGCAGTGTGGATACAGGCGCTGGGAGCACTTGATTTCTGTTTCTGGCATTGTGCATTTAAGATGACTTTCCCCAAGTGTTTGCCCTTGGGGTTTAATACTGACCATTAATGCCCTGTGTCTGCCTCTTCTGCCAGGGGTCTTTTCAAACATAGACAATCATGGGATATTAAACTTGAAGGACAATAGAGATCATCTAGTCCCATCAACTCACTATATATATGAGGAACCTGAGGTCCAGAGTGGGGATGTGTCTTACCCAAGGTCACATGGTGAGTTGCCTCCTTTGACATCTCTGTATGAGGTAAAGACCCCCTCCCCTACCAGTTTTGAGTCTTAAAACCCAAAGACCCATAAGCCCTCAGAGGACTAGGATAAAGCTAGGTTTCCATTTTAAGATTAGTGCTCAAGTCTTTTGAGTGAGAGGAATCTCTTTCAGAGGAGGAAGGTTCGTTAGGCTAAGGTGAGGGATTTAGGAAAGCAAGAAAGAGAGGCCAAGGCCTGGAGAGAAGCAGTGGCAGCATAAAACTTTCTCAGCAGGCTGCCCAGACTCCTGGACTTTCTGTCTTACCCTGTCAAGTGCCAGAGATCCCCTGCCCGAGGTTCAGCACAGAACACATCGCAGCCCATGGAAAACCAAACGTCTCCTTAACCTGATGTCATAAAACAAGGGAATTCCCCCTCTATTTTCATAAACTGATCTCACTCCATGCAGACAGAGATGACATAACAACCAAAATGACTCATCCCTGCTTTGCTCATACTGTGTCCTACAATTGAACTCTGTTTTAGTCTTTCCCCAGCACGGGTGCCCAGTACTCAGGGGCCCATTGTACCCTCTCCATTCCCACATATAGCTTTCATAGAAAGCTGGGGTTTATCTCTTACTTGCCCCCATCCCCCCCACATATAAATAGGGACTTTTATAACCTGGGATTGATGGGACAACCCTTTTCTGGGTTTGATTAGGAATACCATGTCTCTGACATCCTATTCTGTCCCTGGATGTGTGGCCAGAAAGGAACCAAGCTGTCCTACAAGTTTTCTCTTCTTGAGGCAGCCCATGACATTGTGACCAGCTGTGTTACTTACTCTTCCATGGTGTCTCTAGGCCCTGTAAGACACGGAATTATTGGAAGGCCGAGTTCTTAGCTGTCCATTTCTAAGCCTTTCACAGGCCTGGCAATATAAGGTGAGAGGTCAATGAGAAAGTGCCAGTAGGCTTGGGAGTAAAGAACCCTCATCTCCTTGTATAGTTGACAGAGGGCAGAAACTTAGTTCTTAGAATTGGACCCCTGAGGACATTGAGTTCTGGTAAAGCAGGGCCTTCTTTCTCAACTCCCCTGGGGACACTAATGTGGTACACACACTTTCCCCACCTCCTTAAGAGTTCCTCATCAGGCTTTCTTCCTCCTAGCAACATGCTCATAGACCAAGAGTCTGCTCTACCTCTTCCATGACAGTCCCGAGGCAAACTCCCAATGTATTTTTTTGCTCACTTCCCTTGCTCGGTTCAGTGAAGGCCCTAGCAGTGGAGTGTTTCCCATTTCTCTGAGCATACTTGTTTTAAGTTGCCCCCACCCACCCCGACCCTTCCCTTCTGCTGGCAATTCATTTTGGCTAGTCCCAGAATATATCTATAGCTGTACCTCTAGATTTTCCCATTTCAACTGGCCTCTCTGTTACCCTTCTTAGTTTTGATCTTCTTTGGGGGTTTTGGTTTTTACTTTATTTTGCTTTTTTCTGTTTTTCTGTTTTTTTCTTTTTCTTTTTGTTTTTATAGGTTTCAGAGAAATTATGTTGAATCCAATAAGCCTTTCCGGACATTCCAAGCCTCTTAACCATGGCATCTATGTTGAGGATGTCAATGTTTATTTCAGCAAAGGACGTCATGGCTTTTAAAAACTCCTTTTAAGCCTCCTTGTTCTGATGTCACCTTGGTAGGATGGGCCCTCTGAGAGGTTGGAAGCTCTAGGCGTTGCTCTTTTTGGATCCGGGGATGCTAAGTAGAAACTGCATGAGCCACCAGTGCTCCCACACTCTGTACTACCATGAGATGGGTGTGTTTCCCATCGATCACTGGCAGGTTGCCCCCTCCCTCCAGTCATCACTGTGTTCCTTTTTCTCCGGCCTCCGAGGCAACTCCTGCCAACATCTTTAGAGCCAATAAAAAAGAATACAAACCCAAGCACCAGGATCTACCTTTTAAATACACTAGCCATTCTCTTGACCCAACCATCACGAGAAAGCCTGATGAAGTCCAGCTGTGTTCCGGTCTCACTTTCCTGCTTGGAAGCGTGGGGTCTCCATGTTGTCCTCTCAGTGGTCTCGTCACCCTGCAACCTCCAGTGGGGAAGAGTCACAGAGAGCTCTTAAGCAGAGGTGGAGACAGCGCGGTAAGAGGAAGGGGAACCAGGCCCAAGTATTGGCGACAGATTAGGTCTCAGAGGGAAGGATGGAAGACAGTCATTTTGCTGGCTTATTTTTATTTTTTTGTGTGTATGTGTGTGTGTGGAGAAAAATCATACACTTTTTTTTTTTTTTTTTTTTTTGGTGGACACACTTGGCCCCTCCTTCTTTCTCTGGAGTGGCTCACAGTGAGTGCAATGTTAGAAATTTCTTTAGGAAGAGTTTTTTTGCTGGCTCCACCTGGATCCCTAGAGCTACGGTTCTGACAAGCATTGGCTACAGGAGGTCTTGCCTGTGAATTGGCCATCCTACTAGGACCACAAGTGACCAAGGGAATCAGGGACCAAGACCCTTCCTCCTAGCCCGTGATCTTGGGATTGGCTCTCTCCCCTCTACTTCCACTTATTCTTGGCTCTGAGAACTTTTGGAACCCAGTGGACTCATCATATCAAGGTCAAGATGAACTGAAGGGGAAGAGAAGTAAAACCTGGCCTCCTCCAGCCCCCCTCATGGCACCGATGGGCGTGTCATCCTGGTCTCTGGTCAATGTGTGTGTTCACTTTGCTTGCTTTCACTCATGTCTTACTCCATAGCCATCCTCTCCCAAAGAGGCATTGTTCCCCCTGTTTTCAGCTTGACCCTCTGGGGAGAGAGAAGGGGTTGGTAGTCCTTTGCAGAATAGCAAAAACACATTTGTAGAGCTTGAAAGCTCTGCCAGGCTGGCTGAGTGTTGGCAGAGTGAATTCTGGGTTGGCCCAGATCTCCCCCAGTTTCACAGAGGTCCCTGTTATGGGAAAGAGTGGGGGAGGCACCCCAAGTTCAGTTGAGACAGCGTGGTGGGTACTACAACCCAGTATTTCTGGTTGCAATGTTGCATAGCAGTAGAGGACAGGGCATATGCTTTTGGGGAATTTAGTAAATTTACCTGAGTGTGAAAGATATTCCTTAAAGGTTACAGTCCCTAGGCACTGAGGATGGTGGTTCATCATGTCAGGTTCCCAGCCTGGTACTCTAGATACCTCCATGGGGATATGAATGCATGAAGCTTTCCAAGGTCTTTCCTCAGACCCAGAGTGGCCTCCATGGCGTCGCTTTGGGTTCAGGGTTTCTCAAGGGGCTCCAGGTATGTAGTTATCCAACCCCTTTTCAGCAGCACTCACCCTGCACCCCAGGATTCTGTGTCAGAGTCTTCCCCGTCACCCCTGGATGATCCTTTGGGGTCAGCTCTCCTTCTGAGTGTGGCTTTAAGGAGTAAGCTTGAGGATGATGTTTTTAATTGTTGTAAATCATGACCTCATTTCCAGCCTCCTAGGCTCCATCCATCGCAGCATCTTTTATTCTGCCATTTCTTCACTTTGTGCTATGAAAATGGGGCGTTGTGTTTCCACAGAGACTTATAGGAGTGTTCAGTGTATAGTTTCTTAATAAACACTTTATTTTCTAATGAAATGACTGCATCAGACCTCTTATTTGGAAGTTTTGCAAAGAATATTAACAATTCCAGGCTGCCCACCATTTGTTTTCCATTTTAATATTACTTTTCTATGGAGGTTTCTGGCACAGTTCTGCTAAGCAGTGAGAGGGTTTTACAATATGTCCCATCAGTTGGGTTCATGGAGACCCCTCCAGGTACCTCAGATTTCTACAATGATGTGCTTTTTATCTTATTAGGTACTCAGAGACATTCAGGGCTTCATCCAGGATTACACAGCGCGAGAGGCAGAAGCAAGGTTCAAACTCAATTCCTTTAGTCACTACTAGGGCTACTGATATCCTTGGTACCTGGGGAGTTTTCTGTTGTTGGAAAAATTAAGACTTGTAGAGGTATTTTCTTCAGAGATGATGTACAAAGGGGTCTGGGAAGAGGGTGAGGAGCCTTTCTCTTTGCTGTATCAGCAAGCCTATAGGATTCTCCCTAGGGCACAGGACTTTTGTTCTATTTTTCCTGTGAACTTGATTAGAAAAAATTTAATCTCTGAGATTACAGGCCAATCTCTTATCACTGAGAGACACTTTATATTCATAGACATATATACAATGCATACCCACACTCACCTTGGTTCATTTGTCTTGGCAGGGCTCACATGGGCTTCCATAATGTGAGGGAAAACAGTCCCTGGATCCCACTGAAAGCCAAAAAAGCTAAGGTGAGAGAGCATATCCCTCTGACCAAGCTTGGATCCTGGGCCTCACCACAAGTACAAAACCAAAAATGCCCTCAGTACTTTATATTTGCTCCCTCTGGGGAGGAAAGCAAGCACTATGGTAAGAAACACTGACAAAAAAAAGGCTGGAGAAAGGATAGTAGGTGGACATGGAGCCTTCTCTGGGACTCATCGGGCCTTGTTAAAGCTCTATCACATGGAAAATAAAGGAGAAATAAGCCAAGGTAGGTGGGAGGTGTGACAAGGTTGCTAAGATGAGATCAGTGCCTTTCTGTATAATCTCATTTCATTTCCTATACAAGTCGGCTTAAATCCTTCCTAGCTTAAACACAAGTCTGTGTTCATAAGAGTGGCCTGGTATCCAATAGAGGTTTCAGGAACTCCTCACTTTTCTAGATTCTCTGAGGTTCCAGGATATCAGGGTTGGGCCAGGGATCTCTGACATTTAGAACTATCCTCAGGGGAGAATGTTGGCTTTTCATATGAGCAATATTTAAGTTCTATATTAGCCCATGCATAGAGCCTGCCAATGCACAGTGTAGACAGTGGGTAGGAATGAGCCTCGAGACGATGGGAGGGAACAGATGTTAGCGCTGAGAGCCCTTCCTACATAGCAGGAGGTAAGAGAAAAGGACAGGGCTGTGGGGTTGTTCAGAGGTTCGGGGGCAAGAAAGTAAGCATGGCGGCTTCCATGTCACCTGGGAGCTATGAGGCAAGGCTGTGTCCCGTGAGTGAGAATGTCCGGTATGACGCACAGTGGCAGTGGAAGAGATACAGTGAATGCCAGGGAAGTGTAGGATGGTTGCTGGGCAGAGCAAAGGCCTGGCTGAGTTTGGAAAAGGAAGTGTCACCCCAAGGCCTGCCATTTCCATGGATCCCTGCTAAGTATTAACAAGCCACACAATTCTCCCCATTAGACCTTGCAGGGAGACAAAGTTAGCACAGGGAACCCCAAGAGCTCAGTCCAGAAAGGCTGGCAGACTGTAACACGAAGGAGCATTACCAGCCAGACCTGTAGTTTCCCCACCTAGGTTCAGAGCTCACTTACAGCTATTCTATGAAACTGTGTTGTAGAGCTTCATACCTGGCTAACCCATGAGCCCAGCATGCTTGTCAGGTACTTTGTAGTCTTTATTCTCGAGTGATATTTGAGAAGTGCCAATCAAATATATTGGAGACTGTGAAACTCAACTATCTCCTTGTCTGCTAGGTACCTTGCAGTGACTCAGAAAACAGAGGTTGTTCAGCGCTAGTGTTGTGTGGACAGGCCAGGCAACTGAGGGCTAAGCACTTCAAATTAGGCTCACAATAGAGCACTCAAAATCAACACTTTGTTTATCAAAGAAAGCACCTACTCAGCAGACCTTTCTGTCCATGAGAAACTGAGACCCAGAAAGGGTCAATACCTTCTCTGGGTTTCTAAAACTTATGACTAGTGACACCACAGGGCATGCCCAAACTCAGAGTACTCTTGGCTACTCTTTTGTCCCTCAAAGCAGCCTTTTTTTTTTTCTTCTCCTGGAGGCTTTACCATGATAGCTTCCTAGCCTCCAACTCAAGATGTGGTCCTTCATGCACTGTCTCCATCTTTCTTCAGGAATTACCCTCAGAGATCTGGTGTGCTGAATCCTTGCTATGTGGTTCTCATGCAAGCAGAGAACAGATGCTAGGTAGCTTCAAACTGGAATCTAAGAAGATATCCTCTGGGCTTCCCAGACTCTCCTCTCTTGCATGAGAATTACTTACCATAGCCAACTTCACAGTACCCCCATCCTCACCTCCCCATCTCCTCACCTCCTCCACCTCTACCTAGGTGTGACAGCAATGGCAGAATACTAGGCTGTGCCACTTCTAATTCTAATTTGGCCCAGTCCCTTCAGGCCAAAGCCAGAATAGAGCAAAGATCAAGAGTCTCTGATACAATCATAAGGCGACCAGTTAGGGCTAGGGTTTCTTTTCCCAGAGGAAGCACAGGAATGGGCAGAACAATGCAGGATGAGTTCAGTGTTGTGTGGCTTCCTGAGCGAAGACAGTCCTTGATTAGGCAGAGCAAGCCTTTCTTCTTCAGTGCTTGCTGACTCCTGCCCTGAAGCCAGACTTGCACACAGGTTGTTTCATATGACTCTGATGGCAAATGTGAAATGAAGGTGGCAGAAAGGAAAAGACAAGAAATGGGGCAGCGATGAGTAGTCCTGGCTCCTCTAAGGCTTCTCTGGGAGATGAAGAGGACCGACACTCTTCTGCTTGACGGTGGAGAGAAAAAAGGCAGACTGGAAACTACTGGACCTTTGGGTTGCATGTGCAGTGTCCAGTGCTGGCCTTGGGCTCCATGCCTCTCCTCTGCCTCTTTTACCCACCCACTCCATCCCTGCTCTTTATTGCTAGTGGATGTGGGTGAAGCTACTTGCAGCCTCAGGTTTCCTTGGAGAGCTTTGGTTCTACATTTTGCCTGTTAGAAATCCTGTGGTTACCGCCCACACCCACCCTTGCTTCCCACTCCCCAAGAAAACCTCAGCCTAGATCTGACAATGTATTTTCAGAGCTAAATCACATTCCTCCTTCAACCCTACTTGAACTCACAAGTGACTTGAAGGAGTTGTGTTAGCCGGGAGTATGGTTCTGAAATTACATCTTGAATCAGAAGCCTGTTTGGGTAGGATTTGGGTCCTGTTTCTTTGTACACATCGAATGAAACAGAATGACCTGGCCTTGTCATCACCACAAAGAATGATTTGGCCGGGGAAGATATTTCTGCTGTATAAGATCTGTGACCTCCTTGCCTTGTGAACCCTTTCCATCTGGAGAATGGCTACCCCTCACACAACATATGTTTGAGTGTACTTGCAGGAGCTCTGTCCTCCTTGCCCCTCTCTTCTTCCTGTAGGAAGATTTGACTTTTTGGAGCCTTGCTTAAAGTTTCAGCATGCTCCAGGCTGTAGGAAGGCAAGGACTGGGCATAAGGAGAACTATGGGGTTAAGCCATGGATGGGGACAGGCTTGGCTTCTCTGACGAACAGAAGTTAAGATGCACACAAGGGATACTGCTGGGTAATAAAGCATGCTCATGGCACCTGTGTGGCAAGCCTCCAGCTCAGGCCCAATGGAGACTTGGGAAATGTTGAAGTAAAGGTGAAAGGTGGTATTATAAACTCCCAGAAAGCATCCAGAGCTTCATTAAAAAAAAAAAACAAAAACAAAAACAAAAACAAAAAAAAAAAAAACCAAAACTGACAGTTCTGGTGGGACTTCCAGGCTTATACTAGGAGACGCATGAATTTACTACACACGATACACCCCTGGGCTTTGCATAATCACAGTGTTAACTCATGACCCTCTGAAAATCATAGTCTTTCAAAGCCTTTTAAGTGTAAATGAGCCCAACTTTGATGAGGTCAAGTGTGTAAAGATGGGCGTGTGGCACAGTCAAAAAGGATGGACTCTGGATATGCTGATTCCAAACCACCAAGCTCTTACTTCACCCTTCAACCAAAAAGGAAAGTCAAATGACACCTGTGGGTTCAGAGGAGGGGTGGTCAAGACTCCCCAACTCAGCCATGGAGAGGGCTTGAGAAGCAAGGGATGAGGCTGCCCAGAAGTATGCATTCCAGAACTGTGACACCCCCCACCCCCGCCCCCACCCCCGGGACTGCCTTCAAGAGCATCCCAGCAGCTCAGAACACATTACTGAGCCAGACTGTGGTAAGTAACATTGGAGAAAGCCTTGGTGGGGATCTACAGAGCCACCTTGCCTTTACATATCTCTTTCCCTCTGTTTCTGACACCTCTTACTGTAACCATGACAGCAAGATGAAGCTGGGTTCTGCCTTTGGGAACTGCATTGGAGCAAGTGGCCTATTTCCCTTAAGCAGATATTTTCTTCCTTCTCATTCACCAGTGAGAAGGACAAGGACCTAAGATGGTAATGGGTAAAGTGACTTTACTGTTTTCAAACATGGCCTGGCAAATTTCCTTTGACAAACCTCTGAAGAGCCACCAGCTTTCTTACTCTGAGCACATGCTAGCTTTGCTCTGGGTGTGTCCTTGTGATAGGTGCTGTGTTTCTTACTCTGTAAGGCTTGCAATAGTAGTTGACAAAAGTTCATGAATCCTAGTGCCTCCACCCAAGTGGACTTCTCAGAGAAATAGAAGGCAGATGGCTGGAAAAAAGGGGCATGTGCATCCTTAAGAGAAATGTGAGTTGGTCTCTCACACTCAGGTACTTAAAGTGCCCTTGAGCTTGATGATAATATTGGGTTTGTCCTCTGCAACTGGAGGCTTCTTAGCCTGCTGCAGCTCCCTCACTCAGTCTTTTTTGGAAGGGGAGTCTCCAAGATCTACCCCTCCCGCTATCAAGATCAAGGTACATCTGTAACCTGAAGTCTGTGTCTCATAGGCAGACTGAAGTGTCGCCTCCAGGGCTCTTCTCATAATTGTAGGGAGCTGGAAAATCCCAGACCACAGGCTCGATGCTAACCAAATCCAGCCTTTGCACGGCCTTCCCATCAGCATTGTCACCTTCTCACTGTTGAGGGGAAGGAGTAAATCAGCAAGCAACTCTTAGGAATGTTAGTCTCTGGCTAAGAAGGTCCAGCCAGGGCCTGTGAAACTCTCTTGGATCTTCTCACCAGGTGGCCACAGCATTTCTCAAGTCCTTCACTTGAGAGGAAGCTGCTAATGGAGTTGATGAGGGAGACCTGGAGTCCGCTTTTTCCTGGACAGCATGGGTGGCACCACCAATATAGACCATATTTTTGAATGCCATGGCTGGGAGACTTTAAATTACGAATCTGTGTCTAAATGATCCACAGAATGGTTCCTTCTTTATGGCAGTTAATTCAGCATTTCTTGTAACCCTAACAGACATTTGCAGCTTAAAACCCCCGATGTCAAATTGCCAGCTTGCTTATGATGAAGACCAGAATGGCTACCTTAATCATTTTATCAGGTCAGCCACTTGACCAACTGTTATTCCACATGAATTGGTCAGTTCTCTGGGCAAGGCTTCAGCTACTGCAATATGCTTCTCCCTTAATTTTGAATTCCCAACTTGCAAAAAAAAAATCATTTTCTCATTTCAGTCTAGATGATGTGAAGATCATGTGCCCCTCATCACTGCCCTAGCAATGCTCCCCTTAAGTCTATCAGATGCTAAAGATCAGATAACTTTGGAGAGTGTTACATGGTTTATTCAACTTTTACAAGTTCGTGGTATACATTAGGATATTGAAGGCTCTGAGAACCCTCACTGTAATAAGCTTTTTTTTTTTTAGTCTGTAAGTTTTCCAACATAATTGAACATGGGCCATTCTCTATTTACCGTCTATTAGTATATCATGCACACATACTTCAGGAAACACTGGTTACTGTGTGGTCAGAAGCTTTTAAAAAGAGAACTAAGCAGGATGCTTCATTAGCGACCCATCGATGCCAAAGGTACCAAAGAAGGATCACGTCCCACATCTATACCCAATAGGAGGCTCAGTCCTCCCTATGGTAAGTCCAGTCACATAGGAGCTTGAGACATGGACCCCTCTCTCAGATTCACGTCACCTAGTGGCAGCACACAGAAATGAAGACAGGAATCTCAGTCTCAGCACTGCCACTGAGCAAGTGACTCGGGGTAAGTAAGTTAATTTTCCTTGTTCTGTATTTGTCTCAGTGGCTGACAAAAGCCTTACTGACACTCGTATAAAATAACCTATTCAACCTATTCAGGTGCCCTGAAGTCTGGGTCCCAGTGAACCACTGGTGACTCCTGACAGGGAGCAGAACATCTTTTGGTTCTTGGGTACGCTCTGGTGAACACATTGGCCTGTGTGGTGGGAAGAGTGTGTGTGTGAGAGGGAGGCTGCCTTTGTGGGTAGGGATCAGGTTGTTTCTCTGGGTGAGGAAGGAGGCCAGTGTTCGGGGCTTAACAGACCCTTCCTGTCACCTTTGGACAGGGCCAAGCGGGAGTTCTCGGCAAGATTTTCCAACTTTGATTTCAAGAAGGCAGCACTGCCTAACAAATAGTCTGAAATGTCAAAGAATAAATGTTAAAGCTTGAGAGGTTGCTCTCCAGGGAGTTGCCGGGGCTGGTAAGGGAGGGAGAGGAGGAGGGAGAGAAGGACACAGAAGAATCCTCCACATAAAGATTCCAACTTGGTTTTGTGATATTTAAGAGAAAAGGAAACTGAATTATTTATAATGTGGAGGATGGAAACAGGCTGTAGAGGAGTGACTAGGAGGGGGGTGGGAGTTCACATTCCAGTGTTTGGCTGATGAAGCTTCTCTTTGTCCTTGACATGCTATTGGCCATTTCTTGAACTGTCTACTGTAATTATTATTACTGTGTAGAAAACAAACATGATCCCATATAGGGGTTGAAAGAGGCAGTTTCTGGAAACAACTGTTATGAAAAGCATGGGCATCTTTCCCTCTGTGGGTTGGAAGTATGTGGTTGGGCAGTCCTTCCCCATCTCTCAGCTTCCAGCCTGTGCTTTGCGAGGCAGGGATTCAGAGGAGCCCTGCTCGCGGGTGAGTGGGAGCCATCTTGGTCTTGAGTGGGAGCCATCTTGGTCTTGAGTGGGAGCCATCTTGGTCTTGGCCTGAGCATCAGTTGTCCATGTACATCAAGGATGGTGAATTTCACCTTTCAATTGTTTCATCTAAAAGATGATGGAGACAATCATCCCATGCTCCTTCTGGGAAAATCAAGGATGCCATGAGTCCAAAATATCTTCGTGCTTTGTGGCAAGGGCAGGGGCAGGGGCATAGATATAACCTCTATATTGTATGAGGTGGAAAAAATGTAAAGAAAACTTAAAAGGAGGAACCAAAGATGATAAAAAAGATTGGTGGTAAAATTGGAGGGAATGGATGTTTTGGTCTGTGATGAAAAAAAAAAAAATGCTTCTTGGTGATAAGTATGCCCAGAGCCTGTAACATGGCAATTGAGCCCATGGAAATCTCAGTTAAAGTAAAAACAGCAAGCTCCAGGAAGTGGCTCTTTCTTTTTTACAGTTGACACAATGTGTTCTCCATCACTCTCCTAATAACTCTCTGTGTGCTCCTGACACTCAGAGAAAGAACCAGAGCCAAATTTTGGACACTTTGGGGTTGGTCAAGTGGAGCTACTCCAAATGCAAATCAGATTGTCAGTGAACCTCACAACAAGGAGCTCTGAGTTCAGGATGCTTGGTTTTTGTTGACAATAGCAAATACTTGCCCTTTTCCCCTTAGACCTGTTATATCTGTTCATCTTGATGAACCTAGAGAACATTTTTTTTTGGTGAAAATGTCACGATAACACTCATGTTAGGAACTCTGATATGGCTGGGCACAGTGGTGCATGCTTGTGAGCCCAGCACTTGAGGAGGCAGAGGCAGGTGGATCTCTATGAGTTCAAGGCCAGCCTGGTCTACAAAGCAAATCCAGGACAGCCAGGACTACACAGAGAAACCCTGTCTCAAAAAGAAAGAAACTCTTTTATGCACTTATTTTTACATTCAGTAACTTAGGGTAGTCTCCAGAAAGATCTTCCAAATAACTTTCCTTCGCTTCATGCTTTCTATGACAGAAATTTAACCCAGCACCCACTGACTTGGGCCTTTTATATTCTTAAAATCATTGAAGTCCAAAATACCTTTTGTTTATAAGTGATGGACCACTTTTATTCACTGTATATGAAACTAGGACAACAACAGAATAAAAATCCATGGGTTCCCAAGAGCATTCACAAAGCTTTCAAAGTGTTGATGTCTCCACCAGAAACGTGGGGCTATACAAGAAGGATTTCACATGTTCCTAAGAAAACTGAGTTGTGGCTGTCAGTTTCTAAAGTCCCATTGGTGGGAACAGAGACAATGAATGAATGGATGGAGATGAAGAGGGAGAAGGCATTGTTCACTGTAGTTTTCATTCCAAATCTTGTTTTGATTTGTTTAAGGAACATGCAAATCAGCAATGTTCTAGCCAGCCCCTGTTCAAACAAGTTAAGGATGCTAACATCTCCCAAGTTCTCTTAGCTGTATGGTTTTAACAAAGAGGTTGGGCTTTAACACAGGTTCACTCTGTTGCACCCAGCATGCCTCCATGCAGATACAAGTATCATCATGATGTGGGTGGTTATAATGTCTATACCTCCTATGATACATCATATATGTACTGCAGGTAAAAACTTCCTTAATATGATTGTGATGAGGTCTTTGATACTAACATTTCATAGCCTCACTAGGGGAATAGAGTCTCTAAGAATGACTTTGGGGGCCCAGTAATACAGTACTTACCTGGTATATGCTTACCAGGGTTCTGTCCCCAATAGCCAAGTTAAAAGAAAAACAGTATTTGGGGGTTAACCCAAATGGATAGTGACTTACTAATTCATCCTTAAGCCATTTGAGTGCATCTTTTCTGAGCTGTATACCCGGTTACTAAGGTAAGGGATTTCATTTTCCCCCTGCCTTCAAGAGCCTTATATTCTGCTACAGTGATTTTCAACCAATGGATGATTTTATCTCTCAGAAAATGATTATAGAGACATTTTTGGTTGTTATAACTCAGGATGGGTGGTATGTCCCACCCTCTATTGCATGAAGAATTAGGCAGCCCAAGGCACTAATAGTGCCAAGACTGGGAAGTTTCAGGTTCATGAGAATATAGACCAGTATTCCTTAGTCTTGGGCAAGAGAGACTTCTGTAATTCTTGGGACCCTCTCTAGCTGCCAGAGTTCAAGGGCCATCGGAAGTGACCAGCTGTAATCTAGTCTCTTTATTGATAGCTTTAGCTGTCTTAATTCCTCACCTAAGCTCTTCTTGATGTGCTTCCAGGACCCTATCAGCACTGAGGTACTCTCGAAGTGTGATATGTTTCAGGTGGACATGCTGGGATTATCTGAGTGGACACTGTCTATGGGTAATGGGATTTGAGGGTAAAGATGTAGACTGAATGTGTACATGTTTCCATATGAGGCCTGTTTTGATGCAGGCTAGAGATGGGGTCTTTGAGAAAGGGAATAAGTTAGGGGTCAAACCTTTAGCATAACATATCTCATAGCACCAAGAAGCCAGAGTTCTTTGCGTATCATCTTAAACTACACTGAGGATATGTTTAACAGGGTTATAGCTTATTTGACAGTATGTTAGCCTGATTTATACCTCCCTGATCTTTGGACATCTGAGATACTTGCTTCTAATTAATAAGGGGTGGATCTTGTGCGAACGAATGGGTAACTAGGAAGCAATAGGAGGAAATAGTGTGAGATGTAAGCTCAGAGGAAGAGTACCATCTGCCTCTCAAATGACATTTTAAAATTTAAATATTATTTGTAATTACAGTATTTATTTATGTGTGTGTGTGCATATGCACCATGCTAGTGTGTGTATGTGTGTGTGTGTGTGTGTGTGCGTGTGCGCGTGTGCATGTGCATGTGCGCATGTGTGTGTGTAGGTTAGAAGGCAATTTGAGTGTGGGTCCTGGAGAGAAAGCTCATATCAGCAGGCTTCCTACCGTGTGCCTTTCCTCCTTTCCTCCATGAGACATCTCACTGGCCTCTAAATGCTATTCTTAAAAAATATTTAATGATGCCATCTATTTGCAGCTGTATAAGTAGAAACAGCAGTTCATAGACTCCTGCAATCAAATGATCAGTTAAAATTTAAATGTCTCACATAAAGAGCTGCTGGTCTCCTCAAGCCTTGGGAAGCCTGACCCCATTGCCATGGAACTAAGCCCCATGGTCCTTTGGTAACCCTGAGCTGTCTGAGGCAGACCTTCTGCCATCTCCATGCACTGACAGTGCTCATAAAGAGGCATGTCCTTGTCAAGTTGCTATGGAGACTGATCTCAGGGACTCCACACTTGACTGATATTTGGGGGAGCTCTGTGGTTTTCAGTATGCTGTGACCAACAACATAGGGTTGGGGCTGTGCATGCATTTGCCCCCATTTGTGGACTATTGTGAGAAAATATGCCTGTAACAAAGAGGTAAAGATGCTGGAGAAATTGAATGGGAAAGACTTTTTTCTACTCTTAATAACAACATGCTTTTTTCTGATTACAAAAGTAATTTATATTCACAGTGGAAAATTCAGTGAAATACAGAAAAGCATACAAACACATAAATTATCCACCATCTCATCACCCAGAGACAAGACTGCTAACATTTTAGCTTTCTGCCTTCTAATCTTTTTATGTACTTATTTAATTATTTAGCAAGATAAAATCATTCTATGTGAACATGCACACACATTTGTTTCTTACTTATATTTTTATTTTATAAGATTGCTTGCATATGCTGTGTCATTTATCTTTTGCAATATTAAGAATTTGTGTAGAGGTAATATATTTTCCAGATGGTTCAAAAAAATACACCTTACAAAGATTTGTACACAAGTGTTATAGCATTATTTATTTATTTATTTATTTAAATCAGCAAGAATTGGAAAACCTTATGCCTATAAGCTTGTAAGTTGATCAAGAAAATATGACATATCCTTATTGTGGAATGCCACTGACCGCAAAAGGCAATGGAGTATTGATGCATGCTGCAAAAAGTGAATCTCAAAAAAGGCCAGGTAAAAGAAGGAAGATCTGTATCAAATGTCAGGAGAACAAGAAGCTCTAGAGACAGCCATTGGTTTAGAGGCCACCAAGGCCTGGATAGGGACAGAAATGAAGTGTGAAGGGACCAACAGATCTCACTGGGATGAGGAAATGCTCTTTGACTGAATTATACTGATGGTTATTCCATTCAGGAGATTTGCTAAAACATCACTGAATTGTCCATTAAAATGGGTCACTTTTATGGTATGTACAAAATGCCTCAATATTGTTTATATAATATATAAGTAAAATAAAGTTTATATATATATATATGAACTTAATAAACTTTATTTAAATGACATATATAAAGCTTATGTAAGGTATATATAAACTTTATTAAATGCTGTACTTGCCTCCATCTTTTTTTTTTTTTTTTTTTTTTTGCAGCATTTTTTATGTATGACCTATGGGCACTGTTCTTCCTACATTTGTCCCTGACCCGCAGCTCTTTTCCCAACTTCCACCAGTCCCAACTAACCTTCTTCTGTGTTCCTATGAGTTAAACACAAGCAACTTAAATATCAACAAATATGATGTTCATAATTTTCCTTGCATTTAGCACAAAGGACACTAGATCATGCACACTACTGTTATATGCTTTTTAGTACATCCCTCCCCTTATTTTGAAGCTCTTGCACTTTTTTATTTTATTTCAGAAAAGCTCCTAGGCTGCTCTTGAACTCATGATTCTTCCGTTTTGTCCTCAGGGTCCTAAGTCCTAGGATTACCACGTGTGCCATGACTCTGTACTCATTCCTTCATGTTTGGAACATGTATTTAATCCATCCTCTTGAGATATGGGAATTTATTTAACTCCTCTATAGTCTTTGCCCTTGTAAACATACATAATAGTTATATCCTAAATAAATAGGCTTCTATCTAAATATACTAGTCAAACAGAGCCAAACGGCACCAAAACTTCATTGATATATCTAGCTCATGTGCCTAGCTCATATAATGACTACACCTGTGGGTGTAGTAATAACTTCTTTAAGAGCAATATGTGGCAATGAAATCCCCCACACTCTCAGTAAATAGGCTTCGCTGCTCTCCCTTTCCTTTTCCCCTTCTTCCTTCCTTCCTTCTTTCATTCCTGTGTCTTTCCTTGTATACCTAGCTGACCTCAAATTCCTGATCCTCCTGCCTCAGACTCCCAAAAGTCTGTGCCAACATGCCTGTTTCAGTACATGTTCCGATAATGCCTCTATGACATTCGTCCCTCCTGTTTGGAAAAGAGGCTTATTTTGTTTAAATGTTCAATTCTCTGAGTTATAGTCACGTATCTGGAGGCTTTTGGCACCTAAGCAGATGGGGGGGGGGGGTGCAGAGCATGGCTTGGTGGCAGCTCCACCAGAGGTGACCCATGCCACTGCATGGCTGCATTACACCCAACCTATTATGGCCATCTCTGCATGTTTATATTCCCCCAGGTAGCCAGTGGATCCGCTTACCTATCTGTTTATTTATTTTGTGATGGCAGTCCTTAGAAATGGACCTAGGGCCTGGCACATGCCAGACAGCTAGCTAATTTCTTCGCCGCCAAGCTACATTTCCAGCCTAGTTTTGCTTTCTTCTTTTGGCATAGGATCTCACTAAATTGCCTGGGCTGGTCTTGGAATTGGGCTATTTCTGCCTCTGTTTCCAAGCATCTGGTACGCAAACCTGTCTCAGGAGAGTTGGCTTGAACTTCTCGTGAACACCTAGCTACATTTTAACAGAAAGGTAAAAAAAAAAAACAATCTCTTAGGAAAACCTATCTGCCTTAGAAAAAAACCATCTCTTTCTGAAACATGGGGGCTTTAGGATCTAAGAGGCTACCTTGGTGAGTGCAAATGTCACTATCCTTTCTCTGGTGGCTTCAATGTGTTACCAACAATCATATAATGTGAATGATGTTACCCTCCTGTAGCTCTAAGGGCCAGAGTCGGACCACATTTTAGGGATGAGAGTTCTGAATTATACCATCCAGAAACGTTAATGGGATTCTGAGTGAAGTCTCTAACCTCATATGCTGTGCAGATGGCTAAGCATGATGCGTCCACTTTCTCAAGGTCACAATGACGTTAGGAGTCGGTCCTCTCAAATCCTGACTTCCTGACTTGGTCTTTAATCAGTCAGCCTCCTGGGAATACATTGGGTGGGGCATGGTAGTAGAGACTGAAATAGACTATAAAAAGAACACAGATCTGGATCTGGGCTGGAGGCAGGGGAGGGTCCAAGCTGAAAGAAGTCAACTGGCCAGAGAGAATGCTGGAAAATAACAGGAAATAGCTCTTTTTGGTCAAGAGATCAATCATGAGATTATCTAAAAGCTTTTGAGGCCAACTGATAGTTATGTTTTCTCTCTAGCAGCTTCGTGGTGGCAACGGCACTGGACTGTGTTTTTAATGCCTTTTCCTAACAAGGTTCTTATGTCTCTGGGGGTGGGGGAGTGCATGGAGACAACAGAAGGTGGCCAGGAGAAATGGCAACCTTCCTTCTTCTGACTCATGGACCCTTGTCAATGGGGGATGCAGTCTTGGGAAGAGGAGAAGCTCCTCGACATCAGAGCAGATGATACTTTACTGAAAGAACCTAAACAGGTGGGGACACAGACAAGCATAAGGAAGTGACATTAAGGACCCAAATCTGGTAGCAACAAAGAAAAGTAAGAAAGGCTGAGCTTAGGAGGAGCATTGAATTTAAAACCAAAATGTGCAATTATCTTGTATTTCTTCCTACAGCCCAGCAAGCTGTCCATTGGTTATTGTTAAAGGTGGAAGCCAAAAATGGCACATGCATTCCAAGATCCCTCCCTGTATGCTGACCTTTCCTATATGCCAGGTTGAGAGGGACAGTAGCAGCTAGCTCTGGAATGCCACTTGGCATATGTAACCTGCCACGTGAGACTCTGCAACTTCCTTTTTAATGTCAGTGTAGCTTGAAAGCAAATTTATGAGACCTCTCAGAGCATGTTCTCCCTTCTTACCAAAGAAGCTATTCTAGGGGGGTGAAGCAAGCTATAGCCATGGATGGTCAGTCTACAAGGAAGTCTTGTGCCATTATGAACTCATCCATTCATTGGCTAGTCCATTTGGCCATGACCTGGGTTCATGAAGTGGGAGCCCTTAAGACACAGAGCATGCACATATCTGCCACTGAAGACACTTCAGACCCACCTTGCTTCCTGCCAACTTCACTTTGCCCTTCCCTCTGCCTCCTGTTCCTGCCATAGCTGATGGGACAGTCTCAAAATCTGCTTCTGCTGCAGTACCTATCACAGTGGGTTAATTTTTCGATCATTAATTGACATTGATTAAATGCTCCATTCCTTTTAAAGTTATCTTGTGAAAGGGTATCTTCTAATCCCTTGAAACCTGATTTTTGAATTGAAATTCTATGATTTAATGAGTAAACATTGCTAAGTACAGGCTATGGATTGGGTGACAAAGAAGGTTCAACCTTACATCCTGCTTCATAGGGAGATGATCATTTGCAACCAAATGACACAATATGTTGTAGTAGGTACCTGTGGATTCTATGTTTCTTGGAATTTGTTAGCCTTGGCAATAACTATATCTCTCAAGATTAATAAACGTCTTTAGTCATGCACAAGTTGCTGATGGTAAAATAGGCCAGGCTAGCTTTGTGAAGAACTTCAAAGTAACTTGTGTTGAATGCAGTGTAAGAACAATTAATCGAGGTTGACATTAGGAATAAATAGCAGCATGTGGAAATGCACACCTGTCATCTCAGCCTTCATGAGGCAGGGGTAGGTTGTCACGATTTGAGGGCATGCTGGGCCATAGAAGTAATTCCAGGCTACATATGACCATATGATAAGATGCTGTCTAATCTCCAAAAGACATTTCTGTGTCTAGTGAGTGGCAAGTGGACAACTGTATCAATGGAATGAATCCATGAAAATGTGGCTATAAGGGTTGAGGAATGAATGGGGACTGAAGAAAATCAGGTGTTACCACAGGCCTATAGACTATCCACGAATCTAGAGACAAGCAGGACCATGGAGTGATATCCATGGGAAATTGGGCCTATAGGATGCAATGCTTTTCTCCTACAGGTGAGAAGCTAGTGTAGAAGAAGAAACTATATTTGAAGACACATGAGTACTGGATGAGTCAGAAACCTGGAAAATAAACATTTAGAAAACATTTTAACATTGGGTGATGGAAGAATGGTGGAGAAACACTACTAAACTGTCTAAGAAAAGTCCAGAACAATGAAGATGACATGCATAAACAGAGAGAAAGACAACTGAGAGAATTTATTCCTCTTTCCTCAGCTCACTAAAGCGAGTCAGATTGAGTAGGAGGGTTTTGCTGTAGTGTTCTTGGAAGAGGATCCTGAGTTAGTCTCGTTTAGGGAAGAGAACCAAACAATTTAATAAACTTTTAATTCAAATAAAATAAAACCTCTTTAATAAAGTGACAAACTATCCATTTTTTTTACCATCATGAAGTTTGGCTAAACTCACCTGCTGGAGTACACTTAATTTTGGCTGATTTCATAATCAAAAGTTGAGACTAGTTTTTGCTTTTTAGGGTACGGGACACCTAGGGAAATGGCAGCAGGCAGTGTTCTGCAACTCAAATTACCCATCCTGTAGAAGACTGAACCATGCGGTCTGTGGAATAATACGCAGTTCCATACAAAGATACCCTCCATGTGAAGCTGAAGATGCTTTCGTGGCTGGCCATTCCTACATGTTCCCTGGGAAGAGTAATTACCTATAGTTACCACACCCTTGGAGACCTTTGGGCTGATGTAATGGATGCTTATTTGCTGGTGCTCTGGCTTTAATTGCAAAGATGTGATCAAGGTCCAGGTCAAGGATAGAGCCTAGAGATGAAGAAGCAGGCAGATGCACAGGGAAGACAGAGAGCCTCGGATTCTGCCTCCCCTTATCTTCAACATCTATGTGTTTGCTCATAGAATCTGTGCTCTGAAGACTGCGATCTTATGTTCAGTGTTAACTCAGGGTTGTGACTGCTCTCTTGCTGGGTGCTGCCCTGATTTGATAACTAGAACATCTGCTTTAGTTTCAGAATTTAGGTCTGCTGAAGGTGCCACCATCTGGGCTGATGCTGGATCTCCAACCATCACTTCTTGTTTCCAGCCTGTGCGTAATGATAACAAGGCTAAAGGAGCAGTCACTCATTTGTTCAACTGGTTCAGATCTGGTGGAGATGCTGGGGTGTGGTACCCATGGAGACCACAGACAGGCTGAGCATTCATGGACATGTCCTACTAAGAAGACTTATAACAAATAATATACAAGTAGATAAATAAGCCAGTGAGACAGCTTTCTGATGGTACTGCTAAACTTACAGAGTGACACTGGCCTAGGCTTGAAGTGACTACTTTTGAGTGGAGAGTTGGACAGTGAGTAGTAAGGACAGGCAGTGGCTGCTCTCTGGCTCTGAAGCAGCACTTAGGGTATTTAAGACGGGAAGAATAGTGGTATAGAATGGAGGGGTGGTGGGTGAGGAGTGCAAGACTCTAGGTTCTACCCGCATCACTGAAAGAAGGACTATGAAGGAGACAGGGAATAAGGAAAGGAGAAAAAGATACAGAGACATAGAGAGACAGCAAGAGATAGGAAATGAGATTGCAAGTCCAGGTCTGGTCAAACCTTATAAGCAATGTTTTTAATTCTAAACTCAGAAGAAAGAATTATGTTCTTACCATATATATATATATATATACATACATATATATAGGTTTGCTGATCATGGTCCAAATGGGAGATTAAGAGTGGGAAAAGACTGGAGGTTAAGCTAGGAAACCATGCCCCAGGTGAGAAACCTTTACGACTTGGGTTGGGATGAAAGTGGAATGATGGGAAAAGCTGATCCACAAGAGATGTGCACAGCCTGGAGATCCATCAGAGCTGGAATTTGATGGGTTCCTTGGTGAACATTGGGAGTACTGTGGACGAAGTCATCCAGCAAGACTCGTGGACTTGATGTTATTGAGGGAATGGGCTGTCATCTGCCATATAGAGCGGGTCTGGGGAAGGTCAGGTTCGTGGGTCAAGACCATGAGTCCTTTGGCCTATGTTACATATTAAAGACCTTTACGGACTAGATAGGTCTGCAATAATGATGACCGCACAAGACAATAGACAGCTAAGAGTCTTAGAGCTCTACCCTGTGTAGACACTGGACATTGTTTACGTGCTTCTAAAGATGCTCAAGGTTGGGGAAATTGAGGCAGACCTACTTTTCATGACATACACGTAGAGACTGCCTTCATTAAGAGATGTCAGCGTGCATCTAACACACACTCCTGGTTTTCTGAGTCTCTATCTTAACACTTGAAACTCGCCTTTTGTGTACTGTCTTGGGCCCAAAACACCACTCATCTGCAGTGCAGGCTTTTGCTCAAGCATTCATGTCATATGGAGGATTTCTGTTGCAACAGCATAAATCACCTAATGGTGAACTGTAGATGTTCCTGTTCAGAGTTCTCCAGCTATGTCAGCAACAGATCCTCCAGCATGGTGTGCTCCCCTATTCTCTTCCAAATCTCCTGAGTGATCGTTACTCATTTCTCCCCAGAGAAACCCACTTACCACACTTCAGTGCCCAAAGCTGCTCAGTGCTTTCCTCACTCAGCCTTGTGCCTGCTTTTGCATTTATGCAGACTAATTAATGTGTTCTGCTACATGGTGGACCCCCAGGAGCTCTCAGACCTAGTAGGAACTTACGGGGGAGATTCTAGTTTCTTTCATTAAAACATGCTGACAAGGCTAGGTGTATAGCTTGGTGGTAGGAGGCCCTACATTCTATCTCCTGTACCTTAAAAAACCAACAAAAAGAAAGCCAAAGAAGAAAATGGCAACACAGCATTAAGCGTGGTAATAGGCCTTTTGTTTATCTATTTTTGAGACAGTATCTCATGTATTCTATGCTAGTCTCAAACTTGTTATGCATCCAAGCATGACCTTGAACTTCTGATCCTCCCCTCTACAGCATCTGGGTTACAGGTGTCTGCCCCCATGTCTAGTTTATGTGATGCTGGAAAGCAAGATCTCATGCGTGCTACGCAAGCATTCTACCAACTGAGCTACATTCCCAACCCAACCGTTTTTATTGCTGCTGATGAAGGATGACAAAACTAGCAACCTTTTATCTGACTGTTGCAGCAAAGTCATTTCACAAAGATTTTTCTTATTTACACATAAAGCAATTGGGACTTATGGAAGGCAGATAGGATAGCAGGTAGGTGCCCTGGGGTGTGGATCATTCTGGGTGTTATGAATTGGATGAAAATGATACCTTATAGACTATGGACATGACCACTTGGCTGGTTTAGGAGGCTATGGAGGCTTTAGGAAGTGGGGCCTCACTGAAGGAATTAGGTCACTATGGCTTATATCTTGGCCCTGGTTCTGGCTGTAGTCTGTCAGCTTCCCCATTTTCTGAGACATGAACAAACAGCTTCTACAGTAATAATCACTGATTCCCCTTCTCCACTGAAGTGGATTGTATTCTATCAAGCCATGAATCGTATACATTCCTTTATTTGGTTGATGCAACAGGAAAAGTTTCTAATGTGCCAAGTAACTGGTCATTTTTCTCTAGACCAATAGGAAAACCAGACTAGGAGAGTCGAATTTTCTGTGCCCTACACAATGACCAACTTCAGGCACATGCTTAACTTCCATGCACCTTTATTAGTTCATCATGATTTACTGAGCAGACAGTCCCTTGGCCCCATGACAGAGTCCAGATTGATACTCTCATGTCCTTCACTATCAAAAATGACAACTATTTTGAACTGGCTTCCGTTTTGTCTATGTTGTCCACTATGGACTTGGCTGGAGCCATCAGCTGTGCTAGCATGCTAGGATGCCTAGAGCAGGCCTCCCTTACATGCTTTGTGTGCATGGACCACTTGCAGCATTCTACCTTTCTTTACTGAGTCCTACACATGAAGGCTCTTATTTGCCCATTCATCCATTTCAGTGACTCAGTATGACTATATAATGGCACTCCCCAAAGTCATCCAGTGTGATTTCCACCTGCTGGAAGTTTATCATCTATTACTTGCTGCTGTCCAGCCTCCTTGAGCCTTCCTCATCCCCAGAAATCCTGGCCCTCTGTGGTGTGGAGCTGATAACACACAGCCAAACAAAGGGTTCCATTAAGCAACATAGGCCTGAGGCAAGCAGAATTACTTACTGCTGAAAGTGACTTCCTGATTCAGGTGGGCACGTGGCACAGTTCTGTTCTTGGAGGAGCTAGGATCTGTGCTTACTTCTGTGTCCAGGTCACTGAGTAGTTTTGAGGCAGCCCAAACTGAGTAGTCTGTAAGAGAGGAGAAACGACCCTTCATCTTAGCATTCACTTAGTGCCTGCTCTGTGCTAAGTAAGACATTTACAGACCTACAAATATCAGCAGTACCTTGCACTTTTCACACAAGTCATCTCAGAGAAGTAGTGAATTCCCCAGAGTCACAGAGCTAGTTAGTTTAGTTAGTGGCAGAGCTGTGTGTATTAAGGCCATATCTGGAGCCTTTACCACTTACTACATAAGGGAGGTTTCTCCAACTCCTGACACTCCTATAACATGGGACTAGAAAACCACAGTGGTCTGGCAGTTCATGCTCTCCCCCCACCCCCAACACCCTCAAGCCAAGGAATTATGAGTGATAAATGAAAGGACCATCAAAAAGAAAAAAAAATTCAGATCCCATAAGATTACTGTGGCTGGCAGAGAGCTTACTCTTGTACTTGTCAATAGCTTTACTGTATTGGCTCACATGATTCTAAGAGTTGCTAAGCTGAAGTGCTGCAGATGGCATACCAAGAGAGAGTATGGTGTGGCCTCTCATAAATCTTAAGTTAGAGACAATAGAAGCTGCAGGAACTTCATTTCTCCAAACTCTGGCCTGTTCGGCACTCTGTTTTAGGGGATAGGGAAGAAAGACCTCATTCTGACACATCTATCAAGTGGCTTTTCTCTGTTGTGGGTAACATTCTTTTTAAACTGGTCTTCCATTCAAATGTTTAATTCCTTCCTGGTTTTATTACTTGGGTTTCCTAAACCCCTCTGCCTAAGTCATGACCTGGAGTAAATAGATATTAAACGTATGTTGATCTAAAACTCTCAGACATGGGAAAGTTAGACAGGAGGAGATCTTGTGGAATTAACATAAGACATATTTGTGGGAGTTGGCCAGATATGCCAGACCATGTAGCTCCTATACTCTCTGTGCTGAAAATAGAGGAATGGGTTAGGGTGGGTTTATAGAGTAGCAAGCTGGTATGAGAAGTGTCATGTCTGGCATGTTCTTTGATTACAACTAGAGGGACTGAGAGGGCTGTTCAAAGGCTATGGCTCAAGCTTGGTCCCTGAAAGTTTTGGAAAAGGTCACCTGGTATGGGTTTAAATCTTTCCTCTAATGTCAACAAAGATTGACACTAGAGGAAAAGCATGCACACACACGCGCACACACACACAGGTGTGGGAGCACAGGCTGTGGAGAGATAGAGAGTGGTGGGGGAGAGGATGCTGGGGGGACCTGACTGGAGTGGAGGACTCAGAGAAAGCACTAAATTTAAAGCCAGCAGTGGACTACGAAGAGCTTACTCTGGGGAAGAGTGGAGAAAGTAGAATGGTGTCTGCTGAAGTGGCCACAGTGCATCTGAAAAATGAGAGCAGAAAAGGCCAATTTACAGGGATGGAGGCTTACTAGCAAAGTTTAAAAGCAGGATTTTTGTTAGGGTTTCTGAGATTGATGCCTCAGAGACAACCTTAATTCTTTGGGGGATTCGTCAAGGATATCCAGAACTACCATTAGAGATAGTCATTTGTTAGCAACACATGTCCAGGGATGTTCAACGGATGTTTCTCTACATCCTGCTAAATGACCTTCAATTTCTAGAACCTTCCGAAGAACTTCAATAAAAAAATATGATATGAACTTGTTCAGAACCTAAATTTCTATATACCACTCCAATTCTTTTAGTGCAAAGAAATCTATAAAGGATGTTTTCTGGTCCAAGGCATCATTCATCTAAGTGTTTGTTAGTGACCTCAGCCGGTGCCAGAGAGGTCGCAAGCTTAGAGCTTGATAAACTTGAATAGGTTTAACCTAAGAGAGGAGAGAGAGATTCCTAGGTCAGGTGGGAAAACAAGAATTTCATGAATTTGTGTGTGTGTGTGCGAGTGTGTGTGTGTGTGTGTGTGTGTGCGCGTGCGTGCGTGCGTGCGTGCGTGTGTGCATGTGTGTGTGTGTGTGTTTCAATTATGGGGGTGGGGAGGGTTTAGGAGACAGGCCAGAAACTCATCGACCAGTGTGTTTAACATCTGGTGTGGAGAAACTTTTGGAAATCAGCTCAGAGGATGTGGTGGGAAAACACCTGGCAAGGCAAGTGGGCTTCAACAGGGAGAAGCAGGGATCCAGCCCAGGGAGGCCGTGCGGAACAAATCTGCTGGCTGCTCCAAGCTCAGGCTGGCTACACCCACAGCCTGTGCAGTGAGACCCGCAGGCTCTGTTCTCTGATCTCATTCCTGTCATAGGATGAAAAGAATGGGAGCTAGATCAGGGGTCTTCTTACACAAGGTAGAGGAGGGGGGAGTGAGGAGGGAAGACTTACTTAGCGGAAGCTGTAGCGTAGGATTGGCTGTTGAGGTAGGAAGTAGAAGCATTTCTTTGGAAGGGACCCAGTATAGACTCCCTGGGCTCTCTCACAGCCTCTACAGTCTGGATCGTGGCCTTGGAGGTTCAAACAAAGACTGATAGAGGAGAAGTCCAAATCTTGAAGATATTTGAGAGAGTGACGGCTAGAAATGAAGGGGTGTATGCAGGATGAGCCTACAGAGGCAAAGAGCACGTTGTCCCAAAGAAGCTTCTGTTGGGACTACCCAAGGTGGAAAGGGAGGGGTAGCTGCCAGCCTCTGGGGATGTAGGGATTAGCAGGTGAGGCACATGACCATCACCCACTCATGGACTTGGGGGAAGATAGGCAGCTCAGATCCAAATGACTCAAACTACCAGACTGTATCCCTGCTCACCCAGAGGGCAAGAACTCTTTCTAGCCTACATGCCTGTGCCCTAAGAGGTGACAGCTGCCTATAGACTTCAAAGTCCTGCTCCAAGGAGAGGAAAGATGAATTTTTGTTCAAGAAAAACTCTAAGGATTGAGGATCCCATGTGGACATATGAATGTATATGCAAATCTTCCTGTCTCCTGTCTCCTCTGTGACCTCTGAGCACCCCTGTTTTGAGCAGGATTAGCATAAAACCTCCCCCCTCACTACTAGGTGGTTTTTCTTTGGGGGAGGTTTTCCTTGTCATTAAGTTCATGGGAAGAACAAAGGTGGATGGACTTCTTTAGACTTACAATTTTCTTCTGGAAAGTGGTAACCGGATGTCATAAGGAGCAGGCCTGTGCCCATCAGTGACCTGGACTCCCACCCCTATTAAAGAACTAAGTGAAATAACATCAGAATCGAAGCTCATCTTGCCCGAGGCCATCGCTTCTCTAGTTACACAGCAAGGATGTTTGTAGTTTCTTTTTCCCAGCTGCTCTTGGGTTGATCCTACATAAGATAAGGTAAACTAGATAGACGTGGGTCTCCAACACCTCGGTTTGTGTTAGAAATAGACCCCCTGGAGAAGGCAGAAGGATCATTTTAAGAGCAAAGAAAATCAACAGAATTCATCAGGAGGAAAATGTTTCACTAGAAGAATGTTTACTACAACAAGCAAGGGTGAGCTCCCCAGCTGAAGAAGTGGGGGGCAGGCCATTCACTAGGAATGAGTAGCCTTGGTATCTGTGTGCCTATTCCTGTGTTGTGTAGAGTGCGGTAAGGAATCAGTGTAGGGATTTGGGTTCAGGTTATCTGAGCTTTGAAATCAGCAATGAAAAACTATACTATGTTGTGACCACCTGACATCCCAGAGCACGGGAAGTGGAATCAAGAGAAGCTTCGCTTCCATAGCAGCCAGAACTACAAAGATCATATCCCAAAAAACCAAAAATATTTTTAAATTTTAAATCAAAAATAAATGCTAGCTCAAAGGAATCGGTGCTATAGGCTAAGATCAGACACCTCTCCCTGCGCTCGCTGTGCTCCCACAGTGTGAACAGTTCTTAAATTCTCATTTAAGGATACCTCAACTTTGTGTAGTGGAAGCGCTACTATGACTGCGACTGCGACTAGTACTTCTACTGCCTTCTAGGGAAGGAAGTTGAGACTGAGAGAGATACCATAATCAGGGAGGACCATTAAAAGTCTAAGCAGAGCGTGAACGAGAACAATAGACTGGTCTTCTATTTTCTCACTCAGTATGTTTCAGTTTCATCACTGTGTACACATAATCTCATTGACTTCTCATGGTAATTTTTTTAAGATGGAGATTTGCTTGCTGTCACCCATGAGAAGAGTCAGGCTGAGGACTGGTTTTAGTAAATTGTTATGTAGTGGCTACACTGTCTAGTGCATTTCTACCCAGTGTTGCCTCATCCCGAAGCCATGCTCTTCCCACTTCCCTTACTCTCACATGATGTGCATCCCTCTCTCTTCTTCATTTTTATGCTTGGTGTTCTCTATTGGGATATATCACTGCCCGTGTAGCTAGGCCTCATAACACCATTTTCTTCCCTTCCTGTGAAGGGACTCCATTTGTTCCCAGATCCAAGGATGCTAACAGCTATCAAGGGCAATGGTGGGTCCCAGGGATGGATTTTGTCGTCCTCTGGCCTTGCCTTCTTCAGTTGATCCTGACCACAAGGTTTCTTGTTTGGAAATCAAGGCTCCAGGTACCCAGCAGTCTAGATCTTGGCCAAGAACTCTAGAGCATGTTCTACTGTTCGGAATGGAATACTGTTGCCCTGTGACTGTTTGTCAGAACACAGGGTGAAACTCACAGACTTCACAGGAAACAGTTTGAGGGAGGAGGTTGCTGCCTTAGAAGTGGAAGGGAAGCTGAGGCAGCATCTCTGGGTAGCTTCTGGAGCAGAGCAGTCTCTGGGGAGATGGCAGAGTGGCATGCACTCCTTGTACGGGTATTCTGGGTGAAGGCTTGCCGTCTCATTGGAAAGGAGCTGCTATCCAGGCTAGAAGAGGGGATGATGTCAGGCACAGGGCAAGTACTTGGAGGGATAGATTCCTAGCTAGAGCCTGAGACTCATCTTTCAGCACCTAGCCTCTCAATTCCAGATGGCTTTCCTTGGGGACTTCCTTTGCTCTTTACTCTTGGCTCCAGCAGCCAGTGGTTAATGAGAGCCAGAGGCGCTCTCGCCCCCGTGAAGGGTCAGCACGCCACTCAGACACAGAAGTGGGTATGTAAGGGCAGGTGTGGTGTGCTTAGGGAGGTGATGGCAGGATCCACAGTGTCAGTGGATGTTTGTAGTCACTCTCAGAGGAGAGCACCTGGGAACGGGGACACATCTGAATTTCTGCTTCTTCCCTTGTTGAACTTGTGTCAGGAGACGTGAGCTGGATTTTGCCCCAGAACAGACAGTCCTTTTCTGATCCCCTCTCTTCACTGAGTCCAGAAACAGCAGGGTGTCTTATGGCTTTATTCATCTTGGTGGGAACATGTTGTCCTTGTGTCCTTTACCACTACCTCTAGTTTCTGGGTGTGCACGTGCCCTGGGGGCATGGCCTATGTTTCCCTGCTTCTCAGCACACAAGACCACAGAGGCTCTCTGTTTAGAGGTCTGAGGTGTCAGAGATGAAAGGTTCAGATGAAATTCTCACACCTGTCCTGGTTCAACAGATTCTTTATTCTTCAGACAAGCCTTGGAGGCAGGACATAAATAAGTCTGCTCTTTGGGACTTGCTGGATCCCTTCCCATCCTCACTCATTCCTTTTAACTACTTCCCCAACTTCCCTTCCTCGTTTCTTTTTGTAGTGTTCTCCCTGGTTGCATCCATACTTCAGGTGGGACTCTAATTTATTCATTTGATCATCAAATATTTAGCGAGTTCCTTCTGTATATTGGGCGCTGTGCTAGGCTTAACTGATGGCCTCCAGTAACATTTGACAGTGGCCTTTTGACTTGAATGCTTCAGGGACGCCTTGCAAAGGCATCCAACTGCAGGGCGGTGAAGGAAGCTCGGGCCTCAGGAGAGGAGCTGCTGGGATGGGCTGTGGGCTGACAGTGGGAAGATCTGAGCTCTTAGATAAACAGGCCTGAGTCAATGTTACCCTAGGGCAGCAGCAACAATGGACAGCATTGCTGTTCAGTGGCACCAAATCCATTCCCATATACCTGTGAGCTCATTTGGTTAGTCATTTTAAAGATTCTACGACGTTTTTCTCTTAGCTCTCCAGATTTAGAAGTGTATTCTACAAAAGATCCTTGTCATTGCTCCAGGTGATCTTACTCTGAGAGTGGAAACCATCCAGGGACTGCCTTGTAAAAGTTGTTTCTTGAACAGTTCTTCGTGCTATGATCCCATGACTGTGTGTGAGGAGGTGGCTGGGTTAGCTACAGACCATAGCATATAGTCTGCCATTAGGCAGATAGATTCTCGCATATAAGACCACACGGAACATCTACACGTCCCCAGAGAGACACAGCCAGAGGGCCAGAAGTCCTAGTACAGGCAGAGGTCCTGCCTTCCTGGCTGAAAGTTGTCCCTCCATGATCTAGAGCTGGCCTTCTCTCTTCTGCCACTTCAACCACAGTTGGAACTCTGAGCATGTTATCCTTTTCTGCTTAAAGACATTCCATTTCATGTGTAATTAAATATGTGGTATTGAATTAATGTTTTCTTCCAAGCCTTTTTGGCAGCCTGAGACCTTAGGGTCTGGTTAGTGCAAAGAGAACACATGCTTCTCAGAGATATTCCCTTCTGCCCCCTGTTCCCTTGTCCCCTCTCTCCTGTTAAGAATCTTCCTGGTCCTTCAAGTGCTCAGCTGCCCTCAGGCCTGGACCATCCGTTGCTTCTTAGTGGAGTCCTGAATTCGGGACTTTCACTGTAGTCTTCTGAAGACCTGAGCTCAGGTGGTAGGCACAGAGCTGGCAGAGACAGGATCCCTGTGCCTTTATGGATGTCACTGCTCTTTTCTCTGTAGGGATGCAAACTCAGATCCCAGGGCTTCTCTCTGCAGAGGTGAGGGGACCTGCCGTGGCTGAAGAACGGCAACTGTCTGCTTACACATATTCTCCCCTCTTTTCCCCATGGCTCTGTTATCTATGGTTTCAGTTATACATAGTCAACTGCAGTCTAAAAGTATGAATATTTGTCCTGACTCTCTTAATATACTGCACTGGCTAACTCTTATCACTGTGTGCTGTTGTAAATATTATATCATTGGTGGTTGTCATCCTCTTGTCTTGTCTAGTTAATAGATTAGACTTTACCACAGCTGTTGTATATACAGGGAAAAGCCAGTTCCGTGTTTCCACAGGGCCTCTTGTAATTTATCCTTTGTGGACAGGGGGCACTACTGTACCAGATTTTTGCAGTTTGACAGACCACCTCTGATAGCTGAGGGGTCTTGGGCAAGCCTCAGCTCCCTCTTCTGGAGTACCAGAAGAGCAACAGGCTGTGTTTCACTTTAGAGCCTTTTTAAGATGAATGAGAAGGTAGAAACAAATGCTTACATAGTCTAGCTTGGATAGGTGCTCAGTCAATGGAAGCTGTTTTTATTATTAATAAGGGAATAAGGGACACCACAAAGAAAGAGGCAAGCACAGAGTAGGGTAGCGTCCGTGAGAGAACTATTCAAGAGTCTTTGGCAATGATGCCAGGAGCCAGTTGGGAACTGAGCATTAAAAGGGACCAACCTTTGGGGCTGCACTGGGGCTGGAAGCTGTTTCTGAGCCCCTTATGCTCCAGGCTTTAGGGGTAGATTGTGAATATGTTTCTGAGAATAATAACAAACTTCAACTAAGGTCCTCCGCATGTGAATTAAGGTGCATGCTCGTTCAGGGGCCCTGAGTTTTCAGCTCCACACACAGTGGTCAGAAGCACCATAATTCAGAGCCCCCCTATCCTGGGGATCTGGTGTATTTCTGTGGACACATACCCATCTTGAGGAACAGGCTGTCTCTGCTTTCTGATGTCTTAATTTCATTGTCTGGCCAACCTCCTCCCACAAACTATTTTTGGCTCCGATGAAGAGGAGGCTAAGTGTTGTGGTAGCAGGCTGAGGCAGACTGGCGGTGACTCCGAGTCAATGCCTGCCCACTTCTGAGCAACCTCAGGCCATTTTATTTCCAGAGACAATTATCATCTCTCTGTCCTTCCATTTCTTTCCAAGCCTCTGTTTTGTTTGCACGTGGGCTAAGCTTTTAGAATGCAGAGCTAACAGAAAGAGACAGAACCGCACGTGTTAAATGTCAAGTGCAGTTCATATGCTTTCCACTTACTCTACTATCTAAAGAAACTTTTTATATGTGTCTGCATATGTGCATACACATGGAGGCTGGAAGTCAACATTAGTGCCATTCTCCAGGTGCCACCCACCTTTGGAGGTGGAGTTTCTAGTCCACCTGGAACTCTCTGGGTAGGCTAGGCAGGCTGGAGAGCCATCCCCAGGAGTTCACCAGCCTGGCCTCCCCAGCACTGGAGTACAAGTACACATTGCCACAGCCAGCTTTCTTCAAGGAGGTTCTGGGGATGGAGCTCAGGTCTTCATGCTTGGGAGCTGAGCATTTTAATAGCTGAGCACTCTCCCCAGGCCTAATTACCTAAAATTTTGTCAGTTTTCCTAATTGTTCTGTCAGGTTGCCATCTATGTGTCCAATTTGCAGACCAGGAAGTAGAGGCTTGGAGAGAGAACACAACTAGGAAGTGGCAGGGCCGGGACTCCAGCCGAGACTCCTTTACCTGTTTGTCTGCCTGCCTGCCTGCCTGCCTGCCTGCCTGCTTGCTTGTTTTTAATCTAACATCTTTTCTCTTCAAGTAGTATGACAATATTAGTAGATTTTGGTCATTCTTCATCCCTGCGCTACAAGGCTGAGCAGTTTCTGGCTCCCCTGTCTGTGTGAATAGAGACATGACATTGATTTCAGTCTCTGTGGGTCCAGCCACATCGGGTCATGCCCAGTAAGTGGCTGTGTGAGTCACCACAGGAGATTCAGAAAAGTCTCTCTCAGTATCAGCAAGCCCCAGCCTCGGATGAGGCAGCTCAGGCAAACAGATGCAGGCCATCAGCAGTCCCGGCCTACCCACTGGCCTCTCAGGAACCTGAGTGTTTGAGGCCAAGCTTGCGGTAGATCTGGAAGACCTCCGAGCAGTGAGTCCCATACATATGGAGCAGCGACCCGGGTCCCACTGTAGATGAAGGATTCTGGAAGCAGCAACGGGAACGCAGGCTCCACGTTTGTGTCAGATAAATCATTTGTCCTGTGGGAACCAGAGGCTCTACAGGTGGCTTCTTCCGGTGGAATCCCATGAGGGGCTCTCCGGTGTAGAGGAGTTTGAGATGAACCTTGGCGGGAGGTTCTTGTGACATTTTCCATTTCCTGAGAACCCCCCTACTCTTCCTTGATGGAAGTAGGACGTTTCCCCACTGCCCCACCTACACATTTCCCTTTTCTCCTCCTTTCCTTCCAGCACCTCAAAGCCTGAGCTTCCTGGCCAGATGCTGCCGGTCCAGTCAGCCATGCGTTAAGGAGTCTTGTTGATGCTCTCTTCTCTTAGGAGACGCCCGCCATCATCTTGTGGCGTGTGGGTCAGA
Organism: Acomys russatus; assembly: GCF_903995435.1. Taxonomy (NCBI): domain Eukaryota; kingdom Metazoa; phylum Chordata; class Mammalia; order Rodentia; family Muridae; genus Acomys; species Acomys russatus. The sequence continues at coordinate 33,154,416 of NC_067143.1, read as the reverse complement.
TGGCTTCCCCAGCGGCTGCTCTGAGCAGCAATGGTGGGAACTAAAACTCAGCAGAGAAGCGGCCCAAGTGGACAGGTGGACACCACAAATAAAACAGTTCCTTCCAAGCCACTTCACCCAGGGTCCCTCAGTTCTATGCTCTCCCCCGTATATTCACTCCCCAGAGCTCGGTGGGATCTGAATGGCCTCTGTGGAGAGGCTCCTGCATCTGCCATTGGGATAGTGATGTAGAGGAGTCCTAGGATGAGCAGGGTGGCAGTGCCTCTCAGGCCCTCATGAGAATGAATGCTGCACACCTCACAGGACTGGCCATGGGCACACTCCCTTTGCTTCACTTCTCTGCTGGAGAGTTCAGAGAAAGAAGCAGCTGAAATCACGTTTTGGAGTCTAGCCTTCTTGGAACATGGAAGTGTCCACATGGAAGGGATTTATGCCATTCGCTTGGCTTCTATTCAGCGTTTCTCTGCCAAAGTTCCCCGTTCACCTTGCAGGGCTTCTTGTCCCCGCAGTTGGGAATTTATTTGTTTCTGTAGGAGGATTTTGGGTGGGACGAGATCTGCTTTTATTTCTGACTCCTTCTCCTCTTCCTATCTCTTTCACTCGACCAGCGATAAACACACATAATGATCTTAAACTCCCTATACTGTGAAGGAAGACAAGAGGATGAGACAATGAGACTATTCTGAGTCTCTTGGTACTTCCATGTTTCTAAAATGACTCATTTGCATGTTTGGGCAACACATTTTGGCCCATGGTCAGCTCTAGCCTGCCGTTCCCCTGTTCCTGTGCAGAGTAGGAGAGTGATTTTCTCACAATGTGCTCACCTGCCCCCTGCGTGGTTCAAAGCAGGCAGATGCCTGGCTACCAAGGCAGCAGGAAGTCTGTAAAAGATGCTAGGCTCTCAATACAGAGAAGCTTAATACGCCCTCTTGGAGCCTTTGAATCTTTCAAAGCCCTGGACCTTTGCTGCCTAGAGAGGGAGGTGGGGGAGGCGGGGCGGCGGGGGTGTGTGTGTGCCGAGGAGGACTTTCAGACATGACCCAGGCATAGCAGCTGAAAAGGGGAGTCCACCCCTTTCTAAAGCTCCTCAATTCTCGTTTTGTGCTCAGTGTTTCTGAGGGTGGGAAGTCCTGAGGAGAGCTAGCTCAGAGCTGGATTTAGGGGGGAGTGAAAATTCTCAATGTTACTTTGCTTTGTGGAGAGGTTTCTAAAACACAAGGAAGCTGGAGGGCCTTGGTCTCCAGGGCACAGGTGGGCACTTCCATCTCTTCGAACAGTTGACTCAGCCTAAGCCATGCAACGTGCAGGGAACAGTAAGAGGGGCTTAGAAGTAAATACAGGACCCATGACTTTCTCCTGGTTTTCTGGAGATGAGGTGGGAGTCACTTGTTGGTAGGTTTGGTACTTGTTGAATCCAGCCCTGTAGAAGCAGCTACGTTCTCAGCTAGCTAACTCAGTGCTACACAGAACATATCATGTCCCAGTGGTCCTCAGAGTGTGGCTCCTGGATCAGCAATGCCAACATCACCTGGGAACTTAGAGATGCCTGTCCTTAAGACTCAAGTGGAGAGTGTGATATGACTTTCTCAGGTACTATGGTGCCTCACATTTGACCATGTCCCCTGGAGGGGGAGACCTGGTGGCACTCAGAGGAAGGACAGCAGGTAGCCAAGAAGAGACTTGATACCCTATGAGAATATATAGGGGGAGGTGATCCCCCTCAGGAACAGTCATAGGGGAGGGGAATAATGAGAAAATGCGGGCGGGGGAGGAATGGGAGGATACAAGGGATGGGATAAACATTGAGATGTAACAAGAATAAATTAAAAAAAAAAAAGACTCAAGATGGACATGCAGGGTAGTAATCTCTGGGCTAGGTACCTGGCGATCTGCTTTTAATAGATCCTCTGGGTGCTTGTGAAGGTACTGTTCATTGGTAAGTCAGAAAGAAGGTGGGATTGGGGTCTGAGAGCAGATCCCACTTTTGCTCAAGTGACTGGCTTCTCTGGCATGTCTTCACATTCTAGATTTCATGCTGATCTCAGCACCTGGGGGAGACTTGACTTGGCTTTCATTTCACCTTCTTTTAAAATAGTACCAGTCATGATGAAAATGATATTTTACTATATTTACAATTTGGAATAAGTTTATTGTAGTACTTTCCTGGGGAGAGATGGACCAACAGATACTGATAACATATCAAGGCCAGCTTGGCAAACTAATGAATGTTAGAGTTACAGGAATATGCATGCCTCAAAACCAGCTGTTTCACCAAAAATTCCTAACTTAGCATGAGTCAAAAGCTATATTAGTGGAGGTCCTTCTCAGGATACTGCATGCTCTACATCTTAGCACCTTCCAAGACCATGCTCATCTGGAAGGATTGCATGTAAAAAGCGTGAGAACATGCAGGAGAGAATGGCTGAACTCTCAGGTGAGAATCTGATGATGTTTCAACCCCTTCTACAAGGACATAGTAATAAGGCTTCTCTCTCTCTCTCTCTCTCTCTCTCTCTCTCTCTCTCTCTCTCTCTCTCTCTCTCTCTGTATGTGCAGTGTGTGGTGTATGTATGTGTGGGTGTGTGCATACATGTGCACATATGAGTGTGTATGTAGGAGGCATGTTCATGCCACAGTGTATGTACGTATAGAGGTCAGAGGACATCCTCTGTGTTGGTCCTTGCCTCCCACTTTCTTTGAGGCCGGCCTCTTGTTTTGCTACTGTATACACCCACGGGCTTTCAGGTATTCTTTCCCTGCCTCCAGTCTCCTCATAGGAACTAGAGGATTACATAAATAGCTCCTGGGCCTGGCCTGGCCTGGGGATCCAAACTGAGGTCCTTCCGCTTGCACAGCAGGTGCTTGATATATTGAGGCAGCTCCCCAGCCCAATAGGCTGATGTGAGTCACCGGCACTGTGATTTCAGCATCACAATAGCCATGTGGTTCACAGAAGACAGAATTCCATGATACAGATGTTTATAGATTTGTACATCCACCTGTGATTTATGCCCATTTTATAGATGGGGAATCTGAGACCTGACTTGACACTGCAGAGCTGTCTTACCAGACTACATCTTCACTCCCTGGCTTTTCTAGGTCACTCACCTTGCAGGAACCTGTGTGCTGTCACTAGCCAGCTAGGACTGACTAGGCAGTCATGATCAGACGACTTCCTACTTTCTCCCAGTGATTCGTTTTAGCCTTACTTCTCAAGGCCAAAAATATACAATTCTTCAGAGGCTACAAGAGAGAGAGACAGGGATGCAGAGCAAGGAAGGGCTTTGAATAGCTGAGCTATCTCTCCAGCCGAGGAAACCATTTTTTAATCCATAAGTTATGAAGACTGCCTGCAAGGAAGAAGGAAATGGAGGGAGGAGGCAGGTCACCCTAGACCCTGTGGGGTATTGAACTATGATAGGAAAAAGCAGTGCCCAAATCTACTGACTTTCGAGCCAGGCCCCTCTGTCACTGTCACATGGCTCTTCAACTGTGGGAAAAGTCTACCACGGTTCTTTCACCTTTAGCTTTCACTGTGCGACAAGGTCATTTGAGAAGATCTTCTCTGCCAGCTTGGCCACATGCTTCATAATGTTGATACAGGTATTTAATGGGCTTTTGCCTATTGAACGATTCATGTGAAGGTCGGTGAGTAATCCCCACCTCACTCCTTTCATCACCAGCCCCCTGCTTGTCCAATTCCTCGGTAGCATTCTTTCCAAAGAGATGGGAGGGCTGAGGTCACAGCTTTGCTCTCCCCTGGCAGACACACTTTAATTAGGTTGCTAAATTAGCAGAGGTACTGGCAGCTCTTCCCTTTGCACGGACCCCAGTTCTGAGGCTGTCTTTGAACTTGCTGTTTGTGATCTCATTGGTTTCCTTTCTCTCAGAGAAGCAGTACTGGCTGACTAGAGATTTTCCTGAAATAATTGTAGCTACCCATAAGTGTTTTCTGTTCTGAACAGGGTAGGTTTTGTGTGTGTGTGTGTGTGTGTGTGTGTGTGTGTGTGTGTGTGTGTGTGTGTCTACATGTTTGTGTCTGGGTATTTGTGCATATGTGTGTGCATGTGTATGTATGTGTGCATATGTATATATGTATACATGCATATGTATATATATGTGTATACATATATGTGTATGCATGTTTGTGTATATGCATATGTGTATGTACTTGTGTGGATATGTGTGTATGTGTGTGTTTATATGTGCATGTGCTTGTATTGTATGAATGTATGTTTGTATGGTTTTGTATGTGTTTATTGAGTGCATGTCTCTGAGTTCCTCTCAGGCACTGAGCCAACCTCTTAACTGGATTATCTCATTTCATCACAGGGCTTCAGTGAGGAAGGTATTATTGAGAACCCTATTTTTAAAATGAGAAAATTGAGTCTCTGGGATTAAATAACTCTCCCATACTGAAAAAACAAAAACAAAAACAAAATTGGCAGGATTGTCATGGAGTTCTCCCATCCATGCAGCACCACAGGACATGCCTGTGTTCAGTGGCATCACTGACTTGTGTACTGTCCTGACTACAAGCTACTATCAGCCCCGGTCTTCATTCAAGGAATCCGAGGTGGACAGCGGTCAGCAGCTAGTCTGGCACAGAGCTGAAATTTAATACCGTGTCAGACTTAACCCATAAAGCCACGACAATCTCTGTGCCCAAACTGGGATATTGACGACATTTGGCCCTTCCCATTGTGGACTCAGAAGTATCTTGGAATACTGCCGTCCCGATGGATGACTGACTCTAACTTCCTGTCCCCTTTGTGATACTTCTACAGATGTCCAGCACATCAAGAGGAGAGACATCGTGTTGAAGAGAGAACTGGGTGAGGGGGCCTTTGGAAAGGTCTTCCTGGCTGAGTGCTACAATTTAAGTCCCACCAAAGACAAGATGCTTGTGGCAGTGAAGGTAAACCCTAGGGCACATGGGCAACTGAATAGGGCTGGTAATGGTCCAGTAAGGTGGAGGGCCATTGAGAAGGAGGTGTTAAACTGGTCTCAGATTCATTCCATCAAGGGCCCTTTTCCTAGAGTCAATGAAGTTTCCATTCGATAAAATGAGACTTTGGTTTTAGAGGTCAAGAACTGCAATATGTAAGGAGGCTACGCCTGGTGACAACCCCTGCCTGTGAGAGGCTCAGACTGTAAGGGAGCTTTAGGTCACTCTCTTTCAATGACTTGTGGATAGGGAGTCTCAGGGGCAGACCTGGATAAAAGGGGGCAGTCTGATGAGTCAGGGGAGCCCCATCTCAAAGGTACTAGACATCATAAGGAATAGAGGAAGATAGGGTTGATGTGATCACACAATTAGCACCTGGAACTGGTGAGGTTGGGATAAATTTCAAAATTCCTGCTATGTCCCCTGAGTTTAGATCTCAGGAGTACATTCAGAGGGTAACTGCAGTCACAGGAGGGCCTCTAACCACAGGACTGTGGACCAGCGAGGCTCCAGGCAGGTTTGCTGCTGCAGATGGGATGCTGGGGCAGTGCGGAAGAAGCTTTGTTCCCATCGGTTTCCCTCCTGCAGCATGCTTCAGCAGAAGGCCTTGTCTCTGTGCACCAGTTCTCGACATGTCTCGGTGTGTTCACAGAACAAGCGTCAGGTGGATCCACTGAGGCCTAGAACCAAAATATAAAGTCAGGAGAATGGAATGGCCTCCTCCTTTCATTGACATGTTCACAGAAAAAAAAAAAAAAGTCAGGTAGATTCACAAACCATAGAATGAAGAGAACAACGGAGAAGCCTCCTTACATGTGCCAGAATGTTCTGGGGTCTTCATGGAGTTTGCATGATATTCTGGAATGTCAAATGGTCTTGGAGATGGGGATGGGAACCACGATCACTGACGTCACTCATTAGGACCTGAGAACCATCCTGTCCTTAGTCCTGAGTGGTCTGAAGGAAACTCCATCATCAGTTTATGTAGCTTTGCCTTTTGTTCTCTGTCTCCACAGTCATGAATAGCTATATGTAGGCCGTCTCTGCCCATTGAGGATGAACCATTTTCACAGACGCAGACACTGTAGGTCAGGGTACCGCATAGCATAGCATCAGAATGAGAGCTTGGGCACAAATCCTAAATCCTTCACTGATCGGCTGCATAACCTTGGGAGGAACTGAAGTGGGCTTTAGTTTTCCACACTGAAGGATGTTGGTGACTAAGTAAATGCTAAAAAAAAAAAAAAAAAAAAAAAAGAGCAGTAGTTGTTTTTAATCTGTCTTTATTCCTGATGTTGATAACCCTGATATCCTTAGGCATATTATACATGATCCTCTAAGCTTTTATTAGCTATAAACTTACCATTTTTTTTTCTCTAAAGGACCAAGGAGTATATCTAAATATTTGACAGCTATGTGCTGCTGCATCTCGCAAACTGCCCGTGCAGTGGGAAAGCAGCACAGACATCGCACAAACCAGGCATGAGCAGCTTCCTCCAAAATACTCACAAAAACAGCCATAGATAACTGATCTCTGTTTTGAAAATTAGTACCTAGAATTTGTTCCACAAAAGGCTAATAATTATTGTTACTGTACATTCTTGGAATGAACTTGAGTGTCTTGGGCCAGGTTTGTGGAAAGGTTTCTAATTTTATCCTTAAGTTTAGTATCTCCTCTTTTCTGTCATGTTGAGTGGGATGACTCTTATCTACTGTCCTAGTGTCTGCCTGGGAAGTGTCAGAGAAACCAGTTTGGGAATTTTCAGCAGGAGATAAAACAGTGACTGAGAACCATGGGTCAGGTCTGTGGGAAGTCTGGCACAGAGAGGCACTTGCCAGAATGTGTGAGGCAGAAAAAATGTGTTTCTGGTTGCATCCTTTCCAAAGGATCTCCTTCTCTCCATGGGGTCTGGGAAACTCATGAGATGAGTGCTCTGGAATTTGACACCATTTGTCAAGCCATGGAGCTGCCTAGCCCTGCTTGCAGCCCTCGAGAGAGTTCTATCTTCTCCAAGACCACCCAGGAATGGGAGTGCCCTGCAATCTGTCCTTTCTGGAGTCTCCTCTTTTTACAACCCTTTCTCTTGACTCTACTCTCAGGTTGATGCTGGTTAATTCTGTACTTCTGGAGGATACCAGCAAGCATAACCCAAGATTAGGTAACCTTGAAATTGGGTGTGGGTTTTCAATCTGTTGGTGAGTATTTTTTTGCCCAGCAGTTGCTATGATAGGAACAAAGGTGTGGCAAGCACAGCCTGTTTTGGTTTTTTTTTAAGGTGCTTGCAGCCTGCTGGGGGGGGGGGGCAAGACAAACACCTGCAAAACAAATGGAAGACAGGACAATACCGAGAATGATTTGTGTATAAACAAGACACTAAACTCCAGATGCTCCTACACATGCAGTGGAACAACTTCTCAATGCCCGTCATAAATTGAAGATATCTTGAGACAGTGCCAGTTCTGGTAGCACAGGGCTGTAATCCCAGTACTCAAGAGGCAGATTCAGGAGGATCAGGAGTTTGGTGTTAGCCTGGGCTACATAACTGAGATTCTGTATGGAATAGATAGATAAATTCATAGGTGATAAATAGATAAACAGATAGTTAGATATACACACCCACACACACACACACACCCACACCCACACACACATACACACACACACACACACACACACACACACACACACAGAGAGAGAGAGAGAGAGAGAGAGAGAGAGAGAGAGAGAGAGAGAGAGAGAGAATAGATAGATGATAGATAAATTGTTCATCATCTCCTACCTATGCAGTACGCAATGAACAAGGACTGTCTCCTTGGTTATCTCATAGTTAACATGGAGCTATGGCTCCCTGCTGCCACCTTCTATATTAAGAGAGAATTGGATCACATTTTAGTAGCCTCAAGAAAGGTCAAAATTCTAAGGTCTAAATGTGTTTTCTTCTGACCATCAGATGTCAAGGATTATATGGAGCACAACTCATAGTTTAAAATTAGTGATATCACCTTATATAGTCATTTAATAACCAATCAAGTGACACAGCATTGGGGCTAAAAAATCTTGTTCAAGAAACTCTATATCTCTCTCTCTCTATTATATCTCTCTCTCTCTCTTCTATCTATCTCTATTCTCCCTCCCTCCCTCCTCTCTCTCTCTCTCTCTCTCTCTCTCTCTCCTCTCTCTCTCTCTGTCTCTCTCTCTGTCTCTCTCCCCCTTCTAGCTTTCCTCTCTCTGTCATTCTGTGTTCTGTCCTGAGCAACTCTCAATGCTCTTCCAGTACACAGGACAATTCCTATGCTTTACTTTGTTTGAATTTTTCTGTTTGTGGAGTATTTTTTTTTTTTTAACTTTAGTGACCATGTGATTTATTTTCAAGGCACCAAATTGGTTTCTAACTTTTGTTATTTTAGCCTTCTGTCTTACTTACCCTTGTTTTTATTGTCTATATTGGTGGTTTGTCTTTTTCTTTTTTCCCTTTTGAGATGGCTCCCACTGTGTAGCCCTGGCCGACCTGGAGCTTTCTGTGTAGCCCAGCCTGATTTCAGACTTACAGTTATCCTCCTGCCTCTGTCTCCCAGTGCTAGGATTATAGGCATATGTTACCATGCCTGACGTACATCTATGTTGATCATACACTTTATTTATTAGTGTGCACAGTACCGGAATGTGTGGGGGACAGAGGAATATTTTTTTAGTAGTTGACTCTCTTCTTCTACCACATAAGTCCAGGAGACTCAACCCATATCTTCTGGCTTGTTGACAAGTACCTTTTCCCTCTGTGCTATCTTGCTGGCTTATATATTATTTTTATAAGAAGCAATTATTTCTTCATTTTTTTGGAGAATATCCTTATTTCAAAATAAACATGGGTCTGGTCTGCAGGAATTCATATTCTTGCTTTGACAGTTTTCACAACTTACATTTTGCATGATATTTCTTTTAATACATCTGAGCCTCAGCATTTGGATTTCTCTGGGATTGGAGGTTTGTTTTGATCTGTGTGGAATGCTCATGATTTCCAGTTATAATGATTTAAGTTGGAACAAGAAATGAAAGTGTTCATGAAACATTCTGAGGATAGAATTTCAGGGTTTTAGAGGGGTTAATATATTTTTATTTGTCATTTACAAAGTTTAGTACAGGATGTCTTAGCTTCAGCACTTTTAGCAGAATGAGATAGTTCCCCATTGGTAAGATGTTGATTTTCTTGTGTAGCGTTTATCAGCTTTTTTTTTTTTTTTTTTTTTTTTTTTTTTTTGGTCTCTGTCCAGTAGATGCCAGTTCCTACTGTGACAACCAAAAATGCCCCTGACATTGTCCAGTGCTCCTAGGACAGTCTGGAGAGAACAGTCAGTGTCAGTCAACACACCTTCAGTAGTGATATCTAAGAATTATAGGCTACTGAGAAATGCTGGGAGTGAGAGAGGCCATCTTCACCAGAGAAGAACACACCCATTGGTCGTTATAATGATCATCCCTGAAAACATACAGACAAGTAACATTATGAGAACTCAGCAGCCTGTTTGGAGGAATAAGTGCATGCATGTACAAATATATATGTGCAATAATAATAGATGAAAAAAAGAGGCCATGAATTTGAAGGAGAGTGGGGAGAGGTATATGGGAGAGTTTGGAGAGAGGAAAGGGAAAGGAGAAAGATTGTAATTAAAATATAATATTGAAAATAGAGAAAAGAAAAACCCAAAAGCCCACCAAAAGTAGTGACCTTAAAAACTATTCCAGTGTTTGTAAAATACTGTGCTAATATTTGACTATGCTGTTTAGAATTGGATTGTACTTTATTTTAGGAAAAATATGCAATCTCTTGATATTATTAAGTAGCCACAGGCCACATGGTACATTATCGGTAGAGCTAGATTTAGAGCGCCCATGGTCTCTCTGATGCTGATCCTTCCACACTAAAGAGGTTTCTTTAAATCTCAGCTTTTTACTGTTTTCTCAATTTTTCAAATGCTTTTTCTTACACTGCTAATTGTTTTTCAGCACTGACCTTTAGCAAGTCTTCCCAAAGTATTCATGCTGAGGATTATGGAAACTCATATGTAATTGTTTTTTAAATAATATTTCATTGCATCAAGTGATCACATGGTTAGCTTTAACTCTCATAAGTAAATTTGTGAGTAATCACAGTGGATTCCTGGTAAAGATCTCTTGGGGACAGAAGTATCTCTGTAGATGACCAGCACTGAAGGCTCAGGGTCCCATGACACAGGTCAATAGGCTTTGCAGAGTTGATGGCCAGTACCAGCCTATTCATAGCTCTACAGCTCTGCTGAAGGCCTTTGTGACCAAAAGAACATCAAATGAAAAGGTCCTGAGGCAGATAAAAGTGCAAGGGTACAGAAAGGTCAGTGAGATAGAAGCACAATAAATGAGGGGGGGCATGGAGTTGGGTAGAGGAACTAGAGGGGGATGGGCATAGCTAACATCTTGAGCCCATGAATATTAAGAAGTTGAGATTTCACTCTGATGACAAAGGGAAACCAGTGGCACATGAGAAAGGGGCATCTGTTCATGTAGCAGCTCTGTATCTCTCTCTCCCCTGTAAATCTGTACATCTCACCAAGGGGAAATGACAGCAGGTGTTGAGGGACTAAAATAAAAATGATTTTAACAATTAACATAGATTGGTTGTATGTGAATGCATGGTTGAGCACTCAGAAGTGTGCATCTTCCTCTGTGCATGATAAAAATGAGTTGTGAGATGTTAATGAAATCCCAAAGAGAACGTTTCTTGAAATATCTTCTCCCTACCAGAGAAAAGGCAAATGGGAGGCAGCAGTTGGCCAGAATGAAGACAATAAATGTCTGGGAATGGGTTGGGCAGTTGAGCACGTTTGTTGCAGCCTCGCCCTGTTATGGTAAACAGCCCAGCTGAAACCCTTGCCCAGGGCTAAGCTTCTCACAGGAGCTGGTGCATGTGGAGGATGAGACCACAAGGGGCCCAGTCAGAAATGTCTCCAGCTTCACACTGCATGGCAAGACCCTCTTTCCTGTGCCAACAGTTGGTGGCTATGATAAGCATGAACTCCATCCCATGCCACTTAGCGGTGACCCATTTTGCAGTTGCCCAGCAACCAAGGAGGTATTAGATATAGAATCCCATGAGTGGGGCCAGAGAACCTTTGGCCCAGTTTCCCTCCCCATTATTCTCCTGTCATCTCTGTCCCAGTTGCATTAGTCCCTGGGGACTGTGTGGCCACTGATAGCTCTGGCCCCCAGTTGCTACACCCCTCACTTTGACAGTTACATAGGAACTTCAGGTTTGACCCACCAGTTGGAAAACCCAGTGTGAAGGAAGAGGAAAGGATGTGGGAGCCCTGGAGACAGCGGCTGCATTGAGCCCCATCTCTCAAGAGGAACTCTGTCTGGCTTGCAGTCCAGGGTGCCAGCCTGAGGGACGGGCACTGGCTGCTACTGCTCAAGGGCTGAGAGCAGAAATATCCTATGGCTGCCACTGATGTCAGGGCTGTGGGAGGGAATGATTTAAAGCGGCGGGGAGAGGCCATTTGGCTGCTCCCAAATTTGATCTACTTTTGTCTCCCATAAATCCAGTGTTCACATAAATCTTCATATTTTCCCATCCCACCCATGCTGGGTGCCTCTGATTTCTTTCCCCTTGCTCGTGAAAATAAATGAGTCACACTTGGTCATTTTTATGCCCACTTCTTACTCCATGTAGCTTAGGGCTGTGGTGGGGATGTGGGTCACCTGGAAAGGTGATTGTTCCCCCATGACACTTTGGCTGGCAAGGCTTTGTTCTGGTGGCGGGTGGCCAATTCAGGTCTTCCTTTACTCCTAGGTACACCCAACCCAGGGTTGAAGTGATCATCACATCGCATTATATGTGTTGGGAGCAAGGGCTGTAGCTCAGTTGACAGGATTCTTCCCTGTCATGCACAAAGTCATGAGTTCAATCCTCAACAATGCATAAAAATTAAAACATGGTGGAGCGTGGTTGTAAATCTTAGGACTTTGGAGGTAGAAGCAGGAATAAGGGTCATTCTTAGCTACATTGCATAAAACTCTTGTCAGAGAGAGAGAGAAAGAGAGAGAGAGAGAGAGAGAGAGAGAGAGAGAGAGAGAGAGAGAGAGAGAGAGAGAGAGAGAGAGAGAGAGAGAGACAGACAGACAGACAGACAGAGAGACAGACACAGACACACATAGAGAGGCAGAGTCAGACAGAGAGACAGAAACAGAGGAGAAAGAAGGTCTGGTAAAAATCACCACTGGGCTGAGAGAGTGAATCTCACTTTATTACTGTCTTTGGCCTTTCTGCCTGGCAGTCATTACTGGATTAACTGTTCTGCTGTCAGCCCACACTCTCTCTTTCCCAAGCCATTTCTTACACTTATACATCCTTTCTTCTGCCTACTACTCTCTAGGGGACTTGTCTATTTATTAACAAGTTCCTCTATAACTCAAGTAAATTAATTCAAGTAGATAGGCTGGGTGGAAAGTATTCTGGATTCTGGATCCAACCCATTGCTTGTGGTGTAATCTTTGGCAAACTGCATACTCCTTGTGGACCTCAATTTTCTCATGTGTTAAATAGAAAGGTGTGCTAAGTAACTTGTAGTATTTTTGTCGGTAGGCCATTTAATTGAAAACCTTTTTTTTCCTAGTGAAATCTTTAAATTTTCCCCAAGAAGGGAAGGTGATGCTGGTTGTAGTTGGGGTGGGGCTTAGGTCAGGAAGTCATACTTGTTTTGATGGCCCTGGAAGCTATTGCTGCTGGAGTCTTGCATATTATGAATCTCAGCAAAGGACTGCTCAGGTCTGCTACACTTCTTATCATTTAAAATGTTTGAATATGGGCTGGTTCTCAAACAGGCTAGACCTCAGTTTCTCCAGCTACAGAAATGTGCACTGGGGACCTGAAGGGGCGGACAGTGTTTTCCTGCTACGCCTCTGTCACCCTGATGTGCAGTAGTTACGGAGATGCTGTCAAGGCTCACTCAGTACAGCCTTTGCAGGTTCATGCACTACAGTTTGGGAATCCAAACAGATTTCAAGCCACGAGACTGCCTACAAATGGAGGGAGATCTCTGGTTATGGAGGACTTGCAGCATTTACATGGCAGATCATTTTGTCTGAATCACCAGAAAAGGCCTCACATCTAGCAGAGAGAGTGCAAGTCACTTAAGTGTTGTGATGACCTGAGATCAGCATTCTGGTTTTATACTTCCTTCTTGATTATATAGTGGTCATTATTTGATGCATTTGCTTTATGACCTTAATGCAGTGATGGTGCTGGGGTTGAGGTGGTGGTGGTGGTGGGGAAATGTATGGCAACACCTGCATAGGCTTCTTCTCTGAACAGACTATCCTTCCTTTTGGACAGCCTTGCCCATCCTCAGGATGGCTGTTCCAGTTTGGTTTTTGTAACTGTGATAAACACCATGACCCAAAGCAACGCAGTCCATTGCAGTTCATCATGGAAGCTGGGGCAAGAACTTAAGGCAGGAACTCAAAGCAGAGACCATGGAGAATGCTGCTCACCAGCTTGCTCCTAAGTTAACATCAGTTATCTTTTTTTCCCCCACAGCACAAGAGCAGCTGCCCTGGAGTAGCACTACCCACAGTGGGCTAACCCCTTCTACATCAATTAATAATTAAGAAAATGCCACACAGACACATTCATAGGCCAGTCTGATGGAGGCAACTTCTCAATGACACCCCCCCCCCCTTTTCCAGGGTGTATCAAACTGACAACCAAGATTAGGTATCACAGTAGTTCCCTGCTCATTGTCTCATATACACATTAAATATGTTTATTTTCGGGGTCACACTGCCCTTCTGATGGCAAAAACCCAAACTGGGTGTTGTACACTCCTGCTGTATTCATCTTCCTGGAATTAGAAATGGCCAGGTCTGTACTTCTCTCTGGATCACACTTGGGTCTACAATCCCTATATGACAGAGTCATAGAATCTTGACAGAGTATCCCCCATTTACTCACCCCGTCATTCTGCACTGGGACTTGTGTCCCTGGTCCTGTGCGCATCTGAGGCTTCCATATGTTAACTGCCACCCCACTTTCCCCACAGCACTTCTGATGAACCTTTGGTTGGAGAACACAGTGCCTTTTACAAGACAAGGGCTCATTTTCCTCTGTGAATACAGCCTCTTTCACCATTAGACACTAGTCCTCCAAAGAATGAGGGAGCGCCATGACATTACCCAATCATACTCAGTGTGGGTCCAGAAGGATCTTATAAAAGTTTTCACCAGCTGGAAAATACAGCTCTCTGTGCTCTGAGTGTGTAGCGACTTACAAAGATAGAGCGACTGTGGTGATGCTGTTCAGTCTAGTGTATTAGAGGAACTTGTTCTGTAAAGGAAGCATTAGGAACAGGAGTCTGTCAGGTCTTCCACTCACAGCTTGTTTCCTACCATTCATACCGAGGGAGGCTCGGGGATCATAGAGGAACACAGATTAAAGTCACAGGCCAGAGCCTGGAATGTGGGACTCTCCTTTGACAGGAATCAACACGCTGAATGAAGAAGGGCTTCCGCAGTACGCTTTGCCTTCATGCTTTGAAACAGATCGTATTCATTGCGTCTCCGGACAGATGTGCTAGCAGTTTTCACTAGCTGGAGAAGATAGCTCTCTGCACCCTGGTTGCTGAAAACCGATGTTGTGTGGCTTTCAGGCCCTGAAGGATCCCACCTTGGCTGCCAGGAAGGATTTCCAGAGGGAGGCCGAGCTGCTCACTAACCTGCAGCATGAACATATCGTCAAGTTCTATGGGGTGTGTGGTGATGGCGACCCGCTCATCATGGTCTTCGAATACATGAAGCATGGAGACCTTAACAAATTCCTCAGGTAAGAAAGATGGACAGCCTACTTGTTCCTCTCCCTTAGTCCTGCTGAGCCCTTGGAGTCTTCTCTGTGGTCAGAAATCATACTTGCCACTGTGAACACAAGTCTGAGGAAGACACATCAAAAGCACCTGCCTTTCCCTTCCCTCTTCCATCATATTGCTCTCCTTCTCGCCACCCATCCCCCTTGCTCTCCTCTCCCCTTTGTTGATTCTTTCCGGCCTCATGCTCACTATATAGCTGAGAACGGCCTTAAACTTCAGATCCTCTTTGCCTCTATCTTATGTGTTCTCAGATTTCAGGTGTGCGCTGCTACGACTGGTTGCGTGGTGCTGAGGATGGAACCCAGGGTTTGCTGATACTAGGCAAGCACGCACTCACAGAGCTACATCCCAAGACCTAAAAGTTTCATCTCATGTGTTATCTCCTTAACAGAGGGACTTAAGCTATTGTAGCCATGGTGAAACACCCGTACTTTTCTTCTTGGTTCCCAGATGGACTGAGAAGAAGCATGAGGTTAAGACTCACAACCTTGATTCTAGGGCTACCTGCTCTCTTACCCCTAAGTGTCAAATATCTTAACTATCTCACTAGCCGAGCAGGATTACCCTTCTACAGCCATCCTGAAAATCCCACAGCCAGAGACTTTTTGGTGATGAACGCGAAGTTATGAAATTATAGACTTTATTACATAGTAGAGGTGAGCGACAAAGAAAGGGCATTTTGTATTCAGGTAAATTCTGCTTGTTAATCTGCAGACGTTTGAAAAGAAAAGCGGAAAGCCAGACTGGGTAGAGTCCTTAGATCTCTCCTTATGAGTTTGATTTCAAAATAACTGTCCTGGAGATCCTGAGAAAGCTCACAAGATTCTCGAAGTCTCTGGAACTTGAATTCATAGTGGAGTTGATTCCTGGAGAACTCAATCCTTAGCATAAGAGGGGGGCTTATCTTAATTATAACTGGATCAAGTTATAACTGCTTCATGGAGTTGAATAATGCCTGGATGTATCTTGCATGTAGCTAGGTAGTGAACCAATGACAGCTTTGTAAAAAAATCACTTCTATTATTATTACTTTATAAGAGCTATCGATCATCTGGCTTCCAGTCCAGATGATACATCACCTGAGGTACAGAATCTCCCTCATCTTGTGCTTCTCCCCTCTGCCCTATTTTACACCACAACACATTCTCCAGAGATACAGCTGATTCTCCAGTCCCAAGTTCAACAGGAAGGCTCAACAAAGCTCCTGCATGTCTCTTAGGATCAAGGAAAGATGAAGAAAACAAAGCAGAAGAAAGAGAAAGGGGGAGAAGCAAGAGTAAAGTCTAGGGCAAGAGAAATACAAAGTTATGAGAAAAGAAAGCACAAACCAAAAGAAGTAGTAACAGCTCTTACCACTTGTGAGCAACTACTTGATAAGAGGTCACATAGGGATGGGAGGGTTTATTTTGGCTTACAGTTTGAAGGGATGCCATTCATCACAGCAGAAGACATAGTGCTAACATGTGAGGTAACATAGTATCTGCAGTCAGGAGTACAGATAATTTGGGGCAGAAAAAGTTTGGGTTCTAAAGCATATAATACCTCCATGTGGACCAGTGACCCCCTTCTTCTAGCAAGGGTTCACTTCTCAGGGGTTTCTAATCTCCTAAAGATGTTCCATCAGTAAATCCCAAATGTTAAGACACACGAGTCTCTGGAAGCCTTGAATGTTTTGGAGCCACAACAGATACACATGCCAAGAAGGTGTCTCTTCAAAGAGTTACTCACCACTTGATTCTCCATGGCAGGATTATAAGAATAATTTAAATACTTCTGAGTCTGTCTTTGAAGTCACTTCCTGAAGACAGTGTGGGGGAGTCTAGTCAAATTAAAGGCAACAGCAGTCTCTCCAGGCATTTTGTGGCAACTTGCATCCCAGATTCCCAGGGGCTACCGACATTCTAGGATCTGTTAATCAAGGGTAAACTCTCCCAAAGCTCCATGCAAACCCTCTCTAGGAGCTGGCTTACGGGCTGCTCTCCCAAATGTTCCGTTGACTCCCCAGAATGAGTTTGCCTGCTAGCATATCTCCTGGTCGGTGGTGTTTGGGACCGGCAGGAGTATGTCCTGGTATACTAGAGTGGGACCTGGCCTCCCGACTCATCCCTGGCTAGCTGATGCAGCTGCTTTCCTAAGGAGGGAGGGGGAAGCCCACCAAAGATAATAAACAGAGTGTGCTCCTATTTAATGGAGCCTTTCAGTGGAAATTGGAGAAGCAGTAAAGCAGGCTGGGGCCTCGCAGTACACCAGGGCTTGTTGGTCCTCCACTTCATAAATAAGGGCCCTGGGTGTGGTTATGCCTCATTGGGTTTTCTGCAGGAAAGAGTGAACACTAAAAGTGACCGATCTGACAGGGCAGGGTGTTGTCATAACACAGCCAGCCTTGAATTTAGCAAGGAGGGAGTGTTGAGCTCCCAAGACCTCTGTTTTAGAGTCAAAGGGTTTCTTTACCCTGCCTTGCTTTTGCTGTTGTGGAATGGTTAAGAGTATGGAGCTAATCTCATACCACTAATAGCTGGGTTTGCAGACTGCTTGTCAACAGCACCAGTACAGGGAGCTTGTCAGGAATGCAAATTAAATGAACACTGCCTAGCCAATCAGAGATCTCGGGGGCAGGGTCATAAGATCTATTTAAAATCCTTCTTGATGCCCCCTTTGGCAGTTCTCTTTTATAATCATAGATAATAATTTGCAGATAAAACTTTGACTATCATATAGCTACTCTGAGATATCTAGGACTTTGGTGGAGCTTTCTGATCTTGGGCCTCAATTAAAAAAAAAAATCAGGATAGGAAGATTAAACGAACGTATTTAAAACTCTCAGAATAGTGCTTGGCATATAGAAATGGTTAGTGGTTACTTTATTAATTACTCTATAATAAGCACCTAGCACTAGGGAAGACCCTCGGCGGTAGGTGGATAGGGAAAGAGAAGGTTTGCGCCCTGTTACATTTTGAATATGTCTATGTCATCTTTGTGGGGATCTTGTAGTTTCACCCAGAGTTTCACTTGCTATATGGGTAGATAGAAATAGGCACAGGTAGCCTGGAAAGGGAATTTTCTTTATTTCTGCAGGATCTTCCAGAGCACTGAAAACCACAATGTCTTTGCCATTGATCTGCTGATTTCTCTCTGCTTCTTCCTTCCTCCCCTTGCAGAGCCCATGGGCCGGATGCGATGATCCTTGTGGATGGGCAGCCACGCCAGGCCAAGGGCGAGCTAGGACTCTCTCAGATGCTCCACATTGCCAGTCAGATAGCTTCAGGCATGGTGTACCTGGCCTCCCAGCACTTCGTGCACCGGGATCTAGCCACCAGAAACTGCCTGGTTGGAGCCAACTTACTGGTGAAGATTGGAGATTTTGGGATGTCCAGAGACGTCTACAGTACTGATTACTACAGGGTAAGGAGGCTTTCCCAGCTGCAGGACTCAGTTGCTGAGCTAGTGCCTTGCTTACATGTCTGTCATTGTCCATTAACCCTGTCACTATGGTGCACATGTATGCACACGCATGCTCACATATGCACTCAACAGTTATCTTTCAGCCAGTGTTGCATCTTGGCATATCAGTGTATGATTATCATGGCAGGCCATTCCTCCTTACTCTTTGACGTTAGACTGGGCTCTGTCTATACATCACAATAACTTGCACTTTACAGTCTTACTGCATCCCTGTTCATTCTTTATGCAAACAGAGTTGAGTACAGATAGCTGTATGTTCAAATGCACATCCAGACAGTCTAACTTGGTGCTATATTAATATTCAAACCCATCCCCTGATCTAGCCTCATTCAGGATATGTTTTATCCTCTGGAATTTTCTCATGATCATGAGAGGGTAATCTTGTTTCCAAAGGTAGATCTTTATGGGAAGTGGAACCCAAAGTAAACTAGAGGCGTTTAGCACGTTGTTAAACATAATCATACTGGTTTTGGGGAAACGAGGTATCTTGTCAATTTCTGGCTTTGCATAGAACATGGCCCTAGAGAAAGGCTGATTGTGAGGAAGCATTTGCATATAGTTATCCACCTCCTGTATAAAATCTTACTTTGTCCCAGAATCAGGATTTACTTTCATTTTTGGGGAATCTCCTCATCAGAGAACACTGAAGATTTTTTCATGTTACTATGGCTAGGCTCAAGGTGAATGATCATCTCTTTGCTAAGGAAGAGAAACCTAGGCACCACTTGATACCCACAGATGGTTCATGTCATTGGGGTATACCTTTTTCTGCAATAAGGAAGATTGAAGCTGCCCATACTGGCACCCACCTGAAGGGAGTGGGTGGCTGAAGCAGGTGGATCTAGAGATTAAGACCAGTCTACACAGAGAGAGGTCTCTCTGAAAAAAAAAAAAAAAAAAAAACAAGATGGAGAAAAATGTTAAAATATGGAATACTTACTTTGGGCACCTTGACTAAGGGAGAAGTTTAGATTTATGGCATAGGAGGAAGAAGGACAATATTATGAAACAGAGATCATCTTCATCTGTGACACTTGAGCAAAATGCCACAAACCATGGAGGGTCTGACCACACAATAGTATTTCACAAGTTTCCAGGGACTCAGGCAGCTTCCATGTCTGGTGAAGGCTGGCTACATAGCACATAAGTGGTCTTCTTGTTGTGTCCTCCTGTGGTAGAAGAAGCAAAGGTCCCTTTTATGAGATCCCTAATTCTAATGAAAGCTAATGTTCTAATGACATCTAAAAAATTTCACCATCAAATCGTGCTCCTCATACCATTACCTGCCATTCTCCTGCTATGAACCAAATGTTTGTTTTAGCTTGAGGACTAAGGAAATGTAAACATTCCATTCATAACAGGAGAATGGGAGCCAATTTCTAGTCCTGGTAGGAAACAAATGATCACATTGTGAACTATGATGATCCTGATGGCCTGACCTTGGTATTCCAGGAGGCTGGAGTCAGAGGCTGGCAAGAACATACTTGTTGGGTTTATTTGGATGTTCCTGGTGACTTTGTGAGGCATGATTGATCACTCAGATATGATACTGATTACTCAAAGAACTCCACTTTAGTAACAGAGCTAAGGAGAGTGGAATGTTATAAAAAATGCCTTTTATGGCTAGACAGTGTCTTATTCATGGTTCAACCAAAGAGTGGCAAGTGACATACTATTACTAACACACAAGAGGCAAAATAAACCAATTCTGGAGAAAGCAGAGTGTCCCTAGCAAAGTGACCAGCTTTAGCCACCCACCCTCTCAAGTATCCCCAGAACTAGGAGAGAAAGCATGATGCAGGGCTCCCACACACAGGTCAGGGAAGACCTGTCAAGATAACGTGCTGATAAGAACATAAGGAAGGCTTACTGGGTTTTGTTTGGATTTCCTTTTTTTGTGCAAGGAAGATAATTGAATTACATTTTGTTGGTCTCTATGGATTCTGCCAGGTTTTAGCAAACCATATCAGACCAGAATATACAAGCTGAGCTTTAAAACTGGCTTCTTAGGTTGTACTTAATATTTCTCCTTTGGCTTAAAGGTAAAAAAACATAAAAAAAAGAGCACACTCTAAGTGGCACACCTTGACTCTTGTTTTAGCAGCCGTTAACTTTACTCTTGCTCCTAGGGAAACATCAAGGGGAAAACCCATCTCATTTCTTTGGCTGTCAGGACAAATTTGAGGAAGTGAGGTCAATGGGAATTGTCCACAGTCCAGGAGTCTTAAATTCCATCTTCATGAGCTCTAAGTCAGGCAGGGAGTGGAGGCTAGATGGCTTGAAAATGTGTGTCTTTGGGGCTGGAGAGATGGCTCAGTGGTTAAAAACACTGGTTGCTCTTCCAAAGGACCTGGATTCAATTCCCAGCGCTCACATTGGAGCTCACAACTGTCTGTGACCTCAGTTCCAGAGGATGTAACACCCTCACACATAGAAGCAGGCAGAATACCAATGTATGTAAAATTTAAAAAATGAAGAGATCTTTTTTTTTTTTAATGAAAATGTATGTCTTTAGTTCTAAAGAAGTATGGAATAAAGAAGGTGAATGTTCAGCACAGCTCGTAGAGAAATCTACAGCAGCCACACTCAAAGAACACATTGGATAATCTCGCTATACTTGCTCACTCACAATGCCTTGATGTATGTTTACACCTCCTTGCTATGAATCTTAAAAAATGAAAGACAGAAATACATATGCCTAAGGTCCCAAACAATGTCCCTTGAAGTCTTATCCTCTTTGGAAGACTTCATTGTTGCTAAAGAATCTTTATGTTTGAGCTAATGTCAGCTATGTCTGCTCCCTAATTTTAGCCGTCATCAGCATCATGCGCTCAGTGTCTCTGTTAAGTTTCTTATTTTGAAAATTAGGACAAAAATATTTACTCAGCAGAGGTGTGTTTATGTTAAGCAAGTTAGTCTGTGTGAAGAGGCTGTAAGGCAATCCTTACTAGACAAACTATTATTTTTACTGTCTCCTCAGCACTCCTCACACCCAAAACAAGAACGCTCAGAAAATAGTCTCATTTCCAGATGTGATTCTTGGATCAGAAAGAGGAACTCCTGACCACTGGAAAATAAACTAGGCTCATATAGCTGCCCCCAAAGGAGTAGGGTCAAGATGATCACCTCAAGGAACATTCCTTCCAAGGTTTCAACCTCCATAGAAATAGCGGGTCATCAGCATTGCCCTTCTTCTGGCCAGTGTTTATATGTTCTTGCTTCCAAATCATAGAGCTATGTCTATGTTTGAAAGATTTATGTAAGACCTTCCTGTTCAGTATACACTGGCTAAGGCTGCAAGGAATGTGGTGATTTATCAGATAGACAGAACACCATGAAGGGATGCTCTCTGTAACCCGGGTCAAATTTGTGTTGCTCTACCATTCTTAATTACTAGGACTATGAACTTGCTGACTACTCAACTTGCTAATATAGATAAACACATATAATTTAGGCCTCTGTGTGTGTGTGTATGTATATGTGTACACTCATGCATGCACACATGTTCACAGGCATGCCTATGCCAATGTATGTGTCTGTCAGCCTTGCTTGCTCTGTGAATATTCTAGCGTGTACACAGGCAGTCAGGAAGAGAGATAAAGATGAGGTTCTTCTTATGATTTTCCCTTTTCATTTTTAATTTCTTAAAACAACGAGGTGCCATCTGGTTCATACATGAATGGTATGCAAATGATTTACAAAGGTGAACTGCCAAATTTCCTGTTACACATTTAGATTGAGAAAAAACAAACATGCCCGCATCAAAGCAGTGGTGCAGTTTCTTCTCTTCTTACAATGGGCTGGATGGCAGCCACCCTTTCCTCCTGTGACTCATAGATGTTTCCAAGAGGGCCTGTAAACGAGCTTTGACAAAGACGAATTTGCAGATACCACTTAGATCTTCAGAGAACTCAAAGAGACTGCTGATCTCTAGATCTCTAGGTCTAGAGTTAAATGACATTTCAGACATCCCAAACAAGAGCAGGTTAAGGCTGAAGAGCAGATGTATTTTCCGGTGTGTTTATCTGAGAAGGGGGCAGTTCATTGAGATCTGGAAGGGACAAGAGTGGAGAGGATAGATGCAATGGTCCAGAGAGCTCAAAGTGGATTCACTCTGCTGTCCCTTGTGCTTAGCCCCATACCTGGCACTTGGCAGAGTTAATACAATTATCAGTGTAGGAAAATAGTATGTGTTTCAGCGTAAGCAGGAAATGGATCAGACCAGACTAGGCGCTCACAGGCAATCAGATACCCATCACTGCAAAATGATCTGTTTGCAATCATGGCCAAGCTTTTCCTAAACAAGAAGGTGCAGCATCTGGGAAGAATGTCCTGCGGAGGCAGGGGAGTGAGTAGTGATCTGGGCTGTTTGAGGCTGGCATGTGTGCTTTAGGTTAGGAGTGTGGTTCTAACCATAAAATAGGCCTGACAGCTGATAATACAGCACTGCGTGCCAAGATGAGAATTCTCGGACCAAGTTTTCAGTAACTCTTGGACGGGTTAGGAACAGTAGCCCACTGAACATGGGAATAATTTAGGACAAGATGATTTGGTGGTAGAATAGCTCATTCTATGGGAGCATTCTATGCTCCTTACAATGATGAAGATGGTAGACTCTTTGATCTGAATCTCTGTTTCTAAAACTTGCCTTGGATAAGTTATTTATCCTTTGTGTGTCTCCAATAGTAAAATGGTGCTAATAGGCCCTAACACCTGCATTAGCCATACAGATTATGAATATATATATATATATATATATATATATATATATATATATATATATATATATATATATATATCTTATGATGCTAAAGCAGCTTAATTGAAACAATCACAGTTATTATTATTAGAGCTAAAATACAAATGATTTCTCTATTCTGAACAAAATATTTGCTACGGTCTTAGCTAATACAGTTGATGCCTGTAACAAATAAGTGGGAAACACAACACACAGCAATCCAACACAAATAGGAGCTCATTTCCAGGTCACATGGCAGTGTTTACAGGAGAATCGGCTGGAGGTGGCACTGTCATGCAGGCTAATGCAGATCTGCTCTTTGCCTTAGTCACTCTAAGCACTTATGCCTTTTGTAGCCAGCTGGAATGAAAGAGGGACATGATGTTGTTATGACCATGGGCTAGACATGGAGTCATCACTTCCCTTCTTAATAGAACCAAGTCATATGGTTCCAGGATTTATAAGGGAAGCTGAGAATTGGAGGACATCAGTGTTTCACATGGAAAAGAAGTTTCTGGTGGGTAGCTGACCATCTCAAGAGGGAAGAAAAGACAGTGTCTCTTCTAACATTCTATTCAAACAGCATATCCCATGTCTGGTGACATACAAGGAAAGAAAGAACAAGACATCCTTATTCTATTGCTCCTCTTACTCTGACTGCAAACAAATTTCTAAGTCAAGGAGGACTTGGCCTACCTGCCACAGAGATGCTTTGATTCACACAGCCTATGGGAAAGACAGGAAAAGGAAGAATGTTTGACATTAATGGGGGCCTCAGTTACAAAGGTATATCTAGAGCTGGAAATACGGCTCAGCAGTTAGGAGCACTGGCTTCTCTTCCAGAGGACTTAGATTCCATTTCTAGCACCACCATGGTTGCTCATAAGATCTGTGAGTCCAGTTTCAGGCATAAGATGCCTTTTGTCGGCTTCCACCAGCACCATGCACACAAGCAATGCTCAGACATACATATGGGCAAAGTACTATATAACATTAGAATAAAAACAATATTCAAAAGAAAAGAAAACACACTCAGGAGAGAAACAGGGAAGAAAGACTGACTACAGAAGCCTGGCTTATGGATCCATGGCAGTTAAGGAAGAAGCCAGAGCATACATCAAATTCTAACTAATATCTACACCCAAACTACCAAGTGCTGCCTACAGTAGATGTAGATCTCTCACAAAAACCAGAAAGAGTCTCCAGCTGAGAGTTCACACATGGGTGAAACTATAAGTGTGATTCTTATGGGTCGTTTTACTTGATTTTCATCTTTTGAGGGCTCAGAGCTTCCCAGAGAAGCCTAAAGGAGTTTATGGCCTACCTTGACTACTGTAGTGAGTTTCTGGAGAGAAAACAAGGGTCCAGGGCTACTCCAACTGGAGAGCTGGGGAGGGAAGCGATGCTATTATTATAACTGAGACCTGAGGTTGGAGCAGGGCCTACTTGACCAGAATGTGCTTTCCAGTTTTATAAGAGTAAGAATGGTGGCTGGTTCTGAGTCACCTGAGGGGAAAGCCCAAGGACTCTCTGTGGCTTGGTTAGGTGTTCCTTACCATCAGCTGGAAAGACCTTCTTTGATGAAAGCCAAGCAGTAACAGGCTGTGGAGGAGAGCCAGCCATCTATGAAATGGCTTGCCATTTGCTTTTCCCTTTAAAATCTAGTGATGTCAATTAAAGTCAAGTGAGTTCCATAATCACAGGGTGCCCTCATGCTTCCTGCTCAATGTTTGGATCTCGGGAGGCTCACCTATCAATGGAAACCTTTCTCGACTGCACAGTCCACATGTTCTGAAGCCACTGAAGATGAGCCTGGATGAGGACAGTTCTAGTGGGTGGTTGAACAGCAAACGGTTGCTGATGGTGCTCTAACTGTGCAGCCACTGTGGGGTTGCTCATACTGGAGTCTTAGATTAGGCATCTCAGCCCCTCACCCACCTAACCCGCTGCCCCCAGTTGACTTTCCGATGGGAGCTGGCCCTCATCACAAGGAGCAGACTTTATAAGGATTGGTCTTAGCCAATCAGACAAGTTGTTCCCCTAGGGGTAGAAATAAGGCTGGGAGCTGCTGGAGTTGGACCATTGCTCAGTCTACACCACTTTAGTTGGACACTAAACGTAGAATGAGGGAATCACTCTTCCTCGCCTGGTATGTCAAGCAGGAGTGTGGACACCTGATTGCTAAACAGTAGAGGAAGTATTGGCAGCTGTGCAGGCTGGCCTTTGAGGGATACTGGCCTCATTTGAAGGGATTTGTTGTTGTTGTTGTTGTTTTGTTTTGTTTTTTGAGACAGGGTTTCTCTATGTAGCCTTAGCTGTCCCAGACTAACTTCATAGCCAAGGCTGGCCTCAAACTCACAGAGATCCGCCTGCTTCTGCCTCCCAAGTGCTGGGATTCAATTTGAAGGGGTTTATCCCTGTGAGTTTAGGCATTGGGTTCTTCAGAATAAGTGCAGGGAAACAGGGAAGAAAACAGACACTGGCTGTCAAAAGATGAGGCCCTCATGAGCCTTTCTAGTGACCAGACCCCTGCTGCTAAGCCTAATTGTTTTTTTTTTTAACTACTTCAAATCCACACTGTTCCTATTTATTTTTTAAATATATTTTATTAATTTATTCATATTACATCTAAATTGTTATCCCATCCCTTGTATCCTCCCATTCCTCCCTCCCTCCCATTTTCCCCTTACTCCCCTCAACAGAGCAAAATAATGAGGATTTGTGTTCCATTCCACCCTGTTCTATTAGGGGTAAATCCAAACTCCTTTAGAAAAGTTGCAACGATGGTAGAGTGAGTTCTCATCTGCCCCTCTTCTAGTTTTCCTTACTGTTGATGTGCTGCAGAGCCATGGCACCTTTGGCAAAGTAAGAATTAACAATGGCAAACTGATTTGTTAAACTTCAGACTGTTTGGATTTTCTCCTATTATTCTACAGTCCAAGGAGCCCAAGGTACCACCTTGCATGCAACTGCTTCTCCTTGAAAACAGTGGCACTGCTGGTGTACCTTTATGGGGGCCGAGGGGCCATAAAATGGGCTGTGAAAAAGTTCTCTTGTAACCCCAAGGTGCACAGTTACTGAGAACCTTATGTTGAGTGAAGCTATGGTGTGACTCCAGGCTCAGAAAAAACGTCCTTTGAAACTGTTCAGTTCTGGACATCTTAGAAGCCACATGTGGACAAGACCAGATTTAATTTTCTCAGGCAAGGTTTGTAACAGAAGGCTAGAGAAGAGCTGGGCATGTCCCTAGAACTCCCGTGCCAGGACTGTGCCTGCCTCCATTCATTTATTTATTTCTGGTATAGAGTGCATAGCGCTCATTAGAAGACATGGCACAGAGTGGACTCCTCTGCAGACAGATGCTGTGATATACTCACTTTGAGTGAATTTAGAGCAGCAACTTAAATGCTAATGCCTATTAATCTGCACAAAGCTGCCAAGAGAAAGGAACACAAAGGAAGGGATCCGTAGCTAATTATAGCAGGTATTGCAGCCTCACTTCCTTGATTAAAGCCAGTGGATCTGCACACTCATTATCTACAAAATAACAGAGATTTTAGAATATAGACATCTACTGAGGGATGGGAGTGTTATTTAGGGCACTTTGGTATCAATTACTGCTCTGTGTCCATCAAGACATCCCATCTGCCTGTAAAATGTGGAGTTTGGTCTGTGGTTCTAGTCTTCTTCTTCATCTTCTGCCTTGTGGGGATAAATTCTTCATGTGATGGTAAGAGAAGAGGAAGCTGTGTTTCCGTCCAATAGGAGGAAGGCATAGCCAAAAGGATAAGAAAATGCCAGTTACTTCTTTCTCTAATGTTGCTTTGACCTCAGCTCAAACATCCGTTTTCCCAGCCCTTTTTCCTCTTCCTATTAAAATTAGGAAGATACTTTGATTTTGGAAACAGGTCTTTTTATATAACTACCTATATCTAGTTCAATGACTGAGGTTTAATTTTGTGCACTCTGTGGGTTGACTACAGGTGAAGGATTCCTTTATATTTTTCCAAGAAACTGGGATGACCCGAAACTTCCTTGCACCTATATACACTCACACCTTCTTCCTTCCTAAACCATTCAATACAGCAGCAATAGAATGGATATCTACTACAGCCCAAACATTCTATAAGGCAGAACTGAATACTCTGTGTTGGTGGGGAGAGGTGGGGGTGGGGCCTTGGGCTACTGTGGCATGAAAAGGCATGGTGACCAGGAACTTGAACTGCAGACAACTGGACTCTATCAATGTGAGGAAGTTGTTTAGAACATGTGTTTCTCAGTGGCCTAAAGACTGCTGTCCTGTGGAGAATTTTTCTATCTTTGATTATGGGCATATTGTACCCACTGACTACTGGGATGGCTAGAAGCCCAGGTTTACTCACTGCATTGACTACTGACATGGAACAAATATCTTTCTTGCCTAATGTCAGCCTTTATCTTTTATGAAGTACCAGTTTCCTGTCTTTTTCTTCATTATCTTGACTTTCTCATCTAACAAATGTGGTCTGTACAAATACAAACAGCAAAATTTCCTCCACTACATGGATACTTGGCTGAGAGTTTGGGGCTTTCCTAAAGGCTTTCCTAGTAATGTACCAGAGGCTTCATCACTCTTTCTTCTGAAGCAGGAAAAAAGGACTAGGACCCAGTTCAGTCATTAAGTCACTTTGGTGACATCGGTTTTTAAATCAGCATCCTTGACTATCAGCTCATAGGGTTGATTAGTGCTTTGTTTTTGGAGTATTTTTTTCATAGCAGTGAAACTTCCCCTCCAAATAGAACCCAGTAACACAGATATAGAGACAGAAAGACAGACACAGAGGGCTTTAAGGATCCATCTTCTTTGATTTGAAAAGTTGATGGACAGTCCTGGGCAGTCATATTAGGTTAGGACATACTGGTCCAGGCAAGAGACCATGAGACTCTGTGCTGCGAGGAACCTAAGAGGATAGAGGAGCTCTGGAATATCACTGGGGCTCAGAGAGGTGAACTGAAGCTTAGGACTCAAAGGCATTGCTGTGTTAGACAGTAACCTTGGAAATGAATAACCATAGTTGTGGGATGGGAGACATTTAAAAGTGCAACTTTTAAGCCACCTCATGTGTCCCAAGAATGTTAGAAACAAATAAGAAATGCCAACTCCTTCAACTTAAAAACACACACAGCCTTATTCATGATAGCCAGAACATGGAAACAGCCTAAGTGTCCATCAGTAGAAGAATGGATAAAGAAACTGTGGTACATATACACTATGGAATACTACTCAGCTATTAAAAATAAGGAATTCCCAAAATTTGTGGACAAATGGATTGAACTAGAAATGATCATAATGAGTGAGCTAACCCAGAAGCAGAAAGACTCAAATGGTATATACACACTTATAACTGGACACTAGCCCAAGGGGCAGGTCCCATCAAAATCTGCACCTACCAGGAAAGTGGGATAGAGGTGAGAACATCCTATTGAGACTCTAGGTGATAAAAATATAGGGGATAGGGAAGTAAGTGGATCCAGAGGGTCCTAGAAACCTACAAGAGGAACATTATGATGGGTGGATCTGAGCCCAGGGGTTCTGCTTGATCAAAGGCACCAACCAAGGACAAAACATGCAACCATCATCAAACCCCTACCCAGATCTAACCAAGGGACAGAACATTCTCCACAGTTAAGTGGAGACTGGGGACTGACTTTCACAGGATCTCTGGTGCTCCATATTTGGCCATGTCCCTTTGTTGGGGAGGCCCAATGGCACTCGGAGGAAGGATAGCAGACTACCAAGAAGAGACTTGATACTCTAGCACCATATTCAGGGGGAGGAGGTCCCCCTTGGTCACAGTCATAGGGAAGGGGGGTTGGGGTGAAAGTGGGAGGGAGGGAGGAATGGGAGGATGTATGGGATGGGATAGAAAATGAGATGTAATATGAATTATTTTATCTTTCAATAAAAATGTGGAAAAAAATTTACTACTCTAAAAAAAAAAACAAAAACAAAACAACAACAACAACAACAACA
Organism: Acomys russatus; assembly: GCF_903995435.1. Lineage (NCBI taxonomy): Eukaryota > Metazoa > Chordata > Mammalia > Rodentia > Muridae > Acomys > Acomys russatus. Next base: position 33,125,367 of record NC_067143.1, on the reverse strand, counting down.
ACAACAAAAACCACACACACACACACACACAGCCAGAGGGAGCCTTGAATGACATCTCTCTCACCCTGAGGCCCCAGGCCGGCTGGCACCAGCATCGTCCTAGGAAGATGGCCTGTTGGCTTTTTCCCAGGGCTTCTGGGATTCCTTCCTCCAGTTTCCTCACTCTTTCCAGCTGTGGCATATTGATGTCATAACCACTGAGCACTCTATGTTTTTCTAATTCTTAGTACTCTTTAGAAGTGTGGTATTCTCAGTTGTCTCTCCCCAGAATCCTACCTGTTTTAAGGTGTGTCTACCTTCTGTCCTCCATGGAGAAAGCTGACTTATACTATAAAATGACATTGTGACCACCCAGAAAAACTAAGAAGATTGCTGTGAGCGAAGTGCCTCTGTACCTTTCATAGGGAACTTGGTAGATTCTGTTTACCTTGAATGACAAGAGAGCCAGCAGAGTGAAAATTCTGGCCCTGCTTGCCCTGCCAAGACAGTGATATTCCGAGAACAGTTGCCAGTGATCTTGATGCAGTCTCATCTCTCTGAAAGGTTGAAATCTGGCTGTTCTCTCCCATCAAGGAAGGTGGTACCTGAGTGGGATGGACATTATTACTGCTTGCCTGTCTCCGTGGGGACAAGACAGGGAAGATGCTTCAGGAGAAAATTCCAAGATCAGGAGGGATGTTTTATTGAAGCCAATTCTGATGAGGGGAAGCAGGCTGCAGGTGGCCATGGAGCTGAACCCCTAGTTTCTCTCTCCAGGGTGGCAGAGGCTGGTGATAGATGCATTGTAACAGCCACCATTTTCCTTCTGAAGTGCAAAAAACTTTTTGTTTACTGAGACAAACTGAATATATAACATATAAAAACACATAAATTTCCATACAAATATCTTCCTTACCAGCTATAATTAAGATATTTGCATGTAAAGAGAAGATTGTATTCCCCTGACTTCCTCCACTTTGGGAATTATATTTTTCTCATAATCCACATAGTTCAAGAATATGTGAGTTGTCTGACAAAGCAGGAAGAGGAAGAGGAGGAGAAAAAAAAGAGGAGAAGGAGGAGGAGAGCAAAGGATCTGGTCAATAAAGCAACTTTTCCCTTCCTGCCCCTCCCCTACATTCCCAGAGTTAGCCTATAACATAGGACAAAGCTGGAGGTAGGGAGAGTTGTTGCTTAAGGAAAGGTGAGTTGAGCTGCCCAGCCCATTAAATCCTAAACAAGCTATATTCATTTGAATCTCCAAGCTCTTGCTTAGAGCTATTAGACCTTAGGAAATGTACTTACATTCTCTAAGTCTCAGATCCCTCATCCGAGAAAGAAAGGGGAGGGGGGGGGAAGGAGCATGAGGGAGAACAATTTCTTCTTTTGTGTGGATTAAATAAGATAATGTATGCAAATTGCCTGGTACCTATTAGGCACTCAATAGACGGTTATTATCGTTCCGTGTAAGTGAATAAGGAAGAAATTATATATAAGAAATTTTAAATAAGTTACATGCCAAAGTATTTCCTATGATAAGTCTTTGGTGCTGGATCCTGAAATTAAAGGGGAGATGAATCTACGTAAGAGAGCTCTGAGAGATAGAAAACAAAGCCACTCACCCTCTAGGTCTTTGATGTTCAGGATAGCGTGTTGGAAGGCCAGGCAGAGAGAGGAAGCATATCAATTGGTGAGGGGGTCCTTATTGTTAAATGGCTGGCTTTGACCAGGAACTATTTGCTCATTGAACCTTGAGCTTTTCAGAAACAGAGCTCTTTTCTCCAGGCTTCATGGATTGGCAGTCTCTTTCTTGACTATTTCAAGGTTGGGTGCCTTGGGAAAAGAACCAAGGCCTACGGAGAGCTCACCTTCTTTTCTCTTCCTGTACAGTGATCTCTTCTCCTCATTTTCATGGGCAACATGACATCATAGGTATGAAAGTTCTTTGTTCTGTCTTGGTTGGGTCCACTTGCTTTTGATCCTTTGCTCCCATAAGAGCCTAAAGTGCTACTACACTGGTAAGCAGTGACACAGGATTAGTGAATGAGTTGCACAGGGAGAGTAGTACTACATCTCTCACCATGGCACCTTTGACTGTCTCTTCTCACTGACTCTCTTGCGTCAGCCTCAACAGTCCATATATTTATGCTCTTGAGTCGTTCTATGCTATATCTCTCTGAGAACTAATGTCCTTTGCAGACAAAGAAACTTATACCCTTCTTAGCATGGATTTTCACATTAGTGCTTAATAAAATGTTTAATTTTTATAATATATAATACCAAATGAGGTGTTTTGATGGGTAAAGTAATAATGTTCCTATTGCTTTAAGTATTGGTAAAGTAGTTCCCATGAATATGTTTAACACCTTAGTGCCAATGGTCAGTATGTAGGGTCTCTGGGAATCTGGGTCTAGAAGATAAACTGGTCTCTCAATGAAAAAAATTCAATTGTTTCATATTGCCCACCAGTGGCTCAAACATTTGCTTTGAGTGAAGAAGACTGAATGAATGAACATATCACAATGATTAAAATGTCTATGAGAATATATATATATATATACATACATATATATATCCAGCTTTCAAAGTCTATATGACCAAAGCATTAAGACAGTCTACTGATTATATTGAGATGAATCAAATGTTTTTATCTATGCTAAACTTAAAGAGACAAATTACTTTTTATTTAGTTTCCAATAATTAGGAGTTAGTTTATTACTATACTCCCAAGTGTTTTCTGTGTCAATAAATAGCCTTCGCACCTAAAATATATGAGCCTCTTGGTTGCTTGTAAATTTAATTCTCTCAAGATCATGTAGCATATGCCCAGGCGTGGCAAGCACATATCAGGTAACAGCTCTGACTGACTGATGGTGAGTGCCCTGAGTAGGATGATGGGGTGTATCTAGCGTGGGAAAAAGGCATGTAATGATATAGCGGCATCCACCATGCATTTGGGAAAGAGATTGGCGGCATCAGGAGTGTTCTCAGGACTGGCATTCATTATTCCAGTCTCTGTTCTCAAGTCAAGGATTGTTCCGGACTCTTTAAGGTATAATTTGTCACAAGCAGAAGGACTCCAGTACAGCACGCACGTTACCATATTGAATGTTCCTGTGTGCAAAGAACATGTACAGAATATAGAGCTGACCAGATTGGCCTGCATGGCTGTGGCTCATTTAGTTTAATGCCCAAACCCATAGATGAAACTGATATCCTCGTGTCCTAAATTGTCTTCAATTAAGCTGTTGTTTGTGTTTTAGGACACACATACAGCAGAGGTAGTTTGCTTCTGGGTAGATCTGATGCTCTGTTACATTCCATTCTGCCAAAGTTTTAATAACTGAGTCACATGTCTTTCTACCAGCTCAGTGTCACCAATCCTGTGCCGTTCTGTACCAGGGTACCAGCACTATTTTATGCATATTTTATATCTCTTGCAAAATTGAGCGGTTTCGAATTTTCCTCTCTGGCAGATCAATTCGTCGATAATCTTTAAGTATTGTCATAGGATTAGCATGTTACTATTCAGTTGAACAGTGTTCCTACATATACAAACCACTTTCCAAGTAATTATTTTATAAGAACCTTTGATTAAATCCTTGCTGAAATTTGAGCAAATGATCTGCTGTGGCAAATCTGTGTAATCCTGATTTGGAATTAAGTGAGAAGTCATCTTGTCAAACCTACCTGACAGATAGTTGACAAATGAGGCCACTGGAAGAGAGAAAGAGGAAAGGGAGGGAGGGAGGGAGGGAGGGAGGGATGGAGGGAGGGAGAGCAATTGTCAAGTGCATGCCTCTGGTTATTATCAGGAACATGGCAAAAGCACCAGCCTTCTTTCCTGGAGACCTGAGGTTTATCCTCTGATTACCATTGTAGTACATACTGTTCACTGGCTGTTAGCAGGAGTCCACTTCACAGACATGTAAACTGAGGCTCAGAGATTAGTTGGTAATCCTCAGGTTGGTTGGTTGCTTTGAAGAGAGGAGAAGTTAGCTATAAATATAATTTTTAAAGAGCATACCAGTATGGTATGGCGACCATGAGATAAGTTAGAATTCCAAGGTAGAAAATGATTCCATTTTAATCCAATCCTATTTGTTTGTTTGGTTTTTTTCTAATAGAGTTTTGTGTCAAAGGTATTTTAAGTAAAGGAGGTGAACAGTTGGGGTGACTCAGAGCTGGCCATAGTAGTAAACCAGGAGACCTTAATTTAGAGGGCTTTAGAGTCTCCAGTATGCTACTTAAATTAGCAAGAGAATTGACATGAGTGGAGTCCCAAGATGGTAACACAGATTGAATGAAACTCATTGGCAAGTAAAAGCTACTAGAAGTAAAGTAAGTGATGGTCAGATATAGGGGATGTTGTCATAAATGTCCATATATATTTTGTAGAAAGGGATTATTTTAGTGTATGTTTATTATGAAAATACATACTCAAGAGTGCCTGATGACACATATTTGGTCATTATAGCTTGAGATGTCTTCAACAGCAATGCCTTATTTCATCAACTTTATATCCCTTATGCTCAGCATTATATATGTGTGTGTGTGTATACACATATATTCATATTATTTATATATTAATATTAAATTAAATACAGCAGAAGATAGACATACTTCTTAGTGAATAATCTCGATGATGTTTTGTGACTTTGGTCCTGGGGATACTAAATGAGAATGAGGCTAGACTTTAGTGAAGAGATGCTCACTTTAGTGAAGAGGTCCTCACTTATTTTGGTGTGATGAATGGCTTCTGCTTCATTTTTTAAAAAACCAACAGTTTAGATAGGATTAGCAAACTCCGGAGCTATTTCAGACTTGAGGATGGTGAGGTTCAGTTCTGTAGACCTTGTGTGATAATAGAAGATTTTAGACTGTAGGGCAGTAGATTATTTGTCCCCACAGGTTTTCTAGCAAATCACACAATGCATTTTAGAAGTGTGACAAGGGGACACATGCATTGGTTATGAGGCTATAGTTGGCGAGCACAGAGTTTTGCCTTCTTCTAAGTCTGAGATGCTAAGGGCCTCTCTATAATAGAGACTTCTGGGCTGTGGCACTGACACTTACGGGCTTACTATGCATGAGCAAACAACTGTCAAGTGTGTGTTTCTGTGACACTGAGAAACATTAGAGAAAAGACACACTCTCCATATCTTTCAATTCTCAGCTCTGCATTCTTTCCTTCATCATCCAGCCCCCAACCCGTCTCCAGCTGAACTCTCTCTATAACTATTGTTATTCTGCTCCAAACCTTTGTCTCTTATTCTACCCTAAGAATTTATTCTCTCTTATACATTAAAAAAAAATGTTTTGTTTAATCTTTTATTCCTTCCAACATACATTTGTCTTCTCTATTACTGAAATGGGTCATTTTTAATCCTTTACTTTCATTTAGGGCGCTTCTGATCTTACCATATCTTTGAATATGACTTTTGAGGGTCAATAATAATTTTCTATTACCCACATTTCAGTGTCTTTCCTCAGGGTAATCCTTTATGAACTCTGTATTGAATGTCATTAATAACAGCCCTGTTTCTGTCCCCTTCCCTACTTCCTCCACCAACCCACCATCATATCCCCTTTTTATGCTTGAGTGATGTCTTACTTTTCACTGTCTCCCCCTTTCTGATCATCCTTTGCCTCTTTCATTGGTTGATGTGTTTCTTTTTATTCAAAGTTCTGAAGTAGTTAGTCGAGAGTCAATGGGTTTGCGAGGTTAGAATTCTGTTTTCCTTTTATACCTCCATCTCTTTTCTCTATGACTACTATATCTATAAGTTCCCTCTGGAGAGTTCATTGGACATGAAGGCTTTTCTTTTTGGAAATAAACTCACCATGGCCACTACCATATCTTTCAGACAGTGCTGTACAGTAGCTTGTTAGCACACACGAGAGCTCTAATGGGAGGTCCTCTAAGGGGAATCCTATTTCAATGTATCTATGCCACCTTCTTGCCATGTCTAGCCTCACAGCATCTCAATGTCACTTGCTCTAGTTAGTCCAACAACTGGATCTATGACTTTAAGGTCAAACCTTTCTTCTCATCCTTATTCACCCCATTCCTGTTCATATAAGATCCTTGAGTGAGTCCTCATTTCTCCAAGATAACAGTCTGTGTTCTGGGCTCTGTGCTCTCCTTCCCGACCCTGCCATGGCAGCCCTGTAATTCCATCCAGCCTAGCCAGTCTGAATCCTGGTTCACATGACAGTACACTCCCTTCCACAAATACACAATGTTCTCTGTAGATGCTGCACTAACAAAGTACCACAATTCAGTGGGCTTCAAAAACAGAACATATTTTTTTTTATGGGTTGAAGGCTAGAATTTTCAAATCAAGGCACAGGCAGCCTTGATTCTTTCCCAGGCCTGCCTCCTTGCCTTGTAGATGGCCACCATCCTCTGTCCTCACAAGATCTTTCCTGTACAAGTTTCTATGTCAAGATTTCCAGCCCTTTAAAGGCAACAGTCAAATTAAATTAGTGTCCAACGTAATGACCTGCAAAGCCCTTATATCTACTATGGATACATGCTAGGGAAGTGGGAGTTGGAATTCCAACATATTAAATTTGTATGGGGCACATGACTCAGCCCCATACCTCCTCTGCACAACTGCCCACTTATCCATCCATTTTTCTCTTCACCTCCCTTGCTATTTCTTGCTGTCCATCTCACAATGTCATCAAAACCTGCCAAGCTCATTTCATTGTCTCCACTGGGTGGTTTTCTCAGTCTCACCCTATGGGTTTGTACACATAGACTTGCTGCTTCATAAACATGTTTGACCAACCTGTTTCATCCTTAGGGGGTGCCTTCACCCCTGGATCCACAGAGAATCAGGATGTGTGTGCCTCTTGCCCTTTGCACATAGTTCTTGACCGCAGAGGTGCTTAAGAAATGTCAATGCTATGTTACTGTGAATCCTGCCTTAGAGAGAGCTTAGCATATCCTTGTCTTTTAACTTTTCAAGTAGGAAAGCAAGGGAAGCAAGATTTGCCAGGTGATGGTGGAGAATTCCTACACTGATTCTGTTGACAGTGTAGGGAGGAGGGTGCCAATGTCCATGCAATGACCAATGCAAATGCTGTCCAGCTATCTAAATAGGAAAAGCAGGAAAGAAAGAAATTAAGAAATTAAGGAAGACTGGGGATAGTAGTGAATTCATGAGTTTTCTGCTAATACAAAAAGAATAAAGTTGCCTTCCGGGGCTTTGGGGAAAGTTCCCTTTTTTTGGTGTAAGGAGTTGAGAATGTTAGATAAAACGCACGCCCTTCTAAAGTGGTAGTGGCTGGGGCTCTCATCCTGTGGAAAGGAGACCTGGCCCATAGGAGGAAAGCCTGTTGCATTTTGGTGGCTTGCAGAGGCAGACAGTGTATGGACTAAGAGTACTGCTATGGTGGTGTGTCATTTGGGTTATGCATGAATCCTTCTAGAGTGGACTCTTGAGTGTAGGCAGACAGTCACCTCTTTTTCTCTAGGAGCATAGGAAGGGCATTGGAGGCCATCCTCAGGTGAGACATCTGTTCCATTAAAGACAGGCCTGCTTCCCTTCTCTCTCCCTATCCCCCTTTCTTCCTCCCTCTTTCCTCATCCCTTTTCTTCTTTCTCCCCTTCTTCCCCACTCTCTCCCTCATTCACTGTCAGGAAGGGCCATGCCAGAAGGGCCCATTCAGCGTGTCATGGCAGCAGCAGAGGCGAGCAGCGCCAGCAGCTTCCACAGTGAGTGTTGGTTTCGTTTCTGGGGCCAGGGGATGGACAGGGCTGCCCAACACTGACAGCTTGCGGACTTTGGAGAGGAACTTCCATGTGTGGGAGGCTGCTGCCTTTGCTGTTTGGACTGCCTCCCCTCGTGGGGGCGTCATTTAACTTCCATGGAGGTTCCCTGCCAAAGCCCTTGGTGTGCTTGTGATGTCTCATGGGGACACAGCATGGTGGGAGTGTGGGGCCATGATTCGCTTAAAGTAGGTGCGCATCCTGACTTAGGTGGCTGTCAGCCCTTCTGTCCAGGCCTGTGTGTTGGTGGAGGCTGGAGCTCTGCATGAATGGTGGTTTGGCTGCTTTTCTGCATTTCCTGAGGTGTGGCCTTGCATATACTTTGGTTGTCTAGTGCTCCAGAAGAAGTTCCCTTGAAGGATTTGAGAATACCATAAACATATAGGCTGATGGGTTGGAGAGCAGGAGGTGTGTGCTTGATGACTCCTGGCCTAAAAAGATATTGATGTTCAAGAGAGTTACTAAAGAGCCACAATCACTAAGTATTGTGTATATTTGGGGGAGATTTCTATCTCCCTACTTTAATACCTTTGGCAATTTCTGGAGAGAATATGGATATACTTTAGATCAAGTAAAGGGTCCATCTGTCCTGCCTTTCTTATCACACTACATTGAATAGCTTCTTCCCATTTTTGTTCGTATTCTTTCCTGTTCTGTTTCTAGAACAATCCACAGAATCACAAAATTTACCAGCCCTTAGTAACCAAGCAGAAGCTTTGCTTGTCACCCTGAGACACTTTCCTTCAGGCTGGATGCTGTGTTCAAACCCCAACTGGGTGTGATGTGGAATAGAGCAGCTTCCGTTTCCTGCCGTGCAATCCTCTGCCAGTGCTGCCATCTCACGGGCAGGTGCATGGGAGCACTTTGATGATTTCATTCATTTCCCCCTGATCTCGTTAGGGAGGTAAATTAAGCATAGCCTCCCAGGTTCCCCCAGAGCCTCAGTTTCACAGGTTTCTCATCGACACACTGCTATCTATAATGGAGTTAAGGTTCAGTTTTTTTTTATTTTTTATTTTTTGTTTTTTGGGTTTTTTTTTTTTTTTTTTTTTTTTTTTTGCCAGCCTTCCACCATGTGACACTTGCAGGCAGAAATGTCTGCAAGAGCTAAGCATCTACTCTCACTTTCCAAAAGCCATATATTTTCAGTTACACTAGGGTCAAACTATTGCTTTCAGGAGCTGACAAGTCTTACTAATGTTCCAAATTGATCAAATTGTATTAACTCATTTGAGGAGTTATTTATTATCAATTGATCATGTGTACTTGATTATTTCAACTGCTAGAGTGAAAAGAGAAGCTATTAATAATTAAACAGGAATAAACAGCATACATCGCAGCTTTCCCAAGTACATTAGGACAACCATGAATAAAATAGGCAGAACTCTCTGCTTTTAATCAGGGAAATCAAAGATAAAGTTTAAGATACAGAGCAAATTGAAGAGTAGAGGGTCCTTATGAAAAATAAGAAAAACGGTCAACAAGGAGTGATTGATGGCGATAGTGGCTATGATAGTGACAGTAACTTGTGTCTGTACACGAGCACGTGCATGAATACATACATGTGTACATGTGTGGGCAGTTTTAGGTAAGAGGTCAAAGCAATTGAGCTGCTTAAAAGTAATAGTACAGACTTTATTTAAGTTCTCCAAGCAGGATTTTCATGACTTGCCACAACTTACTGAAACAAGTCAGAGCTGAAAAGTCTGAATCCAAATGAGGAAATATGCATAAACTTTATATAACAAGAAGTGAATATTTGGTGGCCCCCTCATTGGCAAAGCAGGATTTTCTTGGTAGTTAGCAAGGCTTTCATGTGCTAGAGACATGACTAAGGAGTATATGGGCTGATTTATTCATTTTAGAAGCATCTTTGTAGAAAGTCTCTTCATTTGTGATTTATGTTGGCCATTTAGGATCTCTTAAGGCCTCTCTTCTTTCTGGGATGCCAAGGGTGGAAACCAGAAAAGTAGCTTGCATTTGATGAGCATCTATGCCAGGTGGGCTCTTTGCTGGAGACTTTGAGTAAACTTATTTATTTTACACTATTCTCACAAAGAGAAAGCCATGGTTCCACATTAGGGATGAGCACACTGACATTTAAACACACACACATAGAAGAGTGCACCCAGTGAAATCAAGATTGATCAAAGTCTGAAATCTGTAGCTTTATTGTCAGTCTCAGTATCCATCCTTGGGTACCAGTTAGTGTGAAGTATGGAACTGAAAGAACGATAAGACTCCCTAGACTACCCTGTAGTCCTGTTTATGTTCTAATTTGCATGGCTGAGTCAGGAGCTATCAGTAGTGTCCATGTTGTTGCTGGTTGTGCATGAAGGCAGAGTAACATCTGCTTCTCCACATTGTGTCCATCTTAGGAATGGGGATGGGCCTGCAAATTTGTTTTGGAAGCATGTGAGCAAGTGTTCTTGTGTGATGTTCATGTTAAGCAGAGATGAAAGCGTAACCTTGGTGTAACAGGGGTCCTGGCTCTTATGCACGTTAGAAGAAGGGTAGTGCATGGTATTTGGGTATAGTTAATGAGTTGGGAGAATGCATGCAGAGATACAGGACTGCACAAAGGTATTTTGATGGAGGTAGAATGAAAAGTTGAGTTTAAAGACAGTTCCTAATTCCTGACCACCTCTGTGAATGGAATGCACAGACTCACCTCATCTGATTTGGGGATGCTATCTGTAAAAATCAGAGGTATCTAGACCACACCCCAAATATTACGTTTACATCCAACAGTATCTACTGTGCATCTTTGAATCTGTTTGTAATGTACTCTCTTATATCTTAAGAAAATATCTTGCTTTATGCAGAAGATGGGCTCTTGAGGTTTCATGGCCTGCCCACAAAAGTCACTATTTAGACACATGAGACAGACCTGGTAAAATAAAGAAAAGATGTATCTTAGGATGTCAACCTCCTTCTCCAGTTTTCCTAAAGGTTGCTGTGTTTCTACCTATTTATTTCAGAATAAGTGCTCTCTCTGTCCAATGGTAATTAACCTTTGAACTTTTTAGCGCTTTGCAGTGTGGTGTCTTGAATAGGGGGTCTCAATGCATATCAAAGAAAGTCTCTTCAAGTCTCACAGGAAATTCTTTATAGATAGAGAGAAGTTATGCCTTACCTCTCCCAGCCCTTTTTCATAGCACCCCAGTGGCATCACCACAGGAGTGTGTTCCAGGCTCTTGACCACTACTTACTGTGGTCAAGTCATTCTTACAAGATGGCTTCCCAATCACACCCAGATTCTTCACATCTTCTGGGCTATTGCATGATTTTGTCCTTCACTCAAAAGCTAAAGAGAAAGGCTTTCTTAGTTCTCCTTGCTATGGTATATTTTTTTTAAAGATTTATTTTATTTATTTATTATGTATATAGTGCACACCAGATCTCATTATAGATGGTTTGTGAGCCATCATGTGGTTGCTGGGAATTGAACTCATGACCTCTGGAAGAGCAATCAGTGCTCTTAACCGCTGAGCCATCTCTCCAGCCCCTGCTATGGTATTTTTTTTCCTCTGACTTATGGCTCCAAGTTCCTTCCCTGATGTAAGACAAGCAAACTACTTTTTTCTTCTAAAATTTTCACCTCACGCAGCATCAGCTGAGCTCTCCATTCCATATCTGTGGGGCTCTGTCCCAATGGAAGTGGACGTATAGCAGAGGAATTCTACTTCTCTTCCTTTTGGGGCTGGTTATCTATGGCCTATCCTATTACTCAGACATATAACACATGCCTGAAACCTAAGGAGAGGTTAGTCACAGTTAGAAGGACAATGGACAAGCCTTAGACACAAGTAAAAACAGCTGGTCAAAGGTATGTTTCAGTCTGTGAACTTTCTTTGAGTTCTGACCTACGACTCATTTGTTTTTATGGCATCTATCTGTCTGTCTATCTATCTATCTATCTATCTATCTATCTTTTATCTATCTTCTGTCTATTGTGAACGTGAATGTATTCTGGCCTGCATCCATGAAGGCCAGAGGATGACTTGCAGGCACCAGTTCTCTCCTTTTACCATGTGGGTCCTGGAGATTGATCTCTGGTCCTCATGCCTGGATGCTTTACCTTTGGAGCCACCCCGATGAAGGCACATTCTTTGCACTAGCATGCTGAAGGACAAAGAGTGTATCTCCCCACCCAAACCAACCTGGCTATAATGACACTAAAGGCACATACTTGTCTGTTTGCACATCCAAAACTTGCAGGAGAAGACAGAGACAGGCATCGTTCACTCCTCTTTGGGCTACTGTACTTTCAGCTGTCACTGAGGTTGTGGGAGCTCTTTGGTTTCATTTCATTAGTCTCTAAGAAAAGGTTCATTTAAAAACACAGTGGAACATTGTTGGATCCAGACACCACCACAGAGAGATTACCAAATGTAATTTTCCTATCCTTTCTTTGCTATCTAAAATCATTCCAAGATTCAAGACAGCTAAGATTGGTCTTTGGGGGAGGGGGGAATGAATACATTAATCTGGGCAAGGTGCCTCTAATTTGTATGGTACCTCAGGAATTTATAAAACCAAATGGATTCATTGTGCATTCCCAGGGTTAGTTCCCTGGGTTCTTCTGGATAGGTGTTTAAATGGCAATTAATCTTTAAAATCGTAGCTCCCTTTTGCACTGTGAAAACATGAATGGAGGATCTCAGAAACAAGCATGTTATTTTTTAAAAATATATTTTGTTAATTTATTTATATTACATCTCAATTGTTATCCCATGCCTTGTATCCTCCCATTCCTCCCTCCCTCTCATTTTCCCCCTACTCCCCTCCCCTATGACTGTGACTGAGGGAGACCTCCTCCCCCTGTATATGTTCATAGGGTATCAAGTCTCTTCTTGGTAGTCTCAAGCATGTTCTTAAAACTGGATGATAAGAGATTCTTTGGATGGGGTGGGGCTCAGGTGTTCAGGTAAAGGATCTATAGTATCCCTCTGAAGATGGCAGGCTCCTGGCCATACCATCCAAGACTACTCCCAAGGGAAGTTGCCTTTGTCTTTGTCTTCGCTTTCTCCAGTCAGAATGTCTCTTTCAAAGGTGGTCAAATGCACTTGCTCCCACAATTGTTTTACAGACAAATGGCTTGTAAGAAATCCATATGTCTGCAGGAATTGTGACTCCCCCTCCAGCAGGTAGATGCTGGTAGGGGCCGTGAGCTCCGCTGTGTCTGGGCTGGTGCCTGCCTCTTGCCATCAGTAGTTAATTGTGCTGATGGTTGTTGCTGCCTTCTCCTCTCCAGCAACTTGTGGTTAACCCTGATGGGAAGTAGAAACCCAGAGAGATCTCCAGCCAAATGTATTTCCATGCACCTGGCTGAAGAAGCTGTTATCCTGGTGGTGTGGTCAGATGGTAGCACCAGGGGCACATGTCATGAATCATCAAACGGTGTCTAACAGATAATAAAGCCCTGGTGTATGAGACTTGCCTTGCAGGGCAGAAGGTAGGTGAATGGAAACTGCCTGGGGTTTGCTTTCACTGGGGAATCTAGTTTCTGTGAGGCCGTCTACCTCCTACCACAGTTTCTCTGGTTGGGTTGACTTCTAAAACTGAGGCATTTAATCCCAGAAATAAAGGTAAATTTAAGAGTTCAATTTCCCAGAGTTTTCCTGGGGATCTTTTTTTTTTTTTTTTTTTTTAGCTCCAAGTGAAAGAAAATCTGACTCAGAATCTTTTAAGCAAGAAAGACAATGTAACACCATAATAGTAAATTCAGGAGTAGGTTTATTTCTGGAATTAGACCAGGACCCATGGAAGGGCACCAGATTCATCATGTGCTGTTTCCTCCGTCTCCGTTCCTTCTTGCCCCCACGGAGGCTTTCTTCTCATTCCTGCACTTGCTTTCCCTCTCACACTGATATTACAGAAACAGATAGTGATGGGAAACAGATGTCCAAACAATCAAAGGTGACATATTTTGAAACTTTTTTTTCTTTTTTTTTTTTTATTAATTTATTCTTGTTACATCTCAATGTTTATCCCATCCCTTGTATCCTCCCATTCCTCCCCCCCCCCATTTTCCCACTATTCCCCTCCCCTATGACTGTTCCTGAGGGGGATCACCTCCCCCTATATATTCTCACATATTTTGAAACTTTTGATGATAGATTTTGTTGTGGTTGAGCAGATTCCTAGAGAGCAAGATCAGTAAGGAAGACTTGGCATTCCCAAGAATGGCCTGGCATAGGGATCCAGCTGAGAAATCATCAGTTCTGCCTCTGCAGCCAAGCTGGGTGTCACGCAGAGAAAAGTGGTGATGGACAGACCAAGGAGGCAAAGCCCTTGCCTGATTGCCTTTTCCAGTCTGTCCATGAGAAGAAGCATAGCATGCGATCTGGTGTCATCTTTATGAGTGCTGTCTCGGATGATGCCAGCTCTCATCTGACTTCATTGCGTCTGCTGATAGGAATATTTCAGAATGAAAATGCCTCTTTAACTTTTATAGAGGTGTTTATTGAAATCAACTTCTAAGTCATCGAATACACTTTCCTAAATCCACTACCCCAGTTTGCATGCTCTAAAACATCTTTCCTGGTCAGTCTGCCTTTGACTTGGAAGCGCACAAGAATTTCTGCTTGGTAGTACACTCAAGGATGTTGATTTTTGGAGTCAGAATATTTTTTGTGTTAAGTCCTACATCTTTTGTTATTTTTTAAAAATTAGTTATTTAATCTCTTCGCCCCCCCCCTCCTTTCTTTACTTCCTACCTGTCTCCTTTCCTCCATATAAAGTGGTTGGTAATAATTATTTCTAAAGCCCAGTACATCTCAGGAGGGCGAATGAAACTGTGCCTCTCAAGCACTGACTGTGTATCATGGAGCTCTGTAATGACTCCTAAAGCTGCTGTTCTGTGGCTCTGTTCACTGCAAAAATGGACTCTATCTCTGGCCTCAAAGCAGAAATGCTAAAATCATCTTTTTCATCTCTGGTGGTGGCCAGAAGTTTAGATAAATTAAGACAAAGGCTCTCCTCCTGGCGACGACTACCTGTTCTAGCACTTAGCCTAGCTCATTTTGGGGAAGCCTGCTTGATGACCCAGGGAAAGACTGATGTTTCAGAAGGCTGGGGAAGCTTTTGGAAAGAGGGATGAATCTAAAAGAGCAGGGCTGTGTTTGGGAGAAGGGAGTGCTAAACACCATCTGACTGTGATTGCTGGCTTAGCATTTAAGACTTTCTCCCATGTTGATCCTGAGAGCTGCCCCTGCCGCCCCCACCCCCACACACATGCCTTGAAGAGGAAGCCAAGAGGCAGAACTTGTTTACAAAGGGAGAAGGTGTGACCACAGCTGCAGGCCTCAACTGATGGCCTGGAAAGCCTCATGCTGCATGGAGGCCCTGAGCCTCCATCCTGTTCATCTGAGACTGCCTCCACCCTGGCTTCTCTGTGAGGCCTCCTGGGATCCTGGTGCAGAACAACAGGCTGAGTTGAAATAATTGAGACCCAGAACTCTGGCCTTCTCCCAAGCCATGGGCTGGGGGAGGGAGTGGGGGGGGGGCAGTGCATTCTGGGCTTGTTCAGTCTCTGCTTCACTGCAACTTCATGTTTTGAACTAGATGATACTTAGAGGTTAATCAGAGCAGTTGCTTCTGAAGCCCAGCAGTCTTACAGGTAAGGACATAGGAACCAAGGGATAAGGCGGGCAGTATGATATAGTGTTGGAGAGCCCTCCTGAGGTCTGACTCTTGTTCTCAATGGCTTATCCATATATACACACATACATATATAAGTGCACGCAAGCACACACACTTAAGCACACACATGTTGGTGTACACACACACACACACACACACACACACACACACACACACACCTCTCTGGAAAACCAGACTGTCAGGGCTGCAGGTATAAAGGATCTCTGCTCAATGTGCTTTGAGTACTGATTCAGATCAATAATTATGCGTTGGACAAATTCATGTAGTTTCAGAGCAGAGAAGAATTTGAACAGTCCCCCAGTCTAATACATCATTATTACAGATGTGAACATTGAGACTAAAAGGAACCCTAGACTTCCAGAGACCTAGGGTTACACCTCATCACAACTGTGACAAGACCTCAGGTGACCTGGGTCCCAACCCAGTGCCTTTCGATTGGATTCCAGGCTTTCACTGATGCCGGATCTCCCCTGTGATGACTCCCTTCCAGAATGCTGGAGATGTCTCTGGCCTCTATGTAGTGTGGCTGGGGCAATCAATACCCTCTCCTGGAATTTCTCTGGGGATGCCTAACTAGGGACTGGTACCGAATAAAACAGTTATGTTCCAGCTTGTGTTGATTAATCACTCTGCAGCTCACAGAGTGCTCTAGCTGCTGTTATCAGCTATCCCCAGGCTGCCCCAAGAATGTCACTCTGCTGTTTTCTCTATGCTGAATTCCCTCCTTTCAGTGAAGATGAAGAACTGTTCTTCTGCTTTGTGTGTGTGGTCCTGGAAGTGAGCGCTTTCTTCTCAGGCTGTGAGTATTCGTCCTCTCGGATGAAAGGCTTGTGTTTCATGACTCAGAGAAGCATCCCATTTTCCACTGGGTGAACAGGTGTGTTTAGTTCTTAAGAAAGCTCTGGGGTATGCAAAGTCCCATTGTCCTGACCCTCATCTGAGTTGCTCCAGAAGCCATCAGTGAGGTTAGATGAGGCAGCCTGGAGTGTGCCCAGGCTTTGCTTGCTCTCTGTCTCGTCTCCCATGATGCACTTCCAACTTTCCTTTGCCCTGGGATGCAGCTATGGATGACAGGTCTCTGCTGTGGTATGTATTGTTTACTGAGGTAATTAAAATATGCAAAGTGGCCCCTGCCTCCCCCTCCTTTGCACTTCCTTCACTCCTTCTGGCATTTTCAGTTGGCAGTTAATAAAACACAAGGGGGGCCCCAGGGCTCTGGTCTCCCTCCAGCTAAAATGACTAATTTGGAGTGATCTGGGAGTCACGGTTGTTACCGCTGCCTCCAGCTGTGCCTTTCTGGTTGATCTGCTGACCCCGCAGTACATGACTTTACCGGAGAAGGAAAGTCAGTGTCCAGAGGAAAAGAGAAGCAAAGGCCTCGCTGCTTTTTGCAGCAACACAAGACCAGAAAAAGACTGCTCCTCTTTCCTCGTGGTAGTTATACATTGAAAGTGCTGCAGCCAAGGACACTGGAAATTGATTCCGTAATTTAGCCTAATCACTACCATCCTTGACCACCAAACATCCTCATCTACTTACACGTAGAAAATTACCCCCACTCACTTAAATTATCTAAATGCTGGGCTCAGAGATTGCTTTATGCAAATGGGCACATACAGTAGAGCAATAGACTGGCACTCCCACATCTACCCTGTAACTGTCACTGTGACAGTTCTTTGCTAGTGTGTATTGAGAATTTCCAAGCTCTATGCATCCTGCCCAAATGTCCATGGACTGTTTTCACTTAATCCTCATGACAAATCGTGTTAATATTAACCTATGGGGAAGCTGAGACGTCGTGGGGATGCCGTGATGTCTCCAGGTGACTTGGCTATGACTTTGTGTCTGCATTGTAATATTATGCCACTCCTACTTTGAAGGCTGCTTTGGAGGGAGGCAGTTCTTTTCTCCATCTTTAGATGCTTTTTACACCCATCAATTATTCTATCAGGAGATCTTGCTCCTGCCCAGGGGCACTGAATAAACTATACAGAGTGTTGCATTTTCCAGAAGTATTAGGCCTTACCTCAGTTTAGCCCTCCTCTAGGCTCAAACACATGGCCAGTTACTTGTCTCTCCTCATCCCAGAAAGCTTTCGGGAACTCTTGTTCTGGAGAGATAGTGCTATACAAAGGAAGACCACAATGGGTAGAACCTCCTCACAGATGGTTTGGAGGCAGCCACTCAAGATGCAGGTGTCATGCCATTGAAGGATGTCCTACTGTAGGAAACACTGCTCCTTAGCTCTTGTCAGGGCAGCTGACTGCTGATGGCTGTCCTTACAAATATTCCTTAATTAGCCCTCAACCCTGAGCTGAATGGGATCAGGGGAATGAAGCAGAAGCTGTTTTATGCTGTCTTCTTCTGAGGCAGCAGTGCAGGGCCCCGAGAGTGAATGTGCAGGCTCCGGCTAACATCCAGACATGATTTCCATATGCCAAACCTCACAAATGGCGAGTCAGGAGCACTAGGATTGTGGAGCCCTGGAATTAGGAAAGAACATTTGTTAAGAAGGTCACCTGGCCCAGGTGTCTTATCCAAAGCTGAGGAGACAGGCAGGCTCTCGTGAGTATCCCTGGAAATGGGGTCTCACCGGGTCATGAGGAAGAATATTCCATGGATTGTTAAAAAGCTTCTTTCTCTCATCACATCTGTGATATACCTCTGTTGTCATCTCAGATTTCTATAGTAAAGTCATTATCCAAGGGACGTACTGTGCATGTACACTTATAAGCTCAGGACTTGGAACGCAGAGGCAGGAGGGTTATGCTTGTGCATAGAGTGCATAGAGTGCTTCAAGGTCAGCTTGAGCAACTTAGTAAGACCTTGTCTTAAAATGAAGTGAAAGCAAGAGCGCAATCAGAAAAAAACAAACAAACCACAGACACACACAGACACACACACACACACATACACACACACACACACACACACACACACATACACACCAAAGACCTAGGATCATAGCTAGGGATATGATATTTTGTGTAGAATGTACAAGATCCTGGGTTCATGGCCAGAACTGGGTAATAGAAACCAGACTTACAGTACCTGATTCAAGAATGTAGTTTGTTTGTTTGAAGGCAGGTGTGGTAGTCAATAGTAAAAGTCATTATTGTTGGTACTTTTATTAATGTTGTTGAGAAAACAAGTAATGGAGCTAATTCCTGACTAAGTTTGCTTTTTTCCTAAAAGATTGTTTCATGGTTTAGCTTCTTATATCTTATATGTATGAATGTTTTGCTTGCATATATGTATTGGCATTGCATGCATGCCTGGTGCCCATGGAGGCCAGAAAAGGGTGCTAGACCTAGGGGACCTTGAATTATAGAGATGCTACCATGTGAATACTGGGAGCAGAGTGCTGGTCTTATGCAAAACTAGCAAATAGTGTTAACCACTGAGCCATCTCTCTAGCTCCTTATAGTTCATATTTTTGAAGCCACTCATCTTGCTTTTCTTTCATTTCCCACAATAGGGCTTCACATTCAGTATGTGATCATGGACCCAGTCTAAATGACATTGTTGCATATTCTTGCTAGCCCAGTCATGTCTTCTGTGGGATTCACTCTAGCTGCCTTTCCTGAATACCATAGCCATGGTTTTTTTTCAGACAGGCAAGATGCAGGGATCCAGACTGACAGTCATGCAAGTCCCGACTTCCCCCTTTAAACTATGCCCTGTATTTGTTGGTATTACTGTCTTGAACTAAATGAAGAAGAAGAAGGAGAAAGAGGAGAAGGAGGACGAGGAAGAGGAGGAGGAGGAGAAGAAGAAACAAAAACAAAAACAAAAGCAAAAAACCCAACAAAAACAACGACAACAACAACAACAAAGCAAACAAACAAAGAACCCAAACCCTCACAAAGAGAAGGTCTTGGAGTATGGTAATGCATCCCTTCTAGCTCATCTTTTCCAGTGACTGGCTGACTTTTTATTCATGACCTGGTTTCTTATCCACTATGGTTGCCTCACTATTGTGAGCCTCACTGAGCAGAATGTCTACGACCCTCAAAACTTTGGGAAATGCTTGCAAGGGAGATTTAGATTCAGATTTCTGGGCATGTGTATTTGCTACCTACCTCATTTCGTTTCAGTACATGTTCTGAATAGGTGCATGACTGTCCCCATTTCACACACAAAGAAGTGAGCCTTGAGGAGGATAGCCACTCTGTGGTCACTCAACTGCTATACAGCCCCTGCTCAGTTACACATGATCTCTCTGGCTGCTTTGGTCTTTCTGCTTCCTTGTTCTGTGACACTCGTTTTCAATATCTCTTATCATAACGTGTGAAGGGTAGCAAGATTTTGGGCCAAGCGAACCTTTGTTTGAAAGAGATAATTTGTAATTTGGCCTAAATCAGTGTGACTATAAATTGGAACCCGATAAATCATAAATGCTAATACTTGAGCATTACCGGGTAATTAAGAAAAAGATTTAGGCTCAGTCAGCAGACTGCTTTTGCCTTCCTTTATAGTATGTATGGTCTTAGTATTCATATTTGAGATCTGGGTGACTTCTTTGTTATCCACTTTAATCTATGAATCTGAACTGAGTTGAAACCTCCAGCTTTGTTCTATGAATTGAGTTCTTATAACATCTTAAAAGTTGTTTCTCTAAGAAGATTTTAGTATAGCCAGAAGGCTAGAGTCTAGGCATCTGGAAAGGAAAACAAAGGCCATGGCCAAATTATAGGACAGGGAGGCCTTGGAATGAATGCTATCATCTAGACCCTGTTTAGAAAGAGGGGAGGTAAGACATTATAAAAAAGTGTGTGTTCTTGGAGCATCTATATAAGAACTTTGCTTTTGGCAGATGCAGCTCTAGGTAAGAGAGCTGGGAAGAATCACAATGGGCTTGTTTATCCTCTAGGCTCATACTGCTAAACAGCTTGGCTCTTCATTTCTTGTAGTTTTGGGAGGCCCTGAGGATTTCTCCTAATCCTGGGGGTAGAGGCTCAGATGCAGACAGCCTTTCCTCTGAGATTGTGCTAAATGGATGCTGATTGCATAAGCTGCCTCTATGCCCTGCTTCGAGAGAGCCCCACTCTAATACCCTTTGTAAAGCTTCTCTCTATTTTTTTCTTGGAAAAGGTCCAAGCACCTCCTAAACTTGAGGTTGAGTTCTTCAATTTGTCAACCAAAATGTGAGATGATGGCTTGCAGCTATGCTTTTGGGAAGAGGTGGAGAGGCAAAAGCAAGAATAGCAGTTCTGACAATTTTGAGGTCTCGTATCTACATAGACAAGCCTCAGTCTCTTGTGCTGAGTTTCCTGGCATGGTAGCAAGGGCATTTCTATATCCAGAGTGAATTCACAGATAGATATGCAGTTTGTAAGTGTACACTTATACATTGTGGTTATAAAAATCAAAATAATGTTCAGACCAATATAATCTTTTTTGTTTTTTAATTTTTTATTAATTTATTCTTGTTATGTCTCAATGGTTATCCCATCCCTTGTATCCTCCCATTCTTCCCTGCCTCCCATTTTCCCCTTATTCCCCTCCCCTATGACTGTTCCTGAGGGGGATTTCCTCTCCCTGTATATGTTCATAGGGTATCAAGTCTCTTCTTGGTAACCTGCTATCCTGCTACCAGGTCTCCCGCTCCAGGGGACATGGTCAAATATGAGGCACCAGAGTTCGTGTGAAATTCATACGGTATATACTCACTTATATCTGCATACTAGCCCAAGGGGCATGTCCCATGAAAGCCTTCACTTACCAGGAAAGTGGGACAGAGGGGGAGGACATCCTATTGGGACTCTAGATTAGAGAAGCATGGGAGAATAGCAAAGTAGAAGGATCCAGAGGGTCCTAGAAACCTACAAGTAGAACATTATGATAGGCAGATTTGGGCCCAGGAGTCCCGCTCAAACTAAGGCACCAACCAAGGACAATACAGGCGGTAAACTTTAAGGCCCTACCCAGATCTAGCCAATGGATAGACCAATATAATCTTCATCCACACAAACTGAAGAAATGATTTGATCGGGAACTTGAAGTCTAGCAATAAAGAGGCAGGAAGAAGACAAATATAAGTATTAGATACCCTTCCTGTTGTGGTGAGGTGGTGGTTTGAATGAAAATGGCCCCCATAGGCATAGAGGTGACACCATTAGGAGGTGTGGTCTTGTTGGAGTAGGTGTGGCCTTGTTGGAGGAAGTATGTCACTTGGGGTGGGCTTTGAGGCTTCAGAAGCTAAAGCCATACCCAGTGGCACTCTCTCTTCCTGCCTCCAGATCCAGATATAGAACTCTTGGCTCCCTCTACAGCACTGTCTGCCTGCATGCTGCCATGCTTCCTGCCATGATGGTAATGGACTAACCCTCTGAACTGTAAACCAGCCCCAGTTAAATGCTTTTCTTTATAAATAAGAGTTGATGTGGTCATGGTGACTTGTCACAACAATAGAATACTAAGACAAGTGACAAAAATATCTGACAAAAGCAACTGAAAAAAAAAAAAAGAGGGGAAAAGGCTTATTTTTGCTCATGCTTAAGGGATACTGTCCAAGATGGCTGCAGGTCATGGCTGTGGGAGTGTGATGTGGCTTGTCACTTTGTGTCTACAGTCAGGAAGTAGAGAAAGATGACCTCTTCTGGCTTTCTCTCTCTTTTTTTTTTTTCAATCTAAAACCTTAGCCTGCTGGGGTGGGACATCCACTTTCAGGGTGGTCTTCCTTTAGTTAAGCTTCTCTGGAAACGTCTTTACCAACATAGCAGGTATGTATTCTAGGTGATTCTAAACCTAGATTCAAGTTGACAATGAAGATTGATCAACGCACTAAAGAACCAAACATTTTCACACGACCTGAAGTGGGGATTTTTCAGTTACGTTCTTTGAAGTATATATACTATAGGCAAAGGATATATCCACAGAACCATAGTAAATCTGTCGCTGCCTTTTTATGGACAAGATTTCCGTGTCTGTGTAGGTAATTCCTAAAGACTTTTTCATCCACGTGTGTTCATGAATTTCATCTTCAGTGTTATTTTTAAATCTTGGATTTTGAAGACCTCAGACTTGGGAGGCAGGATAGGACTGATAGTCCAAGTGGCATCAGGAAGGAACGTGGGCTTGTTAAGGGAGGCTTGGTGGGGGGCGGGTGTCTAGAGTACTGCTCGGTTCATTCCGTGAGTCAGACAAAGAATTGTACTTTCTAGAAAGAAGACCGCTCGGACAGGAAAGAGAAGGGACAATTGGAGAGAAAGAGGGATCACTGGCAGCAGTGTGACAGGCAGACGCCTAAGGTGGAGAATTTGAATGCAAGGCCCATGACAAAGAGCGAATAGCAAGATGTTGAGATCTTGGATACAAAACACCAGCTATGGATGCTGAGGGAATCCCACAGAGGGAGAAGTAAGTTTCAGATGGACTTAGGACTAGAGAAACACAACAAAGTGAAAGAACCAAAATAACAATGGCCATTGGCTCGGGGGAGACAATTGTAGTGGCAAGAAGCAGCCCTTATTTTTATTTATTTATTTATTTATGGTTTTTCAAGACAGCGTTTCTCTGTGTGTCCTTGGCTGTCCTACACTCACTTTGTAGACCAGGCTGGCCTCAAACTCAGTCATCCTCCTGCCTCTGCCTCCTGAATGCTGGAATTAAAGGCATGTGCCACCATACCCAGCGAGCAACCCTTCTTAAAGGGGATGGGATCCTCTTTTCCAGATAATTCCATGTTCCACTGCCCTATCCCATTTTAGGTTCAGCTACCAAAGAGTCATGGCTAATGAATGCATGGATGAATGAATGAATGAATGGATGGATGAGTGAACAGATTGGGAAGAAAGGCAAACAGCTTAATCAAAGAATAGTACCTGTGACACTTGTCTAGAAGTCTGAGAGGAGAGAGGGGCAGGGGACAGAGAAAAGATAGGAGCTATGATAGTTTAAGAATGGCAAATTGATGTTACTCAGGCTCTGAAAGTCTCCCATGTTCATATGGAGGGAACTTCTAAGAAGCCCAGGAGTCAGACTAGGTAGCACTCTCAGCAGTGAGTAGTAGAGCTGTATCTATCCCTGAAAGGATTCTAATGTCCAAAAATGTTTGAAGCTATCAACAAAGCTAATCAATTGCCTTAGAGTGAAAGCATTTATTTCTGTTGTCTTGAGGCAAAAAAATTTTCTTAAGGGAACAGAACATAGAGCATTTATTTCAACTAATGCACAAGGGAGTATTTATCAGCCTCCTTTAATCAGAGCATGCCCAGAAGGCCCGTGTCTGTATCAGGATCCACTACTGTCCTCACAAAGCACACACACTATTCTGTACATATAGCCACCTAGACACCCTTCCTCCTCATGTGTTAATGTGTGTTCACACAGTATTTTCTGTGTAATCAACACTAGTGTGCATACTTTATGTATGAAACCCTCAAATTCCAGAGCAGGAGCAATACTAATTTTAATGACTGTAGTGTTGACTACAAGGACCATAGCTAGTGTCATGTTCAAGGTGATAGATGTCCCTGATTATGGATCTCTTGGACATGGCCCAGCAGGAAGCAAGAGGCAAAACTCTTTGGAGTTTTTGTTAAGTGTTAAACAGACTATTCAGACAACATTTGATTTGATTCGTAAATGCACATGGGTAATTATCTCTGAGATAAGACATGAAATTTAGGAACACTAAAACAAAATAAATAAATAAAAATAATGCACCGACAGAGAGTGGCAGTCTTCAGGTGATTAGATCATTTGGTCTTTATAGCTGAGTTCTCAAAGAAGATAGGTTACCTAATTATATCCTTTAGAAAGTCTGGCTTGGCCCATATTCCTTCCATACAGAAGAGGTTTGAGTTGTTTCCAGAAATACTCTGCCCTGTGGATATGTGTTTATTCTTCTTTGCTGGGTGTCAGGTTATCTATTTGGAATATGGGTGACCATGTCTCCTTCTAGCTAGCCAGTGTTGTGTGAGGTTAGATGGTTTGAGTGTCTGGGTGAGAAGAAGGAATCTGTGTGATTTTGTGCTCCTTTGTCCTTGTAATAGACAGAGGCACAAGGACCTCCTAAAGCTTAGCCGAGTTTCTCTTTGACTTAGGACAATGGCCTGAAGACAGCGAAGTAAGAACCTTTCAGTGGAAATACACAAACATAATTTCCTGTTCAGGAGAGAGGGGGGAGCTGTGGGGAAGGATGTAGGAAGTATGGGAATTCCCTACATCAGTCTAAACACAAGAAGAACTGGAGCTGGCCACCTGCAGCTGCTAGACCCTTGGCATTTTTTTTTATATTACATACTTTCAGTATTCAAGGGTACAGCTGAGATTGAAGACTCAGGGCTAGAATGAAGGAAGGGTGCTCACAGGTCTGAAGCAAACATGCAGGCTGATTAAAATGGTTCCCCCATTTTTTTTCTGATTATCTCCCTTTGGAAATGGGTGATACGTATAGACATGAGGGGAGATAAGAGAGACAGAACAATTCATTTCTGCATGTAAATGCTATAGACTTGAGACCCCCCAAACTTTTATGGTCTCAAAAGAAATTTAAAAAGCTACGCATGCCTCTTACACATTTAAAGTTGTCACTGAGAAACCTTCGATATAGTTGGTTGCAACCTTTTAAAAACGTTTCAAATGCTGCCATCATTTCCAGATATTGTAAACACTGACATTAAAAAATACATCATTCCTTTAATGCATCTAATGAAGTTTAAATACCAAGAGCAATTTGGTACATCATCTATTTAACACATGAACAAATTCTTAAACAGCCATTTTTACATGGCTCCTTTTTCTTCTTGAATTTATATTTTCATTCCAGTTACCACACTGAATTTTATCTTTATGTAATTTATTTTTATGCTTGAAAGCCCTTTATTGGCTACTCTATCATCATTTACTGTGACAAAAATGTGTATGAAGATTTAAATTTAATTTTTAATGTCCAGTGACCATAAGTTTCTAAATGTTAAGAGATTCTTTTTTTGGAATGAGTATCCCTACAATTATTGGCAATGATCAGAAATGGACAGTAGATCAAAATAATAGCTATATATCCCAGCTCTGTGGAAGATAAAAGTAAAATATGAATGCAGATTTATTTCCTCTATTTACAAATTACCACATGCATTATTAATGAACTTATTTATTCTCTCTCTCTCTCTCTCTCTCTCTCTCTCTCTCTCTCTCTCTCTCTCTCTCTCTCTCTCTGTGTGTGTGTGTGTGTGTGTGTGTGTGTAGAAAATGATTTTTTTCTATTGGCATATGACTCAAATCTTTGAATTATTTGCCTAGGGCATATATATTGGCATCTTATGAAGAATTATTTTATCTCACATGATAACCTTTTATGTTTATTTCCTCATTACTTTTAGTTTTTAATCTATCTATCTATCTATCTATCTATCTATCTATCTATCTATCTATCTATCTATCATCTATCTATTTTAAGAAATTGCAAGAAGTGTGTTCTAACTACCAGAGACATTACTAGACCACTTGGAGTTCTAAATTCGTTTGGAAAAGGTGCATATAAGAGTTGATGATCTTTAAAATACCTCAAAACTATCCTCACTGAGGACATATTTTGAGGTCTTCATGCATCTCCAAGCTTTGCAAACTCAGGTGTGCAATCACTTCCGTGGACAATGTTCTCTGTCTCTCATGCCTTCCATGGGACCAAGTGTTAGGCAAACTTGGGTCAGAGCAGCCAGTATACACTCTTCTTCTGTTATTGGAGTTGACTTGATAAACTAAGGACTTGGCACACACAGTGGAGTCCTGTATAGCTCTTCAAGGGAGGAGTGAACGCCTATAGAGAGTGCAAAGCACAGAACAGAGAAATGAATTAGAAGCAATATGTGCTCATTTAAAAAGAACAAAACAAAGAAAGGAAAATAAGATAGAACAAATTAATATTGTGTTTTATAGGAAGATTAAGAGTAGGGTTGCCTAGTGGCAAGAACAATAGTAGACTAAGCGTTTTTGTGTAATTTATGCAAAAGGATCTTGTGCTTTTGAGATTGAAATTATGTTTTATTTTTTAAAATGATCAACATCGATATGAAATATGTTGGAAAATGAAAAGTAAAAAATATTTCTAAACTAAAAAAAAAAAAGAAATAAAATAGAAAAATCTGTTGGTATGACAACTTTGAAAGGGTTAAGATAAAGTTATACTTTATACATTTCTCTAGTTCAGTGTATCTTAAGGACAGAAATAACTGAGAGCAGTGTAGATGGTTTTATGTTAAAACTGTGTATATATTTTTAAAATATAATTAAGAAGTGACACTAATGTTTGGCTGTGGGTCTCTGCACCTGTTTCCATCAGTTGCTGGATGAAGCCTCTCTGATGATAATTGGGCTAGGTACCAATCTATGAATATAGCAGAATATCATTAGAAATTAATTCATTGATTTTGTTTGACCAGTTGTGTTTGGCTCTATTCTAGATCTCTGGGCTATCCAACCTCTGGGTCCTGGCCCTCCAGGCAGTGTCGGGGGTGGGCTTTGTCTTATGGCATGGGTCTAAAACTGGACTGGTCATTGGTTGGCAACTCCCACAATTTCTGCACCACATTTACCTGGGCATATCTTGCAGGCAGGGCAAATTGTAGGTTGAAGGTGTTGTGTCTGGGTTGGTGTCCCAGTCCCTTCACTGGAAGTCTTGCCTGGTTATAGGAGATGGCAATTTCAGGCTCTGTTGTCCCCATTATTAGGAGTCTTAGGTAGGGTCACCTTTGTAGATACCTGGGAGTTTCTAGTGCACTAGATTTCTACCTTGCCCCTGAAATGCCCTCCTATTGCAGTTATCTCTCCTGGAACTCTCTCCCTCTAACCTCCCTCAATTCCCTGCTTGATCCTTCATGTTTCCACTTGCACCTTCCCCCTGTCCACCTGGGATATTTGTTCTATTTTCCCTCCCCAGGGAGATTGACGTGGTTCCCCTTGACCCCTCATTGTTATTTACCCTCTCTGGGTCTGTGGATTATAGAATGATTATCCTTTACTTTACAGCTACTATCCACTGTCTTTCTGCTTCTGGATTACCTCACTCAGTATGATTTTCTTCTATTTCCATTCATTTGCCAGTAAATTTAATGATGTTATTTTTAACAGCTGAGTAATACTCCATTGTATAAATGTACCATATTTTTCTTTATCATTCTTCAGGTGAGGAACATATAAGCTTTTTCCTAGTTCCTGGTTACTATGAATAAAGTTGCTATGAACATAGTTGAGCTAGTTTCTTTGTGGTAGGAAGGAACATCCTTTTGATATGTGCCCAGGAGTTGTTTAGTTGGGTCTAGAGGTAGATCGAGTCCCAATTTTCTGAGAAACCACAGTATTGACTTCCAAAGTGGCCGTACAAGTTTGCACTCCCACCAACAATGGAGGAGTGTTTTCCTTGCTCAACATCCTCGCCAGCATGAGCTGTCACTTGTGTTTTTGATCTTAGCCATTCTGATGGAGTAAGACGAAATCTCAACAGTTTTGATTTGCAATTCCCTGACCAATAACGTTGTTGGACATTTCTTTAAGTGATTCTTGGCCCTTTGAGATTTCTCTGTTGATAGTTCTCGGGCTAGATCTGTACCCTATTTTTAATTGAATTGTTTGGTTTATTGATGTCTAGTTTCTCGAGTTCTTTCTATATTCTGGAAATCAGCCCTCTTGTCAGATGTGAAGTAGTGAAAATCTTTTCCTGTTCTGTAGGCTGTCGTTTAGGCCCAGGGGTGGGGTCTTTTGCCTTGTAGAAGCTTTTCAGTTGTATGAAGTCCCATTTATTAATTCTCAATTTTAAGTGGAACTTGGGTAAGTCTGTGGAAGAGGGCGAAGTAAGATTGTAGGAGCCAGAGGGGTAAAGGACACCACAAGAAAACCCACAGAACCAACTAACCTGGGCTCATAGGAGCTCACAGTGACTAAAGTGGCAATCAGCGAGTTTACATGGGTCTGACCTAGGCCCTCTACATATATGTTGTTCCACTTATGGGATTCCTAACAAAGTGAGCAGGGGCTCTTTGTCTGCTTTTGAGACCCTTTCCCTCCTACTTGGTTGTCTCTTCCAGCCTAATATGTGGGGAAGTTCCTACTCTTATTAAGACTTGATAAGCCATGCCTGGTTGATATCCCTGGGAGGTCTGCCCTTTTCTGAAGGGAGTGGATTGGGTCGAAGGAGGTGGGAGGGGCTTTGAGGAGAAGAGGGAGGGGAAACTGTGGTTGTGATGTAATATATGAGAGAATAAGTCCACAATTTTTTAAAGTGTCACATGTTAACGATGCTTAACATGTTAAGAAAAATTAAATAAATTATATTATTAGATTCTAGTAATCAAGATTTTCAGCATCAGAGAAAAACTGAAATATAAAACCAAGGAAGCTAAGCAATACTAAATTTGAGTATAGATAAGGCAAAAATCATGGACCTGTGTTGTAATTTCCCTTTCAAAAATGATTTTTTTCCAACTTTGAATTTCCCACTATAAAGACTCAGAAGTAATGATAACCTTAGTAGCACTGAACACTCACAAGCATCCATATTTTAGTCCTAAAAGTCCATTGTGCATTAAAAAGATACAGAAATCCCTGGAGAAAGAGTTGCTTCAAAGGCTCTGATATGAAATGTACAAGAGGAGTCTAGAATACTCTTTCATGTCAGAAAGCAAAGGTGCTATCAAAGACTACTGGGGTTATATGAGAAGAAAGAGGGGCACAACTTTAAGAAATTTCTATTGACCAAAGATGGAAAGAAACAAGGCACCAAAAATAGTCACTGCCGTAGATCAAAACACTTCAAGTGTGTGTTTTTAAAAAAAGAACAAGTCCTCAAAATGTTTGTCAGAAGTAGAACAAAAATCTCTGCGTTGACCCTCGGAGAATACTGGGTCCATTTTTCTTATCACTATGACCATTAACTAGCAAGCAGCACCTTAAGAGAGGAAGTGTTTACTCTGACTCAGAGTGTGAGCGGCTATAGTCCGTCATGGACAAGAAGGCATAGTTGTAGTAGGAGCCTGAGGCAGCTGATCACATCGGCTTGGCAATCAGAAAGCAGACGGTTTAGGAAATAGGGCTAGGCTATGAAACCTCAAGACCCTTCTTCGGGGATCCACTTTCTTCAGTAAGGTTTTTGTTTTCCTAACTTTCAAAAGAGCACAATAAACTGGTGACCAAGGGTTCAGTTATTCAAGCCTATGTCTTCAAACCACGAAGGAAGGGGGTAAATTCATTATTCTAAAAACTAAATAAAGGAAAAATAGTTAAGCAGCCATCTTGCCCACTTCATATCAGCTACAATCATACAATCACATAGCAAATGAAGGGAAGTTTGTATTTATAGACCTTCTGCTAATCTATGCGGAAGGAATGCTATAATTAGAACATCATTTTTAAAACCACTAATGAAATATTAGATTTGGGGAAAATTTTTAAAAGTACTAGTTGAAAGGGGACTTTGTACTGAGTGACCAGACCGAATCCACTGATGAGTCATAACATCATATAAAAGAGAGCCATATGTCACCTCACATCATGTTTCAGAGGAAGCATAGGTGTGTCATGTTGGTCCTGTTTGTCTGGGATGATGGTCTTAATGAGAAACAGACTTAATAATTAAAGAAGCTTTGTATTCTTAAGTCAGAATACATGATGATCTAAGAAGCAAAGGCCCTGTTGAATCCTGCACAGGTTCAGTGACAGAGGCAAACAAAGAACATATCTTGGGACTCTATGACCACCTAATTCCTACAGACCCACATCTAACCCAATGAGCAAAACCTCTACAGAGCAATTCCTCCCTCTAGGCTTTACAAATGTCGTGAGGGTGTGAAAGAGAGGACAAAGGGTGGCAG
Source organism: Acomys russatus (assembly GCF_903995435.1). Taxonomy (NCBI): domain Eukaryota; kingdom Metazoa; phylum Chordata; class Mammalia; order Rodentia; family Muridae; genus Acomys; species Acomys russatus. Next base: position 33,095,130 of record NC_067143.1, on the reverse strand, counting down.
TGATGGCATAGTAGAAAGTTTCTAGAAGAAAACAGGAACTTCTTCCTAACAGCAATTAATTCCAAGGTCTATTTTTGTATTGCTGGAATCACTCTTCAGCGTCTCTACTGGGCCTTATTAGAATATGTCATCTTTTTTAAAGTTTAGCTTCAAGATCCTCAAGATACCCTTAGAGAGCTCCCATCGCAAGCTAACATTACCCATGCACATCCTAGGTTCATCTGTGATGTGGCCACAGTAGAGGCACCTGCTGCAAGAGTGGAACAGGATGAAATAAGAGAATATATGACATCACTATTCAGTCATTAGCATTGTTCTTATCTTCAAGATGATGACTCTGAATAGCTTATATTTAAGGTGTGTTTTAGGGTGGAGATATTTGCCAATAAGTGCTTTTTCTATTTCCTTTTTTTAATCATTAGGAATGGTTAGAACACTTTTCCCAAACTGAGTCTCCTTAATGTGGGAGAATGGTGACAGGTATGCTGGAAGGAGATCAATATAGGTTTATATGGGCAATAAGGGAACTGTAGGAAGTTAGATCTGCTGTGTTGTCCAGGAGTATGTGCAGATGTACACAGTGAGTGCTAAAGTGTACACCTCGGCACTTAGTGATACCCAGTAGGTTTTTGTATTCATGATACCACGCGAGGCAGTCTTGTTGTCTAACTCTTATTTTGAAGCCGAGGAAACTTAGGTTCATAAAACCAAGCACTTGTCAAAAATCACAGCAAAATTCAGGGTTTCTTGGCTTCCAATTTTTCATTAGTTTTGCTATGTTATAGACTTTACTCCTGGAGGAATGTAGTATACATTTCACCCATGTTAATGCTGCTATTCCACGAGAGTCTTCTAATGGGGCCTCCATGACCAGTTAATGTCTGTCTGTCAGTTGTCTACTCAAACACTTAGGCTCATCATAATTTGCATCTAGCACTCGGGTTTCTCATTTCCTGAACATGGATGTTTCACTTAAAACTTCTTCTGTCTTATATATAAAAACCACCAACTGAGACACATACTAGCATCAAATAGAGGACTCTATTATTTCAAATTATGCACCCAGAGCAATGCTTTTGTATTCCTGGCTTCTATTGGCTTTTACTCAAGAAACCAGGTGAGACAAACCATTCTAGTATATTCTGTCACAAGCATATTTATTTTCCCAAACTGATATTTTTATATGGACTTATATCTGTTGGTTTATGTCTATTCAAATGTTTACTTTTTTATCTTGGCATTTTAAAATGTGGTACCTGATCATTGTAACATTTTAAACAATATAGAAATACACATAATGAAATCTGGAACCTTCTTTCTTCCATCTCTAAAGAAAATTACTGGTTTAGTGGCTTTCTGAACCCTTTCATATCATTCACAAAGTTATATACTATTACTGCGTATTTGCTTATATTTATGTATTTCCGTCTTTACATGAATGAGAATGGCAACATGTACTTATCAATGAATCGCATTTGTATTTACTACATTATTATCCTGGACATATTTAGGTATCAGTACACAAAGCATTTTTATATTCTGTTTTAACCGTCACTTATTCCATTAAAAATAAACATATCCATGCCTTTAAAAACAACAAAATGGAAGCCTTGAATCAAACATTTTTGCCTACACACAAGATAGTAGTTTTCTAGTACTCCTACAGTGAAATGGGTGGACTCCAGGGCTCTTGCATCTTCAGTGTGGGCAGATAATCCAAAGACTGTGCCCTCAGAAGCAGATTCCAGTCTCACAGCTGGCATCAGAGCACCAGGTCTCACATCTTTCTAAGGATCAGATAGTAACCTTTCCTCCCCTTTTATCAAGTGTCATCAAAATACATGTCTGTGCTCTTTTACTCGGCATCTTTTCATTTGTTTGTGGCCATGTATAGCTATTTTGTGGCTTGTCTGCTCTTTGTCTTTACTCATCTGTCTGTTGGTTTGCTTATTTAACTAATGCTGAGAAGCACTGTGAATCATATGGATTTTAATTTCTTGTCTGTCCAGCACTGGGGAGGCAGCGGTAGGAGGACTTCTGCCAGCTTGAGGCAAGCCTGGTTTACACAGAGACATCCAGGCCAGCCTGGGGGTGCTTAGCAAAGCCAGTTTATCGATAATAATAAATAAGATGATTTGTCTGTTACATATGTTGCAGAAGGTATTTCTGTCATTTGTCTTCTAATTATGAATTTTTGTCTTTGCTATTTGATTTTTATGAATTGTGTCTATAAATTGTATCCTTTGTGGCTTTTTAAGTGTATGTCATGTAGGAAGGTTTTCTACTCCTGAGGTTATACAAATACCTTTGTAAGTTTTCTTCTAATATTCTTATTATTTTGTTTTTTATGTTTAGCTCTTTAATCCATCTGGAAATGATTTTTGTATATGGTGTGAGGTAGGTATCTAAGCGTATTCTTTTTAAATGAATAGTTCATTGTCCCTACACTTTAATTACTAACCTATCATTTCATATATCAAACTCTAGTGTTTATTCATGGTTCTGCTTCCAGGCTTTCTATTTTGTTACATTAATATACTGTATATTTCTATGGAAAACACAGGGTGTTCATTACATAGTGCAGTAAAATGTTTTGCTATCTGATAAAATAAATGCCCATTATTGTTCTAGTTGAGCAAGTCTTTAATTAAGCAGTCACTACTCTGGATAAAGTTTGGATTCATCTTGTCAGTTTCCATCGGGAATTTTCAATTTATATTTCACTGAAATTTTAAGTTGTATTTGAAGAATGAATGAGAGACTTATCCCACCAAACCTTCTTATCCAAGAAAATGATATAACCTTGCATTTAGGTAGACCCTGTTTTGTGTCCTTTTATGTGAATATACCTACACATATGTTTTGTTTTGTCAGATTTATTTATTTATTCATTTTACATCCTGATCATAGCCCCCTCCCTCCTCTCCACCCTGTCCCACCTGATCCCACACTCTTCCCTTTTCCCCCCTTTTCCCTTCTCAGAAAAGGGAAGTCTCCCCACCCCCAAAACAAATCTACCTGGGCACAGCAAGTCACAGCAGGACTAAGCACACCCCTTTCCACTGAGACCAGATAAGGCAGTCTAGAGTTAGGAGAAAGTGAGCCAAAAGCAGGCAACAGAGTCCATGTCAGAGATACTCCCTGCTTCACTTAGTAGGGGACCCAAATGAAGACCAAGCTGCCCATCAGTTACATACGTGTGGAGGCCTACGTCCAGTCCGTGTATGCTCTTTGGTTGGTGCTTCAGTCTATGTAAGCCTCTATGGGCCTATGTTAGTTGACTCTGTTGGTCTTCTTGAGTTCTTGTCCCCTCTGAAACATCCTATCCACCCTCCAACGCTTCCACAAGACTCCCTGAGCTCCACCCAATGTTTGCTCGTGGGTCTCAGCATCTGCTTTGATCAGCTGCTGGGTGGAGCCTCTCAGAGGACAGTTATGTTAGGCTCCTGTGTGCAAGCACAGTAGAGTATCATTAATAGCATCAGGGGTTGGCTCTCTCCTATGGAGTGGGTGTCAGGTTAGGCCAGTCATTGGTTGACCATTCCCTCAATCTCTGCACCATCTTTATGCCCACATGTCTTGTAGGCAGGGTAAGTTTTGAGTGGAAGGTTTTATGGGTGGGTTGGTGTCCCCCCTCCCTCCACCGGAGGTGGCCTTCTCAGTCTCTATGTCCCTCAGGTAGAATCACTCCCATATCCTCCGAGGAGCCTACACAGTTGCAGATACTCAGCTTCTCCCAGAGATGCCCTCCTCCTTTGGTTTTCCTTCTCTCCTCCAGCCCTCTTCTGCCCACATTTGATCCCCACAAACCTATACACTTTAAACTAAGTAAGATATCAGAGTTTTTATGTGCTTTGTTGATATTATACAGTTATATTTTCAATTCTGTTTTGAATTACTATGGTGACTAGTAGTGTAGTTTGGCTCTTATTTTTCTAATTGTGGGTGTCTTACTAAGCTATAATAGTTTTCATTTCTTTATAGCTAGTTATTTTGAATAACCATGCTATTTTGAGACAACAGACAATTTTGAATCTTCTGTTTCAACATTTTGCCAAATATTTATTTTTAAAATTAATATTTTATTAATTCCTTGAGAATTTCACACACTATATATATTTATGGTCATATTTATGCCCAATTTCTCTCTGTAGCTCTCACCTCCAGACCTACCCCACCTCCCTAGTTTCTTTGAGTCCTCTCTTTAAAAATTTAACACATAGACTTGACTTTGTGCTGTTCATAGACTTCCGGTTGTAGGTGTCCATCCACACAGAAAACATCAAATTTCCATAACATCTCAGTTAGGGGTGGGGACTCATGCCAGATGCTGATTGGCTTGATCACATGCAGGTCTTGCGCAGGTGTCCACAGCTGCTGTCAGCTCAAGAGTGCATTGATTCTGGCCTTTCCAGATGGCACTAACTTGCTCTGGTCCTCACTGACCAGTTTTGGTTCTTATACTCTTTGCTCCCCCTCTCCTTTGATGGTCCCTGAGCCTTGACGAGGAGGTGTGATAGATGTCCCATTGTGGCTGACCTCTCACAGTTACTTATTCTCTGCACATTGACGCCTTTTTAGTTGTTGTGTTAAGTACCATTAGCTACACAAAGATACGTATTTAGAAGCCAGTTTGGTATTGTCTCCACTCAACAAAATAATTACTTTATTACCTTGTTTGGAATTTCCTGGACAGTGTTTCACAAAATCAGTGGAAGAATGTGTCTTCTGTGCTTCAGGCTTATCAGTATTATGATACGGAACATGTCCTTTTCTTACTAATAGACTAAGGTTTCCAACCAGAAAACAGGGCTGGAAAAGTGTAGCATCTTTTTAAAGAATGAATGTTTTTTCTTTCTTCATTTACTTTTTAATTAGCCAAATGGAGCAGTAGGTTTCCTAAGGTTGTTATTCTTGTGATATTTTTTGAATAAGTTATTCATATTTAGTGATTATATTTAGAGCATAGCTTGCTTTATAAGAACATATAGATTAAATTTCTTTATCTGTATTTATATATTTGAGGCTCTGTGCTGTTAGACTGATTCTGCTTTTAAGGACATTTAAACCACAGAGTGGTTTGAGAAAGTGTCTATGTTTTTACATTGGAAAAGTACAGGTTGGAAAACTTTACTGTAACTCACATACAAGACCACCTTTTTATATTCATTACATGTGGGTTTTACTTGCTATAGTTTTAATACCTTGTTCTCAAATTTCCATGTTTTTCTATTTTGTTAATATTTCCAGCAAATCAATACTTGAACTTGTATTTTAAAAATTATTGTTTTTTATTTTTTAAAAATAATTTTACCCTTTTTTCTTTTACATTGCTTATTAACCTTGCCAAAGGTTTTTATTTATTTATTTATTTTTTTTATGACTTTTGGAAGACAAGCAATTCATTATATAGATCAAGTAAGAGCTTTGTCTTTTTTGTCTTCTTGTTTGGGCATTGTTTTGATTTATAGCAAATCAGTTTTGTTTTTTTCTTCATTGTTTATTTCTTATTATTCTCTTTATAGTTTTTTAGGGTCTTTACCTCTTTTTAAAATTGAATCTTAGCTAAGTTGCATTTTAATTATTCTAAAATTATTTAAATTCTACATATTTTTGTAAAGATTACTTCAATTATATTCCATAGGATTCACTGAATAGGACTTTAGCTCATTCTATAATAAATAGCTTTAAATATTATTTTAAGCAAATAGAATTCTAGTGCTCCCAATAAACTGCTTAATAGATTATCCCTTTATAGTTTGCTTTATTTGCTATGGAAAATTTTTTTGTTCTTATTATGACTTATTTTTTCATTGAAATTTCATATTTCCTTTGAGGTTTAGTATGTGATTGGATTTTATAAATTAAAATAAAGATAATTTTGGTGTGTATTAGTTTTAGTGTTTCATTGTAGTGTCCTTATTAGTTTTTTAATTTTATAGTATTTTATTCTTTATATGTATATGTATTTCACACAGTCATGCTATGGTAGCTGGAGTTCACAAGTTCACGGTTATGACAATGGTGAATTTTTACAACACTACACACCATTCAATTAGACCTAACTATGACATCGGCCTCTTTAACTTTAAATTGTTGACATTCAGCATTTCTCAGCTACACCTAAGAAAAAATACAAAATGTCTAAAAACAAATTAATGAAGGAGATTTAATTGTCCATTCATCTACACCTACATGTATATAGATGCTTGCCTGTATGCATGTGTGTGTGTGTGTGCATGTATGCGTGCGCACGTGTGTGTGTACACACACACACATATGGCCAATTATATTTTACTTTTATTGCTGGTATTTTCATTGCTTTATTTTCAATATTTTTTGTAATCTTGTTTTAAATACATCTTGTCAAAATAACATGAACCTTGATTTCTAACCTAAATTCTCCTTCTGTGTTAGAGGTAGTAATAATCTATTTATGCTTACTGTCCACAGAATATCAGGCTTTACTTCCATTTTGTATTTTGTTCATTATTTCTGCTTTCCTCACTTTGCAGTGTTTTCTGTAAGATGAAAGATTTTGATACTATGTTCCTGAAAATTGTTAGGAAGCTCTATGTAGTATTTTTATTCTTCTAGAAGCTACTTAAAGTTTTTCATAAGCATATTTAAGTGTGAATTATTATGATCAATAGTTGATTGGTATCAGTAAGTGCTTTCCCTGCCTCTCTTAATGATAAAGTCTTTATCGGGCTTTTAATTATTTCTGTATCTACTCTCCACGGCACTTATGGTTAAAATTATATGGAAATTTCATTCTCCATAATTAGATTAGCAGTAGCAACAGTAGTACTATTAACATTATTGGTAATATTATTTACTCTATGTTTCTATTTTATAGGAAGCTCTTATTAGTTATTGTATTACCTTTAGCCATCAAATTAGAAAGCGTTATTTAGATTTAAAGTGCACTGTTGTTGTCTATTTGTTCTGTTGTTGTAGAATTCAGGTCACCACATATCTTGGATTTCTTTGTCTGTTCTTCTAGGATCCTACTCCATTCATTTCTGGTGCTTTTGGTTTAGTTTGTTTTCTTTGAAAGCCTGTGTTTGGTGAAGAGGGCTAGTGTTTGCTTTTCAGGTAGAAACATCTTGTATTGTTTTACAGCTGATACAAAGCTATGCTGATTTCAAAAGTCCCAGGTTAAGAGTGACTTTTCTACAAATCCAGAAGGCTGATTCCTTTTAAAAATGCTCCCAGTGGCACGTGCGCACACACATACACACACACAGTTCTTTTAGATATGAGGTTTTCATCTCTGTAGCCATTTGCCTTTCAGTGCTCATTGCTGATGTCCTTCCTACTGGTCCATCAGGGAAAGACGTTTGTGTCCACAGTTTACTGGGACACAGACACAGAACTGTTTTCTTATCAAGCCAACCACAAGCACTTTTGCAACAAATTTCATTTATTAACTGAAAGGTTTGACTTCTGACATTCTGCTTAGCAATGATGCAGTTCATCCCTGAGGTTTGCAACATGCTGTGAACTTTCTTTCATGTGTGCTAAGATCTTTAACCTACTAAACAGTGAATATTTATGTAGTGCTTTTCCCTCAGTTCATATTCCAAATATCTGCCTTTCTCGGTCACCTTCTCTTCCTCTTGAATCTCAGGGGTAAGCCCACAAATGGCCAGTGTCTCTTGAGGCTGTCTTAAAGATGGTATTCTCTGTGATGTATCTTACTAAGCATTTTGGCGAGGTATTCTTTTTTTTTTTTCCACCCAGTTTCTTATTAATACAGGGGCTTACGGGCTTTGGGAAATCTCTGTCCTCTTCACATGAGGCATGGGTGCCAGGTTGTGATGAAAGATTTAACTGGGAACTGAAAGTAATAGTTTACAAGACTAGGTGTTTGTAGCATATATTTGAACCTTGATCCCCTTTGTCAAGAGGTCTAACTCGACATTGTGACCACTCTAATGCTTGGAGGCCCATGTCATGATTCTCCTTGCCTCCTTCTGGAGAGTTCTTTATAAGGAAAATTTTAAGATTTTATTCTAGCACCAGATTCTTAAACTTTCTCTCTCGTCTCAGATTACTTTGTAGTTTTCACCCTCTGTGTTAAAAGTCAGCCTTCTTCCTTCAGGTCTGCTCTATAGCTGCTCTCATTCTGATGTTCACTGATGTCAGCATCCTCATTCACCTATGAGTTCAGGTTGCCTAGAGTCAATGCATGGAGGGTACATTTATATAAGAGGGTATAGACTTCTGGTTGGTTATGGCCATCTGGTAACTCTATCTGGTGCCTCTGTCTTTGCCCTTTTTAGGTGGGAGGACACACCATGCTCCCCATCCGCTGGATGCCCCCTGAAAGCATCATGTACCGGAAGTTCACCACAGAGAGCGATGTGTGGAGCTTTGGGGTTATCCTTTGGGAGATCTTTACCTATGGGAAACAACCATGGTTCCAGCTCTCCAACACAGAGGTAACAAAGCGACCGGTCAGGACCTGTTTTGGGGAAAAGGCCAATGATGACAGATATGCCAGAACAGGGTTTGCATATAGTACATAAATAGATGGGCCATCAAGGTAGCAGGCACCATCAGGAGGAAACAGCTTCTTAGTGGAGGAAAAATTTCAACTACAGAAAATTTGATATAAATGTCAAAAAGGCTATGAAATCAAGTGTCTAAACCGAGACAGGAGTCAGGGTTCTGTTTTTTCTGCACACACACACACACACACACACAAAAAAAAAACACGAGAGAGGAAAATAAAACAGAGAACACTGTGAGCTTTTCAATTGTGCCATCTTGTGGAAACACCGACTGCTTAGGATGTCTACAAAAGGAGGTCTTCAAAGGCTTGAGCTACCCCAGGCACTGGGAAACATAGACCCGGATTAACTGAATATGCCAATGCACTTGATTAACAAAGTTACGTTTAGGGGCCCAAGAATAAGATAAATCAACTACAGCACAATAACAGATACTTACTTTCTTTTGACAATTTTAATTTATAAAGCATTGAGATAGTAGAACAGTTAAGGAACCTTTACCAGTAGGCACCTTTCAAAGCATCTTTGGTACAGTAACTTAGTACTTTTCACAAAAACACCTCTGTGTTTTGGGACAGAGGAAAGTTTTTTGGGGGGGGTTGTTTTGTTTTTTGTTTTTGGCATCTTAGAAGTGACTGGATGTCTTAGAGAAGCAGACAAGGAGATGGCATGGGTTGTGGTTTCAGGAATTTTCTATTTACTGAGATACATCCCATGTATGTGCAGAACAGAGCCATGCTGTTCCAGGGTTTCAGCACAGTCTGCAGATAATAATGGGTGGGGATCCTGCAGCAGCTGACTTACAGAAAATGCCAGCTCTTTTTGTATTCTTCTGTTTTCTTGGAAATTATGAACAGTAAGGTCTCTTTGTTTTGAAATCTCATTTTAATACTCAAGAAAGTATCTTTCACCTAGAGACTAAGTTCATTCCCAGTCTTCTATGTCCTGACTACTGAAGCAACTTTCCAAGTCCAAAATTTAAGGCTGAGGATGTGGCCCATTTTGTAGACTACTTGCCTAGTATTCATTGAGCTCTGAGCTTGATCTCCTGAAGCCACATAAATCAGGCATGGTGACACTCGCCTCTACTCCCTACACACAAGAGAGAGCAGTAATAGGATCAGGGGTCCAAGGTAATTTTTTGCTACAGGCAGGTTTGAGGACAGCCTAGATCTCATGAGACCCTGCCTCAAAACAAAACAAGGCATTTCTTTACATAGTGATGTCTTACTATGCAGGTACTCAATGGGACCTGAACTCATTTCCCAATGTGGAGAAAGCATTTTAGGGGATTTGTAGAATAAGGAAAGAGTGCATGCATGAGGACTTATATGTATGCAAGCACACAGATGCATCTGTGCACAACCTCCATGGTATTTGATAGCCAAAGAAAGAGGAACCTCTGGATGGGTGTGTTGTTGGTCTTAGTAGAATCTGTTGTTTTGTTTTTTTTCTCACATATTATGCAGTTTCCCCTCTTCCCCCCGCCCCCCGAAATGCTCTACCACACCTCCTCTGTCCACTTGCCTCCCCTCAGAAAAAAATGCAAGCCTCCCAGGGACATCAACCAAACATAGCAAAACAAGCTATAATACAACCAGGCACATACTGTCTCATGAAGGCTGCATGACGCAATCTAGTAGAAGAAACGGTCAGGCAAAAAGAGTCAGAGACAGCCAGCACTCCCACTGTTAGGAATCTCATAAGAACACCAAGTTACTCAGTCATACCATTTATGCAGAGGACCTAGGAATCTTGTCATGGATGCCTAAGCTGGTGAGAGAAGATAATGGGGGTGCTTGTGGCTTCTTCTAAGGTGCTGTAATAAGACCCTACCCTTGAAGGTAAGCTTTTTTCCGTCAACCATAACCCTTGCTCTACCCACAGCAGCAGCTAGGTACTGGCAGTACTGACCATGGCCTTAGCAGTGGACATTTGCAATCTGGACGGTTCTGCTATAGAGACGATGACCCTGGGTGCCTTTAATCTAAGCTTAAGCAGCAGCTACTGCAGTTTGAACTGCATCCATGCTTCTGCCTGAAGGTGGAAGGAATAGAGACCAAAACGGAGAGAGAGATGATACCAGATGGTAAACGCAAGTACCTGGAGACTTACCAGGTTGGCAAAGAAATTATCCAGTGAGCCATTGCAGACTCCATGGTGAGTGTGAATGGAAGGGGCTGGCACAGTGAAGGTCACTCCAGGTCAAAGTGATGTGAGACCCCCCTGGAGAAGGTACTGTTCTGCAGGATATTGAGATAGAGAGGGTGGAGGAGAAAAGGAGAAAGAGCAGAAGAGATGGAGAGAGGGGATTCTCACCCCATAAAATATGTGCTAATGGGGAAGAGAAGGGAAACATTTGCTCAGATATAAGACTACAGAATTCTCTTTAGTATTAGTATTAGTAGTATTAGTATTAGCATTAACATTAGTATTAGTATCAGTATTAGAATTATTCACAAACAATCTTCATGTGGAAACCCAAGTTTAAGTAACCTGTTTGAGTCACACAGAGATAAAGTTAGAAGTTGAAATAAACCTAAAAGTCAAATGATGTTTTTGAAAAAGGCACATATTTCAATTTCAGTAACGAAATGTTTGGCATCCCAGAAGAGCCCAAGCGTACATTATGAGTTGACACAATGTAGTGTCCTGGATAGGATCTTGGAACAGCAAAAGGACAAGAGGCTAAAAACTAAGGAAATGTGCGTAAACTATGGCATTTGGCTAATGATATATTGACCAAATGTAGTGTGTAATATGCTAATAGCAGGGGAATGGCAGGTCATGATGGGAGCCGTATATAGTTTTCTCAATTTTTCTTTAAACAAAAAATATTTTTGAAAACCGAGTTTCTTTCCTTGCTGTTGTGAGTGTTACAGCTATAACTATGGATGTGCAAGCATCTCCATGGTAAGATGTAAGTCCTTTAGGTGTACACCGGCGCTTGCCAGTGCCACCGGGTCATAAGGTAGCACCATTCCTTACTTTTTGAGAAGCCTCCGTACTTGTTTTCAGCCTAGCTTACAGTGCTTGCAGGTATGTGTACACATAAGAGTGAGTGTGGGATTCAGTTATGAAACTAGAAAGGGGGTGTTGGGAAGAGACAAGTATTGGAGAAACCTGGAGGAGGGACAGCAGGACACTTGAGACAGGAAAGCAGAAAGGATGGTGTGGAGGTGGTGGAAGGGAAGAAAATGATATCCCGGGAAGGGCAGAAAATGGGAGAAAAAGAATAAGACCAAAATGCTAGAATGGAGCTTAATACTGCATTTGCTAATTAGAAAAATAAACTCTTGTGTCAAAATTAAATAAAACGTGGGGGGAAAGGGTATACTTGAATAAAAATGTCCTTATATAATCCAATATTGTATAGAACGGATATACACTAATGAGAAAGTAAATAATTGTTGTAAAACGTATCTGGACCAAGGGTATAGATAAGCACAAAATTGCCTACTCTGGAGGTCCTGGGTTCAGTTGCCAGCATTTCAAAGTAAATGTCTTTGAGGAATTGAAATCGAACTGCAAAGAACATACACGGGCCCCTTACACCTTGCAGCCATCCTTTCAGAACAGTGTAATTTTTTATTGTTGCATCTGGTCCTTCTGCTACTCCTGATTCCAGACAAGGGTGATGTGATTCCCTGAGGCTAACTGACTTGCACTGGCTGTCCACCCAGGCAGTGGTGAACCCAGGAGCTCACCAAGAACTATGAGAAACCGAAGAAAACTGGGAGCAGGAAAGGTGGTCTTCCTCAGGGAATAACACCAATTGCTTGCCAAATGGTCAGCCTGAAAATATTTGAGTAATGTTATATGAACTGAACAGGTTATATTCAGGAATGTATATGAATATATAACAATGAAAGAAGAAACTATACATTTGAATGAAATTGGGGAGAGGTATAAGGGCATTTGAGAAGGAGGAAAGGAGAAGGGAGAAATGTAATTATAGTGTAGTCTCAAAAATAATGTAAGAATATTTAAATTCATAAAAGTACAAAAATGTTAAAAAATAAGTAAGACAGGTAGAGGGTAGAGTTGACTTTGCTTAGAAAAAAAATCCTATACTTAGAGGCAAGTAGGGTTTTGTGCACAGAGGCTGTGACGAGAGAAGAACTTGTTATAAATGGGAACCAGTGGTTGAGAGATAGATTAGTGGACAAAGCACTTGTTATAAGAGCGTGGTGACTGGAGTTGAGACCCACAGAGCCCATATACACAGCCAAGCACGTATGGCAGCTGCCTAGCTTATGAGCACTGGGAAGGCAGGGACAGTTGGCTAGAGGAGTAGCTGGAATTGGTGAGTTCTGTGTTTAAGGAGAGACCCTGCCTCAATCAAGACAGTGGCATTCAAGAAGGGCGGATATACAACTTTAACTGTGGGCTTCTACACCCATGTATAAACATACAGACTCCTACCCTACCACATGTAAACCCATACAAACACATGCAAGCATGTGTGAACATGTAAACACATGTAGGCATGCAAAACACATGCATGTACACTCACAATTAAATAAAATTAAATAGGAATTAAGAGGACATAGGTATGCAGGGAGGAAATGGGCAGATATCTATAAAGGGTTTTCAGTATCACAGATGCTAAAAGGTAGAGGAATGGTGGTCAGGGCCCAATCTTTACAACAAGTGAGAGGAATGTAACTCAGACCTTCCAGCTGATGACCAGGACTACAGAACTTTAAAGTAAAAGGGAAGGGTACCTGGGTGGAGTCAGGGTCCGTGTGCCCTGGCGCAGCAGGGACAGCAGAAACAGCATCAGATCTACCTGCACTGCTCATTGACCCTGCAACCTCTGCATAGGCGGAGAAGAAAACCAAGGCTGCCTTCACCCCAGATGTCAGCTCTCTGTTGAGTCACATTGATGCCTTCTGCTGGGCACAAGTCCCAGGACCAAACATAGGCTTTGAATAAACTTCTAGGTGTAACTTCTTTATCCTTGCCCTTTCAGGTCATTGAGTGCATCACCCAAGGCCGTGTCTTGGAGAGACCCCGAGTCTGCCCAAAAGAGGTATATGATGTCATGCTGGGGTGCTGGCAGAGGGAACCACAGCAGCGGCTGAATATTAAGGAGATCTACAAAATCCTCCATGCTTTGGGGAAGGCCACCCCAATCTACCTGGACATTCTCGGCTAGTGTGACTGGCGGCCAAGCATTTATACTCTGTTGCCTCCTCTCTCCCTGCCTCATTATTCTCTTTTTCCTCATCTCAACTCCTTTCTTCCATCTTTGACTGAAACGAACATCTTCATATAAACTCAAGTGCCTGCTATACATACAACACTGAATTTAAAAAAAAACAAAAGGAAGAAACCCTGTAAGGCAATTTGACATATATATTTATATATATAACTATCTATCTATCTATATCTACAGAGTTACCTTCTCTAACACACAGAGAAGTTGCTGATACAGAAAAACCGTAAGACAACAACTGAGAAAAAAATTAAGTATTATTATTAACACAATGGAAATTCCCTTGACTTAAGCTGTGGCCCACACTTCTTCAGCTCTGGATTTCGGAGCTCTTCGTCTTGACCCTGCGGAGAGAGAGGCTGGGAGGAGGCAGGGTGGCGCACAATCATCAGTGCGCATGTGTGACCCATTGACGGTGCTTGGCAAGGAAACAATTCTGGAAATCCAGGCCCTTCGGAACCATCTCTGGTCTGCCTTGACCTTTGCCTCACTCTCTTCCCTTTTTCCTCCTCTTTGGGACAATTTTCTAATTTGTCTGTTCTACAAAGTAGACTAGTCTTGATGCTTTTGGAAATCAATGATGACACCTACGGGTAAATACTGAACAAATTCCAACACCAGACCACACAAAGCCATCCATGGTCGGGGTAACCACCTGAACAAGGAAGGGCAGGGGGGACTCCTGAGAGAGGAATCTCACCCTTCAGGATGTAAATCCTGCTCAAATTCCTTATAAAGCTTGAAGAGATTTGATCCTCTGAACTCGAAGAACTGGACTTGGGGAGATTGAAAGAACCAAGGAAGTAAGAGCAGCTGCAGTCTGAATCCTCTCAAGGCACTGTCACTCCTCTTTCCATCACTGGGAAAAAAGACTCTTGGCCTGTCCTTTCATTTTCAGGCCCTTGGGGAGCTTGGAGGTTTAGAACCCACATTATCTGGTATCAGCGGCTAATGTGGACACGGCAGGCTTTTGGGCTTTGGTGGTGAGAGACAGTTGCTTGTGGGTCACAATTTGGCATCCCCTTGGGTCTTATTTCCTATCTGGCTCCCTCCCCCCATATCCTGAGGTTCTATCAAGTCAGGGGTGAACCCCACTGCCAGGGAAGAAATCCAGGTGAGAGCCCGAGGCATGCGTGTTTCAGGGAGCTAGACACTGGCATTGGCGAAAGCCAGCAGAGAAGAATCTACTTGGCACCTGTGCTGGGCCCTTGGCATTCTCCTCACGTTTTCAGCCCTCAGAAGGATTGATGCATCTGCCTTTGAGCTGTTGTGAAAAGGCAGGGACTGAGAAATCGCTTTGTGGCCTGGGTGTGGAGGAGGGGCTGAAGCTTCTCTGGAAGACATCCAGTGAGTGGCCAGTGCCGCAGACTTGGCATCTTAATGAGGACCAAGCTCCAACCCGGAGAGAGAATGAAGCATCTGAGCTGGGGCCAGTCCCCTCAGCCCCAGCACCAGGGGACTCACTGCCTTCCCAACTGTGCTGCCCAGGACTGCAAAAGAGAAGCTCTCAGGACTGCTCTCCAGTTCGACAATGAAACGCCCCAGGGAGGCAAGAGCCTGGCTGCACAGAGCCATCTTGCTGGGAAGGAGGGGATGTGCTCTTCCTAGGGTACACAACTCCCCACCTCATCCCAAGCACAGAGCTACCTAACAGACTGACATTTTCCTACCAGAAGCTCCCAGGAGCCGCTGACTACCCTTTTCCTTCCCAGCTGAAGGATCTGTCTATAGCCTGGAGACCCTGGCCAGCAAAGGCAGCTGACATATGAGCAACTCTGTGGTGGATTTAAGACTGGATTATGTGTTTGTAGTTTTCCTCTTTTTTTTTAAAAAAAGACCAACAAATATTTTTATTCAAATAGAAAAGAGCTGTGCTCAGATTGTAGTCATGGTTGGGCTTCAGAGCTCAGCAAGGCTGCTCAGCTGGACTGGGGAGAGGGCTGGGTTGACTGGGAATTCAGTGTGAAACATCTTACTATGCTAGGTACCTGGTCCCTGAGGACATTAGGGGAAAGCTCTTTGGACTGATCCTTTCAAAAGAACCCTCTCTTTCCTGTGGCAATTACTTCTTTTACTACTCATTGAATTGGCCCATCTGAGGCTTTTGGTCTCCGCTGGGGATATGAATGATGGGTGGAAATTTCCTTTCAGGATTTAATCTGGATAACTAAGGGGGAGAGACTCAGGCAGGGAATAGCTACAGGGGCCTGAGGGAAAACTGTTTTCTAGTTAGAAACGGTGTTCTGAGATCTACCCTTCCCCAAACACATCACTTAAGGCTTTTTGTTTACTAATGGTCTGGAAAAAATGGAGAACCGAAAGGGTTTAGAGACTTGCTGGGACAGTTAGGAGAAATGACAAGACTGAACTTGCTCCTGTGTCCTTTGTCAGTTCTGTGGGCTTCCAGATCGGCACTTGGGTCACCTCCTCTCTGTGTCCTCCATTATCAGCTGCCCGTATAACAGTAGGAGACAGAGGACAATGGAGTGAGGAGGGGTGCACAACGGGGCATCTTCTCTGTGGAGAGTGTGTTTTACATGCGAACTTTAGAAGGTGGAGAAAGGGTTGGAGGTACTTCAGCAAGTAAGGAAATACAGAGCAAGCGTTGGGCAGTTACATGTATTCTAGTGTTCTGGGGTGTGCAGGGTGCCCTCCTCCTTATGCCCCACTTCACTGTGTCACATTTCCCTTATGTGCACAGTAAGGGGTGCCCTTGTCATGACCTCATCCTAGCTTGGAGTTCTTAGCTTCTAACAGCACTGAATCACTGTGTCACTTTTTTTCTCAGCATCACTCTGGAATACCTAGAAAATCCTCCTTGAGCCTTGTGTGGACAGAGGAGGTTGTCTCTGAGGACATACTGTACCTGGGTTAGGGTTGGTGCCAGTAAGTCACTCTGGTCTTCTTCTTCACCTTGTGTCACACATGTAAAGAGTCTAAAGGGTCTGAGGTTGCTTTAGGCCAGGGTATAGGAGCATTTTGTCTCATTCCCTACCCCAGCTTTCCCCTATAGCAGAAAATTATTATTGGTGGTTTATTTATTTACTTATTTATTTATTTATTTTTTAAAGATCTAATGTGGTCCAATGAATCCAGAAATGAGATCCCATCATCCCATGTAGCCACTGCCAATTGTTCCACCCTGCTTCCTACATAAGCACATCTACACCTTCAAAGAGCGTGCCAGATTCATTTAGTACTTAGCTTGAAGTCAGCTCTACTATACATGTTTGTGAATGTTCCAGGGAGCCCACGCTTAATCTGTTACCTGTTACTGTCACCTGGGTCACTCCTGGACTGACAAAGAGTGACTTGGATGTTGACTGTAGTAGAGCAGGCTGTCATGGACAAGGGTCTTCTTAGTTATTTGATTTGGACATGAAATTGATGCTCCTTTGTGGTTATGCCTCTGACCTGGGAGTGGTTGATGGGCTCACTAAGCCTTCCCTAGTCAACAGACAAAGAACTTTGGGCTTTCTCCACTCAGCAGATCACGTGCACGTTATTCCCGGTGAAAGCTTTTCACTGGAGGTGAAGATCCTCCATTTTTCTGGGCTTGAACTGAACAGTGTTGTTCACCTCTGGTGGCACTTACCTTGAGGAACACACTAATACAAGTACTTCTGGTGCTAAGTACTACAGAATCCAATGCCCACAGAAGATCTTCAATATGAAAGTAAGAGTGAGGCAACCGTGCTGCAACAATACTGCATACAGCAGAAAGACCAGTGTGAGCCCTGCCTCTGTGCTTGGCTACTCATGTGGTTTTGGGTAAATTGGCATCTTTTAGACTCTCAGTCTTCCCTCCTGAGATATATGAAGTTCAAATAGGTGGTTCCTTAAAGTCAGTTTCAGTTCGCAAGGCTATTATGAGCCCCATCTACTTCTTTATTCTAAGCTTGTACGCTAGAAATGAAAGATAAAATGAAAGGGAAGGAGAGAAAGGAAGAAAAGTTACTGTTGACCAAAACTAATCATAAAATGAAAATAAAGACTGTTTAGTGCCTGGTATGTTTGAAGGACACTGCTACAGGATCCAGACACACAAGTCAGGAAATTGATATTTGCGTTCTTTAAGAGAAACTGCTCTCCTCTTCTAGCCACCTTCCCCACTTCACATGCCCACACTGGCAGAAACGACTCTGGGGATATAGAGATAGTCCCACCCACCTCCCATGCAAGGCAAGTAGTAATCTGAACTTTGGGTCAGAAACCAAGAGGTTTTGTATATGTACTTGCTTTCCCCAAATCCTTTAACATCCAAGAACAGACTAGCAGGCATACTTCCTTCTCTTTTCTGAACCAAACAGCAACAGAATAATCTTTACATTTACCTGAGACTTTGATCTTTGCAATTCTTTGCTTAGTGGGGAGCATAGAATATTTGTGGATGATCAGTCAATGAATCAACATTTCAGCAGTTCAGTGAGCCACTGCCAAGCATCTCTAAAGTGTCTAGCGTCTGCTTTGGTTGGGTACTGGCTTACTAAAATACACAAGGAGTTTACTTTAGAGAAAAAAGAATCACCTTGAGCTCAGACCCTGTAATCACTCACTATGACTTATTTTCCAAGATTCACCTTATTTGGTAACAATAAATTGTATCAAGTGGAAAAGTAACTCCAAATTTGAACATCATTATTAAAACACCAGTTTGGACTTCAAAAACTGTTTGAGGATTGCTTGATTCACTAGGAAAACATTCCTTTTCAGTTCTAGACATATGCGCATCACGTACCCTCTCTATCCATGTGATGGTCATAGTTCCAGAGACAGCTCCCTGAAATCAGCAAGTCAGTTGCAGTTTGGGAATCTCTTTGTACCTTGTCTTTCCTGGATGAGGATTGTAGAGGTGGACTGGCCTCAGAGATATTCAGAAAGGTCCCAAAGGGAAACTGGTTGTCTCATATAGTTTGATCCTCTGCTATTCCCTACATTACATTATATTGAAAATAACATCTGAGAGACTCAACATCATCCTTGCTGGTATTTGAGAACTCACCACACAGTCAAGATCACCCTTCCTGGTTTTCTGGTTGCTCACCACAAAGAAATCCTTCCCACTTACATTTTGTTTGGGATTTGGTATTGATGATACCAGCACAGCAAAGGAAACCTCTCCCAGAATGGCCAGGACAAAGGGAATCTGAGAGGATAATAATAGATTTTTTTTCCTCTGATAGGCACTGGTGAGGGTGTGGCACTGATGGCTGTTTGTGTCAATGCATTGGGTATTAGGAATTTTGTTCTGCACTTGGGCACCTTGGCCTCTGGCAGGGTTTCTGTTTGTCTGGTACATTCTCTCCAGACACATTTTTTGTGTGTGTGTGTGTGTATGTTCAACAAGTTTCTCGTGTAGCAACAGAGGCACCTTTCTGTGACATCTGTGGAGATGTAGGCTCTACCTGAGAGAACATGGAATACCTTTTTTTTTTTTGTTGTGGTTGTTTCCTTTCTTATTTGCAATATTAAATTGTATATAATCATCAGCTTCATTACGACATTTTCAAATGTGTGGGTGCTTCTAATTCCTCTCAAAAGTCAGAAAGTTTGTATCGCCCTTTCTGTGGACAGCTAGGTTCCAGCTTTACAGGAAGGCTTGATTTGACACTTGCTATAAGAATGATGCCTTAAACCAGCAAGCAAAGTTTTCTTTTTTCATACAGAGGTAAGAGAGTAAATTCTATTTACTATTCTTTTCCGCCTAACTATCCAGGAATATATTGGAGCCCCAAGGTCTAAGCTCAGAGCTCTCAAGAGATTTAGCCCATAAAGTAGACGCTCCTAATAGAAGGCAGATTGAGATAACACGAGGAAGACAAGGAACCCACTCCGCCCCTCCCCCTTCTGAGAAGCTCTAGGCATTTAGGTATTGCTTTCACTCAGCATCTCTGAGATGATCCAGTCGCTTCTCATTTTAAGCAGCCAGGAGTCTAGCCTTCGCTTCTGCAAGAATAAAGGAGTGTGAGAGCCCAGCTACGCACTGTGTAGTCTAGCATCCCTTTGGATTCAGGATCCCCTCAGATGAGTGGGGAAAAAAATCGCAAGCTCACATCCAAGTCTGGTATTTATTATTTCAGTTATGAAGCATTCATGGGGGGGGGTGATACTTTAAAAAGAAAGTCAGTTTATATACTCTGAAGTAGCAGGGCCTACTCAATTTCTCCCGATGGGAATTAGCTCCTCTTCTGGCTCTATTCAAAAGCTGCCTGATACTTACCTGCTGCCCTTGAAGCTGCTTCTAGAGTGTAAGAGTAACCCTGGTCCAGGGATTGTGACTTCTCCTACCCACAGGAGAGGAGTACATTTCAGCAATGATTTCCTTCCCTCTGCTTTCTCATTTCCCTTTTTCTTTTAGTTCACGTTCTCTGGCTTCCATGGGACAGAGCATCTGGCTTCTTAAAGTCTGTGAAAGTCTTAATACAAGGTGAATCCCAGCACCACAAACAGTTTGGACTTCAAACAGTGAGAAAATTGGCGCTGAACGATTCGGCACACAAAGCAGAAAACTTTCATTTCCTGCAGGCAGGATGGAATTGACTGTTATATTAAGACTTCTGAAGGAGCCCTGCCCTGGAGTAATTTCAGTGCTGTCAGACAATGTTGACATCTAGATTAACCTCTGTGCAGTGAATTTGACTGCACAGCTCATTGAGATGCATGTGGCATGTCCCTGTAAATCCCATCTGAAGCCCTTGGTGGCCCACCCACAGCAACCCCTTCTCCCGTCTCCACCTACTGATCTCACAGGCCATGAACTTTTAGCCTATGGGAACAAAGGCACTATGGCTGGGGTCTGACCCCAAGAGAGGGAGCTTTGACCTTTCTGTGAGCATGATAGAGTCTTGAGCCAAGTTTGCTGCTTGGTCAGAGTGACAGTGTTTGTCTCTGTGTTGGTTTTCCCCTGAGAGGACATGAAAGCCATCCCAGTGATGATAAACAGTTCTACAGCAGCTCTCAAAGTGAAACGGTCGGCAGACGAGCCAAGAGCTCAGAATCACTCCGTCTGTATGCCTCCAGTCTTCCAGGGTTCCAGGAATACAGCAGATACAGCAAGGTCGCGAATGCAGATGAGGTGGGTGGAGTCTGAGGGCTGGAAGGGCTCGTCCTTACACAGCTGTAGGCCTTTCAA
The DNA here is from genome assembly GCF_903995435.1 of Acomys russatus. Taxonomy (NCBI): domain Eukaryota; kingdom Metazoa; phylum Chordata; class Mammalia; order Rodentia; family Muridae; genus Acomys; species Acomys russatus. The sequence goes on along the minus strand of NC_067143.1, from coordinate 33,074,258 downwards.
GGACAGCAGCTCTGACTTCTAATCTCCTGGCTGGGATAAAGGATACAGCCCTTTTCTAAACTGGTGGTTCTCAACCTTCCCGATGCTGTGACCCTTTAATATGGTTCCTTATGTTGTGGTGACTCCCAAGCATAAAATTATTTTCGTTGCCACTTCATAACTGTATTGTTTTGCAACTGTTATGAATCGTAATGCGGATATCTGATATACAGGATGTTCTTAGGTGGCCCCTGTAAAATAGGTCATTCGATCCCCAAGGGGGTTGCAGCCCACAGGTTGAGAACCACTGCTCTAAGCACTAGTTTATTGGCTTTCTTTGTAGGAAGTGTTGCCACGCTAAGATCTCCTGGGCAGATGAAACCTCTCAGATAAGATGGCAAGCATAAAAAAAAAAAAAAAAAAAAAAGTACACATGTGCATCTCATGCATCAGAAGTTCTGAAAAGAAACCTTCAGCTTGGCCCTAGCCACATCCAGACGTATAAAAGCTACTCAACGTAATCCCAGGCATTTCTTACAACATGCTTCCGGATTTTAGAATGCCCTGCTCAAGTCCAAAGAACAAATTTCTCTGCAGAGTTTTTGAGTCTGATTCTCTTTAAGGTTATTTTTTCCCCTGTCTTTGCTTATTTAATATAAGTAGTGGGAATCTCTTTGTATACTTTTAGGTATTTCTTTAGGGGAATTGAAAGTTTTTAGCCAAGGACATTGTGTTTATTGACTTAGAAAATAGATTTCTGGGCTGAGTAATACAGCAGTTACACGGAGGCAATCTTGATGACTTTATTTAAAAGCAATTATCAGAGCTGTGTTTCCTTCTAGATTCTCATGCTGATATAGAACAAATCATATTCATCCTTTTGTTATTTATGATATTTATTCACTTCCACATATAAGCAAGCACATGCATGCAAATGCCTAGATAATTCTATTGCATATAGACCACAGTGCCCCATTTCTGTTGCTTTCATTGATCTCAGCATGTGTGTGCAAATGAATGCACCACACATGTCGTTCCCTCACTGTGGCTTATCATTATTTGTATTAGCAGCACAAAGCCTATAAATTTCTGCACTATGAGTTATTTACAAAGTTGAGGGTCCTTTGATGGAGAAAAAAAACCACCCAAGTTTCTCAAAAATTTTATACGTAAATATAGGACTCTTCCCTATCTTTTTTCAAAATACAAAACCAGACTGAGACTTGATTCTCTTTTTCTTGTAATTAACTTTCTGGGGAAAGGGGCATCAGATTCATCATCAACGTCATTTATGAAAATAGATATGAACTAGTTTAAGCAGATTATTGGCCCAACCATTGGATATAAAACTCAAGCATTCTAATTGAACTGTGACATGAAGTCCTTGAGACACAAAAAGAGAGCTGGCCTAGAAGCTAGGAGGCTGGCATCTAGGGCACTTGGCTGGGTAACTAAGTAAGTCATCAGCACTTAACTGAAAGTGGGCAAACAAGTTGCAGCTTGTGCTCCTTCTCAAACTGTGTAGACTGGGAAAGCCACTCTGTTCTAATCCATTGCTCAGATTAGTAACCAGGAGAGTAAACCATAGTAGGTATCCCTGAGAGCGCTTTTGGAGACACCCCACTCCAAAAGGCCCAGCTCCCTACCATTATAGGTTAGGCTCTAAGCCCTAAAATGGGGAGGAAAGTCTGGGTGGTTCCTCCCCTTAGCCTGAGCATGTTGTGATTTAGTCTGGGTTTCTGCAGAAAGAAACAAGCTGCTCACCCATCCATCCATCAGTCTCTTTCCAGCTCCATGGACCAAATGATTAGCCCCTCGTCGGTGCCTCATCAGGTGCTTTTGCACCTGAGACTCTGATACAACAGGCCTATTATAAGGCCCCAGTCTGTCTTTTTGAAGTCATCTGATCCTTCTGGCTTGGTTATTAAGGGCAAGCCTTCCTTCAAATGTATTTTCCTTAACATTTATCTTTTGTTTCCTGGCTGCTGACTATCCTGGTAAATGACAAAGCACACATTTCCCATTTTCTAGTCTACTATAAGCAGGGGCATGTCTCTCCATGGACCAAGAGCTCTGTGTATTAGTCAATGTTTACCCACTCTCAGACCAGTTAGAAGAATGACTCACCAATTTTGGTGGAAGTGGTCTTTGCTGTGATGGCACTAGAAAGGGTCGTACCTTAAGAAATGCACTTAAGAACCATGCGGTGGAATGATGACTATGATGAAGAACGGACCAACTGAAGAGCTAGCCGGGAGGCCAATCCTCTCATCCCACAAATCATTTCCTATCAACAGTTGCTTTGACTGTCCCAGAATGGGACTTACAAATACAAAATACTAGTCAAATTAAATCCATCGTGTCTGACACAATCACTTATTTAAAAAACAAACAAACAAGAACAAAGTTACCTTTTCTTCCAGGAGCTGGAAAGATTGCTGAGATTTAGAGCACTGGCTGAAGTACAAGATGAGCTGGGTTTCGTTTCTGGCACCCACATGGGAGCTTACAAACATCTGTAAATCCAGCTCCAGTAGATCTGACACCCTCTTTCTGCATGGAAGTGGTACACAGGCATACACACAGGCAAAAATCTCATATATATTAATTTCTCCCTCATAACTCTAGACAATATAAGATTTTTATTTCTTGGTTTCTACTAATACTTTCATTGTGATTCCCAAGCTTTTCTGGCTTCATTTCCTTAGGAAAGATTTGCTGCTCTATTTTGTTTAAGGGCTATCAATGAAGAAATGTCAAGACAGGTGAAAAGTGAGGGAACAATGGAAATAAAAGGTAGACATCTTGTGAGATTTCTTTCTTTCTGATCAGCCTTTTCCTTTATAACAACTCTGCTGAGGGCCTCCTGCATGTCACAGGGGTTTACCATGAGCAACAGAGTCCACCCCAAGGTGGTGTCCTCAAGGCCGCATGGTGGGGAAAGCCCACTCCTTGGTCAATGAGTGCTGCTCAGTATTGAGACTTTTGATTTGTGTTGTGTTTGAGGAACACTTTTCATATTCCCTCCCATGTCTGGTTTCTGGAACTAGTCATTAGCGTTTGCTCACTTTGAAACACTATTGCATATTCAATAATGGAAAACATCTTGTATTCTCACCAGCAGAAAGATATATTTTACTCAGTTGGAAGGAGTCATTAGTGGGTTTTATTTTCTGGCATGAAACCCTGGACATCTTGAAGTCAAATAGCATCTCTTTTGCTTTACTTCCTTACCACTCAGTGTTGCTTTGAAGAGGTTCTGTAGATTTCAGAATAATTCCAGGTAAAGTAAGGCTGCATGATGCTTCCTCTTTAAACTGAGTGGTAAAGGTGATCTTGCACGGAGCATGGTTGCAAGTGATAATGATTTTGAAGCTTTCTAGGAGCTGTAAGAGGTCCACACAAAGGGAAGATGGGGATAATCAAAAGAGAAAGAAAACCATCCCTGTGAAGACCAAACGCCAGGCCTTATTTTCAATGGCCCAGAGCACAACAGGGTGTTTCCAGAGGGACTCCTGCTGAGGACCTTGTCTGACTGCAAATGAAACCCTAGCCAATAACTCCTGAGGCTCAGATTGCCAAGGTTACAGCAATGAAGTCATTTACAGTCCCTAAAAATGCCCCAGGTGCTTGTGATGCCAAGCACTATTTTAAGTTCTTTGCCATGAAGACTACTTGGAAAGTGAAATCTTTCAAATGTTATTTCCCTTCAATTTCCAAGTAGCCATCAGGTGTGATATGTCTGACAAAGTGTTGTCTGTGTGCTGTAAAAGGATCTTGACCACTCTTGAGAGAAAGCAGAACACAGCAGAGTACTGAGAATCCTGAGAAACTCATAAATGTTTCACACAAGTGCAGAAGATCACAGCTTTTTTTTTCTTTTGACCTTGGGTTCAGTGTTTGCTTTTCTGAGGCAGGAAAATAGCACCCCTGTTCTAGATCTCCGTCTGAGTGACTTTTCCCCCTACAGTTGTCTGCCAGGTGGAAAGCATGCTGGCTTTGTTTGAAATGAGAATCCAAATTGGGATATGCTTGTAAATTGTGGTGTGAAATTGAAGAGTGCGATCTGGTTCAGGGCAATGCTTCCTAATTCTTTTTTATAATCTTGAGGCTCTTCTAAGCATTACCAAGGCTTGCTTGGAACATGTAGTTTCACAGTGTGGCTTCCGGTACATGGGACTGATAAATGAAAGATCTCAGAGGTATCATTGGAGAAGTAAATTGCTGAATATGGAAAGTTTGAGCTAAAATGCTAACAGGAACAGCAATGCATGTTTTAATGTATGTTTTCATTCTCTTCTGTGAAAGTTTAGCCTTTTGGGGGGCCATTGGGATATTTCCTTTCTAAGGCTATCAAAGATTGATTATAGTTCATGTCTAAAAACAAAGGTTCTCTTGAGCCTGTTGGGGTTGGAGGTAACCCCAAATGGCCCATGTTATTTTTCTGATACTGGTACCACAGCAACTGAAGTCTTCTTGTTTATGTTCTTGGACCCTAGTTGGTTGACAGAAGAAATTTGTCAAATAAAAAAAAAAAAAAAAAAAAAAGAAGGAAGAAAGTTAGGGCAAGACAATTCTCACTAAATGTGAAAGAAAAAAATCAGTGCAGTTCTGCCAGTAAATATGAAATTCATTCTCTTTTCGAGATGAGTTTTACTTTGTGAGTTGTGTGTTTGTGTGTGTGTGTGTTCGTGTGTGTGCATGTGTGTTCACTTGCATGTGGTTCTAGAGGTGTGAAACAGGTCAGAAGCTGCTGTTTATACATTTAGACTTTCTCTCAAGCACAGTAAAAGCTCTGCTCAGTTTCTTGGAATGTGACACTAAAATTAGTGTTACAGAGGAAATAAAGTCCCATGTTTCAGAACAAGGTGAAATAGTTCCCAAATATTTCATTCATAGCAAATCAAATCCACCCCATATTTATTATTGATACCAGTGCAAAAACAGTCAGTGCCCAATACCTGCAGAGTCTAGTATTTTATCTGTCTGTGGGCCTCTTTTCTGAAGGAATGGAATCCCTAATTTGTGCCAGGAACTTGGCCAACAGGGCTGCATAATGAAGCAGCTTAGATAGTTTAGAGTAAGCTACCCATGTAAATTTTTGGCAAGGCATTAATTCTTCCTCACAGGTATTAAGGTTATTTCAGAACTATTTTTTGCCTCAAATGATATTTAAAGAAGAGACTTTTGGAATACAATTTGAGATATTTCAGCTACTGTCAGGATCTGTGAAAAGGTGATTTAGTTTCATAGGTAGTTTTTGTCTTTGTTCATCCCAGAAGTGTAAATTCCACTGTGACCCTGCTCTCTGTTTTCAGCACCAGGGACAGCAATCATTTCCCTCTCTGAGGTCTACTCTTCCGATTGGATTTCCAGACAGGGAAGGACAGAATTTTTTTTCACATCACTTCCTGACCACTGAGCCTCAACTTGGAATGTCTCCCTCCTCCCCCACCTTTGGTTTTCTGAAACAGGGATTCTCTGTGTAGTCTTGGCTGTTCTGGACTTACTTTGTAGACAGGATGGCCTTGAACTCACAGGCTGGCCTCAAACTCACTGGCTTCTGTATCTTTGGGTGCTGCGATTAAAGGCATGCACAACCATGCCCTGCTAACTTGGAAGATTTTATTTTTAAATTTAGGTCCTTATATATTTAATTTTTCACAATCCAAGAGTTACCAATCTAGTTGGTGATGTGAAGCTGGGAGAGCAGAGCCTAAAAATGACAGGGACTAAAGTCTCATCCAGTAACCAACTTTATTCGAAGCATCTGACAGTTCATGTTCTGAAGGTATTCTGAGGGTATTCTGAGGGTTAAGTAAAGTCATGAGCAAAGCTCACACAAGCTTAGGCTGTATACAGTCACAAGGACAATCATGCTTGGAAACATCTTTGAATAACAAAAGTAAGCTGCAAAGTGTAATCTGAAGCAAACCACCTCCTATTTGTTATACCTGGGACTGACAATGACCCATGTTATGGAGAAACACAGCTACAAGACTTTTTTTTTTTTTTTTTTTTTTTTTTTAACCTTTTTTTCTTGGAGTTATCTCACAAGCTCTCAGTATTCTCCTAACAAAGTTACATTCATGAACCATGTTTTGACATCTAGAAATAGCTTTTATTTTCCCCTAAGCCTGGTACAACGGTTTTTGCTATGTTCTTGACCTGATAACAAAGTATAGACTATTGCATCCAGGTTTCTCAGCAAAGAAATAGTAAAGACACTGGGACATTAGTGGTGGGAATGCTTTGGGACAAGAACTTCTTCTTTATTAGGTACCCTTGACTTGCAATATCCTATAAGGAATACTCTCATTGACAATCAATTTTTAATAGTTATACCTAATGCTCACAATAGATAAGGCCATAGTTGATTGGTGTGCACCCAAAGGCAGTAATTCACAGTGGTGGAGATGAAGTTATAAGCTTTGAGGACAAAGAAGGGTCTAGCAATGTTGTCATTTTGGAAACTTATGGAAAGATACTACTTTGAATCTTGGCATCCAGTTCTTAACCTTGAGTGCTGTTCAATAGCTGTTTTGCCTTAAACAATCTTGGTGAAGACTGGAAGTAGTTCCTCGTGGCTTTCCCCAGGCCAGTCCAAAAGGGACACTGGGGAAATGAGAGCAACAGAAGCACATCTTGTCACTATGCTTTTGTGATCGTCCAGTTTTCCTATAGCACAAAATAATGCGTAGGTGTCACTCAGAGGCAGGGCAGCCTTCTCCTATTGACTTGGCATTCTCCTTTGGGGCCCTCTCCAAGATCATAGTCAAATAGCAGCAGCTGCTCCTCCTTCTTCTTTTCTTCACAGGTGTTACTCAAACTCTGTTTTGGCTGCCCTGAATGATCTGCGTCCTGATCAATCTATCGTTCTTTCTAGCCTTCCATGTCTTCTCTCTGTTCCTTACAAATGCTTCTTTCCCCCTCATTGTTACTTACAACAACCCATAGAATTTAATGATGAGAGAGCAGGCAGTATTCCTTTAAAGTGTAGGCAAGCAAGAGAATCAGGCTGGAGTCAGGCCTCAGAAGAACAAGTTTAACAGGGCTGTGATGTCTAACCTTGGGATGGATCTGAGGAAGAACACATCTCTCTCCATTCCTTGCCTTCTTAAATGAGTGCATTCACGCTCACATTTGCCATGCAAAGAGGACCATAGCATGCATTTCTCTGGTCGGTGTTCAGTGAAGACAGAGTGGGCATGTCAAAATATCCTCTACTTAGAATCTGTTAAAACAGAAGAACTTTGTTTTCTATTTTAATCAAGGAATCGTCATAGTATAGGAAAGATATGTGCAGAAAAGACCTTGAGATATAGGAGAGCTCCATAAGAGAATATTTTCAATAAAACAGACAAAAGAGCTACACATACATCACTCATGGAACACATGACTCTCCAGCAAGCAGAAAGGTGGTCTGAGATGAATGGAGAGCAGACACTTTTGATGCCTCAGGATGGACAGGCCAGAGCTAAACCCCAGCAATGTTCTTGTACTTTTTCTGGAAAAAAAAATCTTAAAAATTTCAAGGGCACATCTAGCTCTGCCTCTTTAGAGGTGAGCTCAGTGCTACTTCTGGGTTCTTAAGGCAAGTGCCCTGTAAACACCAAAGTCTTGTATTTTCTACTCACAGCCAGCACTGGCTGTCCTGAGTGGAATGTTTTTCCCTTAAGTGAAAAGGGTCTTGTTTCAGGAGAAGTGTCCTTTAAACATCCAGCTAAAACTGGAGGTAATTTTTTGCATGAGTGGCTTTTTACAGCTAGGTCTAAAGCAGAACAAAACTTGTATTAAACTAAGTGCTACTTTACATATCTTATTTCAAGGGAAATGAAGGACTTATTGCCGTGTAAATGATATACACTGATTTCTTTCCTACTGGACATTACATGTCCCTTTATCTTTAGGCTGATGTTGTGCAGCAAACTTTCAATATCTGGAAAATCAGCTGGTACCTACTTCAGAGCACTAGCAGGACATTATATTCCCAGTGAGGAATTTTGCAAATGAAGTCTAGGTGCTGATGCAACTGATTTCCATTCCCCACCCCTAAGCTTTCTGTACTAAGTATCTGTAAAGTGGTTATATCTTGTCTGACCCCATGTGTTTGTGTGTATCTCCCAATGTTTGTATAACTATAGTGGCAATCTGAAGGGTTGTTTTTATTTATGGCAACTGCTGAACAATGATGGGTGTGGCATAGGGGGACACATGTGACATATGCACATAACAGTTTTGGGGCCAAGCAAATGTACTCACTGAGTTTGGGAAGTGGGGTGAGCTTCAGTATAGCTTGGCTTGGGGCATGCTAAACTGACAAGGTATTGTTAATTGCTGAAGAACTTGATGAGGCAGAATTAGGATGTGCTCACCCACATCTTAGGTTGTTTATGTAAGTCCCACCTGACCAATATTCAGCTTTATTTTTGACAAAACTATTCTTTCATGATGCTCACTGTTTTATTTCACAGGCTACTGGGAAGCGCCTTCATAAGTGCTTGCTTCCCAAGGTTGGATTCCTGAGCTGTTAATATAACAGACTGTGGTGTTAGATACAGTAGGATTAACTCATAGTATCCCTTCCTTGAGAAGTCATTCCTTCCATTATTTTCCTTTCTGACAAATTAATTTCCTTGTTTGTGTTAACTTTCTTTAGATGTGGAAGTAATGAAGATGCTATCTAGTTAAAATAATGACTTTGTTTGCCTTTGGAGAACAGGTTCATAGTCCTAAATAAAACTCTTCTAGAAATGTATCTTTTATGAAACAGAGCAAAGTCAAAATAGAATTGAACCAAGAGTGACTTAGTAAGATGACAAGATGGTCCCAGGGTAGAAAGAGGTGTTCTCAGTTGACATGAAGAGTTGTGTTGGAAAGGCAAGTACCCACCCTTCTTCTATTCCCATCCTGCCTCCCTTCCTCCTCAACCTCAGATGAGAACAGAAACTTATTTTTTTAAACTGTATTAATAATTTATGTTTAATACAAAAGGATGATTTAATGGTATCACCAAAGGTCATTTCTCTCATTGTGCATGTCCTTCTCTCTCAACCCCATACATTCATCCCATTCTTCACCCTCACTTTTATCCCAAGGCAAAAGTGTGTCATCTTCAAAGTCTATGGCTGTTGGAGTTACATGTGGGGGTAGAGATTTAATACCTTGACACTAACAAAAACCAACCATTCTTCAGTTCCAAGTGAGTTATTACAGGAAGAAAAACTCTTTTCTTGGTTTGTGTTTAAAATCATTTTATACATATATATGTATATATGTGTGTGTATGTATGGACATATGTATGTATATGCACATGTACATGTATATATGTATATATCCATTTCAATATAAATATATCATATGTGAGAGTTGTAAATACTCCTTCGTCATGCATCTGTCTTCCTCATAGTATCATATTGTCAATGTTATGTTAACAACTCCATTTATTGATTGAGGAAATCATGTGTAGACCTGTATCCTTCTGACATAGTTTATGTAAGATCTCTTCTCAAATAAAGTATAAAACAACAATGCCCTTGGTTTGTTTGGATTTATTTGTTATGTTTAAAGGTAACCCTGAAAGTTGTGTAGGTCTGAATATTCACAAACACCATAGCAACAAGCATCATCTTGAAAACTGCCACCCTCTTTTGGTGGTGTAATGTGAATATTGAGTTGAAATGAGTTTTTAAAGAGATACATACATGTGTTTATAGGTTGAGAAAGGACCCAAGGGAAGGTCTGAATCCAGCAACTCTAGGTCATGATGAGGTCCTGTTTTCCTGTATAGTATATTCAACACCTCCTTTGCAGTCACTGAAGTTAATAATGTGGGAGAAATTATGTTTTCTTAGCCCTTCTTTACCCCAAAGGTTTTATGACTCCTTTACATAATTACTTAGTGGTCTATCAAGAGCTATTTTCAGTAACTTCTTTAAAAGATATTGATGGGTTGTGGGAGAAAGGGTGTGAGAGAGAGGCACTGAAAACAAAAGAAGTAATTCCATTGACCAAAGATCAGCAAAGATGAGGAAAATTGTACAGCAATTAATACTACTTACATTTTGGAGTAGAGGTAACGTGTGTGTGTGTGTGTGTGTGTGTGTGTGTGTGTGTGTGTGTGTGTGTGTGTGTGTGTGTCTTCCCTTTTTGTCATGTGATACTGTTATAAATGCATTTTTATTAGAAGCATTAATAGCCCTCCTCTTTCTTGCTAAGTGTGCTGATCAAAAGTTTCTCCAAATATTGCCAAATGCTCCCTGGGGTGGAAATTGACCCAACTGAGGGTCACTGGTTTAACTGATAGATCTTTTCTGTTGTTGTTTTACTATTCATTACTTATTTAAATATCACAAAATAGAATACAGTGACTGTGTGAGCACTGTTAAGCTCCAGTCCTTCTGGATCATTGTTTGGCCATAACTTTGGGTAAACTCTCCTTTTTTCTTTAAGCACAGCCGCCTTCAAAGATCATCACTAAGAATCCAGTTGTGTTCCATAATTTGGGCAGCAATAATACTGTCTTGCTTATCTTCATCTATCACACTTGCTTAGTCCTAGATTATCTGTCCTTGCCACTTAAAAAAACAGCACAACACAAAACAAAACAGGACATGTATAAGTAGTATATGATACAGTAAATAAGACAGGCAAATCCAAAGGCAGGCAAATCATCCTTCTTTTTCTTCTTCTTCTTCTTCTTCTTCTTCTTCTTCTTCTTCTTCTTCTTCTTCTTCTTCTTCTTCTTCTTCTTCTCCTCCTCCTCCTCCTCCTCCTCCTCCTCCTCCTCCTCCTCCTCCTCCTCCTCCTCCTCCTTTTTCTTCTCTCTGGGTTTTTGAGACAGGATTTCTCTGTGTAGCCTTGTCTCTCCTGGACTTGATTTATAGGCCAGGCTGTCCTCAAACTCAAGTAATCCACATGCCTCTGCCTTCCAGAGTGCTGGGATTACAGGCATCTGTCACCATGCCTGGCTAGCAAATTCCTTTTCAAGCATGTGTCCCTGTGAAAGATACTGTCACACCAAATGAATAGAACGTATTGTTTTAAAAATTATTCTGGCACATTTTCACCTGGATCTTGACACATCATCACATAAATTGTAGAGTCGTAAATCGACCCTCTTGTTCACTTTGGACAGACTTTAGCAGCAAATAAGTTTCTTTTGGTGAGTAACTTGAACTTGAATTAAGTTTGTCCAAAAAAAGACTAATTTTTCTATGTAGTGATGTGAGCATAGTGTGCATTTAAATGACATTTACTGAACTGAATTGGATTCCACATTCTTCACTGTCTGAGCTATAATTAAAGGGTTACTCTTCAAGTTGACCTTGAACCTTATTCATGGAAACACTCAATTTCCAAAATTCTAAACAATCTGATGACATGAGAGTGACGAGGGCAACACGTATTATCCTGGAGTGTGACTGAGGTACAGTGAGAGATGACATTTCAACCCCACAACTGGGATCCTCAACTTTGACCTCCAGGAGTCCTTCTTGTGTGTGAATGCCTCCATGACTACAGGACTCTATTTGCCACCTACTTTGGAATCACAATCCAAAAATATGATAAAGTCAAAGATGTCTGGATCTTCCATGTCTCAAAGGTCCTTGATCAATATTATCCAATTAATTTTCCATTGGCAGGATTCTCAGGTAAGCAAAGCCAGAGGAAACCTGCTGAATGAAAATATTTTCCAATGCTGCAGAGTATGATTAACAAATCCATTTCATTAAGGTCACATAGTCCTAAAGCATCAACACAGGGACAGCACAGAGATGTAATACTTTAGAAATATCAAGACTGACCTGGAGCCTATGAGGATGGAGACAGCAGAAGGGCCTGGAAGGTACTTATAAGATACACAAAAGCTAATATGCAAAGTGAAGTTAGCAGAGATCTTGGAATGATAGAAGGATGAACACCCAGAACAATTCTGTAGTATTTCACCTCCTACCCTTGGCCCTGCTATGTTCTTTGATCCTGTTGGGAAATTCAAGGTTATCTGGCTATTAACCAGGTAGATGTTCTATTTTAGCTGCTTTCCCTTCCACTACCAATGTTCTGAATTATTCAAATCACTAGCACGGTGCTCAGCAGAGAGTCTAATTACTGCCTTGCTTGCTGCTTGCTGAGGATCTGCAAGAGCCATGGAATGATTTTAAAACAACTTAGCAGGGAAAGGCAGCAGCTCTGTCACATTGTATATGAGTCTCAGTCTCATTAGGGAGGGTCATATGTTATAGTTATGGGAGGGGCATTTGCAAGACATGACTGTCTTCTGACTTTATACCATGGGCAGATATCCAGGCTGACTCAGGAGAAAGTAGTCCTTGAGTGAATCCAGTTCTTTTGTGTGATTATCTTAGTAGTAGCCATTTCTTTTTTCCTAAAATGTTTGAAAACATTCATCTTCCTTTGAACATTCATGTTGAAACAATCTTTGTGGACAGATATTAAGACATCATAGAATGATGCTGCAGAAAGAGCAAGATACCTAGACATCATAAGGACCACTCACATTTAAGTCAAACGTCATTATTTTCCCAGCTCTCTGTTAAAGTTCTCCATGTGAGTTAGTTCTTCTAATGGGGTCAGACACTGATAGTATTTTCATTCTATAAATGTATTATTCAGATCTTTGGATAACATGTCCAAATCTACTCAGCTAAAGCTGAATTGGAGTTTGAAGCCAGCACTTGGGTTTCACACACATGTTCTTAATCAGCACTCCATACCTCCCATCCAACATTACAATGGAGGGTTCAGCCTAGAAGAAAAAAATTATGAAAAAGATATGCAGTGGGAGAGATGTATCTCTTTTAAGATATCCATCCATCCATTCATCCATCCATCCATCCATCCTCCATCCATCTATCATCCATTCAACTCATGCAATTTATTTAGAGATGAATATAGTACAATATGCTAGTGCTTAAAATTTAAAGGGTTCTAAGTGCCTTCATCTATGTACTACACCCCTCCCTGCTCCACACTGTGTTTCCAGCAGTAAACAGAAGACAGTGTGAGTTGCTAAGAGTGAGAGAGTCTGGTGTGCAGAGAGGGCAAAGGAAGACAGGAATTCTATCCTTGAGGTGAATGATGAGTGAACAAAGTGTTTGATAAAGAGATTCTCTTGGGCTTCCCCTGAAGCAGAGCCAGATTCTCACTCATTATGTCCTTGGGCTGTGCATACATAATAAGTACTAGGGTTTTGGAATACACCTTATGAGAATTCACTGGAATCCTTGGCTTTCTCCTGAATCTTATTCCAGGAGAGAAGCCAAAACCTTCCTCTTAAGCCTTTATGCACACACAGACCTAGAGAGAAAAGTATACCTCAATTCAGGCCTGACACCCTTAAGTCACTACCAAAGGGACACGCTGGAACTGCTCATTTCCTACCTCTGTAAAATGCAACAAACCACAGTCTCCTGCAACATAATGGAAAACCCCACTGGCAGTTATGTGCAGTGGGGCTGATCATAAACATGATTTATGAAGTTAGTTCATTTACTGCCACTGACGCTAGCCCCAGCTGCCAAGAATTTGACTGACAATTTCTGTTTATTTATTTCTCACTATGTAATATGTGACTTCACATTATAAATTCTTCTGATTGGAATTTCATGGCACCTACTCTGGTATTTATTGATGGCACATTCCTCGGAGACTCTGTCCTTTTGGGGGGGAGAGCTGGGCTCTGAGCCCTTGGTCATGTCTATGATGGTGAAACTCAGGCCTTGACATCCCCACTGTGAAGGAACTTTGCTATTATCTCCCATGCCTCATGACAGACATTTCTCCATTTTTAAAATATGATGACTGATCATGGACACTTCCTGTGTTTTGACCAGGAAAAATAACTGAATGTGACCCCCCCCCCCCAGAAACCCTATAAAAGCTAGGCATGGTGACACATGCTCATATTCCATGCTGGGGATGCAGAGATAGGCAATACTCTGGAGCTCAGGCCAGAGAACTCAGCCTAATAATACTTCCCTGCTCCCAGAGACAACCTTTCTTGACAGACAAGCTTGAGGTCTGCAGCTCCCCGAGGTTGGTCTCTGTCCTCCTCAGGCATTTGCACTTACTTGTTTAAATTTACAAACACATGCCTGCCCTCACACAAACATACACATGTATATACATCCACACAAGAAACGTTGAAAACAAGAACCACAGCAACCACAACAACAAAGAAAATTTGAAGCAAAATATTGTTTCACCACAGGAAACTGGCTTGGAAATGTTAGAGCATAACATGGCAGTTTCACCTGGATTAATGCCACCATGCCTCCCTCATTCTTCCTTCTTTTTCAGTCTTTACTAAATCGCTAGTCTCTCTCCCTTAATTGTGGGTTAAATACAGGCAGAAGAGAGCTGACTCAGTCATCTTCACGTAAGATCATTGCTATGTTAAACTTTCCCTCATTCAAAGGCAAACAGAGGAGTGAGGATGAGAAAGTTACTCTGGAATGTCCTACAGTATTTTTCTTTCTTTCTTTCTTTTCTTTCTTTCTTTCTTTTTTCTGGGTCTTTTTTTCCACAACTTTCTTTTTCTTAATTTATTCATTTTATGTCCTCATCTTAGCCCCTCCCACTCTCCACCTGGTCCCACCCTTCCTCCCTCTTCCCACTGTTCCCCCTGCACTACTCCTCAGAAAAGGAGAGTTCCCCCCCCCAACCAACCCACCCCAGCACATCAAGTGCAATTAGGACTGAGCACAGACTCCCCAGTTTGCAAGCATAGCAGAGTATCATTAATAGTGTTAGGGGTTGGCGCTTTCCCATGGGGTGGGTCTCAAGTTTGACCAGGCATTAGTTGGACATTCCCCAGATCTCTGCTCTATCTTTATCCCTGCACATCTTGTAGGCAGGATAAATTTTGAGTCAAAGTTTTTTTGTGGGTGCGTTGGTGTTCCCCTTTTTCCACTAGAAGTCCGGTCTGGCTAGCAGGTGGCCTCTTCAGTCTACATGACCCCCGGTACTAGGAGTCTTAGTTGGAGTCACCCCATATCCTTTAAGAAGCTTAAGCTGTTTTGTTCTATTGACAGTGTCTTTTGCCTTAGAGACGCCTTTCAGTTTCATGAGGTCCCATTTATTAATTGCTGATCTTAGAGTCTGAGCTGCCGGTGTTTTGTTCAAGAAGTTGTTTCCTGTGCCAATGAACTCAAGCTGATGCCCACTTTCTCTTCTAATAAACTTAGTGTTTCTGATTTTATGTTGAGATCTTTGATCCACTTGGACTTGGGTTTTGTGCAATGAAATAAGTGTGGATCTATTTGAATTTTTCTACATGTAGAAAATCCAGTTAGACCAGCACCATTTATTGAAGATGCCCCCCCCCCATTGTATGATTTTTGTTTCTTTGTGAAATATCAAGTGCCCATAGGAAGCTGAGTTTATTTCTAGGTTTTCAATTCGATTCCATTGATCAGCCAGTCTATTTCCATGCCAGTAGCATGCAGTTTTTATTACTATTGACTGTAGTACAGCTTGAAATTAGGGATGGAGATGCCTTCTGAAGATCTTTTAATGTACAGGATTGTTTTTAGCTATTTTGGGTTTTTGTTTGTTTGTTTGTTGGTTTTTTTAATGAGTATTTTCATACTAAATCAAGAGAGGTCAGGGATTGGCCAATAGACTCTAGGAAAGACATGGCGGTGTTTTTCTTTATTGCATATATGTAATCCTCCACTCAGGCATAACTATTCAGGAAAATATTCTAAAAGAAATGGCAATGCCTTTCATGGGTCAGTATCTCTCACATAATCTCACATTTTTCCCCAGAGAATCCTGACTATTTTCCCTCACACTGACTTTTGCTCCTAGTCCCTTCAGACTCTGCAAACACACTCTGAAGTAGCCACGTTTGGTTGGGCGGTGGCATGGGGGCCTGCAGTTCAGGTGTGGCAGAGCTGATGAGGATCCACCCTAAGCATTCCGTTTCATTCAGGTCCCCCAGCCTGGTTCCTGAGAATAAAACTATCTTCCCTTGTGTACTTCTGCACATAGCCAGGCACCTTCACAGATGCTCATTATATCATCATAACCATTGTGTGAGATGTGGCTCTGTGTCTTTACCTTCCCATGTTAGGAAGTTGATGCTGGAGAAGGGGAGTCAGCCTCACTAATTTCTTTCTCAAAAGACACAAAAACAAGTTGGAGCAGGAAAAATTCAGCCCCATGCCATTAAGACTGCAAAGCAAATTTTCTTTTTACTTGGCATTTCCTGTGAGAATTTTTTTTAAAGAAGTGAGATTTCTTCATAGTACCATGTTCCCCAAGTAGGAAAAAGAATAGCTCTTATTGTCCCCATGCCTTTCTTACCAATTAGCCAACTGCATTTAACCTCCCTGAATCTTAGCTTTTCTTGCATGGAGAAGGTGCTTGGTCATATCTATTGTTTATTGTTAGGAATATAGGATGATGTGAAGATGTGTCTAAAATGTTTCATTCAGAGTCTTTCACTGAAGACCTGAACAAATGGTTTGGCTCACTTAATATCCTCATCCTCATCCTCATCATTATCATTATCTTGATTACAAAATCATCATCATTATTGTCATCATCATCATCATCGACGTCGTCATCTTCGTTGTCAACCTCATCGCCAAAGTGACGCTGATGATGTAATCCTCTGATAAGAATGTAATGTTCTGTGTCTGGGCTTGGCTAATTTCTGACAGGTTTTCTCTTTATGGAGATAGGCTCGGAGGACAAAGACAGTACTGATGTTATATTATCGATTTGTGCCTCATGAGACCAAGCCCTTTTGAGATTCATTAAGCAGAACATAAAAGAAAGCTCTAGTTTCCCTACTTTTGAAAGCATTGCACAGATTCTCATCTTTTTCAGTTTCCTCCAGCCAGGCCACTGATTTTTGTCTCTGATTATCACACAAGGAAAAGGTGACTGGCAACCACTTATAAAGAACCATGCCAGAGTTTTAAAAGTACAATTTTCTTTTAATTTTTAAATTTTTAATTTTATTCACTTTACAACCCAAATGTAGCCCCTGCCTTGTCTCCTTCCAGTCTCACCCTCGATTCTTTTTCACCCCCTTCCCCTAGTCCCCAAAATGGGGGTGCTCCTCCCTTATCATCTGACCCCAGCCTACCAAATCTGATATGGACTGCCTGCATTCTCTTCCTCTGTGGCCTGGCAAGGCTGTCCCACCAGGGGGGAAGTAATGAGCAAGCAGGCACCAGAGTCCCTGTCAGAGATAGCCTCTACTTCCCATGTTACGGGACCCACAAGGAGGCTGTGCTTCCTGTCTACTACATCTGAGCAGAGGGTCTAGGTCCTCACAATGCATGGTCCTTGGTTGGTACATCAGTCTCTGCAGCAACACCCCCCACCCCGATTTGTTGGCTTCATTGTTCTCTTTATGGAGCTCCTATCCACTCCAGGTCCTTCAATTCCCCAACTCTTTCACAGGACTCTCTAAAAGTTTGGCTATGAGTCTCGGCATCTGCTTTGAGCCCCCACTGGGTAGAATCTTTCAGATGACCTCTATGGTAGGCTCCAGTCCTGTTCCTTCTCTTCAACTGCTTTCGGTATCATTTCTTTTTGCCATTCTGCATGAGAATTAAGCATCCTTCCTAGGGTCCTCCTTGTTATTTAGCTTCTTTATGTCTGTGGATTATAGTGTGTCTATCCTGTATTATTTGGCTAATATCTGATTATAAGTGGTATCATGTGTGTCTTTCTGGGTCTGCTTACCTCACTCAGGATGTTCAAGTTCCATCCATTTCCCTGCAATTCATGATTTCCTTATTTTTAATAGCTGAGTAGTATTCCATTGTGTAAACATACCACATTTTTTCCATCTTCGGTTGAGGGACATCTGGGTTGGTTCCAGATTCTGGCTATTATGAATAAAGCTGCTACGAACATAGTTGAGCAAATGTCTTTGTTGTATGGTAGAGCATCTTTCAGGTATATTCCCAGGAGTGGTATAACTGAGTCTTGAGGTAGAAGTATTCTAAATTTTCTGAGAAAGCACCAGATTGATTTCCAAAGTCTTTGTACAAGTTTCTACTCCCACCAGCAATGGAGGAATGGTCCCCTTTCTCTACATTATTACCAACAAATGCTGTCACTTGAGTTTTTGATCTTAGCCATTCTGACAGGTGTAAGATGGAATCTCAGAGTAGTTTTGATTTTCATTTTCCTGATGACTAGGGACATTGAGCATTTCTTTAAGTGTATCTTGGCCACTCTATAGTCCTTTCTTGAGAATTCTATGTTTATTTCTGTATTACATTTTTAATCAGATTATTTGGTTTGTTGATGTTTAATTTCTTGAGTTCTTTATATATTTTGGAAACGAGCCCTTTGTCAGATGTAGGATTGGTGAAGATCCTTTCCTAGTCTGTAAGCTGTTGTTTTGTTCTTTTGATAGTGTCCTTTGCCTTTCAGAATATTTTTAGTTTCATGAAGTCCCATTTATTAGTTATTGATCTTAGAATCTGAGCTATTGCTGTTTTGTTCAGGAAGTTGTCTCCTGTACCAATGAGCTCAAGGCTCTTCCCCACTTTTTCTTCAAACAGATTTAGTGTCTGGTTTTATATTGAGGTCTTTGATCCACTTGGACTTTAGTTTTGGCAGGTTGATAAATAAGGGTCTATTTGCATTTTTCTACACTTTGACACCCAGTCAGATCAGCACCATTTGTTGTAGTTGTTGTCTTTTCTCCATTGTATGGTTTTGGCTTTCTTATGAAAAATCAAGTGTCTATAGGTGTGTAGGTTTATTTTTGGGTTTTTGATTCAATTCCATTGATCCACCTGTCTGTTTCTATGCCAGTACTATGCAGTTTTTTTTATTACAGTTGCTCTATAGTACAGCTTGAGGTGGATTTTATAGTAGTAAAAATTTGTTGTGCTACTGGAATCTGAGCAGTTAACAGAGAACCCAGAAGAGTACAAGCTACCATTTTGGTTCATTTGCTGGTGCTTAGGTGAACTATATTCCTCCTGTTTTACAAATGAGAACATTGAATCTCAGTGAGGTTAATTAACTTGCTGAATGGTACCCAACTGTTAAATGTCAAAGGTGAAAATTAACAGAGGTTTATCTGGCTCTGAAGCCCACTCCATTTCCAAGTTGTTTTGCTTCTTCTATAAACCAACAAAGACTTAGAAGCACACACTGTAGCTACCATTGAATATACAGTGCAGCTTCCTGGCGGGGGTGAGGGGGTGATTTCCTGGACAGACAGGTGTGGGCCGGTTAGGTGGATTTTCATAGCAGGGGACTCCAAGGCCATCACTGAGGAGGATATGTCTCATGACCTTTCTTTCCAGAGGGAGATCCAAGATGGCGGCGAGCAGTGTGGACCGTGTTTGGAGGATGCTATGAGCAGTCCCCAGTCAGAGCTCTAACTTCTTCCCATGTGGTGTCTTTATTGGGAAAGGATAGAAGAACTACTACCTTAAATGCTGAGTTATGGTACCACCATGAAACAGTAAGAACAAACACAAGATTCTGGGAAGTGAGACTGACTTGGGGGCAAGTTGTTTTATCTCATGGGCAACTGTCTCATGTGCTCAGGTTTGCTGGTCTTAATTTAGAAGCTTTTCAACATGACCCTACCCTGCTAGACTGAAAGGACAGTAGATAGGCAACAATGAGCAGATCTCAACTGTGGTTACTCTCCACTAATAAGACAAGGCAAACCTTTTGTTTTATAGCCTCAAGACCAGAATCCAGAATCATCACTAGGATGCCTCTGATCCAAAGCCTAGGACAAGTCCTCTAGCAACCATGCTGAAAGCTAATCCTCTCTTTCACTTCCATCCAAGTATTGAGTTTGGAGGACTTTCGTCACATGGAGCATTTATATAAAAAGAGGCGAGTAAAATGCACACTTGTCATTAAGAAAAAAAAAACCAATAAAACAACAAAACAAGGAATGTTCCTATAAAGGCTCAAGGGTCAATTCAAACAAACAACCAAAACAAAGAAAAAAGAAGAGTTCAAAATAAACAAGGTAACACAACAAGAGCCAATGAAGACAAGAGAAACCACTGAAGACAGCAAAAGTGCTGCCCCCAAGCTGAATTTAATTTTTGTCTTTAATATGTCAGAGTAGGTAAAATAATTGCTTACATAAATTTGACCATGTCCCCTGGAGGGGGAGACCTGGTGGCACTCAGAGGAAGGACAGCAAGTAGCCAAGAAGAGACTTGATACCCTATGAGAATATATAGGGGGACATAATCCCCCTCAGGAACAGTCATAGGGGAGGGGAGTAATGGGAAAATGGGGGGGGGGGGGAGGAATGGGAGGATACAAGGGATGGGATAAACATTGAGATGTAACAAGAATAAATTAATAAAAAAAAATTGACAAAAAAAAAATAATTGCTTACATAAACAGCCATTCAAAAAATTACAATTTTACTAGCAATAACAATGTGGATAATAATAAGTATTATGTAATAATATATTGTTTCCTATATTATTATAATATAGATAGAGATTTGATAGATAATGTTAAGCTACACTTACCAGTTTTTTTCTTTAATGCTGTGCTCAGTAGTGTCTATCTTTGATGAGTATTAGGATGTTCATTTTAGAAGTCTCAAGATTGTGTTAATAGACTTAAAAGAAGAGCAAGCTTCCTCTGCCCCACTTTGATGTCCTGTATCACTCTGGAACTCTTCATAGAGTTTCCTCCAAGAAAAAAGACCTTACCAGAGGCAGATTTCTGATCCTGAACACCAACCTAAAGAACCATGAGAGGAGCAAACCTTTACTCTTTATAAGTTACCTAATCTGTACCATTTGGTTATAGCAACTGAATATATACATTCATCTTTGCATTGTTTTCACCGGCTTGTTCTTGACATCGACAACTAAATCAAGACCTTCAATGTATCCCCATCCTGAGTGAATGACTGCTCTGACATTCTTCCCAGCTTAACTTGTTTCTCAGCAAGAATTTGTTGGTTGAGTTTCTGTGTCGTCACTCCTGCAGTCTGAGAAAATGAGAAGGCAAAAGAGAATTGCCCAGTGGGAACTGGAATTCTGGAGGGCTTGGCTGGGTGCAAATGTCCTCTGATGGACTCTTTGGCTGGTATCCCAGCCATGAAGGAGACATGGGTGAAGTGTGTTTGGATCTGTCCCCAGACAAAAAGGAGCCTAGGACTGAGGGGAGTCTCCTGATCTTTCCTGACTTTGAAAGCCTCATAAATGAGCAGGGTCTCATCTAGGCGGTAATCCCTCAGCGTTTTCTTCAGTTGTCAATTTTTCTGACATCAGTTTAAAGGACAGAAATGAAGACTAAATCCCAAATCGTGCCCTATCCCCATCCCAGGCTTTACAGTTAATAGCCAGCATCGTTTGGAGTTCACAACATAGGGTAATACTTCAGATCCCTGTCTGTTTCTCGCTAGCAAGTTGTTTTCATATTCTTTCCCTTTTTAATGGAGATTTTTGTGCCTGAGTTTAATCTTACAATTCTTATACAAAACCCATCTCTTGATTTATGACTCTTCTAAGCAGCGTGGTGTCCTTGGCTTTCAAATGCCTGTGGAACTGGGTGTGAAATCAAGCCCCAACCCTCAACAGCTGTTCTCAATGCCAGTGTTGGCAGTGTCCAAGGGCATTTTTGTCATCCTAACTAGGGAGCTTTACCTGCATTGGTATGTTAAAGCCAAAAATTGTTTTGCATTTTATAATGGCACGCTCTAGTGCCAGATCACATGCTCACAGGACAGCTATCATAACAAAGAATTACACACTCCACAGTATATTAACAGTGCAAAGATTTGGAAATCCTACCTCAGTAGATGTCTCTGGTGAATTAAAACAAGCAAAATCTTCACCTCTCTAAGTGTAACAATTTGTCTTCAAAATGAACATCCTAATACTCAGCAAAGATAGACACTACTGAGCACAGCATTAAACACAGTAATGTAACACAAATATAATATATACTAATATAATTCATTTATGAAATAAAGAGAAATGGGTAAATGCTGTGTATATAAATAAATAAAAGAAAGAAATATGATTTTCAAGTCACATGTAGAGAACCAACTCCAGAAGACAGAGGAAAAGTTTCCTTCAATGTGAATGAATAAATAGAACAGAGTACTAATAAAATGAACTTTCTAATAAGATGGTAAACAGCAGGCTGAAGGAGAAAAAATTACCTGAAGGAGTCAAGGACATAAAGAGCAGAGCAGTGTCCCTTCCAGACTAATAAATTAATAACCATAAGGAACATAGTTGAAAATTAAATCACTGATGCAGAAGAGTTCACAAGGAAACCATTGTGTATACAAGGAACCTTTGTGTATACATGTAACTGGACACTACATAGCCATCAAAGGTAATTCATCTCAGGTGAGCTGATGGCTCCTAAGAAAAGAAACCAACAATGGGGTAGAAACATTTGAAGATGTAATAAAAGAATATTCTTACATTTAGGAAGAAATTAACATATATGATGAAAGGTAAAACTATGTATTGAGAAACACAATGCCATTTTTGCCTCAAGCATTATGAAGCATTCAGAAATAAAGAGTGCTAAAGTAATGAGAACATGTCCATCTAGCCATCCACTCATCAACCCATGGTTCTAACCATCACTGCACTCTGACTTGGAAAGATAATAGAATACAGTTGCAAGTACAGGATGTGTACATGTTTTGGTGCTTTACAGACTTGTGTGTGCACTCCATCTGCCCCTTAACTGGAGGCTCAATAGACAAGTCCCCTAAAGCTTATGTGTGATTGCCTGACCTAGAAAGAGAAAACAATGACACCTATCAGTCAAAGGTGATTTGAGTTTGTGATGTTATGACTAGAATAATATCTAACATTGGACAGCCTAACACACCCCAAGATTCCTTTACTATATCACCATTGATCATTCTTGTCTGCCCATCCATCCATCCACCCCTCCATCCATCCATCCATCCATCCATCCATCCAATCTATCCATTCACATACATCTATCCATCTGTTGATCCATCCAAGAATTTTTAAGGCAAATGTTTCTTAATGGCTACTAACACCTTAGTGTAAAAAGATACAGACTCTGCTTGCCAGATAGAGTTGACCAACAAGGATGGGAAAGGGAGGCAGTAAAGCCTTGGGACAGGTGGTACAGTTACTTCTGCATAGAAGCCCATACAACCATTTGTTAGCTGCTCATCTGAGAACAAATATCTGAGTCACTGCGTGGCTCCACAATTCTTGGTTGGCCTGTCAGAGTGACAGGATTGCTCTGAGATCATAGGAGCCAGCTGAAGAATGTGGCATGTTAATTTCCCCTCCTCCCACCCCTCCTGCCTCTGTTCTGACTCCCACCCTTAAGTGCTTCAGCTCTTTATCATGGCTTTGAAATCAGGAAAGACACTCTGGAATTCAATTAGCCACACAGTTGCCACAGCAACGAAAACATATAAACTTGAATGATTTATACACACAGAAGACAGTTCAAAAATGAACAAATTTAATCCCACAGCTGGGAATGAAATAGTTTGTCCAATAAGAAAATTGTATCCTTTTCTACTGGATGATGGGCCTTCGGGTCCTAATGTGAGGAGGATGAGTGTTGAGGTGGAGGGACAAAGGTAGCTCCTGTATCAATTAGACCCCTTTTGCCACCATCCTCTCCTTGGTATTGAGTTATTCCAGGCTTGGAGGAAGATTCTGAGTAAGGAAGGCTAGATGGAACAAGACTAGAAGAGACACACTGTAGCTGCCTGGAATAACACCATCTCCTTACAATGAAATGGCCCCTCAATGGCTAGCTAGTGAGACAACACAAACTACAATATCTTATTTTTGTAATATTTGTGATAAAATACATATAATATATACTTGTAACGGTTAAGTGTATAGTTTGGTAATTTGGTGACAATAAATAAATCCACAATGTTATGAAATTTATCACCGCTATCCATTTCCAGAACTTTCTTATCACCTTAGACAGAAACCCCATGGTTAATATCATTCATTTCTACTTCTTGATTCAGCCCTTAGTTGCCACTAATCTCTCTGACTCTATAGATTTGCATATCGTAGACATTACACATAAATAAAATTAGGCAAAATGTAGTCTTTTGTGAGACTTAGATTTAATGCAACATTTCCAATGTCCATCTGTTTTGGTGCATGGGATACCATCTCGTTTCTTCATGTCTGATAATACCTTCTTGTATTGAAGGAACTTTTGTGTGTCGTGTACTTGATTTTCAATCCTATCAGTACCCACAGGACTCACAGTATGGAGGAGATGTTGAGTCAGACAGCTCAGTCACAGTGTCTAAGGCGCCTACCTCTCCTGAGAATTTTAGAAAGCTCTTTAAAAATCTTTGAGCTATACATATTTTGCTGTGAAATAAAGATACTGCTTATTGCCAGGGAAATCTAGTCAACTAAGTCATATATTCTGAATTTGAATGTTCTATTGCTCGAGGGGTGTCTTAATTCAGTTCTCCAGAAACTACTGTGTTGTGTGGTGCCAGGGGATCACATCCAGGACCTTTCTCTACCAATGAGCTACACAGCTAAGCTCCTCACAAACATTCTTAATAATACAAACGCCATTGAGATCAAAGGCTTATGAGTACTGTAGGGTAGATCCAGCCTTGGTTAAGACCATCATGGTGGCCCCAGGACCACTGCTCAAGCCCCACAAGTCACTCCATTCTTCATAAATCGGGTTGGGCCTTGTCCCTTCTGTACACTGATGACCTCAGCTTTATGAAGCCTTATCAGACAGTGGTAGATGGGATGCTGTCAGGGTTGTGGGTGGCAATGCCATTTTAGGCTCTGCTATTGTAGACAGTGTGTGCTATCATACAGAGGCCTGCCTCTTGTTGCTATACACTAAGCCATTCCAGGGATGAAATCCAGGAGTGAAATATTTTGGGCCAGCTGGAAGGCAGTCACTCCTGCCTGGGTGATGGCCCAAAACCCTTCGGCTTTCATCACTTCCCTTATTGCCATCCATAGCACACCTTTTGGTTGTGGCTGCAAGGGAGAGCTCAGGAAGAGTAACACTTCCAGACTTGTGCTCCACTCAATGGCAGACTAGGGTTTGCCAGACCCTTCGGATTAACAGATGAACCCTGCTCTTCTGCTCTCGTTTTCTTTCACCATATCTGCCACCTTTGCTGTGGCCTATAGACCATTATTTGCCTAACTGCAAGTGACTGGATGTTTCTGGGACTCCCTCCCTCAAAGCTATCTGAGAAGGAACCTACTCCTCAGTGAGGAGAAAGCTGACTGTTATATAATTAGCAAAAACAGTGGCAGCTTTTCAGGGGACCATGCTTAGAGGCACTCAGCATGGTCCAGCATTTGACAAGCCATTGTAGGCTCCCCTACAGTACAGCCTCTAGCAAAAACTAGGCTGTTTTGAACCCCTGACAACAGAATTGTTTCTCTTTATACCAAGAAGGTTGAGAAAACATCTAAATCTGAATGCAGGGTGTACCCAGGCAGACTGCGACAGGTTCATGCTATGAGGCCTAAAGTCTTTATGAGAGTGTCTAAGCCAAAGGAGGACGTCAGCGGGGCGTCTGATGGTTCCATGTGTGCCAAGTGGGACCATGACAGGATCAAGTGGGCTTTCCTTATCGAGGAGCAGAAAATCATTGTGAAAGTGTTGAAGGCACAAGCACAGAGTCAGAAAGTAAAATAAACATGTAGCTTTTTGAAGTAACAAAAATTAAGGCTTGGTCCCGAAAAAGAAGTATGATTTTTGATGAGATAAATTTCTCAGGCATGGGGAGAGCTGGAAGTAGGATGAGCTGCCAAGAACGGTTGTTGTGGCTCCAGGTGTTGGGGCAGAGGCAACCCTCCAGACAGAGGTGACCCAAGGAACATATTCAGCCACCAGCTGACCCAGCAGAAGGGACAGGGTGTGGTGAATAAATGCACTGGCCCCAAAGTGCCCAGAATGTAGGCAAAGCACTGCTTATGGATATGTCTGTGAGGGTAGTTCTCAGTAAGATTTCCATTTGAACCAGCGAAGCTTTTTAAGAAAAAATTTAAAAATCTATCCTCACAGGGTAGCATGCATGCATACTGCCAGCTGAGGCTCCTAGTAGAACCAAATGGAAGGAGAAGGTAAATCCATTCTCTTTCTTCCCTTCTGGATCTTAGACATCATCCTTTTCCCGGTGTTTTACATGAGAGGTGGTGTTCTCTGGCCCCCAGGATCTAGGATGGGCACTAGTGACCCTGTGTCTGGATTATTAGCCTTTGTCCTTGGACTGAGAGTTACATCCCAGGCTTCCCAGGTTCTGCGGCTTCCCTGAGCTAGCCTACCCATTTCCCTCACTCTGTAGTTTGCAAATGGCTAAAGGCTTCTCCACCTCCACAGCTGTGTGATCCAATTCCCCCAATTAATCTATTCTTAGTCAGTCTGTCTGCCTCTCTTATTGATTTTTTTCTTCCCCTTGGAATTTTAAGTAATTCATTTGCTCAACAATGCAAACTATCCTGAATCTAGGGGGCCCCAGACACCTGGATTTGACTGGGGTCAAGAACAAAGCACTGGCTTCAGAGGGTGAGTGTCTGATAGAGCAGTCCTGCTTAAGTGGAGAGGGTGCCCTGCCCCGCAGAAGTGGAATGACTGAGGGGGGCTATCGGAGAAAAAGTAGAAAAAAATGTTCCAGAAACCGTGAGGCTTTCATTATTAGAATAGGCCACCAATTCTGAGTCAATATGTTGGTTAGGCTTTTTTGTTTTGTTTTGTTTTGTTTTGGCCAATGTGACTGAGAGTCAGGAATGGGTAAGTTAAAAGAGGAATCGCCTCCCCCAGCCTGGCCTGTAGACGAATCTGTGATTTATTTGCTTGATTCATAATTGATATAGGAGGTCTCAGCCCACTGTGGACAGTGTTACCTCCTTGGCAGGTGGGCTGGAGCTGTGTTAAAAAAAAAAAAAAGAAAAGAAAAGAAAAAAACAAGCTGAACAAACCATGGGGTGAAAGCCAGGAGACAGAGTTCTCTCTGATCTCTGCCTCAGTTCTTGCCTTCAGGTTCCTGCCTCGAGCTCCTGCCCTGAGTTCCCTCAGTCATGGATAGTTACTTAAAGCATATGATGAAATAAACCCTATCCTCCCTATGTTGCTTTTGGTCACGATCTTTACCATAGCAATGGAGAAACATAGTTTGTAGGGCCAAGTTGAAGATAACCCCTAGGATACTGCTCAAAAGATACTGCTCAGAAGCTGGGAATGATGCAGACCTTGTCTCAGAACTGAGAAGATTCGATTTCACTTTTGTTATCCACCCACCTGTCCAGCCACGATGTATCCATGTATCTATCCATCCATCCGTCTTTCTCTCCCCTCAGCCTCCCTCAGCACGTTTTCTGTGTGCTAGGCTTGAGCTAATTTTTCTTGTGCCTTCACATAGTCACTACGATCAGAGATCATGCTACAATCCTATCCTCTGCTCTATGTCAGGCCCTTTGAGAGCACAGTCATGTGTTAATAGTAATTGTATTTCTGACAACTGGACACACAAAAGTGTCAGTGAGTATTTGCTGAAATTAAACAGCTTATTTAGTTCAAATCCTTTTCCTCACAGTCTTACTCAGATCCACTTTAATCCAATTTCTAAGCAGTGTTCTCAGGCACGTTCATTCAAAATGCTAAGATTGGAAGTGCTATTATCCAATAGATACTGAATACTACCTTATTTTACATGTTGCTGCAATTTTATATAAAATCTGACATATTTATAACACATACAGTTACATATATATTCTGTTCACCTATATTAATATATACTATAATATGTATACTATCAAAATTCTGATCCTAACTTCTTCATAAGGCCAAGAAGAGGCCTATAAGAAATATAGGTGTGGGACACTTTATTTACAAATTATATATATTTAAGCTATTCAATGATACAATGTTTTGACACAGAGAATGATTACTATAGTCTAGTCGGCTGACATATCCTTCATGTCACCTGGTTATCTTTCTTTCCTCCTTTTTATCACCTTTTGGTAAGGTCATCTAAAATCTAACCTCACAGCAAATGTCTAACATGTGGTAAGATGTCATTAACTACAGCTTCTGAATGGGACATGGAGGCTTTTTCTGTAACCTCTGTTCTTTCTTTACCTTTTAGATGCCGCATATAAGTGAGGTCATACCGTATTTTTATATTTCTCTCTGGCTTTTGGAAATCACCATGTGCTTCACACTCAGCTACATTGTTACAAAGGACAGGTTTTCTTTGTTAAAGCCTAAACGCTATTCCATTGTGTTTGCTCTGGGATGTGCTTACCCGTCCACTTGTTGATAGCACATCCAGCTGTGCCTGTATCTGGGTTCCTGTGAGTTACACTGTGATAAACGTGGGAGGCCAGATGTGTTTAAGAGGTGAGTTTTCAACCTCACTGAGTACATGGCAGGAGCAGGATAGCTGAGTCACATAGCAGTTCTGCATTTTCAAGCATTATGATCTTCCATACTGGTTTTCTTGGCAATCATGCCAACTTGCACCCTCTTCATCAACACTGCGCAAGGCTTATTTTCTCTCCATCCATACTCCTCAATCCTGTATAGCCGTTCCAATATCTATAGGAGGAGGTTTCCTCGCAGTCTCTCTTCTGTGAGAATTGTATGAGCACCTTTGCATACACATTTACATACGTAGTACTGAAGAGCTTCTATATTTTGGTCAGTTTTGGGGATCAAACTAAAACATGTAAAACAAGTAAATGTGCCACCAAGCTGTACTGTGTCCCAATTTTAAAGAAAAGGGGTTATTAATGATTTCTTTTTATCAAAATTACATGGATTTCTTGCATTCTTGACACCAATTCCTTGCTAGATATACATTTCCCCTGATCCATAGGCTGCCATTTTTTCCCACTTGTTTTTGCTAGTTGCTGCTCGTGCTTTGGTTTCATTGCCAACAACAAGGTCAGGAGCCTTTTCTGTAGCTCTCGATTTGGAGTGTTAAGGTTCAGATCTTGGCTGAAGGTCATTAGGCATGGGAGGGAATACTACAATGATATTACTGTGCTATGTGGGGTTTCTGGTTTTAAGACTGTATGTCTAATCCCACAGATTGTCAGTGCTTGAAACAGAAGACAGACCCCTGACGTGCCTCACCTTTGGGGTCACTTAGACCCGCCGATCTCTGAATGCTGAGTTGCCACAGATGCTATTTGTCATCCAGTGCTTGGCAAGCCACCATGGAAGTGGCATTGCTTCCTCTCTCTCTGGCTTCAGAAAAGCAGTTCTGCTTCACTTGTCTGGGTTTTCTGAAGTGCCTAGACCAAGTTTAGGTAAATTCAAAGACATGACTGAGACACTCCTCTCAGAGGCAAACAACAGGATCTCAGGTGCATCCCTTGAGGTCCAGAACCACAGAACCAGCGCCAAAGAAGGGCTACACGCCCCAGGTAGCCCTTTCCTTAGGAAGTGCATACTAGTGAGCAATCCTAATAAAGCAATTGTCTTGGAGGACAGGGAGGGTGAGGCAGTTCCAGGAGGCTCCAGGTTCAACAGAAGTCAGGGCTAATGAGGACCTCTGGCATCAGGCCAGCGGCCCTGGCCAGCTGCCTTGGGCCTGGATTTGCTGAGTCTTGCTAAAGGAGTCATTGCTCCTTAAGAAGGGTAAGGTGGGTGAGAACATAACAATGGGCAGCCAGTTAGGCCAATACTAAGGAGCCAGCAGGGGAGTTGGCTATACTCCAAATCCCTCATGGGCTGCTTCCTGTGTGGGCATCACCTCACTGCACAAACAAATACCACTGGGGCTTCCTTGTTTGGGTTGAAAAAAAAAGCCACAGACAGCAATTCTGATAGTTTCCTGGCACACAGAGCATGCTCCTATGTGTTATCAGCACTTCCAAAACCCATTGCACTCAGAAAATGGAAACTTGGTTTTTAAGTTAATTGGAAGCAAAAGCTGACCTGATGTGAATTTACTTTGCCTCAAAATTTGACCTTATCTGGTGTGAGGTTACCTAGGTAAGTGTGAATATTCATATGTTTCACTGTGGGAATGCATACCAGTTTAATTACAGGTGCTGTCAGCCCTGGCAGAGGGTATGAGATGTTCAGTGTACACATCCATTTCCTTCCTAACTCAGCAAAGCTCTGCCTCCTGCAACATCAATGGCCGAGAGATATTTAGAAGAGTGCTTTGTAGCAGAATGTGGCCCTACAGTTCCTCATTTGCCCATTGGTACAAAGGAAAACACAAGCTCACCTAGCAGTCCGCTTTAGTTACTGATTTCCAATAATAAGGAACAAAAGATGCTCAAGTGACTTCAGAAGAGGAGATGTGATGTCAAAGTGGGTGCTCATTAGTGTTAACATAGTACCCCAGTCTGCCTAGCAACCTATGATGTCATTACCTACCTGCCAGTAGGCATGCCCCTGCCCAAAAGCATGTAAAAGGACAAACCCAGCTACCTCTTGCTCCTCATCTCTCTTGTTTCTCTCTTCCTCTCTTGCTGTCCCTATGTCTTTCTCTTCCTCTCTGGGGTGCCCCTCCCACTTCCATGCTTTCCTTCCCATGGAATCTGTTATGTATTTCATATTTCATATTTCAGTGGAGACTGGATGAAGAACTGAGAAATCTTAAATGAATGAAGATCTATTTTGTTTTCTTGCTCTGCTTTCCTTCCTATGGAGCAGCTCTCTGTTCCTTCCTCTCCCATTCCCTCCCTTCCCTTTCTTTCCCTCCCTCCCTCCTTCTCCTCTTCTCCTCCCACCTCTCCTTTATTCCCCCTTTCCCCCTCTCCTTTCCCCTATTCTCTGCCCTCCTCAATTCTCTCTGGGCATCTGTTTCTTCCTGTGAGCTTCTCAGCTTATGAATTCGGCTCATGTACATCTAATTGTAGTTCCTTCCTTGACTTCAACATGCTTTTTGCTGCCATGTGTTCCATCGTTCTGTGTGGTCCTACTGAACAAATTGAGACAACTTGTTGCAGCTTGTTTTTCTTTTCAAGCTGAGTCTGAAGAAGAGTCCTGGTGTTAGCTTCTCAGCTTGGAAAAATCCGCTGTGTCAGATGAGGAATAACATAATGCAAATCATGGCTGTCTGTGTTTGAACCTTGAGCAAGCTTTGGCATTTTACTTAGAAGTGGCTATGGCTGGCCTGGTTCCAAAGTCTACCACCGAGTCATTGCAAAAAAAAAAAAAAAAAAAAAAAAAAAAAAAAAAATGCCAAATAGGACCAGAAGCCAGAAGCATTTCAGAAAGCAGCAGTCCACCTGTTTGGATACATTTTATTTGAAAACTCTTGCAGCTGCATAAGGTGATAGACCATACAGTTGCCCTGTGATTGTTGGTGAGAGCTAGCGGCTGCAAGACTCACTGCAGATGCTCCCTATGAACACTTGTGAGTTCTCATCCCAACCTACTGTCCTGATATCTCCCAGGATGAAAGAAAGGGAGACCACAGTATATTTAAAGTTGTTGCTTCTATACAACAGGTGTTCTCACATATTTGTTGAAAACAAGTTTTTAAAGTATTTGAGTAAATTTTGTGCAAATACATCAAAGAAAGTCCAAGAGTCAGTGGGTAACAATGCTGCAGCAAGAGTGTGTTTACTGTATCTCAGCATTCCTACAAATGATGAGTCACTAAAGAGATGGGAGCGTGGGACTGGAGAGACGGCTCAGTGTTTAAGAGCACTAGTTGCTTTTACGGAGGACCCTGGTTCAGTTTCTAGCAACAGCATGGCTCACAACCACCTGTCACTCCAGTTGCATAGGATACAACCTTCTCTTCTGACCTCTGTGGGAACAGGCACACATGTATGCATGCACGTAATCATAGACTTAAATTTGAAAAAGAGAGATGTGTGTGTAAGAGGTGTTAGCTGTGTGTAATGTCTGTGAGATATGTGTGTGATGTGCATGTGTTAGATGTGTGTGAGATGATGTGTGTGTGTGTGTGTGTGTGTGTGTGTTATGCACATGTGTAGGTGCATGTGGAGGTCCAAGGTTGACACTGGTATTTTTTTCTTGATTAATCTCCAGTTTGTTTTGGAGACAAAATATCTCATTGGAACTTGCTGGAAAATGAGCTGACTGACTTATCGCTGTAACATCCCCCAAGCCCAAGGCTGGGGTTATAGGTAGAGATCTAAACTCTGGAGCTTGCTATCTGGCATGCCACTGAGCTGCCTCTAATCCCATCTTTGGAAGTACATAAAGAAGGAGGAGGTGGCCCTTTATCTTGAACATGCAAAGTGTAAAGCCAAAGCCAAGATGGAAAGGAGAGTTGCCAGGGTAACATGCAATCTGGTCCTGAGAGATCTTGTGCCTGTCTTCTTAAGAGCTGAGACAGGAGACAGCGGGTAGCCGGGCTTGAGCTGAGCTAGGTCCCTTCTCCCACCGTGCCTTGGGAAGAGGACAGAAGGAAAACCTTCAGTGGAAGGGGAGTATTGCTGTGTCAGCAAGAGCTGTTTAAATAGATTTCCTTTGCTGGCAGGGTGCTAATGAGGTGTGAGCACAGGGCGGGAAGCAGGAGAGGCCCCTGGAAAAAAGCTGATCTGAGCCAGGCTTCAAAGGGGTCGAGTTAAGAGCTTGAGAAGAGAGCCCTGCCCACCCACCCGAAGTCAATCTCTCTGAAGAGGGCTGACAAAGACAGCCCATAGGCCCAGAGAAGACGCCCTCTTGTTCCATCGCAGGACTTTTAAAATAATCCTCCTCCTTAATCTTTAGAAGCCAATGGTGGGTTTGGGGCCAGGTTTCTCCCAGAGACAGCTTGTTGTCTGGGATCTCATCCCTTCTTTGCCCATTTCCATTGCAAACACACACACACACACACACACACACACACACACACACACACACACACTTCACAGCCCTTTCTAACTGCGCTGCAATTGTTTTAAAGCTATCTTTAACTTTCTCTCTTAGAAGATGGGCGCAACAGCTTTGGTTTATGTCTCTCTTCATTTTCAAAGAGAGAAAGAGTTGACATCTATTAGATCAAACTATAGGGAAGTCTCAGCTTTGTAGGCCAGAAATGATTTTATGAGGGCAGTGTCACGTAGGCCAAGTAATACATCTGTCTGGAGCTGTCACTAGTCTGGACATTCTCGGGATGGAGTGTGATACACGCGGTAGAGGGATTTTGGGGATGCGATGACGCACACTGGGAGTGGAGCCGGAAACTCGGAAGACCTAGTCAGGATCATGATACAGAACTTGTGGCCATTGTACTAGCAGTAACATTGAAGTCTGATGTGTTCTGTCACGGGACATTTGCTTGTGAACTTCACATGCTGTACTTTTCAGAGTCTCCCCAGGAGGTTCTCATTGTCAGCATGGGAACCTCAAGGTATGAGGGAGCTACAAGACAGGCCCATGATGATGTGTTGGAGAGATAGAATTGGGTTCAGGCAGTGTGTCCCAGTGGCTGTACTGCCCCCTGTATTTTTGTGAAAAGGAAGACCTCTAAATGAGAGAGTTGTTCGGGAATCCTCTACTTTCTCCCTGGCTCTTTCCTATCTAGGCTAGTAGGAACATCTAGGCATGGAGCCACACTACCAAGGGCAGCTCTTTAGAGCCAGGTAGACTTTGGTTAGATTACAGCCTTGACTTTGACTCTGTGACCTGGGGAAATAATATCAACCCATATAACTGGTTTGCTCATATTGGAAAAAAAAATTAAAAGCATAAAATTTAAAAATAGGGCTACACAGACGTGCCTAAGGAGGATGTTGAAGCAATTCCTATGTTAAGAAGTCTTTAAGAGGTTTTGAACTGATTTATGTCCCTATGCCCTTTGTTAAGACCCTACTACAGAGGCTTGAGAGATGGCTTAGTAGGTAAGAGTGCTTGTTCTTGCAAAGAACCTAGGTTTGGGTCCCAGCACCCATATCAGGCAGTTCCGTAACTTCCAACTCCAGGGATATGATGCCCTCCTCCAGCCTCTACAAGAATCTTTACAAAATGCCATTCACTCACCCAGACATATAAATTAAAACAAAAAGAGTGTGAAATATTTGAGGAAAAAAAGCCCTTTACATGTTTGTGTCCCATAAGTATGTGTTGAAAGACTGAGTAGTCAAGAGAGTGAGGAAAGTATTGGTGGTATGGGGAATGTGGAAGGTGGTGTGGATCACTAAGGAAGAGGGAGAACTGAGGAATAAAGGTTAAGAAGGAAATGATGGAGGGAGGTTAAAAGATGTCACTGGCAACCCATCCAATCCAGGGAAACTTTTGGCAATTACTTGGTACTCCTTACTGCAGTAGCCAGCCACCTACCTTTCCCTATTTGAGTTCCTAGGGTTGGCTAACAAATGAGAAGAAATTAAGAGACTTAAAATAACAGGGTTTTCTAATGATAGTTATGGAGAATACAAATCTGAGATCAAGGTATCAGCATATCATGCTCCCTCCTAGGGCAAAATCTAGCCTCTTCTTCCTTCTGGTGGTTGCTAGCAATTCTTGGCACTCCTGGGATTATGGTGGCTTAATTGCATCCCTCTGTCTTGGTGTTCCATTGGCCTAATCCTTCTACGTGGGCCTGTGTTCTAACTTACCTTTTCTTCTTTTGACCAGTTTGTTTATTAGTATACATCAACTACACATGATGATGGATTTCAGTTTCTTACATGCTTGTACATGCCTATAACATATTTTGGTCATATCCATCCCCACCACCCCTTGTTCCCTCCTACTGTTGCTAATCCCATTCCTTTTCCCAATTTGTCTCCTTTCTGCTTTCAGACTTTTGTTTGTTAATCTAATGAATTTAATTAGGACTGCTTACAGGGGCACTGGTGTGGTGTTATTTCCAGGAGCATCAGCAACTTACTTGTGGTCATCAGTACTGAGGAAAACTTGGCTCTCTCCCTCAGCACCAAAGATTGCCTATAGCTCCTTAGGGAGGAGTGGGGCCTTGTGAGCACCACTGCCTTCCATAGTGATTTCCTTCTAATTATAAGACAATGGTCATTGGAGTAAGTAACATCTCAATCTACAGGATCAATCTCATTTGAACCTTAATTACATCCATAAAAGTCCTATTTCCAAGAAAGATCTGTCATGGGTTCTGGGTAGACATGAGGATGAGTGAATACTGCCCTGCCCAGCCCAATGTAACAATCATTATCGCAGTATAACAACATTTACTCATTGTTTTCATTCTCTAAAGGTTTATATTTGGATGAGGGACAAGGTCCTACTACATAGCCTGGGATGACCTCAATGTCATGATTCTACTGCCACATATTTCTGAGTACAGGAACCAGGCATATTCCACTACACCCTGATCAACACATATTTATTGTCTGCTCAAGTGAGAATAAATAGTGAACGTGTCAAAGTCCTTCCTCATAAGGGCCTGACTAATTGAAGAGACAGAGTTGGCCACAAGAAAAATCAGTAGAGGTTGAAAGACACAAAAATTGGATCTTGCTCATGTCGTCTAAGAGGAAAGGACTAATTTTGCTGCAAGTGAACATTGGTTAGGGCAGAATTTGTACAGAAGACATATTATGATTTTGATACACAATTATCTGTGGGATCTGTATTTGTACACTTAGTCTTCAGCTTGGGGTTGTTTTGAGGGATTGTAGAACCTTTAAAAGGCAGGACCTGGCTGGAGGAGGTGAACAGCTATGGGGAAGCCTTGAGATTTATAGCTGGCCTAGCTTCCTGTCTGCCCTTGCTTCCTGATCCACTCAGATCTGAGTAAGCTCTAGCTGCTGCAGCTGTGAACTGTTTCTACCACCATGTATTCCCCTTTGTGATGACCTGCATCCTCTAAAACAATGAGACATCCCCTAAAATAATCTTCCCTCTATTTGTTGCTTTAGCCAGATATTTTATTCTAGTAATGAGATAACTAGGTGATGATTATGGTACATCATCCTGGAAGAAGAGTCCTCTGATGGGTTTACATGCCAGGCAAATGGGCAGAGGTGCTCTAGATGATGGCAGTTATACAAGGGCTGAGGTTTAAAAACTGTCTCTGTTCTTGGAGGATCAGTAGGTTCTTTGGCACTGGTACTAGAGTAGGAGTGCAGACCCACTCACACGCCAGATGAGGAGGCGACTGACTATAATGCAAATGATGTGTCATATAGTGTTGCCAACAGTTTGAACTATGTAAAATAAAGGACAAGAGGCTATAAGGGACATAGTCATTTGGTTGTCACAGTTGAGATTCTGAGGTGTGAAGAGTTTCTAAAATTTTCCAAGCAAATAAATGGAAGATTATCAAGCTGTGATTAGTGGGTTGACTGTATGTATTGTTAGTATTTTACAATCCTTTTCTCCAGAAAACCTGAGAGTGGAAAGAAAAAATCTACAGTTTTCTTACAAGACAACTAAAAGGAAATTATTATTACTTTTTAAAAACAAAACGAGTCTTTGGCTTAACCAGAGATTTGCAAAGCACTGAGCTTAAATAGCAGTCATCTAATAACAGTCCCTTCCTCCACAGTCTTCCTTCTTATATATTTAAAAGTGCTTGATAGATCACAAATTGCCTATTTTAGGGAAAGCAAGTAAAACCATAAAGCCAACCATTAAAGCCACCATCAATTAAGGGCTAGTGAGAAGTGAAGAGGTATTGATGTTTCATGGGATTTTTAGCAGAAAGAAATGAAGAAACCTGATTTTAACAAAAAGAAGAAAAACAAAACTTGTCTTCATTGGCCACTGACTTCTCTTCCTCCAGAAACATCACCATATTTACCCCTCAGAGAGGAATTTCTCATGGATATTTGAGCAGGAGGCTAGTGCCATAAACAATAACAGAAGCATATTCAGAAATTCACCTTTGGGCAAGCAAGGCAGAGTGTCAAGAGCATGGCAAAGAGCAACACTGGCATCTTGAGTGCCTTGACCGTGATACATGTGTTGGCTAAAGGAGTATTGGCTGGAACTGATGACATATTGGAGTTATTTTCAGAATAGTTAAGGTCCTGAAAACCTCGAACAACATTTGATGTCCTTGAGATACCTAGTAAAATTACTTCTCAAGAGGTCTGCATGTCCTGTGGCATTCCCAGATAGGATTCTTCCAGGGCTAGGGTACATCCTCACTTCCAAAGTGGGATGAAAAGTGGTGAAAAGTTGGGAAACTATTCAGATGTAAATCAAAATGAAAACCCATGAGTTTGAGTCTTTATCCTACTCTTTGTTGAGCACTGGGTGTGTATTTTATTTCTCTCCTTTGAAATGAGTAGATTGAATATGATGTTTCCTTTGTCTCCTCCCATGTCTGACATATTCTGATCTGTGACCAGGCACGTGTGAGATCAGATGTCTTCATGTGGAATCCATGACCTGTGACTGAAGCTTGGCCCATGTGGGCTATGCTTGCATATGACTGACATTGAGGTTGCTGGCTAGACTGGGGACCTAGGCACTATGGCTTTTTCCAACTTAAGGACTTGGGAAGCAAGTGAAAGAAGTCAGATGGAAAAGGACATATGCATCGAGGGAGATGTTATTAGCAAAGGGAGACACTGAAGCCCATGAAACTGGAAACTATAAGGCAAGGGCAATGAGGCCTTAAAATGAAGCCACAGCATCAGCTGCACTTGGCCGGATTTTCTGAACTTCAACCAAAGAAGGAAGAAGGCTTTCTCTTAAAGTGAGATGGGGTTAAACCCTTTCATGTCCAGTTCTTTCACAAGCTTCCCTGATCTAATCTGGCTTCTCAACCTACAGCTCTCCCTCTCCCTCTCCTCTTCCTACACACACACACACACACACACACACACACACACACACACACACACACACACGCACACATGCACACATGCACACACACACACACTCCCTAGGAGTTCTCAGGTTTGTGAGTTTCTGTATTATGTAAATCATGATATTTATTATTGGTGGTACTAGAAGCTATAATTCTCCATGGTACACAGGTAAAAGGAGATCGGCTTTCAATTGTCACAGGCTTACTTCACAATCAGGAAGGGCTAAATTCCTTGTCCAGGGGCAGCTTGCAGGATACTGAGAAAGCTAAAGGATCCCTACTACCAGTGGTGGGGACCCTGACAGTAGACAGAATATCAACATACATCATTTGTGCAGTGTCTACGCTTGTCTACTAGGTGCCATGAAAGTTCCTTGGCAAAGCACATTTGTTGATGGGATTGTCAGGTGCTATATTTAAACTTCTCATTGCCTCAAGAATTCTAGTAGGAGAAGATCTCATTTGTTATTGTCATTTCAATTTGGGTTCTTTTAGGATTTTCCTGTGCTGGGGTGGTGGGCATGAAATATAAGTTAAACTAAGTAAGAGTTGGCTAGCTGAGGTTAGCAAAGTTGTTACTTTATATAATATAGTAACTTTATGTAATAAAGTAACAGGAATAGGGGATGGCATGAAGCATTGAATCCATCATAAAGGAAGGATTGTGAATAAGAGATGGGAAGGCCTTGTGTATGTCTGCTCATGTTATTCTTCATGCAACTGTCTTCTTTCTGCATGTTGCTTCTATTGCAATGGCTTTCAGAGGGGAAGTAGTGATGCAACTTGTCCTGTATAGGCCATATTCTAACTGTGTCTGAAGATATCTGTGGCTGTTCCAACTAGGGTTAGGAATGCTACTGGGTCTGTGGGTAGAAGCCAGAGTGCGATAAAGCCCTACATTGTCCAGAACAGCCCCCAACAGCAAAGAAATATTAGATCCCTGTAGGCTTTGAACTTTTACAAACCTGCTTTATTTGGGGTTCTTTAATGCCTATACCTCCCTTCCAGCCCACCTACCCTAGATAGGAGAGAAGAGAGGTTAATGGGGAACAGGCGAAGTAGACCTTTTTAGACTCAGTTCCTTGGAGCGGTTCCACCCTTCACTGTCAGGATTCCAGCAGACCCATAAAACAACAAAGCAGTAATTCAGCAAAAGTGACAGCAACTGCAGCAGCCAGAACCCAGAACTTTGAAGTATTCTCTGGAGCATTTCTCTTTAGGTGTGTCTTGAATAGGAACAACGAACAGCCAAATGATACAACAACCAAAAAGCCACACACACACACACACACACACATATATATGTCCTTAGAGTTTGTACTAGGATGTCTATCAGTTGGCAAAGACCATGTGGCAAAAGGCAGCTCCTCTTCTAGTGAACAATCACCACGTGTCCTCTCACAAGTCTATTTCCAGTGGACAAACACCACACCTCCTTAAACAAGTCAGTTCACATGCCACACTTGGGATCAAAACAAAAACATGTTTATATCTACTATATGTCCCCAATGCAAGTAATTCAAAACTTGAATAGTCATGTTCCAACATCATGGTAAATATTAGGAAAGCTGAGTATCTACAAATCACAACAAGGGTAAGCATGGAATGATAGCCCTAAAGGTACAGCAGTGGTACGCATAGCAGTAATCAACAGCTCTCTAATTGGCCTTAAGGACTTACTCAACAAGAGGAAAGTTATACCTGACACTGGAAATGTAGCCAATAGGAAAGACTAGTAAAATCCTGGATCTTGGAAGAGAACCTATAACCTCCACTTACTAAACAGCATAATCCCTCACTAGATTCTTACTATTTGTTCTTCTCTCCACAACAAATGCAGTCTTCACCCATCATTAAGGAAATTTCCCTTTGCAATATATGGAGACCATTTACAGAAAACCATAGGCAATCAAAACACAGAGTTGAGGAGTTCAGCCCCTGTGGATATATCCACAAAACAACTGTCACATCTGAGGATTAGAGGACACTATAGAAGAGGGAGAGAAAAGGCTGTAAGAGCCATCAGGAAATTTTATGTGAGATTGTGTCTCCTAGTAATCACAATCTATACGAACAATGTCTCACCAGCACGCTGTATATGCATGAGCTGAACAAAGGCAACAATAGATAAGCCACAGTGAGGAGAACAAACCCCACAAAGCCTCAACCATACATAAAAGCCATAAACAACTAAGAAATGCTGACAGTGGGAAAAATAATCTTCCCCAGAGAAGAAAACACCAATTGATTATCTCATACCAAATGGTCAGTCCTGAAAACATGCATACAAACAACATTATACAGATCAAGCAGATTATATGTAGGAAATTATCATGTGTGTATGTGTGTAACAATAAATAATAAATAAAGAAGCAATGAATTTGAAAGAGAGCAAGAAGGGTTATATGGGGAGCTATGGATGGAGGAAAGAGAAGGAAGAATTGGTATAATTGTATTATAAGCTCAAAAATTAAAGAACTAAAGAAGGAAAAAGACAGAGCTACTCAGAACAAGGCAGAAGTGTGTGAGGGGAAGAGAATAGCCACAGCTTGAGCAATGGATGTCCACACAACCAGAGGATATAGAAAGATTAGAGGTGCAGAGTAGTATGAGATGATTGTGCAACTTAGGTGGTTTCTTTGGCTCCTAGAACTTTATTTTTTTATTTTAATTTTATTAATTTATTCAGATTACAACTCAATTGTTATCCCATCATTTGTATCCCCCCATTCCTCCCTCCCTCCCGCTTTCACCCTATACCCCTCCCCTTAGGTCTATGACCGAGGGGAGCCTCCTCCCCCTTTCTATATGGTCATAGGCTATCGAGTCTCATCTTGGTAGCCTTCTTGTTCTTTCTTTGAGTGCCGTCAGGCCTCCCCATGAAGAAGAGGTGGTCAAATATGGGGCACCAGAGTTCATGTTTCAAAATCATGAAATTGCACTGGCCTTTCCCTTCCCTGTATGATGGTGGATAGACTCTGGAGATTTATTTTGTGTGTGTGTTAATAAAAATAGTGGCTTCTGAATGTTGAAGAACTTGAATACAGTGGTATAGCTCTACAAAAATCTCCTGAGTAGGTCTATTTACCTCATTTTACAAGGGCAAAAATTCCTGAGGTTTACAGCATCGCAGTGGGTAGAGGACCACAGAGAAGTTGAATCAGAGCTGGGACTTTTTGCTGACCTAGCTGGCTGCAAGCTCGAGCTGTCCACCACTCCACAAGTTTCTTTGGGCACTGGGGAGCCATTTCTGTGCCCACAAATGGGACTCCAGACAGATATTCATTTTGAGCAATCATCTGGATGCCAGCTTCCACATGGTGGTGTGTCTCCAAACCATTTCCACTGTTGCCAGACTGACTTCAAGAAGCACTTCAAATGAGGTTACTAAGTTGCAGGTGTTCATGGGAAAAATCACATTTAATCTCACTATGAAGTTTAGGTGAAAGTATTATTTCCAAGTCCAGTTTCATTCTTTTCTTCATTCTGTTGATTAAATTCTCAGCTTCTTACAGTTACAAGGCAGAATGTTTAATCTCTATAAAATAACAGCTCTGCCAAGAAAAGAAATAGGAGGTTTATGCTTTTTTTTTGTGGGGTGGTAGAGAGGAAATTATGTGTGTTGGTGGAAGTCAAGGCTTGAGCCTAGTAGGCTGGGCCTGGCAGATTCCTATTGAGGATCTGGAGGCAGCATCACTGTGAGTTCCCAGACCCACACATCATGCCAAAAATCTAAGTTTACAGTGAAAACAAACAGGAAAATTGCTCAAACAACTAAAATCAACCTTGTGCTTTCTCTCATGGAACTGGCATAGCTAATTGTTTAGTGGCTTCTACTTTGGGTGGAGGGAAAGCACGAGGCTCTGTGCTAATTGTGCATATCTACAAAACACTCTTAGGTTGGTACCACTCTGACTCCCATTTTTCACCATAGTTGAATTCTTTAATTTGTTGATTTAAAAGATATGTGTGAAAAAACACACTTTCTGTGACATCTTGAAGTGATTTTTTTTTGTTTTTTGTTTTATATGCCACAGTGCCAACAACAAACATTTGCAAGACCACAACACACATCCCTGGACTCTGAAGCTCCCTGGAGACCAGTGTCATTGGAACATATTCTGTCCCTGTTCACTCTGGGACCACATAGCCCGAAGGTTGAGAATCCCCTTCATAGGTTTCAGTTTGGAACTGCTACCTCTCTTCCCTTCCCTGAGCTGAACTTGAGTTGTAGGACTTACAAGGAAAATGACTTTTCTGTGTTTTTGATAATCATAAAATTGATGGGACATGATTGTTACCAAATGCCGGTTTTTCCAAATTTGGATAAGAAATAACATCAAAAGAAAAGAGTCTGTCTCTGAAGCTACAGCAATCTGATGTACCCTCAACTCCCCGTTCTCTCATATTCTATCTTTGTACTGCACTTCAGGATTTCTGACCCTTGGCACTGTTGATACAACTTTTTGTCTTTGTAGGAGATTTCCTTGCATTGTAGCATGTTGTAGCATGCTTGGTGTAAACACAACTTTATACCTATAGCATCTTCCCAGTAACCAAAAGTGTTCCCATACATTGACAAATGTCCCTTGAGAAACGAATAGTCTCTACCAAATGGACCACTGCCATCATAGTAATGTTCCATTTTAAAACCATGAGATCTAAACCGTTTCAACAAAGGCTTCATATTTCTAGAGTTTTCAAGTGTTAGTTGAAGCATCATGGTATGTTGGAAAGCACACTGCACTTGGAGTGAAACCTGTGCTTGATTTGAACTCTCTGTATTAACTAGGCAAGCTGAATTCTCTGTGTTCCAATTGCCCTCACTATGAAATGTAATAACATTGGCTTTGAAGATCTGCCATGAAGCTTAAAGAAAATTATACAGACAAAGATCGAGCCTGATGCGGAGTGAGTGCTGGACGGAACTATACTTAGAACTAGATTCACTTTACTAGGTGACTTGCCTGCTGCCTTCTTTGTCTATAGTAGTGGGCAGGAGGAAGCTTCTGTGGAGACTGTATGATTTTGAGCAAATTTGCTAAAGTAGTCAGTTTGAATTATTTTTCTAAAAAATGTGTTTTAAAATGGACTTGAAAATTGAAGTCTCATGGGGTCTTAATGATGGAAGAAAACTCAAAAAATTTAGTTGCCTACATCATACTAGAGTGCATGATGTAGGGGACTCTGCAGGGTGAACAAACGATGGTCTGAATCAAATGCAGTATTCAACCCTAGTGAGTATCAAAGGTTTGACCTGCATCTTGATGCGCATTTAAATAATGAAGCTGAGGGTGGTTTCCATCAGGAGAGAAATCATTTGGAGTATGTCCATCAAATGTAGGAAGCTAGCTGAATGATTGTGTCACATGCTTTTGGTCCAAGCACTTGGGAGGCAGAAGCAGGCAGATCTCTGTGAGTCTGAGGCTAGCCTGGTCTATAGATTTAGTTCTAGGAGAGTCAATGCTAAACAAAGAATATAAATAAAGAATCTCTCTCTCTCTCTCTCTCTCTCTCTCTCTCTCTCTCTCTCTCTCTCTCTCTCTCTCTCTCTCTCTCTCACACACACACACACACATATTATTATTGGAAAGATGACTCAGCAGTTAACGGCAGTAACAGCTCTTCCAGAGGACCTGGATTCAATTTACAACACCCACATGGCAGCTCGCAACTGTCTGTAACTCCAGTTCCAGAGTATCCAACACTCT
Organism: Acomys russatus; assembly: GCF_903995435.1. NCBI lineage: Eukaryota > Metazoa > Chordata > Mammalia > Rodentia > Muridae > Acomys > Acomys russatus. Next base: position 33,030,872 of record NC_067143.1, on the reverse strand, counting down.
CACATAGACATACATGGAGGCAAAACACCAATGGCCATAAAATAAAAATAAGTAAATCATTAAAAACAAAACACTTTCTCAGATCTTCAAGGAAAAAGTGGAGCTTGCATTGCCTAGGGATAGACAGTGGGGCTCTCTTTTGTATTCCTAGGTCACCATGTTTTGGGTTGGGATTCTGGGAACGAGCCTGGTCTATTTTGGTACTGAGGTGGGCTTTCCCACTATAACTGTGAACAGGTCAGCAAGTTATATTGCTTTAAGCAGCGAGGCTAAGTTCTGAGATTTCTCACTGGTGAACAAGGGGTACCATGTGGAAACAGAATACTGCAGAGTGCATGGAGAGGGCCTAGCAGAAGAACATGGACTTAGGAGACAGAAAGATGCAATAACAGTATTGCCTCCATAAGTTGTCAGTTGGGTAACATGAGGCATGAATCCTCTGCGAATAGTAGCTTCTCTCTCTGTGTGTAATTTTGCCCCTTATGCCATGTCTTGAGGCTTGTATATATTGCAGACATAGCAAGTGTACTAGTCAGGGTTGCTGGAACTGAAACAATATCACATACATACGTGCATATAATATGTGAACATGTACATATATAGTTATAAAAGGGTTTCATTACAGTGACTTTACAGCTGGAGACGATTCTCTTCATGTTAGAGAGGCAGAGGAACCAGGAGCTGTTCAGCCTAAGAAGCCGGATGCCTGAGGATATGAGGGACGCATGATGCAGTAGCAATATTCACACTTACTCAAGAAGGATCAAGTTTATACATATTATTTGTCCTCCTGATTCTGGTTTCTTCCATCTGGGTCTTACACTTCACCAGCTGTGCCACATGCCAAGTATCTCTGGAAATATCCTCCCAGATCCATGCAGAAGTGAGCTTTACTAATCTATTAAGGGTTCCTCAATCCAATCAAGACTAGCCATTACAGCAGGCAACACTGTTTGCTCTGCATCGTAGGGACCTTATAAACAGAAATTCTTAACACCATTAAGCGACTGCTTTTTAAACAAGAAAAATGGCATAGAGGTTGCTCAAAATAGTTTTATTCTGACCTGCAAATTTATTAATATGTAAGATTTTGACAAACTCATTTAGAAAAATACTAGTTTAATTGTATGCTTAGCAGGCTGTTTTTTTTTTATCAAATGACCCATGTGCCTGACCCTGGAAACTGAACAGAGATATCTGGGACACATGGACTCAAAGCAATAATAGCAATGAAAGATTCTGATAGAGAATCTTTGAAGTCAACTTTGTGGTGACCTAAATCTCATTGGTTCTCTGCACCTCGCTTGGTACAGCGTTCCTCTAACTCCGGATTCTACCTGCAGCCTTCCTTTCAGCATCTCTGGATCCTAACTGTAGAGAATCCCTTTTACAAAGACTTTTATCTCCCAGAAGCGGCTTGCTCAGCCAGGGAGCACTAACAGATGGATTGGAGGTAAACTCTGGCTCTCCATGTATAGCTGATTTTTTTTCAAACTGACTACAGTTTATTACTTCTGAGAACTATAATTGACTGGTTCTGTCAAAGTATAAAATATCCCAGGCTCTACCTTCTCCTTTTATTGTTGACAGAGAGACATTTTTCATGTTCCAAATATATCTGATTCTTGGCATTCCCACCACCATTCTTTTTACAAATTTGGAGGTATTAACTAATGCTTAACTATAGGAAAAAAAACCAAGTATATTCGAGGCGTGGAAAGGAAGAAGCTATTTTGTTTGAATTTATTATGTTTTGGAAGGCAGCAGGCATCTATGCCCTCATCCGTAGGGAAGGGTCTAGCTAGAATGATGCGACTGGTACAAGATTCAAATGTAGGGAGTTGGAGGAGTTGAGGGCTTTTTTCTCTCCTAGTGTTTTATTATGAAAAGATTCAATCATGTAGCAATGTTGATTAAATTTCAATTTTGAAAGAATACCCTTATTCACTGCGTTCAGTTCAGACTATTAACAATTTGATATTTACTTTATCAAGTTTCTACTTACCCATCCCTCTAGCTATGAATCCATTTCATTTGTGGTTCAATTCAAAGTCAAGTACAATATTAGTATACACTCATAAATATTTCAGCATTTATGTCATGATCTCTAGTTCAATATTTGTTTACAGTACTTTTCTCCTCTAAAATCAAATTTTCCCACAATGAAGTTCGCCAATATTGAGAGCCTCTCAGAAGTGCAAATTCCTTATAAAAATACTGAATTTAGCCATCACTTAGAAAGTTTTTGTGCTGTCTGTCACTGTTCTACCCTCCACAGGTGGTAATTTTATTTAATTTTCTATAGAGATAGATGACTGCAGATATTTTCACATTGTGGATTAATTTTGCTCATTCTTAGAATTGAAACAAATGATGCCCCATAATAAGGACCTTTTACCATTTAGAAAAATGTCTTCAAGTTTTCTTCATGTTATGGGTTATCTGTTTCTCTTTATTGCAGAATATTACTGAATTGTGTGGCTGTCTCTATGTGCTTACTCACTCTTCTGGTGATGGACCCCTAGGCTACTTCTATGTGGGGGTTATTAGAATAAAGGCACATGGCTATTACTGTACAAGTCTGCTATGTATAAATATTGCCATAGGTCTTAGGTAAATACCTAGTGGGATTATATACCGTGCGGTGTGTGCATGCATGTGTGTGTATGTGTTTGTGTGTGTGAAAGAGAGAGAGAGAGAGAGAGAGAGAGAGAGAGAGAGAGAGAGAGAGAGAGAGAGAGAGAGAACTGGTAAGCTTCTACAAGCATGATCCACTTTATATTTTCACAAAGATGGTTTGAGATTTCTAGTTACAGTCTTGCCAATGTTTGTCTGTTCCTTGTTTTAATTGTAAAAATTTTTCATGTATATAGAAAAATCTAATTTTAGTTTTTAATTTGCTTATTTCTAATGGCCTTTTCACCCTGCATTTATTCTCATGCATAGGTCATATCTTGTAAAGTATCTATTCAAATCCTTGCCCCATGTTCTAACAACTTGTTTATCTCATTATTTGCTGAAGATCCCTTTGTTTTCAGAATGACAGTCTATAGGCTATATGACTTAGAAATATCTTCTTAAAAGCTCTAACTTGCCTAAGATCTTCCAAAATGTCATCTGATGGCAAGATAAAGTTTTAACTTTGATAAAATGTCAATTATTTTTTGTGAATGACAATTGCTATCTGCTAAGAAACTCTACCTATATGTCCTTTCTTGTATAGTTTTCTCCAAAACTGTTACAATTTTATCTTTTCATTTATGTCTTTGATGAATCTTGAATTTGGGATGGGTTAAGAATTGTGGTTCAACATTTTCTTCATGGGTATCTAGTCATTCTGGTATCACTCATTTAAATGACTTTCTTTCCTATTAAATTATTTTGATATCTTTGTCAACTCAAATAACAGTTGAGTAAAATATCAATTCTGAGTTTTTTGCAAGGTATATAAAGGGTTATTTTTATTTTTCATATATAAGCTCAGATACTCTAGCATTTTTTATTAAAAAGATTTTCTAAGGAGTTGAATTGCTGCAGTATATATGTCAAGACCAACTAACATGCATGTATGAGACAATTCATGTTCTTTTGACTTTGGTCCTTGATCTATAGAAGCATTGTTTACTTGTGCCACACAACAAAATTATCAAAGTTTTATTGTAAGTTTTGAGAATCAGGTAGAAATATGCATTTCGGTGCTTGTTTTGGGATTACTTTGGGTATTTTACATCTTTACATTTTTCCACTTAGATTTAAAAAAAAAAAGCTTGTTCATTTCTTCAAAAGTTGTCTTATAAGTATTTGATTGTGAATTATACTTACAGATCAATTTGAGAAGAAATGGCATCTTAACAATATTGATCTTCTGACACATGAGCATTGACCACTCACCTTCCTCAAGTCTTCTTCAATAGCTCTTGGCATATTTATTATTCTTAAAATGTCTTAAGATAAACTTTGCAGTATTCACCATTGAAATTTTATATTCTATGGTCTAGTTATAGTTAGAATATAAGAGTCTCTTGCATATATCTTTTATTATATGATGGTCCTAAATTAGCATAATTTAACTACATGATTTGCAGAGTCCTTTAGATTCTGAATGTAAACAGTCTTGCCATCTATCTTTAGTCTATTTCTGTTCTTATGTTTTTTCTCCTAGTGCAATGGTTATATCCACACAATGTACTTCTGATCTTGCAGAAGACTATTCACCAGTTCATTAGTAAATGTGATGCTGCTGGTTGCTCAGTAGAAACTCTTTAGGAGATCACACTATTTCTCCTCAAGTTTTCTATGAGATTAATGTGACTGGATGTTGAATTATTTTTGTACCGTGTCTGGGGGCTCTTCATTTCTCATTCTCTCTTTCTAGGACTTCCTCACTGGTAGTCCAAACTCTGTCAGTTAATGAAAAGAAAGACAAGCAACAGAGAAAGTAATTGGATTTAATAAAACCCAAAGCTGTTCCAAAATATGACCAATATAGCCACTAAATATTTGACAAGTTTCCCTAATTAAAGATAGAAACACAATTATTTGAGTTAAGAGGAGAAAGCAGCTATGAAGAAACTGAAAACTTGCAGGTGAGTACAAACTATGTTGTAAATACAGATAATATGACTTTTCAAGTAAATTTACATGACCACAATTGTCTTGTGAAATAGGAAACACAAACAGACCAGCAAATATAGGTAGAAGATAATATTTATCCATAACAAATAGTTTGGAGTATAAAAACAACCATGCAGATATTGCATTGAAAACATTAAAAGGAAAATTATTTAAAACTATATAAATTCTCCTAGAGTCACAAAAATTGTGGAAAGCCAGATAGCTCATTTATAGTTCTGTTTCATTTTAACACTAAAACATCATAACAATATTCCATGAAAAAGAAGGTAAAAAATGTAACAAGAGAAGGCAGTTCAGCCTCATCTGTTAAAATGACACAAACATATTCAACAACACATTACCAAATATATTCTAATCGATATTAATGGATAATCTATTTTTTCCTAAAAAAGAAGAATGAAAACGTAAAGAAATTATCTATATAAACCACTACACTGATATGCAAAAGAAAAAATTTGGTAATCCAAATTCAAACAAATTATAGTACTTTAATTTCTCATTCATTACAAACAAATAGAAATCCATCTAATCTACACAACCCTCTCAGACAACAGAACTCTTTTTTTTTTGAGATGACGGTACCTGCTTTAAACATCAACACTGTGACTTAAGACAATGAAAATAAAGGAAGGTTTCAATTCAGGAAACGCAGAGACAAGAATATCCTTTTCATTGTAGATCATGTAATTTACCTAGACTACTGACAGATATTTCAACTAAATAAGAACAGTTAGTAAAGTGATTTAAAATCAACAGGCACAAACAGGTAGCTGAGAAAAAGAATAGATTCATTGTGTACATTAGTCAAGGTCCTGAGGGCAGCTCAGCTTTTCATAGCACTTGACAAACTGATTCTGAAAGACATAGACAAGAGGAAACAAAGAACCAAGGCCACTTCATAAAATCTGATGCCAAGGAGAATTGTGGGCCATGAACAGATGCAGATCTCTTCTGAGGTCAAGGAAGCCTGAATCTCAGCGTTCTCATTCCCAGGCTCTGAAATGATCTAACTCTGTACAGAAATGGTCATATAGCTTTGTGAAAATGGTCTAAGTAGGAATTCCAAACTGCTGTCCCCTTCTGTTCTAACTTTGACTTTTGTCTAATGTTGGTGGAGAGGCCATAGTGAGATAGTGGGGTAGGTGTTCAGTGTTTGAAACTGGGTGACTTCATCCTCTTAGAAAGAAGTGATTGTGAGCTCATTCATCTTGCCTAGTGTGTTCTTAGCTAAAAAACAAAGGCACAGCATTGAAGTTTTACCATCTAATTCTACTGCTGATATGTTTAGGATAGCCATTCTCCCCTCCTCATTGTGCTGTGTATAGCGTTGAGTCGATACTTGCTAGTGTCGATGTATACGTGGGTAGAGGGCATTTGTGTAACTGCCTGTGTGTAGAAGTCAAAGGTCAATCTTGGCTGCCTTTTTTTGTACCGCTCCGTCTACATTTTTAAGGTCTCTCATGAACTAGGAGCTCATGCATTTGAGCTTCAGAATCCCTTTCTCACTCCAGCCCAGCCCTGTAAGGTTGGGTTTACAGATGCACATCCCTCAGCCTGGCACTTGCTCTTGGATGGAAGTGCTGGAACCAATGGCAGATCTTACACTCGGGCGCTTCCTCCTCTGGGCTTACTCCCCAGTCCTAGCTACAAAATTCACTTTCAAGTTAGAATCCATTAAGAAAATGAGATGTAAAATATATTTCCTAAATTGATGCCAATTTTAAAGCTACAACTGGAAAAATGTTTTGGGAATCATGTAATAAAAAAAAATTAGAAACTATAGGCTCTTGATATGGATGCCTCCAAAAGGTAGTTTCCTTGATCACCTTTGAATCATCTCTCCCTCTCTCTGTCCTTCTTTCTTTGTATCTATTTAAATTGTTTGAGACAATCACTCTTTGTACTCTCTGTCTACCAGAAGCTGTTCTTGAACTTGTTAGGATCCTTCTGCCTCCGCCTCCCAAATGGTGGGGTTTATTTATTTATTTTTACTTATTGATATTTATTTGTCAAAAAAACTAGCAATAGTTCAGAGGGAAAAAAACAAAACACAGGAAACCAACATTATAAAGAACTACACAGTTTATGTAGCCTTTGAAAAGAAAATGAAAACAAAATTTAATATTAATTATAAAAATTACTAAGTCTTTAAGATCAAGCATCATAGTTACAAAAAGGACTTGGTGTATTTTAAGCAAAATTATGAATAAGCTCATAGATAGATAATCCAAATGATGAAAGTGAGAAATCAAAAGAATATGCTGGAAATTATTTGTATCTATTTACATTTGAGACAATATGCCAATATGAACAGAAAGACTGCCTCCACATCTGTCAAGACAATGAGAATATTGACATGAACTGATTGACAGGTATTATCAGTTCAAAAAGTCACAAAGTCACAAAGGCATGAGGAAACTTGAAGTGTTGTGTGACCTCACTGCTCAGGGATGAGTGAACTTGGTGAGAAGGTTTTCCAAAACTCAGACCTTTGCATGACATTTCCAGTAATGAGGTATGGTGCTGCTGAAAGATGTTTTGTAAAGCTATCAATAAGAAAAATCTAAAATTTAATTATCTGTGCTGCAGGGAAGTCTGAACAACTTTTCTATTCTCCCCGAAGAAAACATTACTAAGGTGCTGTCATGTGAAGACAATAATAAGCATGTGTGGTCCCAATGTGGACCCAATGGGGGTGTATCAGGTAATTTATATAGATGGGGTCTTATAGTCTCTGGGTTTTGTGATGCTTATAGTATTAGCAAACTCTTTAAAATGTATAAATTGTTGTGTCAGTTCCTCATTCACATTAAGCTTCCACTTTTATACATTATATTATATATTATATTATATTTTTTAGCAATTGTGTTTTTGAAAAAGAGTACCTTGGGAGGGGCAAATAAAGATCTTAAAAGAGTGGGAGTAGAAGACATGTGTTACATGAAGTGTAAATGAGAAGTAGAGAGGTTTAAGTGGGTGGGAAATGAAAGAACAGGGCAGAGGATGGGTGGAAGTTTAATGAGCTTAATTGGAGTTACTCTACAAAGAAGATTATGCTTATTCAGGAAGCTATGTTTGACAAATAAAAAAAACCCTAGAGCCAGGTGTGAGATAACATTCCTTCAGTTGGTGATCAGGGGCATCCCAGTGATTCTCCAAACAGTACAAGATATTGTCACTAAATGAATCTTGTGTTGCCCTGCCAGAATTTGAAGACAGGGCCATATTGCTGAAGATACCATACACTTTTGTTATAAGACATGGATAGAACAATATGGTTAGAACTTAAGCCTTCCTGAAAACCAACTAGCTTTCATAATACTGAAGGGCGCTATATAGGCTGCTGGGGGGAAGAGATCATCTACAGTTTATGCAGCTGTGAAGCCTGTAAGTTACATTAATAGTAATGCATGCGATAATGGCATGGATGTTATAAGGGTAACTGACTGCTTTCTTGATAGATTTAAGACCTTCTTCACAGGAGAGAAAACACGTAATATTCTAAATCTTACCAAGAAGCTATGCCAGGACTCTCATGGTCCCCACAGGCGAACCTACTATCATTAAGTGGCACAGTGTTAAACTGACCTCTGGATATGAGTTTCTCTACCTATAGGCTAGTAGAGTTCTCAGTCTTTACTAGAGAAGCTTCTTGTTCATCATGGTGGTTTATGAAAAAACCTCACAACTGGCCAAAGTTCAGACAGTAAGCATCTGTAGAGCGCTGAGCCACAAACAGCACTTCCCCACAAATCGCATTACCAGATCCAGAAGTTAGGGAGGACCAGAGCATAACAGGGTCTTCTGGACGTTGCAAGACCATAGGACTGATGCACTCATGAACTCACATTAACTGTGATTGACTACCTAAGACCTGCATAAGATTAAGCCAGTCACCATTCTAGCATGGAATGAGGAGGGGCTCACAAGCCTTCATGCCTAGTTAAGGAACTACTGATAGGTGTTGACTGTTAGGAGAAGGAGAGTCAGTTTTCTTTGGGAATTAGGACCATGGTAGGTCACTCATGTTCCAGTGGATGGTTCCTCATACACACACACACACACACACACACACACACACACACACACACACTGAGAGAGAGAGAGAGAGAGAGAGAGAGAGAGAGAGAGAGAGAGAGAGAGAGAGAGAGAGAGCACACATTAGACTCAGTGTCATATGTGGTGGGGATATAAGGGTTAGGAGAGGGGAAACAGTAGGATATAAATCTGGGGGTAGTTGGGAGAGGATTAAGTCTAGATATAATAAAACCACATATGAGGCATGTATAACATTTTCAAAGAATTAAAAAACATGTTTAAAAAGAAGACCTTCCCACTTATATCTGGTTTAGATTTCAAAAATATATAATCTTCCTCACCTTGTATTTATGAGAATATTTACAAAACCAAATTACCTTAATCACTACTATTTTGGTTTTGGAATAGAAAAAACATAAGGACTTTTTGTCCTCTGAAAAGATGGTAAATATTTTTAGTTTTGTGGGTCACCTAGTTTCTGTTTCATCTATTCCATTTTGCCATAATGTGCAACCAACAAAGGTAGCTATGTTCCAGGAAACTTTATTTATAAATACAAAAAGTTTAATTTCAGATATTTTTATGTATCAGGAAATATATTTCTTTTGATTTTTACAGCAAAATTTAAACCTTACCTCATGGGCTATTCAAAAACAGGTGCTGGAGCAGATTTGCACAGTAGCTATAATTTATCTGTCATTAAGATAGATAAATATATCAAGTAGAGTAGGACAGCAAGACTGAAAGACTCTATGGATTATTTTCCAAGATAAATTTAGCATTTTTAGATCAGTGGGAAAACAGTAAATATGTCAACAAGATAGAAATGATTTGTTATTTTTTAAGAATACATTTTCATGAAGGTAAATTTTAGACTGATGAAAATTAAGCAGGACAATTAAAATATTAGAAGGAAATGTTGCTAAAAAAATTATCTGTTGTATAATTTCTCTTTCCTTAGCTGATCCTTAACAACCTTAGGGAGAAACTTGTTTTGACAGTGCAAAAGCAGCTATTATAAATGCAATTAGAATCAACAACACCAATAAGGAAGAAAATGGGAGTTCAAAGGCAAAATTAAGAGTTGGCATGTCATGGAAGGCTGACATGTTTGAGCTTTTGCTGTAGACAAAATATTTTGAGTTAAAGAACATCATGATCCTATCTGAGCTTTAAACCACAACTATTTGGTCATTTTGAGGGTTAAGATTACAAGAACCAGGATCTGGGAGCAGATAGTACCTGCCAATTTGCTACATGACTTGGAGAGTAGGTGAAGGACTGAAAGAGGAGGCTTCCAACTGCCACGAGTTGTAATCCTGGCCTTTTGGATTCACCAAGAGTATAATACTTTCACATCAATAATGTCAAACTACTCATATTTTCTGTCTTTGGACATTCTCGATTCAGCCCACTATCCTGAGTTCAAGAATAAATATTGAGAAATTGCTGGTTGAGTGGATAGGCAGTGGCAAAAGAAAGACCTTAAATGTGGGATGGGTCTAATAGGGAAAGGGAAAGGAAAACAAATGAGGCAACCCTTAGGAAACTCCAAACCTTTCTGGGCTGATAACTAAGACCTTTTTGTGAATCAGCCTCCAGGACATGGGGACCCACATTGTCAAGTGGTGGGGGGTAGGTTGAAAAATATGAGAAGTCTACAGTGCAAGAGTATGAGAAGATTTAGACTTCCAACAGAAAAGAGAGGGCATGGCATTTCCCCCTTCATATGCATAGCTTCACAAAACCATATTCTTAAATTTCCAGCTACATTTTATTTTGTCAAGTACCAAGGAACCCCATGTTGTCTTTTCATGAGAGCAGTAGGAAAAATGATCTCCCATCTCTTGTCTGCATATCCTCATAAAATAGTTCGTTGTATTCCATGTGTATCCCTGTTCATTCTTTCTGTGGACCACTGTCCAGGTCAAAATCCCTTCCTTGCTTGCTTCCTTCCACCAGTACTTGCCCAGGAACTCATTTTTCTGATCTTTAGTATAGGAAAAGAACCAAACTTTGCAAGTAGGTCCTTGAAGATTAAAGTTGGCATCCTCTACCAGAGTCTGTTGCATCAGATTGGTCTGTTTCAGGCAAACTTAATTTCACCCTCCATTTGTATAGAATCTATGAAGTCATAAACTCTGTATATTGTATTGCTGCTCACAAGGTGCTAAGGAAAGAGCTCTTCTGAGTGCTTAGCTTCAGTGGAGGCTCCAGATCTCCATTATATACCTAAATATCCTAATTAGTCCCTCAAGTTCATATCCATGAAAATATAACACACCATACACACATGCGCGCACACACACACACACACACACACACACACACACACACACACAGAGAGAGAGAGAGAGAGAGAGAGAGAGAGAGAGAGAGAGAGAGAGAGAGAGAGGACTTTTAGATTCTGTCTACGCTACTTACCCAACAACACATGTTCACGAAGACGTTCACATTTACCCAGAAGCACATGGATGTGAACCCTGGCATGATAGCAGTTCTTAGGAGTTCATTATTTCTCTTCATCAGAACACTTACTTCTTCTTTTTTAAATTTTATTTTATTAATTTCTTCTTATTACATCTCAATGGTTATCCCATCCCTTGTATCCTCCCATTCCACCCTCTCTCCCATTTTCCCCTTACTCCCCTCCCCTATGACTGTGCCTGAGAAGGACTTCCTCCCCCTTTATATGCTCATAGGGTATCAAGTCTCTTCTTGGTAGCCTGCTATCCTTCCTCTGAATGCCAGCAGGTCTCCCCATCCAGGGGACGTGATCAAATGTGAGGCACCAGAATACATGTGAAAAGTCAGACCCCACTCTCCACTCAACTGTGGAGAATGTCCTGTCTATTGGCTAGATCTGGGTAGGGGTTTGAAGTTTATGTCCTGTATTGTCCTTGGCTGGTGCCATAGTTTGAGTGGGACCCCTGGGCCCAAATATGCCTATCATAATGTTCTTCTTGTAGGTTTCTAGAACCCTCTGGATCCTTCTACTTTGCTATTCTTCCATACTTCTCTCATCTAGAGTCCCAATAGGATGTCCTCCCCTCTATCCCAGTTTTCTGGTAAGTGAAGATTTTCATGGGACATGCCCCTTGGGCTAGTATGCAGATATAAGTGAGTATATACCATTTAACTCTTTCTGTTTCTGGGTTAACTCACTCATTATGATCATTTCTAGCTCAATCCATTTGTCCACAAATTTCGGGAATTCCTTGTTTTTAATAGCTGAGTAGTATTCCATAGTGTAAATGTACCACAGTTTCTTTATCCATCCTTCTACTGAGGGACACTTAAGGCTGTTTCCATGATCTGGCTATTATGAATAAGGCTGCTATGAACATGATTGAGCAAATTTTCTTGTTGTGTGCTGGAGCATCTTCTGGGTATATTCCGAGGAGTGGAATAGCTGGGTCTTGAGGAAGCCCTATTCCCAGTTTTCTGAGATAGCACCAGATAGATTTCCAAAGTGGCTGTACTAGTTTGCATTCCCACCAGCAATGAAGGAGTGTTCCTCTCTCCCCACATCCTCGGCAGCATGTGGTGTCGCTTGAATTTTTGATCTTAGCCATTCTGATGGGTGTAAGATGGAATCTCAGAGTTGTTTTGATTTGCATTTCCCTGATGCCTAAGGAGGTTGAGCATTTCTTTAAGTGTTTCTCAGCCATTTGATATTCCTCTGTTGAGAATTCTCTGTTTAGTTCCAAGCCCCATTTCTCAATTGGGTTCTTTGGTTTGGTGGTGTTTAATTTCTTGAGTTCTTTATATATTTTGGACATTAGACCTTTGTCAGATGCAGGGTTGGTGAAGATCTTTTCCCAGTCTGTAGGCTGTTACTTTCTTCTCTTGACTGTGTCTCCTGCCTTACAGAAGCTTCTCAGCCTCATGAGGTCCCATTTATTAATTGTTGACATTAAGGCCTGGGTTGTTGGTGCAGAACTCTTACTTCTTATTTCCACATCACCTCTCTGAAGTCCTTTAAAGCATCTTTGAATTGGAATGTATTTGCCTAAACAGATGCACATGTGTGTATGTGACAGAAAATGAATTACTGCAGTTGACACCCTCATTTATGCATCTTCCTAAAATGAAGCCAAAATGGCAGTGTGGATGGGGATTTATGAGGTAAGCCCTTGGTAGCTAGACTTGGATTCTAAGTGCTGTACTGCCAAGGGCTCCCTTTGTTATTTTTTTCCACAGAGACCTCTAGCTTTAACATGTGTTGTCTAAATGGGTAACCAGCATGTAAAACTAATAGTGCTTTGCCCCTTCTTATTCATCAAAGGTACTCATGACCCCTGGATTCCCTTTTAGAACAACACACGATAAAAAAAGACGCATGATGAGCTGATGGGACCCAGCTAAAAAGACAAGTAATTTGACACTTTAGTTAGCCTATGGGCCTTATCTCAGAAAATACACAATTTCTGTCAAGCTTTTGGAATTATTGAAAATAGCTCCAAGTCCTCCGTTCTTCCCTTCATGGATCCTGACAGCTCTAGAGACCCCAGGTTGCAAAGTGCTGAACTACAACTTTGACCATCATTCCAGTGTCAGTAATAACATTAAACAGGAACAGGAATAAGGTAGAATAAAAAGGATTAATTTTAGAACCTATGAAATATGTACTGGGTTTTTCTTATGAACCCTTAAATTGTCTGCAGTTAATGGGGATTTACCTACCAAGGTTCAGTAGGGTGCTGTGTCTCTGGATATTGCCATATGCTAAGAATTGGGGAAAACAAGGTATCAGATATCCTATCAGCAAAGTAAAATGGTCAGCAATTTAGCTATCACTACTACTAATGAGTAAGATACTAGAGGCTGAGCTTGAGACCCTAGAGTTTGTATGCAGACTGAAGAAAAGTGAAGGTTGTAGTTTGTTTCAAGTTGTAGATGTCAAATTCAGGAAGCCAAAGGCAAAGTGGGCAAAACTCTAAGACCTGGACCTGGACTTTCTTTGGACAGGGAATAGTCCAGTATGGCTATTTAGCTGTTATCTTGGACCAGAATTAGGTGTGACAAGCAAGTTTCTGGCTGCTATAATGATTGGAAAACAAAATAAGAATTCCTTGCATTGCATATGTGTGTGTAGCTCATCTTTATTAATCTTTCCATGGCTATGTGGGTCATTCCCATGTCGTTTCTTTTTTGTTTGACAATTGAATATATTCATATAATGAATTTTAGTCATTTTCATGCACTATTGCCCTCTGTAAACCTCTCCCTCCTTCATCTTAGCAAGTCTCTACCTTTTTCTCATGAACTCTTTTTTATGTATGTCCCACTGAGTTTAATTATAGTTGCTTGCATGGGTGGGAGATTATTTACCGGAGCAAAGACAACTTATCAGTGGCCACACCACTGAAGAAAATGATTCCCTCTCCTCCAGAAAATATTAACGGCCAAGATTCCCTTGGAAAAGGTGGGGCCTCAAAGGTCCCAGGACAAGTTATTAATCACATGTTGAAAATGCTGTTCACCACTCCAAATAAAGGTAATGATCCCCAAAAGAAAGGGTGAAACATCCTTTTTTATTCTCTTGCAGCCATCATTTATGCCCACCTCCTGCATCAGGATAGACTGCGCATGTAAATATTGCTTGTGGAGGATGAAAAAAGAGTAGATGATTTATCACCAATTTATCCAGCTAAAGGGATTTATAGTGTGATTGGTCCATGATTTCCATTTTACCAATAAGAAAAATGAAACTTAGAAGCAACAGAGAAGATTTTGTGCTAGGCTGCGGGGGTGGGGAAGGAGAAAGAGATTATGAGTAGCTTTCCAATAGTTATGTATTCTGAGAAGCCCCACTTTTCTGGGGTCTCAAGAAAGCCACTGTACTTCAATCTAAATTCAAAACATTAAAACCAGAACAGCTGACATTCAAAGCCTAGTCTGAGGACTGGAGAAGATAGAACAGAATGTCTCATCTGACTTGGAGAGGCAAGAGTGACTGAGACTGCGTCTTCCATCTTTCCCTTTATTCTGTTCAGGCTCTCAGCAGATTGAATGGTACCCATGCCTACTGAAGAGAGAAATGTGCTTTACTGAGTCCACTGACTCAATGCTGATCTCAGCTACAAATGCTCAGCTGACACACTAGGTACCCCCACAGCCCACCCAGTTTAGCTTATAAGCTCTCACAGTTCCCAAAGAGCCATGGGGTATTGTGGGTGTAAACCCGTCCCGTCTGCTGTGATGGTAGTCTGAAAGTCCACCTCTCTGAAGAACTGGGAGAATGCAATTCATTTACTTGCTGGACTGGCTTCATGAAGTCTTTGTTTCAGTTGCCCCTCTTGGTAAGGACCTAATATCTTTTACTCTTAGAATCTTCAGGCTGTAAGACTTTGCCTGTTTTTAAAAGATAATGATGTAGAGAAACACGGTGCACTATTTAAGTTATTAGCATCTGTGAAAGGGAGGGAAAGATGATTAACTTTTACTTGTAGATTGATGGATTATTCAGTTTATTATAATAATCATGTTTTAAATTAAAGGGATTTTTTTTCTAATAAGAGATTCTTATTCTGGTCTCATTGTAATCAGGGTGCTCCAGCCTCTTATTTGATCTCTCTGGATTTCAGTGTTCAACTTTCTAAAGATAAGAGCAGTAATACTCGCCTTTCTCTGCTCAATGGATGTTGTGAAAAGCAAATACAAACCCTATATGTTATTGACACATAAATCAAATATAACTGTTATGGAAAACAAAAAAAAAGGTAAAATTGTAAGAACTATGACTATATTGCTTCAGCTTCTTTTTCCTCATTCGTTTAATCATATGTGGCACTTTTTTTTCTATCCAGAGGGCTGTTTTCATTGATTTCACAAAGATTTCTATTCCTTGTCTGGAAGGCTCTATGGAAGATTAGAATGGCGAGAACCTTACCCTTACACCTCCCTCACTCTTTCCCTGCTAGGGGAAGGCAGAGAAAGGAAAGCAAAAGGAAAGGAAAGCAAAATGAAAATTGCTACAAGGGAGTTGTCAACACAGACTGATTCCAACAGAAGTGTTTCCAGCTGATCCACGGTGTTTGATCAACATTTTCCTGGTGAAATGAAAGGGTCATTTCTTATTGGGATAAGCAAGACTTAGAAAACATGGGGGGGGGGTGGTGAGCAATGGCATAGACGGCAGAAATGGGGAATTAACCCAAGTAACTTTTGATGCTGTATTTAGACTATATACCACTAGGCTAAAGACAAAAAGAAGTATAAAGAGATAATCAAGTTAGTTGATGTGTTTACAGAGAGCTCACAATAAAAAAGGATTTTAAATGTGCTTGGGCAACTTAAAGATATATGAAATATATTAATAAGAATGAGAAGTAGAGCTTCCAGTGTCAGAACAATGAATTCCAACTTATGTGATTGGATAGAACATCAAGGCTTCTGTCTTATGTAGGTACTCACTGAGGAAGATGGTAGCTAGATGGTAGGTAGGCAGTTTAGTGGAGTTTAGAATATATATTAACACACACATGCACACACAATAGTGTATATCTTTTAGCTTTTTCTAGGACAACAGTATATCGCTGAACAAATAAAGGACCTAAATTTAGCTTCTAAGCAATGTTCTTCGATACAAGCAAGAAGAATATGATATCATTGCAAGCCTTTCATCCTAGAACTTTGGAGCAGGAGGATCCACAGTTCAAGTTTGAGGCTCTCTTGGGCTATAAGTTGGGACTTTGCCTCAGAGACAGAGATAGAGATAGAGATAGATAGATAGATAGATAGATAGATAGATAGATAGATAGATAGAAAAGACCCACAAATTTCCAACCATATATTCTCAGGAAATGTCTTATTCTAGGAGAGGTCAAAAGGGACACAGCATCAGAAACCAACCAGTCATATTTTCTACAATTTGAAAGGCAAAATCATTTATGAAACAGACTATAATCTGTAGAATAAAATGAAAATGTGTGAGTTTATGTTAATGGCTACAGGAAGCCATGATTCCCCCATACATATTTGTGTCCTAATCCTTGAAGTCTATGACTATGTTACCAGTAACAAAAGGGCTTTGTGTGGATTACGTTGAGAAGTTTCAATGGATAGCATTTCTTGGCATGTCAGGGTGATCATGGTCTTATCATAAGGCCTATTATGAATGAAAGAGGGAACCAAGAGTTAGAGAGTCAAAGAGAGTGCAGAGGCTGAAACAATTTGAGTAGTGGGAAGGGGCCAAAGCATATAGATAGACTCTAGGAGGTAAAAATACATAACAAATGGATTCTCTCCTCATTGTCTCAGGAGGGAACAGTCTGTCTTTTTCTTTATTTTAGCTCTGCAAGACCTGTTATATACTTTTGACTTTCTGAACTTTCAGATCACATATAACTGTTGTTCCAAGTTTATGGTAAATTGTTGTAACAGTGAAAAGAAACCCATATAGATGACTATTCATATATATGCACTGATATGCACAATATACACAAATATACACACAAGTGCACACACAAGCACACACAAGCATGCACATACTTACACACACCCATGAGAGAGTGGGAGAGAGAGAGAGAGAGAGAGAGAGAGAGAGAGAGAGAGAGAGAGAGAGAGAGAGAGAACAAAGAATGTGTGTTATGTTTCTAAATCCCATGTTAGAATTCCTACTTAAATATACAGTGATGAAAATACAAAATATCATTTGACAACTACTGTAATCTTTTGGGGGGACACTAATGGATATTAAGTTTAATGAGGAAAACTTTAATGAAAAATAGGATAGCTACATAGTCTTAGAGAATCTCTTCAAAAGCACTTATAAATGATATAACTCATGAAGTGCTTACAAAGTACCAAAACACCACACCTTCATAGCAGAAAAAGCTAGTAGATGCTGTCTTAATCCAGTAACCCAAATTGTTATCATGGGTTGAGACTAAATAGTTTTCATCTGTGTCCAGGTAGGATGGACAGAGAATACAGCACCACATCTGTTATTCTACTGGAAATGTAGGACTTCAACCAAAGCACAAGGAAATGTTAGTCTACAGGACATACCTTGAGGGACAATCTTAGATCAAAGCATATTTAAAAGAGGGCACATAACAAGGAAAGCAATGTGATGGGTGGGAAAAGAGTCTATTAGTTTCTCAATTCTTTCTTTTGCTTCAAAAGGTAGAAGTGGAACAATGGTTAAGGTCTGACTAAACCCTATAAATTAGATAATTACACTCCATTAATGCTCATTTGCTATTTGGAGGATCATACTGAAGTTGTAGATGAAAATGCTGTTGCTTTTATAGCACATATAAAAAGTCCTGCCTTGTCACTGTCACTAAGTTCCTCCATTTCAGTTCTTGTTCACTTACTATTCAATCCACAGATCCTCTCTTTCGCCCCCCGACATGTGGGTCTTTCCCTGAACACCCAGTTTGAGCACTGCACACAGACACACACAGACACACACACACACACACACACACATTAGTTTTCAGATTAAAATGCTTTAGACTACATAGGCAGAAGGAGAGATTATGATAAGTACAGTAAAAATTAACATTTGGAGAATTTATGCCAAGACTCCCTATAAATTGTCTATGTTAGTTTGGGGCAACTTTTTGTTATTCTAAAGTTATTTCAAAAGAAAAATACTATTTTAAAGGACATAAGGTGAGCTAAGCAGTGCAGTACTTAGACCAAAGGGTGTTTGGTAATTATGGTTTGCCAATGTAGAAGCAGCTAAAATACCCAGTAAAAGGGCACTGAATCTAGAGTGGAAGGGGGGATTTTGAGGCCGAGTGTTGGCAGTGGTGCCTCCTTTTGGCTGCATATGCATAGAATGGCCACCTCCCTCCCCACATTTATTTCTTAAGCACCATAAGCGTGGGTTATGCTAAGCTTCATGAGTTGCCCATTTTTTCAGTATTACTTCCCTAAGAAGTAATTTGGGAAAATACATGGCCCTCTTCCTGAATATCTGTGCCTATGACATTGGAGTGACCCTGAAGCTTGGGGGGTGGAGGATGCTGTCTAGAGAGTCTGCTGATATTTGGAAATGACAGACACTAGCATCACTTACTACCTCTTTAATTCGAAGTGTCAAAAAGTAAAGCTTTCAGGGAGGTCTCAAGGGAGAACACTGGACATTTTGAGTCTCCTGGTTTCATGGGAATGAGGTTAAAAGATCAACAAACAACTAAAGGAAAATGTGTGGGAGACCAAAAGGAGCCCAGATTTGCTTACTCAGAAAACAGCCTGAGATAGAATGACTTAATTCCAAGTCAAGTATTCATCAATTCAGTTATTGATTGACTGAGGGAGTAGAGCAGCAAGTCAGCAATACTCATGAGTAGCCCTTCAGCAGATAGATAGAAAGCCTCTGTTTACTGGAGATCTACCTCAGGCCCAAGCTGAGAGAGGTGATATGTATGGACATGTGTCCCATCCAACCTGTCTACTCTTCAAGTTTTTCTTTCTTTTACTTCTCTCTGTGTTTTATTTTTCAACTCATTGGAAACAATGGCCCATGACTTTTTGTTAAAATTATCACATTCTTCAAATTGGTTGGTTTTCACCTCATCCTCTTAAGTATGCTCTCTTGGCACATTGAGGAGAGTGAGGTCTGAGAATGTTACAGAGCTGGGCATGGTGGTGCATACCTCTAATCCCAGAACTCAGGAAGTCGAGGTAAAGGGATTGTGAGCTTAAGGCTATTGAGACCGTGTGTGTGTGTGTGTGTGTGTGTGTGTGTGTGTGTATGTGTGTGCAGTGTTCAAACTGGGTGTTCAGGGAAAGACCCACATGTCAGGGAGAAAGAGAAGATCTGTGGATTGAATAGTAAGTGAACAAGAACTGAAGTGGAGGAACTTGGTGACAGTGACAGAGCAGACTGACACCAAAATAAAGGTCTGCCTCCATATAGCTCATTCTGGCTGGTGTCACCCTCAGAGATGTATTTTAACAAATAAAAAGTGTCCCCATGTATTAGTGAGGCCACATGTATTTCTTGAAAGAGAATCAAGTATTAAGTTGACTCTTGGTGTTTGGTGACTAATAGTCTCAGCTTTCTTTAGTAGAACAAAAAGGTTTCCTAATGTGGGACTTTGGTGATGAAAACCAGGAAAAAGAGACAGGATGAAGAGAGCATCCTATGCAGGATCCTTTGAAGAATCAGAGGTGAAGGAGAGTCAGTGAGTGGTAGCGACCTGATGCCTGAGTATCTGTAGTACCAGAGATGTGTGATGTGTTTTTATTGTAACGACTCCATGACAGAGCTGGAACCCTGAAGCCTGCTGAGAACTGTGAAGAGCACGTTTGATACTGGCATCACACAGTATTTCTTGCATCCTGTTTAGTTTGGCTAAGTTGTTGCTAATGGCACTGTAGGACCACAAAGCAAACAAATGACAGTGAAATTTATGAAGCAAGCGCTTGGTGTCATTCCCGTTCCTTAGATGCCCGAGTTCAGGAATTCTTCCATGATCCAGTGGAAGAGGAAAAAATGATACAATAATTCAACAATGCAGCAAGCCAGTTGGTCTCCCCAGCCCTGCCAAATGTGAGCTTAGGGCTGGCTTTACCATTTTGATCAGGAGAACATGATTTAATATGTACGGTTGACTTTCAATGCTGCCACTTCACAAGGCATGTAACCTTGAGCAAGTTATTTAATCTCTCTGATCTCTTGTCCCCTCACTAAGTGGGATTACCTCAGAGGGCTATGATGTGGGGGAAAAGTAAATTAACATTTGAAAACCACTTGGGGTATTGGCTGACACATTATAAGCCTTCAGAATGGTTTGCTTATGATTTCTAAATCTACACTGAGTTAGAAAAGGAATGTACCATTTCTTGCAAGGATTGGGAAATACATTTATGTTGAGGAAGTCATAGCAAAACCATTGAATTTGTGATTAGAAGGCTGTTGGGGACCTTAATGAATGCAAGGGGCACATTGCAATAAATTAAGAACGGAACTGTGAGTAATTAAAGGCTCCTTTCTCACATTCTACACAGAAAGTAGGTGGGGAAAAGAATCGCTGGGAAGGCAGAAGATATGACACAGAGGCCCCTACAGAGCTTCTCCTGCTGGGACCAAAGATCTCCCTTCTCTCCTAGTTTCCTCTTCTACTTTCCCAAGTTGTCAAGTAAACAAAATCCCAGCTGAGCTATCCCTGCCCGCTCCAAAGACAGGCCACAGCAGAATCCAGCCACACTGTCTAGGATCCCAGTTGTTTAAAGTAGCTTAAGTGCTTGCGGAACAGGACTGGAAATGACAGGTACCTCTCAGATGATTCACAAAGACTCCACTTTTGAGGTCACATTCAAGAATATTCTACCCATTTATGATTCTACAAACAGCAGACTCTCCTAGAGAGATGGGCTCTTACAGTACAGCGCCCACACAAAGGTGACTGAAGGGCGTGAGATGTAAGTATACAGGAAGAAATTAGGGGAACAGCTGTGTGGTGTGAGCTTAAGATCTGTGGTATCCTGCCAACATACTGTTGCCAGATGTTGAATGTGCGTTCCATGTGAGTTTTGTACTGATGTGAAGTACTAACACATTATGTAACAATTGTATGTGCTTTTAAAAAGGCCCGCTTTAATACAGATTAATCAAGTCTAAGAGAGGCTCCATAGCTTTCCAGAAACACAATGAGGTGCTTGAGGTAGGTCTGGGCATTTTTTATGCATGCATGTGCATAGGTATAAACATATATGTATGTTGGCGAGCACATGCGCATGTATGTGCATTACTTTACATTTGTGTTTGGGGCAGGGGTCATGTGAATGTGTATGTCCCTATGGATGGAGGTCCAGAAGACATCTCAAGCGTGGTTACTCACACTCTTTGTCCCTTATTTGTGAGATTGTGTCTCTCACTGGTTTGGGAATCATCATCTGGTGTGGTCAGCCAGTGAGCCCTAGGGCTCACCCATCGCTTCCTCATCAGAGCTGGGATGGCAAGCACGTGCAGCTGTGCCTGCTTTCTATTTGTGGATTCCCGAGATCAAACCCAGGTACTCAGGCTGGCAAAGCAAATACGTTACCAGCTGAACTATCTTCTCAGCCCCGGGATTCTTTTTTCTATTTCTGTGGAAAACGTCTGTCATATCTATCTCAGTTCCCAAGATGTGGTTTGTTCCTCCATGCTGCTATTGGGCATTAAGAATTCTATTAGAATCAAATCAAGTGCTAACTGTAGTTCTCTGGCTTCTGATTATTAGGCTAAGGGGGACAAAGAGCCCGTGGTTTAAGACATTCTTGGGAGATGACTGAATTATCTAACACAGAAAGAAAGAAAAAGGAACCACAATTCTTCAGATAAATTAGTTGTATAGATAGGTTGGGGAAGCCCCTTAGAGGGCCATGTGGAAAGCTCCCCAGCTGATTTTACTCTTTCCAACTTTCTAAAGGAGGAAGAAAGCAACACAATAGCCCTTGTCTATTATCCTCCATTCTCCACTTCAAGAAAATGAAAGGGGGAGGGGGGATAAAAGAGGAAATAGAGAAAGCTATATATCGTGAAGTAGGTAAGCGAGGAAGTTAAAATTCCATACATTTTATGCACCTGTCGTTTAGAAATAGACACAATCTGGTGTATGGTTGGCTGCACTCAGCAAAGGGAGACGCAGGTTTAGCATGAAATGGAAGTGAGTTTACTATTTCCCCCAGGGGGCTGGAACTCTGGGATTTGCTTTCTGTTGCAGTGGTAAACCCTTGGACAATCATTCATTCAGCCTCGGTTGCCGGTACTGGAGAGAGAAAGAGGCAGATCAGATGACTTTGAATGACCCTTTTACTATGGACACTCTGTGACTGTGGTACTTGATGGTCACACACTTCTCAGCCAACAAAGAGGTCTGTGTCTCTCAATCTCTGAGGGAGGTAAAAAGAGGAGTGGGCAGAGAAGGAAAAAAAAAAAAAAAAAACAGACAGCTTCTACTCTGGGCAGCAAGACCTGCCTGGTGTGCACAGATCGATGCCTGCAGCCTGGGAGGTGGGACAGGGCTTCGTTGATGAGGGATCAGCTACGTGATATTTCTCTGGCGACAGAACTCTTTGGTGCTGAAGCAGAGTAATTGAACTTAATGTCCAAAGACAAATCCAGTCCATAAATCCAGGTGCTGTCTATTGGGAATTTCAGAAGGGCTCTGCCCCCTTTAATCTTATCTCTGCCAGACAGTTACTGTGTTCTTGATGTAATTAGAGTGATAAAACAATGTGGTACAACTGCTGGTTTCTATCATGGCATCACTGCTGTTGACTTAAATGACAAGGTAATAATTTTATAAGAGGCCCTTTATTTTTATTTCTCCCTCCTTTGTGGATGGGTGTTTTCCAAATGGAGGATCATATCTTTCTAGATAAGCTTACCAGACACCAGACACACAAGGGCTGCGTCATTTATTTAGTCAAGGATCTACATCTCTCAAGGGGCAGTTGAGGTTGTTTTTAGTACTTAAAATAATAGAGCCAGCTAGAGAGTTTTAGAACCTTAGCACATTTCCCGCAGAGCTGAGTGATTTATGCGTCCTTCACAATTAACTCTGGAGAGAACAAAGCTGTCCCTTTTACCCAACTATTCTATGAGAAAGACTAAGTTTGTGTGCAGCCTGTGCCCATGAGAACACTGTCCAAGTGGATATGTCAAAAGATAGACATTCCTGACCTTTGGGGTTCAGACAAAAATAATCTAGAAAATAGTGTTAGACAGGAGGAATGGAGGTTGAAGACCTAAAACAAGTTTAGTTTGAAACCAAAAAGCCATTTGGAGTCCAAGGACAAACTCAAACCATCTTTGGAAATGCAAAGAGCCCAAGGCTCATGTCTGGTTCTAATTTGCACTTCTCTGGGAAGGCACTTTGGTGGGATCCCACATTCCAGACAGCAAGTCACAGTCTCACAGTGACAAAGCCCTAGAGGTGACACTTCAGCACTGGGGATTCCAACACTTTCTTGTCAAGAATAAAATTTGGTGCAAAAATGCAATGTTTAATGATTTACAGATATGGCTGAGCAAGGTTCTTCAGAAATTGGGTGGTTGTTCTGTGTTTCCTTGAGATACTTCCACAAGCATCCTCTAACCTTAGTGGCTAGAGTGACAGAGTGGAGTCATGTGGCTTAGAGACAACAGCCACAACCGTCTTCCTTTATTTCAACCCTGGATGATTTTTGAGTCCCATTCCATACGGCTGGCTTGCTCTCTTCCATGAGAGAGCTGGTGCAAAAAAAAAATCTTTAATGTGCCAGACATATAAAAAATGTACAAAACGTGTAGAGGGCCAGAGACAACTGGTGATTTAAGTTGGAGGACTCAAAGACACATTCTTACCTAAGCACCCTGGTTACCTATAGCTGCTCCCTGATGTACGCGTATGCTATTTGGCACTAAGAATTTTATTAGAATCAAATCAAATACTAACTGTAGTTCTCTGGCTTCTGATTATTAGGCTAAGGGGGACAAAGAACCCATGGTTTAAGACATTCTTAATGAAGTATGTGTGTATATAATGTATATGTATTATATGTAAGGAAAATACTGTGACTGGATAGAAGAGACATTACATGACTCTTTCCCCCAAGAATAAAAGTGACTATAAGTATATGAATAGGATCAATGGTTACCACCTTTGATAAGAGGTCCAGATTTATATCAGCTTTAGAATCTTTTAGGGCCTTATTTCTTTCCCTACTTTGTTTTCTAACACAAGTTAGCAAAAATAAAAAATGAAAACAAAAGGACACTCAAAGTAAAAGTGATCCCTGGCCTTGTCATTAGAGTAATGAAAATATGGTGACTCTAGGATAGCATAATCCTTACTTTGCAAATTCCCAGGTCTGGGCGAAGAGCTCCAGAAAGAGGACTCACTGTGGCCCTGGAGAGGGGACAATGAGGCCTCTGAGCACATGGCAAGCATTTGCAACTGAACTAGTTCCTCAGCCTCTAAGACCTAACCTTTTCATGCATATATGTATTTGAATACGTAGTCCTAAATATGACCTGTTGAACCCTTATAATGTTACTTGTATGAATATTTTTAGGGATGACTCTTTGGTACTGGACAACCAATTGGAACATTTAACAACTAATTAAAAAGAAGAGCGATCATAGACTTGAATAATAGCAGAGAGGGCCATGGGAGGGTTTGGAGGGAGGAAATGGAAGAGAGAAATATAACTAATAATTTTCTTTTTTTTACATACAAAATGCGCTTATTCATCTTTGAGAATCCTCCAGATTTTAGCAGTTCTAAAACTGTTTAAAAGCCCCCAATTCAAAGTCTTTTTCTGAGACTGAAAGTGATCTATTCTTTTTCATCATGGCGAGTGCTTGTCTTGCAAGCATAAGAGCCTGAAATCTAGCACCGAAAGCCATGCAAAAAGTCAGACACAAATACATGTTTCTAATCTCAGTTGAGACAGTGGGATCCCAATGCCCAATGGACAGAAGCCTCCCAGACAGTTCCAGGACACGGTGGGAGATACTTCTCAAAAAATTCAAGAAGGCTAACTCGTGAGGAAGAGCAACAGCTGATGTTGATGTCTTTCTTCCATACACATTGCACAGATGGCCATGTATACCTGTAGATCCCAAAACATACTCTTACTCCTACATGCACGTACACACACACACACACACACACACACACACACACACACACACACTGAGAAAGGGGGGAGGGAAGGAGGAGAGAATTTTACATATATTGGTGACTAAAATACAGCAAGCCAAGAAAGGAGTTTTTTTTTTGTTTTTTGTTTTTGTTTTTTTTTTAAACACTGTAGAGCATTTTAACTAAAACTTAAAACATTGAGAGATCTGAGATAGCAGCTCAGAGTACACACCATATCTGAACTGCAGGACAGTAGTGAGAGCAGAGCAACTGGCAGGACTGCTGAGGACTCCAAAACTCCAAACTTCTATCTTTCTCAGGTTAGACAAGAATGAACAATGTGAGAAAGTTGGAGATCCAAGCCCAGGTCACCTGGCTAAACCCTAGAAAAACTTGTGGGCTCCTGCCAGTGTGGCTTCAGCTTCAGGCCTTCTGGTACCTTGGCAACATACCTCCAACATGGGTGCCCACTCATTGAGCAGAGACTTTCCAGATACTGCAGCATGAAGCCCCAACCTCTGACCCTCCCATGAGGTTACCTTCTGGGATGGAGGCACACTGCTCCAACCTCAGATGCCTACACTCACTGTTACTCTTGATCTTTGATAAGGAAGCCAAAACCATACAATGTGGAAAAAAAAAAAAAAAGAAAAGAAAAAAAAAAGAAGCAGCATCTTCAACAAATGGTACAGGTCTAACTGGATGTCTACATGTAAAAAATTACAAGTGGAACCATATTTATCACCTTGCACAAAACTAAAGTCCAAGTGGATCACAGGCCTCAACATGTTAGAAGAAAAAATGAGGAAGAGCCTCAAACTCATAGGTTCAGGAAACAATTTCCTGAACAGAACACCAAGAATTAATTAATGGGACCTCATGAAACTGAAAAGCTTCTGCAAGGCAAAAGACACTGTCAAGAGAACAAAATGATAGCCCACAGACTGGGAAAAGATCTTCACCAACTCTACATCTGACAGAGGGCTAATATCCAAAACATATAAAGTCAAGAAATTAAACACCAAGAAATCAAATAATCCGATTTAAAAATGGAGTACAGAGCTAAACAGAGAATTCTCAGCAGAGGAATATTGAATGGCTGAGAAACACCTTAAAAAATGCTCACCATCCTTGATCATCAGGGAAATGCAAATCAATACAACTCTGAGATTCCATCTTACACCCATCAGAATGGCTAAGATCAAAAACTCAAGTGACAGCACATGCTGGTGAGGATGTGGAGAAAGGGAAACACTCCTCCATTGCTGGTGGGAGTATAAACTTGCTCAACCACTTGGAAATCAATCTGGGGCTTTCTCAGGAAAATGGAAATAGTGCTACCTCAAGACCCAGATATTCCACTCCTGGGTATATACCAGAATGGTGCTTCACCACACAGTTATGTTCATAGCAGCTTTATTCATAATAGCCAGAATCTGGAAACAACCTAGATGTCCCTCAACAAAAGAACGATTAAAGAAACCGTAGTACATTTACACAATGGAATACTACTCAACTATTAAAAACAAAACAAAGAAATATGCAGGCAGATGGATGGAACTAGAAATGACCATCCTGAGTGAGGTGACCCAGACCTAGAAAGACAGATATGGTATATACTCACTCATACGTGGATATTAGCCATATAATACAGGATAACCACACTACTATGCATTACCTAAAGAAGCTAAATAGCAAGGAGGACCCTAGGGAGGATGCTTAATTCTCATTCAGAAGGGCAAATAGAACAGATGCTGGAAGTGCTAGGAGAGAGAGAACAGGACAGGAACCTACCATATAGGTCCTCTGAAAGACTCCACCCAGCAGGAGGTTGAAGTAGATGCTGAGACTCACAGCCAGCCAAACGTTGGGACAGAGCACAGGGAGAGTTAGGGAAAAGCTGGGGGATAGAAGGACCTGAAGGGGACAGGAGCTCCAGAAGGAGAGCAATAGAGACAACATATCTGCACCCAGGGGGACCTACAGAGACTGATGCACCAACCAAAGGCCTTGCATGGAGAGGTCCTAGACCCCCTGCTCAGATGTAGTTGATAGGCGGCAGAATCCCATGGCAGCCTCATAAGGGAATAGGGGCCGCCTCTGACATGGACCCTGTTTCTCACTCATTGATCACTTCCCCTTGGTGGAGCGGCTGTGTCAGCGCACAGAGGAAGAGGATGCCAGCGGTCCTGATGAGACTTAATAGGCTGGGGTCAGATGGTCGGGGAGGAGGGCTCCCTCTTTCTGAGACCTGTGGGAAGGGATAAAGAGGGAAGAGAGGGAGAGTGAGGAACTGGGAGAAGACAAAGGATGTACAGTGAAAAAAAAAAAAAAAAAAAAAACAAATTCATCAAACATGAACCTAAGTCATTTTTGATATTGAGACTTTGAAATGAACTGATTAGTCTCAGAGACAAGTCTAGGAGGCCTTTCCTTATTATTATTATCTCATGTATACTAAGACATGTATAAAAACAACAGGAAGAAATAAGATAGCAGGAGTAGGAAGAAAGTAATATTTTATTATTTGCAGATGTATGAATGCTAATCTACATAAAAAATGAGAATGAGGTATAAGTTATGATGGGTATAAAGCTAAAGCTATAAGACCAATAGATAATGATTCTACACCAAGTAGATAATGCATATCTGAATAACTACCATAACTATAAATTAATAAGGAATAAATATAATAAAGTGCATACCAAGAGATACAAAGAAAATTATAAACCTGCATTAAAAGAGATTAAAAACTCACATAAACTCAGATATATACCATGGTCATGAATGGGAGGACACACTTTGATAGAGATGTGAATTCTTGAGATATAGTTGATGAATTCTGCTAACTCCTAAACAAAATACACAGAAGAATGTTCATAGAAACAATTAAATTGATCTCAAGTTCATTTCGAACTATATTAACTCTAACATTTGCCAAGCCAATTGCAAAGTGAAAAATGCAGGAGCAATTTTAAGGGGATTTTGCTTTTACAGTCCCAATACTTAATGAAGCTATAATACATTTTGTAAGTGAATTGTAGGTCCAGAGTTGACTAAAGTGACCAACACTGTATCCTACCCCATGAGAATGTCCTGTGATGATGAAAACGTTCATTGTTCTTTTTCTCAATATGGGGACAACTGGCCATGTGCGGCTTCTGAGCACTTGGAATACTGCCTTGGTGATGATTACTTAACTTTACTTAATTTAGGTCAGTGGTTTACCACTGAGCTACCTCTCCAACTTGACTTCAATCAATTTAGCTTCAAGTCATCACCTGTGATTTATGGCTGCCATATTTGGCAACACAG
Organism: Acomys russatus; assembly: GCF_903995435.1. Classification (NCBI taxonomy): domain Eukaryota; kingdom Metazoa; phylum Chordata; class Mammalia; order Rodentia; family Muridae; genus Acomys; species Acomys russatus. The sequence continues at coordinate 33,002,307 of NC_067143.1, read as the reverse complement.
ATGTGTCATAGTGGTCCATTACTCTGACAAAATAGACATAGTATGACAGTATCGTGGTGAGGTGCCATAATAAGGTAGAGGGGAATATAAGTTGGCTGCACAAAGGAAGACTATATATTTGTACACAAAGGAAGACTATATATTTGTACACAAAGGAAGACTATATATTTGTACTAATTTAAGTCCCTGCTATTCCACTTGTGCACAAACAAATTCCAGATGAATTAGAGACTTAAATCTTAAATTCAACTTCAATACAACTTTTAGGGAAAATATGAGAGAAGATGGGTGATATTGTCTTAAATAAAAAGTTTCTTAAGCAGAAGCACCTCGAATCAATACACATATCTTAGGCAAATTTACTAGTAAATTCAGTAATACTAAAATTAGAACTAAAACACACACAATACAAAAGGATATATTTTCATATGTATAACTAACAAAAGATAATTATCCAGTGGGGGAAAAACATAAGCCAATGGGAAACAGCAAACAACTCAGTGACAAATACGGGCAAAATGAATGAACAATGCCTTCCATAAGAGAAAGACCACACAGGTAACATAAATATAGAAAAGAGTTTTATTTTCATAGTAATTAAGAAAATGTAAGCCAGTTCAGCAGCATCTTTTTCATATTCAGTGGAGTGTCAGTTGGCTGGATGTTTATCAGTTTTGTTCATCTATCAGCCATCTCTATTTTCTATGGTGATGAAATTACCAAATTCTGAGGTATAGACTTCCTCTAAGAACCAGTGGGTCTAGGGAGATGGTTCAATGAGTAAATCATTTGCCAGACAAACATAAAGACCTGGGCTCAAATCTGCAGATTCCATATAAAGCCAGGTTTATATGCAGTCATATGCATCTGCAATCTCAGTGGTCAAAAGATGAAATGGGAAGTACAGATAGGAGAATCTTCAAAAGTTTGTGGTTCAGCTAGCCTGTCATACACAGTAATTAATAACAAAAAAGACCCCTATATTAAACAATGTAGAAAGTGAGGGACAACACCTAAGGTTGTCTTTTGACCTCCACATGTGCACCATGACATATCCATACATGCAAACACATACCTAAACACATACACACATAGCACACACACACACACACACACACACACACACACACACACACACACACACGAAGATAAAAATAAGAGCAATAAGTACTCCCCAATGCCCAATGACTCCCTACCTCCAGTTCCCTTACAGCCATACTATGAACATGTGACTTGAGCTCTACCAATCAGGTTCCAGTACACAGGAGTCTCCACAGCAACTAAAGATGTGCCTTTAGCAATGGCCTCTCCTGGTCTCTCACAGTACCAACACTCAGTTACTCTCTGGGTGATCCCTTCAATCCTGCAGCTTTCTTTCTATCAATGTCAGATTCTGTCTAAGTAACTCATTCAAGAGGTAGCGATGGTGGTGAGAACACAGAGTGCTCCCTCCACAGTGGCAAGGTCCTGATGATGCAGGCAGTGTGATGAGTGCTCTTTGGTACAGACAGTCATCAGTCCTTGTAAGTTGATGGTACCTGATGATGGTATTCTCAGAATGCTGTATGCTACAGTCTCCATGGCAACCAAGGATGCACCTTCAGCAATGGCCTCTCCTGGCCTCTCAAAGTGGCACGACTCAGTTGATCTTTATGGCCCCTGCAATCCTGGGCTTTCTTTTACTCTATCAAAATCAGTATCACATGAGAGACTCTTACACATTATGAAGTTTGATGGTCAGCTTTAAGATGTATCACAGCTTCAATGGGCTGTCCCTAAGGAAATACTTCCCAAGAGATTTCACTTCAGTGATGGTCCATCCTTACAGCTGACTCCTCAGCCACAGGTAACCAGCATCAATTGTCCCAGTAAAGCAAAGTTTTCTTTAGTGGTGAAGTAATCACCGTTGATGCTTCAGCCCCAGCAGATCAAAATCCACATTCTTTTTCGTTTACTATATTTTTGTAAATATCGTAATTATTTATTGGAGAAAAATACAGAGCATGGATCAGAGCCAGAAATAGAATAAATATTTCAGATAAAAGAGGATGAGGGAGGGTGGAAAGGATAATTGATTTAGTATGTTAAGAAGCACTACACACATTCTTAATTTAAATGTATGACGTAAATGTTCCAGATAGCCTTTGCTTCCCTCTGAGATGTTATGGGCCAGACCCCTGTCATCTGTATTACTCCCAATACCCTTCTCTTCCATGCTACCACAGAACAGCCCATTAAGCCTGACCACTCAATGACTTTTCTATCCCAAATTTCCAAACTCTTCTACATTCCTCAGGTCGGGTCTGTTAGGGAAATACTCCACTATCTGCTCACAGTTTCAAGCATACTTGATGCTGCTGTGATAAGCACTATAACCAAAAACAGCTTGGAGAGGAAAGGATTCATTTTATCTTAAAGGGTAGAGTCCATCATCAATTGAAGCCAGGGCAAGAATTCATGGCATGAAACTGGAAGCCAGAACTGAAGCCGAGCCCATGGAGCAATGCTGTTTCTGACTTGTTTCCTATCGCTTGCTTAGGCTCCTTTCTTATATGGCTCTAGGCCATCTTCCTAGGGGCTACCCTGCCCACAGTATGCTAGACCTATCATATCAATCCTTAATCAAGAAAATGTCCCACACACATGCCTACAGGCCTATCTGATAGAGGCACTACCTCATTTGAAGTTTCCTCTTTCCAAATGACTCTAGTTTGTGTTAAGATAGTAAAAACTAAACAGTGCAATTATGGAAAAAAACTTCAGTCAGATGGTTGCCTCTAAGATGAGAAAAAAGCAGGGACAAGAAAACTTACACTATAGTGTTATTTCTTTTTGTTAAAAATATAACAAGACATGGTTATAGCATTCTAAGAAGTGAGTGTGTGATTGCAACACTTTTCTCACTAGCATACTGTGTATTTGAATTATTAAAACTCAAAAACATAGTTTTGTTTGTGTATATGCATATATACACATATATGTATGTTCATGCATATGCATGTGTGTGTGCACACATGTTTGTAGGGGTTCAGATATATGTGTGTTCTAATGTGCTTGAGGGCAGATGGTAATCTTCGATGTAGTTTCTCAGGTACTAGCCACAATTCTTTGAGAATGGTCTCTTCTGACTTGAGAATTGCTGTGCAAGCCAGGCTGACAAGCCAATGAGCCCCAGAGATCATTGTGCCATCCTCCCCAGTGCTAAATTGTATGCTAGTCAGCACTTTCTGCTTTTTTTCCCATGGTTTCTAGAGATTGAACACAGAACTCATGCTTGCCAGGCAATTACATTACTAGCTGAGCTATCTCCCCATCCCTACTGTCCCTTTTTAAATGAGTATACAAGTAGCGAGTTTCATTATAGGACTTTCATAGATGTTCCTGCTCTCCCAGTGCCCAGTGGCTTTGTCAATGCACCTCCTTAACAGGCGCAGCTGGACCCAGCTCAGTGTGAGCAGTGTGCTTCATCTGTGTGCCAACTACTCTATAGAAAAAATCCCATTGGCGTTTATTTCTACTTTATTTATCGTTTCTCCTGATTTTTTAAAAATAACTCTCCACTCCTTTCTATCCAATATCACCTTTGTAATTTCTAAGCCACCCCCTTTCCCGGAGCTCCATTTATAACCATTTTATCATTGCTACATGACATAATGATCATATATGTCAGATGTTTAATATGATTCTGGCACAATGCTGATTTTTTTTGTCTCTATGATTAATTTAAAACCTCTGTCCAACCTGATACCTGGACCAACAGCTACATTGAGTCACACAAGCCCTACCGGGATTTTTGCAAAAGTCTGGTGTCTGGACCGTGTTTCTGAGATAGGTTTGGTGTTCCTGGGCTCTGGCAAATCCTCACACCCTCCTAGGGATTTTGAGCATAATCCAGGTTTAAGACCCCTTGGATAGTTTACAGAAGTGCTTGCTTTCCAAGCTTCATCTAATGTTAAGACTCAGTAGAGTAGGTACAAACATGTATTCCAGGATTCAAAGGTTCAAAAAAAATCTAGGTGAGGATTTTTTGTTTGTTTGTTTGTTTGTTTTTGATAATAAAAAAGGCAGCTAGAAACAGTGCTTGTTCACATGGAAGCCTCAGTTAGCGCATCCTTCCCAAGCCTACATACCCTTTCTGAGGTTTTAGGCATCTCAAGCAGGACTAATAAGAACAGATTTCTCAGGAGATGGTCAGCCAATTGATACTGTTATGTTTGAACTAGGATCTGCTTTTCTTTTTTCTTTTTAATGTGAGAAATTCTATGATTGATCCAGTCTCATAACACAGTTTGTAATTTGAATGCACTATGGCGTCTTCCTTCCCAAAGCCTTCCATTGTCCCCCCCATAGCTTCTTCCTCTTGATGATGAGAATAGAGCATATGTTTATGTGCCCAGGCTTTGTACTCTAACAGTCTTGCATTTGATCTCAAATCATAATGTCTCTTTCTTTTCCTTATTTTTCTTTTTCTAGGATTCTGGAAGAGCATACCCAAAGCCTTACGCCTCCACAAAGCTTGGCAAGTACTCCCTCATTGAGCTATGTGTGCTACCCAACTGTTAGTTTTTCTTCTTATTACTTTTTTTCATGCAAAAAAGTAACAGAAATACACACTTTGAGTGGATTCTATAAGAGGATGTGAAATAATTCAAATGCTTGGCAAGGCCTCAATTAGAGGTGGTAGCTGCTCTTCTTGTCATCATTAGACTTAAGTTTTTAATGAAAAGGATCTTTATTCATTTCATCCTTTAAAATATCTCCTCTTTAAATAGTGCCTTGCACAATCTAGCTATTCCATCACTATTCAATAGAGGGATGGATATGGTACCCAATGGAGGTTAAGTTCAAAGTCTGTTGCTTTGAGTCTTTGAATAGTACCTCATAATGTTAATGACATCTGGAGTTCCTGGTTTGACAATTTTCTGGCCAGAATGTTTTCTGCCTGCAGAGCTTCCATTGTTCTGCATTTTCCTCAAGTCTACTCTCTTTGGAAATATATCTTCTTCTTCTTCTTCTTCTTCTTCTTCTTCTTCTTCTTCTTCTTCTCTCTTCTTTCTTCTTCTTCTTCTTCTTCTTCTTCTTCTTCTTCTTCTTTTCTCTCTCTCTCTCTCTCTCTCTCTCTCTGTGAGTGGACATGTATGGGGACAGAGGATGACTCTGTGGATTCATTTATGACGTTCTTTCTTTGCTTGGGTTCTGGATTTTTGATACACTAAGGTCACCAGGCTTGGGACTCAACTACCTTGACCCACTGAGGGATCTTGTCCGACTCTTAGTCTGTCTTCTTAAAATGTAAAAATAAATAAATAGTATCCTTTTATTGTAGAATGACTTTTGCTCATCTAGATTTTGCTCCGGAGAACCAAAAGAATGTATATAATCTGTATGTGCCAAGTGAGACTATTCATCCTTCTCAGTCGTGCCACATACTGGCATTTGACCTATATATTAGTTACTTTTCTCACTGTGTGACAACAGCAGTTAAAGGAAGCAAGAGCTGGCTCATGGGTTATGGCCCATCATGGCAGGAAAGGCGTAGTGATAATGGTGACTCTATTGTGGGGACAGGAGTGTGAGGTGAGTAGTCACATTGCATCTACAACCAGGAAGCAAAGACAAATGAAAGCTGATGTGCAACTTAATTACTCTTCCTCTGACCCTTTTTATTCAGAGTGGACCCCACATCCAAGGCTGTGCTGCCCGCATTCAGGGTAGGACTTCTTTCATCTGTTGAACCTCTCTGGAAGCACCATCCTAGGTACATTCAGAAGTGTGTTTCCTGGGTGATACCAAGAAGTCAAGGTACCAAAAAACAAAAGCAACAAAAACAAAAAACCCAAAATAACAAAAAACAAAACAAAAGAAAAACTTTTTGAAACTATGTTGAAACACAAAAATTCAGTTCTGTGGTTTAGGGATACTTGAGACAGCAAAACTTTCCCTTCATTTTGCTTTCTAAAATTAATGATAACAATGAGATTGCCACTTTTAAATGCAGGGCATACTTTATAAAGTTAACTTACTGAGTACAAAGCAACAGAGGAGGAAAGGAACATGGGAATAGGGCTAAGATCCTGGATCCAGCTGTGCTCTAGCTAAGCTTGCTCTGACTGCTCTGATTCCAGTGGCCAGTTTACTAGCTCAAAAATGTCCCACTGAGGCCAGTCTGTAGTGTCTACCACTTGCCATCAGAGTACTTCCTAATATGGGGATCTTACTCTGTTGTCCCCACAGTGGGAGCATGGACACACGCATGGGCATTTGTCATACCCTCTGGTCTTCCACATTAGTTGGAGGCAACTGCGATGACTTCCTCTCAGAACCACCCTAACTGTAAGAATGACACTGTCATCTGCCTTAAGCACAATCTGTTGCCTCCCAGAGTCTTTTTCCACTAGAGTTTGAGTTCTAAGGTCATGTCTGGGTCACACATTTTTGATTTCCCAGCTGCACCCACCACAGGGGCTGGAGAGTGCTCAAGAGCTTCTTAGAACTCCTGCAATGGGTTTTCAGATAACCCCCCTTTTCAAAACTCTGTCAAAGAAAATAGCATCTTAATTAGAGCCATTAGTACCCAAAGAGTGTTTGCAGAATCCACCCCTCCTTGGGTGACTTTTAAGGCCAGGAAGTGCAGGCCCTCATTAACAGCTCTTGTGATGCAGTTGTCCTGCCCTCTCACATGGGTTGCAGTAATAGGCAGCACAGAAGAACCATAACTCGGGACCTTGCTAATTGTTCTTGCTTTGCAGAGAGACATTATGTCTGCATATGACTGAAAGGCAATGGAATGAAACCGAAGTGATCCCTCAAGGAAGCTAACAGAAAGTCAATTACTTTGGCCCTCTGAATTGCTCTTTGAACAGACCCTTTCCCAGCCTTACAGGAGCTGGCCTTTGGCAGTCCTCTTTGATGGGTAGATGATGAAGGAACTTAGGAAACAGTTTGGGGTCTTGTCTCATGCTGTGTAAAAAAAATCATCTTTTGTTCCAGCATGGTTGACAGCCACATCATCTCCTAGGGCTGGGCTCTGAATCTGAATCAACAAATGATACACATGTTTTGGAGTCAGCCTTTCCTTCAGCCAAGATGGTCAGGAGACCTGTCAAGTGAGCATGGCTCACCCACAGAGGCAAAAGGCCAAGGAGCATTACATAGGCGCCCGCCATTTTGACACTTGCACACTATCCCAGGCCTTCTAAATAATCTCCTCATTTCCTGCCAAGTGCAGGGAGGGGCCCCCTGCTGTCTTTAGCCACCATACTGGGTTGTTGAGCCACATGTGAACATGTTCTTATTTAGCAAGGGATCTCAACCCATAAAAAGCAGTTTGGAAATAAAATTTTCACCTGTGACAAAGCTTCTTTTGTTGTCCAATCAACCCAGAGGTGGGATGTGGCACTCAGCTGGAGGCGGAAACCCAGAAGGTTGTTGCTTCTATCAACAGAGGAGTATCAAATGGCTGAGAAACACTTAAAGAAATGCTCAACCTCCTTAGTCATCGGGGAAATGCAAATCAAAACAACTCTGAGATTCCATCTTACACCCATCAGAATGGCTAAGATCAAAAATTCAAGCGACACCACATGCTGCCGAGGATGTGGGGAGAGAGGAACACTCCTTCATTGCTGGTGGGAATGCAAACTAGTACAGCCACTTTGGAAATCTATCTGGTGCTATCTCAGAAAAATGGGAATAGGGCTTCCTCAAGACCCAGCTATTCCACTCCTTGGAATATACCCAGAAGATGCTCCAGCACACAACAAGAAAATTTGCTCAACCATGTTCATAGCAGCCTTATTCATAATAGCCAGAACATGGAAACAGCCTAAGTGTCCCTCAGTAGAAGAGTGGATAAAGAAACTGTGGTACATATACACTATGGAATACTACTCAGCTATTAAAAACAAGGAATTCCCGAAATTTGTGGATAAATGGATTGAGCTAGAAATGATCATAATGAGTGAGTTAACCCAGAAGCAGAAAGAAACAAATGGTATATACTCACTTATATCTGCATACTAGCCCAAGGGGCATGTCCCACAAAAGCCTTCACTTACCAGGAAACTGGGACAGAGGGGAAGGCATCCTATTGGGACTCTAAATAAGAGACACATGGGAGAACAGCAAAATAAAAGGATACAGAGGGTCCTAGAAATCTACAAGTAGAACAATATGATAGGCAGATTTGGGCCCAGGGGTCCCGCTCAAACTAAGGCACCAGCCAAGGACAATACAGGAGGTAAACTTTAAACCCCTTCCCAGATCTAGCCAATGGTCAGAATATTCTCCACAGTTGAGTGGAGAGTGTGATACGACTTTCTCACGTACTCTGGTGCCTCACATTTGACCATGTCCCCTGGAGGGGGAGACCTGGTGGCACTCAGAGGAAGTACAGCAAGTAGCCAATAAGAGACTTGATACCCTATGAGAATATATAGGGGGACATAATCCCCCTCAGGAACAGTCATAGGGGAGGGGAATAATGGGAAAATGGGGGGGGGGGGAGGAATGGGAGGATACAAGGGATGGGATAAACATTGAGATGTAACAAGAATAAATTAATAAAAAAAAAAAAAAAAAAAAGAAGTCTGCATATTCCTGAAGGACAGAGAAATCTGCTTCATTTCTCTCTGCCTGCCACCACCCCGGCAACTCTGATTCTGCCTCCTCTCCTAACATTGATTTTACTCACCCTGAGCCCATTTGCTTATTTTTCCTATTATTTATTTATTTTAATTTAATTAATTTATTCAGATTACATCTCAATTGTTATCCCATCACTTGTATCCTCCCATTCCTCCTTCCCTCCTGCTTTCACCCTATTCCCCTCCCCTAGGTCTATGACCGAGGGGGACATCCTTCCCGACTATATGGTCATAGGCTATCAAGTCTCATCTTGGTAGCCTGCTTATCCTTTCTCTGAGTGCCACTGGGCCAGATCCCATTTGCTTATTATTTCTTTGCTTTTTTGTATATTGGACAAAATAAGTGTGAGGCCTATTCAGAAGCAGAGAGAGAGAGAGAGAGAGAGAGAGAGAGAGAGAGAGAGAGAGAGAGAGAGAGAGACAGAGAGAGACAGAGAGAGAGAGAGAGACAGAGAGACAGAGACAGAGACACAGAGACAGAGACAGAGACACAGAGACAGGCAGAGAGACAGAATAGTCACCTAGTGAAATGAGGAGACCGCAGGAAGGCCTGACATCGGCTTTCAAGGTGTGAAGGATCTCAGGGCTCTTAGAAGCACAATCAGAAGGGCAGATTCAAGGGATCAGTTCCCTCTGGGCTACGTGTTACAAGAGGCAGCTGGCTTCACTCCCACCCTCCTGCAGATCCTCCCTCACCTTCTTCTCTGGGTCTTGGGCTCCTGGCCACTTTGGAGTTAAGGGTAGAATGATATCCAGGGGCTGTCAGCCCTTTCAATCTCGTTCCAACAAAACCAGGTAGCAAGAAGGAGATCTTCAGCACCGTTCATGTCCCTTTCCCTTCTGTGGATCTTGCAAAAGGATAGGTTTTCACTTTCTGATTAGGGAGGCTCTTAGGCTTTATAGAATCGAGATGCCCAACTTCCTAATCACATATTCTTCCCATAGTGTGTGTATGTACACTTGACATGTGTGCATGTGTATGGGGGTGGGTAGGGCAATAAAGTACTACATTATACAAGCCCTTATTTCACCTCAGGGATAGGACTTCTTCCTTCTCTGTCCTCACCAACACCCCAAGATTACAGTGGCCAATGATTTTTTTGAGAGATAACCATATCACGCAACATGGTATTTTCCTGATTGATTCCTCATGCTGATTGGGGTCCCCCAGGGGAGATATGTACCTCCCATTAATACTGGGGTCAATTTCTCCTCATTCATGCAGATGGTGCCTCATAGGCAAGAGGTAAAGGAGTCAGAATCTGCCAGAAGTTAAGAAACTTGTGGGAGTCTTTCCTGGTGCTTCTCCTGGAACTGGACTGTTTTGTGTCTTTCTCTTTCTTCTCACACCCAGATCTGTAGGCACCTCCTTATGATTGGGCCAAATGTCTTTTTCACTTCTGATTGGTGGTAGCAACTTTGAAGCATCCTTGATCTTTTGCTGTCACTGTCTTTCAATGTCCCTTTGCTGTGTGTGCTGTGGGCTGAGTATCTCAGTCAGGAACTTTTAGTTTTACTGTGCTGAGAATCTAAGATTGCCAGTGTCTACAAACCTACCCGATGCTACATGACAGCCTGAACTCCATATTGGAAGTGTATAAAACTGGACGAAGGCTCCAGGCCTCAGGAGGAGACTAAGAAGCAAGGCAGCCTCAATGTCCTGAAGCCTGTGTACTTGCGGACAACAGAAGATACTGTGGAATCTCCTGGAAAGAGGGGTGATGAGCCTCATGAACTTTCCAGGCAGCAAAACCTCAGTTGAAAGTGAAGACAGAGACTAACAGGAAGGATAATCTATTGTGCTCAAAGCTGCAGTCCCACAGTGGAGTCACGTGGAAGTCTTCTTGGGACAGAAGATGCCCTGAGCATCTAAGCCCTACTTTCCCAGGAAAAGGGAAATGATGTCTTGTTACTACTATTATAACTGGAGCATTGACACACATGGGTATCTCGCTGTGGAGCCAGAACCTGGCAAGAGGCTCTATATTCCAGCCACATGCCTTCACTACAACTAGGAGTGCTGGCTGGGGAGGAAGTAGAATTAAGTGGCTTTGAACAGGAGCAGCTTCATAAGGAGACCTGCCTAGTTCTTCCCTAATGAGATGGTTACTGTGTGTGTGAGAGAGAGAGAGAGAGAGAGGGGAGAGAGAGAGAGAGAGAGAGAGAGAGAGAGAGAGAGAGAGAGAGAGAGAGAGAGAGAGAGAGAGAGAGAGAGAGAGAGAGAGAGAGAGAGACAGAGAGACAAAGAGACAGAGACAGAGAGACAGAGAGACAGAGAGATTTGCATGAGCACATGCATGTGTATATCTGATGCAGAATGATAAATTTATTCTTAAATGCTGTAAGTCAGGGGTAAAACTCAGTTCTTCGCTGTGCTCTTGTTTGGATTGCTTGCATTTCACACATTCTTGATTTTGAAGTGGCTTCTCTTCTGTCACCAGCTACTTTTTTGCTTCATTCTACATCTTTGAGTGATTTTTCTTCTACTTTATTCTTTCTTCTCTGTGGTTTCCTGAACACCATCTTCCCCTAGTCCTTAGACACATGAACACCAGCTTGTTTTGTTTTGCCTTGTTTTGTTAATCACAGTTGGCTTTCAGGATGCATGAGGGGAACTAACTAGAGGAGACTGCCTTTAACAATGCCTCCCCTTCAATGCCTCCCCTCAATGCCCTGGCATTTAGGGATTAGCTCCTTCTGGCTGTGCTCATGGTCTGTGACTTTGTTTCATGCTATGGCCAATTGTCCTGATGGGGACCATCAGATTATCCTCTGTCTTGGGACCATAAGACTTGGAAGAGAGAATGGAAAGTGGGGGCGAGGAGACCCCGCTGACAGTGCCGGAGAGAGGATGTTCATCATAAACTGTTGTTACTGTAGCAGCTGCTGCCGCTGCTACAGCTATGAGCCCCTGTGTGTGCCAGGCTAGGCTGGCACAGAGATCAGCATTCCCACTTTGATGCTGTTTTAGAATGGATTGTATTGCATTCATCTCAGAGACTGACGCAGTAAACGTTTATTTCTTGGTTACCCAGTGCTTAATGTTTGGGTAGCACTGTAAAACCGATCTTCTTCAAATAGGACCCAAGGTTTTAGTGGCTTCCATCAGATGGACATGATGTCTGGAATGTGTGTTTTCCAATGTTGACTTCACAGGATGTGAGGAAACATACAGAAGAGTCCTTGTATGACCCATGTCATTTGTGTACTGGGAGCAGAGTAATGCACAGTTGTTTGGTAAGCACTACCTCTCTTTGCCATGGATTATTCCTTAGAAGAGGAGGAAAAGGGAACAAGAAACTATTATACGATGCCAGAGTTTTCAGGTGATGAGAGGGGCTCACAACATAAATATTTTAAAGCTAACAGAATCTTCGGAGCAAAGCAAGATGCAAGATGAAAGATATTATCTCGTTTGAACTCAAAGATAGCCACTGATACGCCCTACCTCATCTTTTGCTTGCCCAAAGGATGGATAAAATTCAATTCTTTACAGTCTCCAAACCATCAGAGCTGAGATTAGCATGCTATAAGATGTAGGTGCTGTTTTTCTAGTGAAATTTTCTAGCTGCTTCCACGGGCCCCAAATGATATGTCTAGAATCACTAGGTAGCTGTCAACATTTCAAGTGAGAGAGGAGGTACAAAATATACAGTAGGCAGGGATCCTGGACAGACAGCCCTGGAGATGAGAGAATGCTGCAGACCCTCAGGGTTTTGCAGGAGGGACACGTCATCGTTTTCAGCCTGAGACAACCCTGCCGTGTTATCAAAGCAAGTGGGAATCCCAGGAGAACATTTCCCAGCTGGAGACCAAGAACAAGAAGAAATTGTGGTAGAAGTTTGAAGAATCATATTTAGGTTTCTAAGCACTGGTAACTTCTTTCAGCGTCTCCTCGTCTCAAACACGGCTTAGACTTGCAGGTCATTCTGAAAGCAAAGATCAGCCTCCCCGACTTGCCTGCACATCACCATAGGGATGCAGAGGCAAGGGCGGTTTTCTTTTCTGAAGCTTTATGAGCACCATATTTTATGATTTCTGTTGCAAGAGATAAGGCGGAAAGATAATGTCCTTTTTTGATTTCCTGTTGCTGTACTGAACATTATGACTGAAAGCAACTCGGGTAGGAAAGAATCTATTTTAGTTTCCAGATTATGGTCGGTGATCAAGAGAAACCAAGGCAGAGAGGGGGTCCACACAGGAACCTGCAGGCAGGAGCTGAAGTAGAAACCATGGAGGACTGCTGCTTACTGTCATGCTCTCCATGGCTTACTCAACCCATTTTTTTCTTTCCTTTTTTATTATAATTTATTCAGATTACATCCCCTGATTGGATTGTTATCCTCTCAGTTGTATCTTCCTGTTCCCCTTCCCCCCTCTTTTACCTTATTCTGCTCCCCTAGACCTCTGACAGAAGGGGACCTCATCCCCTACCATATGACCACAGCCTATCAGGTCTCATCCAGTTAGCTTGCTTCCCCTTCCTCTGTGTACCACCAGGCCTCCCCACCAAGGGGAAATGAACAGATTGGGGGCACCAGAGCTCATGTCAGAGGCAGTGCCCACTCTCCTCAAAACTGTGGAGAATAAACTGTCCATTGGCTAGATCTGAACAGGGAGTCTAGGTTTACTGTAAGCATTGTCCTTGGTTGATACAACAGTTTGGGCAGGCCCCCTTGGGTCCAGAGCTGCAGTCTTTATGGTATCCATGTGGGGCTCCTGAACCCATTTTTTATTCAAGCCAGTCCCACTTGAGAAGAGGTGGCACCACCTAAAGTGGGCTGGGCTTCCCCACAAAATCATTAATCAAGAAAACGCTCTACAGAATTGCCCACAGGCTGCTCTGATGGGATCTTCTTCTCAGTTATGGTTACACTCTTCCCAAACAACTCACGTTTTTGTCAGGCTGACAAGGCTAACTAGCACAAACAACACCAAACATCTATTGAATTCCAGTTTAACTGAAAAATGGGGAAAAGATTTTATGCAGTAGCTAATTTTGTTGCTGAACGTTTTCAAAATGCAAATGAAGAGGTTTTCTTACTGGCTGAGGCTTCCTCAGAGCTCTTAAGAAGAAACGGACTTGTGCTCTGCAGCAGGTGTGTATATTTGTGAATGGAAAAGAGTACTAGTTTGCTTTCTTCTGAGGCTCAGATTTTGTGTCCCTTCCTAAGGCTTGTCCTAGTTCACTGTTCCCTCACTCCACACTGTATTTCTGTGCTCTGGGTCCTGCCTTCAGCTTTTGGCAGGCTTAGTGGACAACATAGCATTTCTAAGGAACACAGACATCAGCCACTTGTCCCTCAGGGTGAGCCCTGTTTTGTACCACAGTGAACTGAGTGTGAAAAGTTTTATCTTTATCGCCTTCCCTGATTTGTGACATGTGGTCATAACACTGGAGGCTCATATTAATCTAAGTAGGACCTTTTTCTGATCACTTTAAAAGCTGTTTGATAATAGGAACATCTTTTTTTTGGTCTTTTTTATTAATTAATTTATTTACATACTTTCCATCCCTGTTGTAGGCCCCTTCTTCTACTCCTCCCAATTCCACTCTTCCTGTCCTCTCCTCCTTCCCTATTCCTCATAAAAGGGGAGCACCTTACGCACATACCCCAGCTCACCAAGTTGCATCAGGATTGAGTTCAACCTCTTCCCCTGTGGTTGGGCATATGGGGCATATGTGCTAAATTCTTCCTTCATTTTTTTTCTGTTAAATTGAAATTAAAATGATGTTCTTCATTATTTGCAATACTTAGCTTTTGTCAACTTCCCACAAACTTAGAGCCACTTGGAAAGAGAAATGATAACTGAGAAGATACCTCCATTGGCTTGTAGTCCCCCGAGGGGCATTTCTTTTTTTTTTTTACTACATTTCTCACATTATCACTTTGGATAATATGATGTCTATGAAAACATTTAGCATGCTCTTGGTAACACAGGAGGAACAAAATAAATAGAAACTAATGTCTTCATTATTTCTTTTTTTTTAAATTTTTTATTTATTAATTTATTTTTGTTACATCTCAATGTTTATCCCATCCCTTGTATCCTCCCATTCTTCCCTCCCCCTCCCCATTTTCCCATTATTCCCCTCCCCTATGACTGTTCCTGAGGGTGATTACCTCCCCCTGTATATTCTCATAGGGTATCAAGTCTCTTCTTGGCTACTTGCTGTCCTTCCTCTGAGTGCCACCAGGTCTCCCCATCCAGGGCACATGGTCAAATGTGAGGCACCAGAGTACGTGAGAAAGTCATATTCCACTCTCCACTCAACTGTGGAGAATGTTCTGAGCATTGGCTAGATCTGGGTAGGGGTTTAAAGTTTACCTCCTGTATTGTCCTTGGCTGGTGCCTTAGTTTGAGCGGGACCCCTGGGCCCAAATCTGCCTATCATAATGTTCTACTTGTAGGCTTCTAGGACCCTCTGGATCCTTCTACTTTGTTATTCTCCCATGCTTCTCTCATTTAGAGTCCCAATAGGATGTCCTCCCCTCTGTCCCAGTTTCCTGGTAAGTGAAGGCTTTCATGGGACATGCCCTTGGGCTAGTATGCAGATATAAGTGAGTATATACCATTTGAGTCTTTCTGCTTCTGGGTTAACTCACTCATTATGATCATTTCTAGCTCAATCCATTTATCCACAAATTTCGGGAATTCCTTGTTTTTAATAGCTGAGTAGTATTCCATAGTGTATATGTACCACAGTTTCTTTATCCATTCTTCTACTGATGGACACTTAGGCTGTTCTGGCTATTATGAATAAGGCTGCTATGAACATGATTGAGCAAATTTTCTTGTTGTGTGCTGGAGCATCTTCTGGGTATATTCCAAGGAGTGGAATAGCTGGGTCTTAAGGAAGCCCTATTCCCATTTTTCTGAGATAGCACCAGATAGATTTCCAAAGTGGCTGTACTAGTTTGCATTCCCACCAGCAATGAAGGAGTGTTCCTCTCTCCCCACATCCTCGCCAGCATGTGGTGTCGCTTGAATTTTTGATCTTAGCCATTCTGATGGGTGTAAGATGGAATCTCAGAGTTGTTTTGATTTGCATTTCCCTGATGCCTAAGGAGGTTGAGCATTTCTTTAAGTGTTTCTCAGCCATTTGATATTCCTCTGTTGAGAATTCTCTGTTTAGTTCCAAGCCCCATTTCTCAATTGGGTTCTTTGGTTTGGTGGTGTTTAATTTCTTGAGTTCTTTATATATTTTGGATATTACACCTTTGTCAGATGCAGGGTTGGTGAAGATCTTTTCCCAGTCTGTAGTCTTCATTATTTCAAAGGTGGAGATCGGGCAAAATAGAACCCTAAAAGACACAGACTTTCCAGAATGCTGGTTTTGCATCTTATCTGGGTCACAGAGGTTTTTGAGTGTCTGATAGAAGAGTGATGTATGTCCTGATACCTTTCCCCAGAGAAAGAAAATATGCAAAACTTACAAGATTCTTCATTCTTTTGCTGTTTGCTCACCAGATCTCAGGGGTCCATCAAACTGTTGGACTATGACCATTCATTTAAAGTGACAGTCTGTTTCCACCTACTTACAACCTAACAGAATAGTGTCTTGTATCTTGTTGATTGAGAAGACTCCTAATGATACACAGCTACTCTGTATTCCATAATGCTTTGGAGTTGTTTGGCGTTTTGTTAATCACAATAGCACCTATGTGAACATGGAAGGAAACGTCATAAGAATATCTACTGGCTTCCAGCTGTGGAATTGTTGCTACTGTATCCAAGAAGCCCATGTGGCTTCCTCCACTGTTGGAAACCTCTCTAACTGACATGTTATGGAATCAAAGACTGGAAAGAAGTCAAGACTATTCAATAGAACTCCACTATTTTGTATAACACATAAGTCACTTGTCTTGAATCACACAGCCAGACACTGTCCAAAGGGAGACTATAATCTGGCATCCCCAAAGCCAACTACCATTGTAATCTATAGTTCTTGCATTGCTACCAGTCAGTGGTCAGTGGTCCTAGGAGAGTGCATGGGATATGACACTTAACAGTCTCAAGTCTACTGTTATTATATAATTCATCTTGAAGATGGCTATATTTGACAGCCCATGTTCAAGGGTTTCTTCAGGGAATCATATGGGCTGTGGGTCCCAAGAGGTGAAGTATTGGGCACCAAATCAGAAGATGATGATTGATGGGGTAGGAAAAGACTGGCAATCCAGAACTCACACTTAAGAGACAGATGGTGTTTTGATTTGAATGTGAAAGGCACTTCCCCAGCAGTTGGGTCACATATTTGAAGGTTACGTCTCCAGTTAGTGGAATTGTGGGAGAAGGTGAGGAAAGCATCATGGGGTAGAGCCTGACTGGAAGAGATGGGTCCCTGGGGGTGGGGTCTGTGGTCTTCTATGGCTGCACTGTTTTTTTTTTTTTTTTTTTTCTCTCCTTCCTGGCTGTTGATGCAATGTGACAGTTCTGCCTCCGGTTCCTGTAGCCATGCCTTTGCTGCTTGCTCCCATATCTTCCCTGGCATGATGGGGTTATCCCCTCAAACTGTAAGAATAACCTCTTTCCCCCCCCCCCCCCCAAGTAGTTTCTTGTCAGATATTTGGTCACAGCAGCTAGAAAAGTAACTAATCCAGATAGATGTACTTTGTGGAGATAAAGGGGTAAATACCATGTTCTGGGTTTTTAGCTTAGAAAGGGATAATGGTTATGCCATTATTTGAATTGCACATGGCAGAACAAAGAGACAGAGAAAGAGAGTGTGGGCTTGAGATACTGGGCACTGGTCAATTAGAACTCTTACCTATTCAAAAGGCCACCAGGAAGGGGTCTGTGCTCAATTGGATGCCCAGACCCATGTGCTCTATTCTCTTCCTCATCTCTCTACCTGACATACCTCATGCACTAAAGGTATTCAGGATGAGGTTCACAGCAAGCAGAGGTGACTGAAGTGGGTTTAACATTTCAAACTCTGACTCATGCTCCTGTGTCCTGAATTTGCTGCAAAAGCTGAGAAACCAAAGGGGCCATAGAATCATAATTTGCATTGGCTTTCTGGGGAAAATGAAAGGGACCAGGCTATACACAGTCGAGACCCCAGGCTTAGCTTTCTTTGAGAAACATAGCAAATGGCTTATTTGACTTTTTTTTTTAAAAGTATGTGTATATTTCCTTAAAGGTTGACCTAAAGGACTTCCTACCAAGATCTGATAGCTCAGGACAAAGGAATAATCCTTTTTAATAGGATTACAGGCTGTGCTAAAGGAACTGGCAGCTTTTAGGCTCTGTATTGTAATGTATGCTCAAAGAAAGCACAGGAAAGGGAAGACAGAAAACAGATTTCCTGTGCTGTTTTACACTCCCTAAGCTACTAATATTTCTAGCTTACAGTGTCTTTGGCTGTACAAAGTATGTTCATTGTGTGTTTCATTTCTTAAGTCCAGGTAAGCAGAATTGAATGTATGGGGCCAAGCAAGAAATGGTCTAGTGCATTGATAAAGATATGTATGCACACATGTGTGCACACATACAAAAAAGAAAGGGAGAGGGAGAGGGAGGGAAGGAGGCAGGGAGGGAGGGAGGGAGGGAGGGAGGGAGGGAGAGAGGAGAGAGAGAGAGAGAGAGAGAGAGAGAGAGAGAGAGAGAGAGAGAGAGAGAGAGAGAGAGAGAGAGAGTTTGTAGCTTAGGCTGGCTTCTAATTCACTAGCCCAGACTGTCTTTAAATTCATGGCAATCTTTTTGCGTTAACTTCCCAAATCCTGATGCTACAAGCATGAGCCACAGTTCCTGAATATATAATGTGCATATGCGTATCTCTAAATTAGCAGATCATATCTCACCAGATACATGAAGATTTTGATTAAGGATCAAAACAAGTTTGGTTTTTATCAAAGTTACTATGCAGAACATTCAAACTGATAATAGCCTCTTTGTGTCTCCTTAATTGAATGAAATTTTAACAGAATATTGTTTTCATTTGTGATGACTCAATGAGTATATTTTCAAATAATCTGTATCGCCTCTGAAGAGATGACTTTAGGCATTCTGGTGCAGTGTGTGTGGTCCTTTGTCAGTGCTCATCCTCAGTGAAAGGCTTGCTGTTCCTGTGGCTCAGGTCTCATGCCCCACTGAGGATGAGGCTTGTTGCTGCTGCATCATGTTTGGTTTTGCCAATTACAGAGTGTGGCGTTCTAGGACACCTTATTTCAGAGCCTAAAACAGTTTCCTTGCTTGTCACGTAGAGCATCCTGTCTGAATATAGTGAAGGCCAAGGGCTTTTAGAAGGTACCTTGCTCTAGAGAAAGTCTTTAGGCACCCTGTGGCTCAACCTCGTCCTGGAAGCACTGCTCTTGCCTTGCCTAATTAGACCCACATAGCAAGCCACCCTCCAGCAGACACAACTTCCTCCAGACACTCCCCACGTAAGGACTGCAATCTATTCCTCCTCCAGAGACCCATGGAGTTAAGCATGTGAGGAAACTTGAAAGTGTAACCCACCCAAATCAAACTCTTATGCTTATGTCATTGGGGGAA
The DNA here is from genome assembly GCF_903995435.1 of Acomys russatus. Taxonomy (NCBI): domain Eukaryota; kingdom Metazoa; phylum Chordata; class Mammalia; order Rodentia; family Muridae; genus Acomys; species Acomys russatus. Next base: position 32,983,159 of record NC_067143.1, on the reverse strand, counting down.
TCACTTTATTCCTTTCTTCTCATGGAGATAAGGAGGAGGCCAAAGAACTAAGGACTACTTAGACACAGCGCCCTGAAGGCTTTTGTGTGACATAGCAAGGGACTGGACCAGAGGCATATGGTTAAAAATAGATATAGAGGCAGTTTATTTAGGAAAGAAAAACAGTCCTGATAGTGGGATTACAGAAATTAGCTGAAGAAGAACTTGAAATATGCTGGGCCACATATCCATGACCCTTTAAGGTAATTTACACAGCATTGACTTATCTCATATTTGTACTCCATGAGCTTTTGTTTAGACTGCGTGTTGTATGAAGTTCAGGGGTGGGGTAGGGATTCTAGACTTGCTCCGCTCATTGGCTACTTTTATATGGAGTATTGATGTTGCTGCCTCTAATACATACTCCTCAGGCACAGGTCTGCTGGACTCCAAATCCTCTCTCACATGTGCTGGGCCATGCTGCTCTCTGTCCTTCCTTCTGTTTTCCAGTCCTTTTTTTTTCTGAATAGGCTTGTTTCATTCACATCTCACATCACATGCACGTTGCACACTTGGAAATGATGCTGGCTATGGCATGCTTCATTCTGCATGTTCCCTACATTTCAAAAAACACATACTCAAGGTCACCGGTTATGTCAGTGGAGAATGAGAGCAAGCACACATCCACTGCCAGTGCCTTAGCCTGATAGGACATCTTGCTGTGTATATCAGCTACAAGAGGCTCGAAAGTTCCTGTTTTTAATTGCAAAGCTCTCCTGTATTAGATGGAAAGCTCATGAGACTTGGAAAAGCCATGACTTGATGACAACTGAACTCTATGTATGCTGGACCACTCTCAATTTACAACTCAGAGTGGCTACTGTGAGCCCAATGTAACACATCCAAATTAAGACTAGCAAATAATTATTGCACATCATGGGCAGAAACACAAAACAGTCCCTAAAAACTGAGAGAAGACTCTGATTTCCTGGAGACTGATTTGTCACTAGGACCTATTTCAAGGGTTTCTGATGACCCTCTCTGATTGTTGTTGATATAAAACTGATCAGACTTGTAATGGTTTTATACCAGCCTTCCTGACCTACCTCTTGACTGGGAAGGTGTTTATTTACCTGCTATCCTCCTTCAAAATCTGGCTTGTCTTTGCTTACAAATAGATAGCATTGCTTAGCAGTGGCCATGCTATGTTCCACATCTTAGTTTCTTTGGTTGTGTGCTTATACAGTGAGTAGCTAAGTATAGAATGTGGCCTCAACCTGGACAAAAAGCAAGTCACACAAGGGTTCTGGTAGGGATGGAAACCACCTTTGACAATATTTAAGCACACAGGCCTTCTGTCTCAGTGGCTGGCCAGTTCTTCTGTATGTCAATTCATACGTTATTCTGGCTTTTGGGTTTCTGAAGTCAGTCTGTCCTTCTCTCTTGAGTTTCATTTGGGAGAGGCCCATTTTGACCTTCTGGTCCCTCTTTATTTACCCTGCTTCAGTTCCTGGACCTAGATCATGGCCTCAGCTTCCATCTCTGCTCCTTGGGAAGAAGCATGTTTGACCAGAGCCATCAGTGTCCTGGCAACCTGTATCAGGAGAGGTTCCTGGTAAACACTCCTTCTTAGTGCTCAGGAGCCCATGGGAATCAGGGATTCTTTTCGATAGAGCCACCTGCCGCCAAGCTCACTCTGCCCTTTAATTTTTTCTTTTTCTTTCTTTTTTTTTTTTTTTTTTTTTTTTGGCTTGGGTCACCAAGAAAGGGAACTTGATAAATTTTATATCTCTAAGAGAAGTTTACAGAGATGCCACCAGCCTCCTCAGTGATGATTTATGCATGGTGACTGGGAATGTGTGCTGCCTCCATTCCTTTACAACTCAGCGACGCCCAAGGGGGAGAGCATTACATCTGTACCTGTCCTGTCTCTTTCTCTATCTAAATGTGGATATTTACTTCTCTGTTTGCAGATGGATCCAGTGGCTTGAAATGATCAGTGGAGAGCTCTAGGATTTGCATCTGATCTGGTGGACTCTTATTTGCAATGCAAAGATGCAAGAATGTGTTATCCACTTCAAGATATATATATGTAAATGTTGAGCAATCCCTTCTTCTAGCAAAATAAAAATACACACTTCTGGGCAAAGGAGATGTAGATACTCATGTCACTCAGCATAGCAAGCTTTGGAGATGGCGTCTCTACCTGAAGGACCCAGAGCAAGGGCCTTAGTTGTTCACAGGTTTCAATTCTTCAACAAGAAAACAAGATCTGGGTTGGATGGTCTCAGAGGGAGGTCAAGCTTCTCTGACCCAAATATTTTGACTTTTGATTGTTAGCGTTTATGAACAGATTTTACTCCAAATATGGTTTTATAGATTATTCTCTTAAAATTGTTGTTGAAGGTAGACAAATAGGATATTTGTCGTTTTTCTTTTATTGAAAACAGATTTTTTTTCTCATGCAATGTATTCTGAGAATAGCTTCCTCTCTATTTATTCCTCTCAATTCCTCCTTTCATTTCCTCCCATTTGTATCTACTTTCTTTCTATCTCTCTTTAGTTAAAAAGGGTCTTCTAAAGAATAATTATGAAATGAAATAAAATATAATAAGAGAAAGCAAAAACAAACACATTGAAATAGGACAAAAGAAGCAAGCAGAAAGGAAAGGGCCAAATAAAAGGCACAAGAAACAGATATTGGTGCAGCCACCCACTTGCTAGTAGATTCAGGTATCCCATAAAAATACAAATCTACAGCTATAATATGTATGCAAAACTTGTAGGGCAGTAAAATCAAAGTGAAAATAAAAAGTGAAACAAATTTAAAAGGAGCCTTCATATAGCATGAGACGAGGCACCTCCAAAGGCGTCTTTGAGCTTGTTTTCTGAATGGCATGCAGCCTTCCATTAAAGACAGTTTGCTTTGCCAGTCAGATTCTCTTCTAGAAAACTATTTTTTCATTCGTGAGTGGTTATCAATTGAAGACAGCTTCTGGGTTATGAAGGGGGGTCATATATCCATTTCTCCTTACAGCTTTAGGAGCCCATCTGGAGCAACCCCTCCAGGCCCTGGGCATGCTTCCTCGTCTCTGTGTTTCCCTGGTGTCCTTCATTCCCTTTGTCCCTAACACTGTTTCTGCTTCCTCTTCCATAGTCTTCCCTGAGCCCTGAGGGGAGAGGTTTGATGGACAAACCCCATTTAAGGCTGAGGTTTCTGCTTCTCTGAATATTGTCTGGCTGTGGGTCTCTGTACTCCCATCAGCCTCACGAGGAAACTTCCCTGATGATGACTGACTGAGCAAGGCGCTGATCTGTGAGTATAATAGAGCGTCATTGGGCATCGTTGAATAGCTAACTTTCTTTTGTAGAATAGAAGTACTCGGTTTCACTCTAGGTCCCTGGGCTATTTAGTCTCAGGTTTTTGGTCACGCAAGCAGTGTCATGTATGGGTCCGATCTTGTGGTGTGGGCCTGAAATAAATCAGGTATCGGTCGGTTACTCCCACAAGCTTTGTGCCATCATTACACTAGGATGGATATCTTGTTGGCCTCACACCACTGTAGACAGAAGGGCTCCTAGCGAGGCTGGTGTTTACATTTCTCCTTTTGTATCTTGCAGGGTACCTTCCACTACTAAGAATACTAGCCAAGAGGAATGAAGCCTCTAAGTAAGCACCATCTTGATTTTGCTGTGTTCAATGAGTTGTGTAGATGTTATTTTCAGTAATAGGGCCTTGTGTCAGTATGTGGAGAGAAACCTGTAGCCTTTGCAGCAGCCTGCTGTTCGGTGGGAGCCCCTTTGGCTAACAACTTGATTATATGTAACATTCTCGTTACTGAAGGTTCATTTAGTGATGAGGACTGCACAGTTGGATGGAGCTATCTCCCTGTTATTTGGTGATTTCATTTAGATCACAGTTATATATATAATTTAGGAAGTTTTTAGTGTATGTTTCCATATGACCCCTCAAATATCTCCTAATTTAGCTGTCCCTCCCTGTATTTGCTCCCTCACCCTGTCTCTCTTCCCTTCCCCTCCCTGTCTGATCTTTCCACTCCAGACCTCTCCTGTCTCTCTGTCCACTCATATATATTTATTCTATTTCTCCTTCATGAGGATATCCATCTCCCTCCCCACCCCACCACTCCCGTGCGCTGTACCTAACCTCTGTGGTTCTGAGGATGGTAGCTTGCTTCACTTTAACAACTAACCTCCAAATATAAACAAATACATACCAATCATCTTCCTGGGTCTGTGTTACCTCATCAAGCATGTTTTTGTTATTCTTTTGGTTTGTTCGTTTTCATTTTTCCAGTTTTATCAATTTATCTGCAAATTTAATTTTAATTTTATAAATTAATTTTTTAACTGCAGAGTAATATTCCATTGTGGAAAAGCAGCACATTTTCTGAATCCATTCCTGCACTGATGGACTTCTAGATTGTCTCCTATTTGTGGCTACTATGAATAGAGCAGGAATGAACATGGCTGAGTAAATGTCTCTTGAGATGGGTCAATTCCCATCTTCCTAAGGACTGCTACACTAATTTCCATGGTGGCTGTAGAATTTGCACTGCCACCAGCAAAGGATGAGTGTTTCCCCTTACACCACATCCTTGCCAGCACGAGCTGTCATTTGTTTATTGATCTAAGCAATTCTGACAGGTGTAAGATAAAATCTCAAAGTACTTTTGATTTGCATTTCCCTGATGACTAGGGATGTTGAACATTTCTTTATGTGATTTTCAGCCATTTGAGTTTCTTCCATTGGGAAGTCTCTGTTTAGATCTATACCCTCTTTTTAATTGGGTTATTTATTTTCTTGATATTACCTTTTTCCAAGTTCTTTATGTATACTGGATAGCATTCCTCTATTAGACATGTAGTTCATAAAAATATTTGTTCATTCTGTAGGCGTCCACTTTTTCTGAATGGCAGTGTCCTTAGCTATGCAGAAGCGTCTCAGTTTTGTGCAGTCTGGTTTATTAATAATTGGTCTTATTGCCTGTGCAATTGCCGTTCTGTTCAGACGGTCTTCTCCTGTGCTGACGAGTTCAAGATTATTCCTCACTTTCTCTTCTGATTCAGTATATCTGGCCCTATGTTGAGGTCTTTGGTCCATTTGGAGTTGAGGTGTTTGTAGGGTGACACACATGAATCTGTTTGGAGTCTTTTGCATGTAGCTGTCCAGTTTGGCCAGTATCATTTGTTCAAGATGCTGGGTTATTTTCCCCATAGTCTATATTTCTGGCTTCATTATTAAAAAAAAATCTGTTATCCATAGAAGTGTGGGTTTATGTTTGGGGCTTCAATTTTATTACGTTGATCAATGTGTCTGTTTTTATGCCAATACCATGTGGTTGTTATTATTATAAGTATGTGGTACAATTTGAGGTTAGAGATCTTTTAAAAAACTTTTAATTTTTATCATAATTTCTTTACATTACGTCCTGATTGTAATCCCCTTGCTCTTATCTTCCTGTTCCCACCCTCCCTCTCTTTCCATTCTATTCCCCTCCCCATGACTTCTGACAGGTAGGGTCCTCCTCCTCCACCCTCTGACCACAGCCTATCAGGTCTCATCTGGATAGCCTGCATTACCTTCCTCTGTGCTCCCACAGGGCCTCTTTCCTAAGGGACAGTGAACAAATCAAGGACACCAGGTGTCTTGTCAGAGACAGTTCTCTGCTCCTCCCCTTCCCCCTGTAGAGAATGAGCTGTCCATTGGCTACATCTGAACAGGAGGCCTAGGTCTTCTGCTTGCAGTGTGCTTGGTTAGTGTGCTTGACAGTCTCCTTGTAGAGCTCCTCATAAGCTCCCCCAAGCCCCTGTCTTTCCACCATCCAACTCTTGCGTAAAATTCACAGCTCTTTGTCCAGAGTCCAGCTGCATGTTGGGGCTTGCGATCTTGATATCTCCAGCAGTTCTTTGTTTATTTTGGATTGTTTCAGGTATGATTGTGCATGCGTGCATGCATGTGTGTTTGTCTATGTGTTTCCATAAGAAACTTAAAATTGTCCTCAGAATCTGCAAAGAATTATAATAAAATTATAATGGGATTTGCAATGAATTTGTAGTTTGCTTTGAATAGGATGACAATTTTTTTTTACTATATTAATCATACTGATCCATGAGCACTGACAAGCTTTCCATCTTCTGATATTTTCCTCACTTTCTTCATTGCCTTAAAGGTTGTATCATACAAGTGTTTCTCTAGCTTGGTTAGAGTTACCCCAAGATATTTTATATTATTTGAGGCTATTGTGAAAGATGTTGTTTCCTCGATTTTTTTTTCTCAATATGTTTGTCATTTGAATGTAGGAGGGTTACTGATTTTTGTGAGTTAATCTAGCTACTTTGCTGGAAGTGTTTATCAGCTGTAGGAGTTCCCCAGTGGAATTTTTAGGGTCACTTATGTATACTATCATATCATCTGCAAATAAGGATATTTTGACTTCTTCCCTTCTAATTTGTGTCCGCATGATCTCTTTGCATTGTCTTATTCTTCTAGTTAGGACTTCGAGTACTATATTGAATAGGTATGGGGAGAGTGGACAGCCTTGCTTGTTCCTGATCTTACTGTTATTTACTTGAGTTTCTCTCCATTCAAGTTGATGGTGATTATAGGCTTGTGCTATGTTCCTTGTTCCTCTAATCTCCAGGACTTTTATGATGAAGGGGTGTTAGATTTGTCAGAAGCCCTTTCTGCATTTAATGAGATGACCATGTGGTTTTGTCCTTCAGATTGTTGATATGGTAGTTACATTTATTGATTTATATATGTTGAATCATCCCTGAATCTCTGAAATAAGGCTTACTTAATCAAGCTTGCCCATTTTCATGCAGAATTCTATATGTGGTAGAGGACATTTTGCCCAGTTCCTGGTTTGCCACATTTGAAGCCATTTCCATAAAGAGGTTCTTTGATACTCATCATCTTCTTTGAGGAAGGCTGGGTGTTTCCAGAAGTTAATCTGTCTCATTGTAAATGCATCTTTGAAATAATAAAAACATATTTAAATGTCATATCCTGTATGCCTCTGAGGTTTTTTGAAGACTTTTTCTAATTAGTTTATATTATCTTTCTATAGAACCAAATCTATCTGTTACTTAAATTTGTTTTTATCAAGGAATGTCTTATTTTCTCCAGCTATGATAATTGAAAGTTTTGTTGGATATAGTGGTCTAGGCTGGCATTTGTCATCTCTTAGAGGCTATAGTATATCTTTCCAGGCCCTGAGGTCACCACTCCCTTTATCCCACTTAAATCAGTAATTTTATTTAAATTTTGTTTCCTTGTTTGCATTGGATTCAGCTCCACCATACTTTCCGGTGTCCCTTTCTCCTCAAACTGTATGTTTTGCATTTTTCCTTGCTTAGCTTACTCCTTTTGTTTATAGATCTGCTACTAATAACAGATCTATAATGAAAAAGAGGACCACTAATAACCATAGGACAACATCAGTCCGAGCTGTCTTGACATCTCTGACAATGCCATTAATCTAAGTCCCTTCAATTTAGTCTCAGGCAGATATTTGGACAAGGGCATAAAGCAGCCACATTCTTCACCAAAATACCACAAGAATGATCTCCAGGCCACTTACTACTAATCCTCTCTTCCTCTGACACCTCCTCAGTCAGGCCATATAATCTACATCTCTCTGAGTACCACCGTCTCTCATGCTCCCACTAATATAGCTATGGCCTATTAAGCCACATTTATAGTGTTGAACTGCTTTTCTACTCGAAAGTTCCAAAGTTCACATTTTGCCAGCAAGCAGCATGGTCAAGCCTGTCACAGCAATTTCCTGCTCCATGGGACCAACTTCCGTCATAGACACTGTTCTATTGTTTTAAGAGACACCATGACCACAGCAACTTTTATAAAAGAAAACATTTCACTGGGGCTTGCTTAGAGTTTCTGAGGTTTAGTCCATTATCATCATGACCGGGAGCATGGTGGTACCCAGACAGACATAGTACTGAAGAAGTAACTGAGAGTTCTACATCTGAGTTTAAAGGCAACAGAAAGAGAGACACTGGGCCTGGCTTAGTGTTTTGAAAACTCTAAGTCCATTCTCAGCAACACACTTCCTCCACCAAGGCCATACCTCCTAATCCTTCTCAAGCAGGCCTGCTCCCTGGTGACTAAGTATTCAAACATGTGAACCTATGAGGGCCATTTTTATTCAAAGCACCACACCTCCTATGAATTTTTTTATGATTCTACTAAGGATTCACCTTTTGGATAAAGAGTGACCCAGGGTTAGGCAGTGTGGGAATCTCAAAAAGGACCCTTTCACCATCTGAATTCAGCCTAGAGCTCTCACAGGTTTCCTGAGTGTGGAAGTGGTCAAGGCTTTTTATATGGCCATTGTACAACATTTTCCCCAAAATGACTTTCATATCTTCCGTAGATGATCCTTTTCACGTATCCTGATTAAAGAGAAAAGTGAGAAAGGCAGAAATATTCCCATATGGCAAGTGGAGGGAGCTGGGGGCAGGAAGAAGTCTGATTGCAAATTACAAGTGGAGGCTGTGTGGGATCGGGAGAAGTCAGTCACTCCAAAGCTCTCCTCTTGGAGATGGGAAAACTGAGCCCTGAAAAGCAGGGAAATCTTTCCTAACGCACCATGACGGGCTGCAAAAGTCAGGGCGAGTGAGCATCCTGTGCTTCGTGCATCAGAAAGTGTTTGCAGAGCACAGAGGATTTCTGGAACTAAGCACTGTGAGGAGAAAGCTGATGGAGAAATTCTTCAGGTGGCCAAGCTGACTACTCAGCCAACTTTGTTTTGTCTTCTCAGGGTTTGGAAGAGCCATAAAATGCGACTCCTTTTTGGGACTTTAGGTGAGAGAAGCATGGGAGAATGGGGAAATAGAAGGATCCAGAGGGTCTTAGAAACCTACAAGAAGAACATTATGATGCGGGGATCTGGGTCCAAGGGCCCTGCTCAAACTATGGCACCAGCCAAGGACAATATAGGCAGTAAACTTTGAACCCCTACCCAGCTCTAGACGATGGACAGGACATTCTCCACCATTGAGTGGAGAGTCGGGTCTGACTTTCACGTGAACTCTGGTGCCCCATTTTTGACCACGTTCCCTGGGTGGGGAGGCCTGGTGGCACTCAGAGGAAGGATAGCAGGTTACCAAGAAGAGTCTTGATACCCTATGAGCATATACAGGGGGAGGAGGTCCCCCTCAGTCACAGACATAGGGGTGGAGAGTAGGAGGAAAGCGGGAGGGAGGGAAGAATGGGAGGATACAAGGGTTGGACTAACAATTGAGATGTAATATGAATAAATTAATGAAATACTTTTTAAAATGCGACTCCTGTCCTTGGGTGACTTGCAGAGCTGTGGAAAGGGTGGCAGAAGCAGCAGAGGGTCCAGACACAGCCCAAGAATTTGGATGAATTTGGATGAGTGCTCCACAGCATTATTATCACTGTACTTAGACTAGAACAAGTTCTTGTATTTGAAAAGGGAGTTGGAACACAAGAGACACCTCCCACCAAAACAACATGCCAAGGCTTCTCCTGCTGCTGCTGCTGCTGCTGCTGCTGCTGCTGCTGCTGCTGCTGTTGCTGCTGCTGCTCCAATGTGTTGGGGCAAGCTTGACTCTGACTGGAAAGACTGGGTATAGGGCCCACTCTAGTGACCTTTCCAGAAATGTAAGCTTCCTGTTATGATGAGGGAGAATATAAGAGGAAAAATGAAGAAAGAGAAGGGAATGGAAGGGAAAGGAAACGTAAGATATGACTCAGAAAAGCAGGGAGGCTGAGAAAAGGACAGTGCATGTGTTAGAGGAAGTAATGATAAAGCTCAGACCCCCCTCCTTCCAAAGCATGTAACAAAGAACAAGACAGTTATCACAACTTGGATTGTGATGTGAGAGAAAAAGTTATTAGCCACACACATTCTATTTTTCCCTCCTAAAAGGTGTAAATGCCATAGCCGGCTAACTAGGTTGCCATGAACAGCTAATTGCCCTGGCGACCATCCTGAGGAAGTGCAGAGGGAAGCATAGGGTGGAGAAGGTAGTGTGACTCTGGTTTGCTGCTGCTGGCTCAGCGCACAGGAGGCTATGCACAGGGGCCAGGCGCTGAAGGCAATGTCTGTTTCCTTCAAGGCATTAAGTGAAGCTAAGAAAATAAAGTCCTGGACACACAGTTTGAGACCTGAGAATGGGTCTGGCTCCAGTGTTGTTTTTTGAGTAGTTTAGTTCTACTGAGTCCCCATTTGTGTGTTCCTCTCTCTATTGTAGGAGTTAAATGGCATAGGATACCCAAAATGTTTCTGAGATCAAGTCTATAAGTATAAAACATAAAAGCTGTGTTTTTAACTCAAGTTTTTTTTTCTATCAACTGAATGCATTTCACTTTGGTGAGTTTAAACATTAATTGCAGACCCACTGTAGAAATCACTGAGCTTCCTCATGTGGAACTTGTCTGCTGAAAGGGCCTCCCTTGATAGGATTAATATTTAAGAAGGAGAGCTACAGAGCTCCAAGCTAATTATGCCACTGGGTAGCTTGGGCCCATAGAACGACAGTGCCAAGAGATTCAAGGAAGCACAGCGTGTCCACTGCAGGGATGAGAAATGCCAAGTAGACAGGATTTTTACCTGGATTGGCTTTGGCAGCTCAGGGATAGTGCTGGTCTTCCCGGCGGAAAGACTTCCTCACAGCAGGAAGTGTAAGAGTGATAGAAACCAGCTGCCAGGGAGTGCATCTGAAGTCAGGGTTCTGACCACAGAGTTCTGAAGGAGCTGCATGGAGGGAAGGATCATTTTTGGTATCTTTCCCTCTCACAACTGGCAACTTCTCTGCAGCCTTCTCAGCCTGGGGAAACCCTGGTGGGGGGGGGAGGTGTCAAGTGTAAGACTTGCAAATGGGATTCCCTCTGAGTCGCTAAGATTTGGGAATCTGGTGCTCTGTTTCTGTTTCTTAAACGTTTTTTGTAACTCTGGAATCACTTTCTCTACCTGTCACATAGAGGTGTAAACATTTGCTAGAAGGAATCAGGTAAACCAAACAGGGACAGGCATGTTTTAAAATGTGTGCATAATGGCTAACTCACTTTCACCTGTTTTCTCTGTTCTTTAATGGTGTTATTGCAGGGACAGGGGTGTGGTGGGGATGAAAACAACCATAGTTTCTTGTGATTTCATTGAGATCAAACATGAGACAGTGAGCAAACAGACACAGACCACACTGCCCTGGCAGCAAAACTGGGCCCTGCTCTCTCTATCAGCCAGGCAGCAAGAGTGATCATTCCTTGCTCATCTAGGACGTCCCTCTGCTCAGTGTTGGAGGATGTACCTCCAGGCTTAGGCAGGATCCCTTCATAAGCTGCAATTATTTGCAAAATTAATTTTATGCTATTGAACTTGCTGAGGACAATAGAAATGTAAGAGAACCCTTTAAAATTTTTTTTTCTCTTATGATGTTTTGGGGGCAATTTACAATAGGTGGACATTTTTTCTTTTTTTTATTAAATATTTTTTACATATACATTTATATTATTGTATATATCTACAATAAACTACCTACAGCAAGGAGAACCGTGAAACAACCAGGAATTATATAAATGTTACGTTCCTAGTGGTTTGGCTATTTGTATTTGGCAGCCTTGAGGAAAACATCTTTCCTATCTTGGTGTGTCTAAAATACTGAATGTAAATCAATATCTATCATATCTCATCATAACTGCAGAACAAGAAGATAACTTACACTGCTAATACCACTATATAGGTAAATATTTTATTAATTAAAAAAAGGAGCTGTCCCTTTTCCTCATCTGCAAACTCTGCAGAGGTAGCAGAGAGCGATTTCACAAATGCTGCAGATACCTCACTTTAGAAAGGCACCCATACCTATCCTGTCTTGTGAAACTGTCTTAGCAACTCTGAGTGCGAAAGAGGGTACCAAGCAGCATCCTGGATCCCATCTAACACGTTTCAGGTATTTGGTGGGACTTGCTATGAGTCCCACCTTTCTCTTTCCTCACGGCTGGAAGAAGAACGTTATGAACCATATGATTATATTCTGACCTGAAACTTGACCTGCCCTAGGCATGGCCTGACTGCAAGACCGCTAGATTGGAGGGAATGGTTCATTTTATTTATCTAGTCCTGGAAGTGCAGCTGTTTTCCACACCAGCAGTTTAGGTCTCTGTAAGGCGTGTGGATTTCAGGCCATCTGCTGCATCTGCTGCTAGGTGCGCTCTTGAAGGGAACAAATCAGAGTCTTGCAAATCAACAGCACCCTGGTTTGGTTAGTGCAGTCTTGCATGCCCTGAACATAGGCTGGGTCTCAGGACCCCGGTGTAGGTGTTGACAGCACACCTGTCCAGACGTTACCATTGCAACTTGTCAAGTCAGACACTGAAGGGGCTGGGAAAAGACAGAGAGAAATCAGTTAAAGAAAAGCTGAGCTCTCAGCACTCACATCAGAGAGACTACATTGTGTTCTTAAAATAACCACATCAGTCGGAGGCAGGCTGTTTTTTTTATGTTTGGATTTGTTTACATTTGTATTTTTTTCAAGTAGTGCTTTCAAAAGCTAATTTATGTCTGTCAGCACATCCTTAACAAAACTGGCTAATCACCCAATTAAAACAAACATTTCAAAAATAGATAAAGTGAAAAATAGGTTGTTTTCGTTACACGGCTGCTGACTGTTTTCGTGAATAATGTGACCTTCTTAAGAGAAACTCATTCCTTGCACCCAGAGGGCAGCAAGCTGAGCTCCACCTGTGCCTGGTGGATGGACATTTATCAACAGCAACTGGCCTTTGTTTCTCAGGCTGTCTCCGTGACCTGGTTCTTAAGTTTTTAATACAGTCACAAGCCTGTGGTACTTTGAGAACCTGGTTCTCAAGTGACTGAGCCTCTGCTGTGACTTAGATCTATTCCTTCCCTATCTCCTTCAACATCAAGGCAACCGCTGCGCTCAATTAAAGACTACCCAAACAGAGCCCAGTGGGGCAGGCCTATAATCTTAACTACTTGGAAGGCTGAGGCAGGAAGATCACACATTTGGGGGACTTCCTGGACTACAGTGATTTCAAAGCCAGTCTAGACAACTCAGTGAGATCCTGTTTCAAACTTACATGTAAAATGAGGTCTGGGAATGCAAGTCAGAGTTTAAAAGTTTGGTTAACATGGACAAGACCGTGAGTTCAATCCCTGGTCACATTAGTTTCCCCTCCCCCAAGGCTATCCAGCTGTCCATTCATATTTGTATGTGTATGCTTATGTGTGTGTGTGTGTGTGTGTGTGTGTATGTGTGTGTGCATGCACTATATGCACTTATGCTATGTATACACTGTGTGCAGACACATTTGCCTTTGCAGGAGCCTATGGTTGATGTTGGCTATCTTTCTCTGTCACTCTCCACCTTGGGTTTTGAGACAGGGTCTCTCACAGAACCTGGTCCTCACTATATTGGCTACACTTACTAACCAGTGAGCCCCAGGGATTCTCCGGTCACCCTGCTCCAGTACTGGGCTTACGGATGGGGATGCAAGCTGTGATGCCTGTCTTTTGTGCGCATGCTGGAGATCCAAATTTAGGCTCTCAATTTTGCTCAATAAACTCTTTATCCATGGAGACATCTCAGCTCTTTTCAGACTTTCTTATAGGCATATAAATATTAAAAATGTTATATAATGTTTCTTACATTTTTGCTCGTTCATTTTGTGTGTGGGGGAAACATGCCGAAGAGCATATGTAGTGGTCAGAAGAAAACCTGTGTGAGTACGTTTTCTCCTTTCACCCTGTGGATAAATCTCAGGGCGTCAAGCTCAGTGTGCGCTTTTCTCTGCTGAGCCTTCTTGCTGACCTCACTGTATACTTTTAACTGTATGTGCCTGACCCTCCTTTTTTTATTTTGTGGAGAGCTATTATTGTGTGGATGTAAGGGATCCTTCTGTGAAAAAACGCTTTTAAGTTTTACCTATTATGAAAAGTGCTACATTGAGTTCCATGGTAGGGTGTCTGATCATTTTCCTAGTAATGAATATTCACAATAGGATAAACCAGCAATGAGTGTTGTCCAGTACAACATAGTAAACTTACATAAACATTGTAAAATTTATTTTGTTTTGTTTTTACCTCTCAACTCTGTAAATTTGGGGAATGAAGTTTGTAGTGGACAGTGTCATCATGCAGTGTGTAAAGTTTGGACACTTCTGCTTTAAACGTTTCCCTACTATAGTACCATGAAAATTTTTAACGTTGGGGCTGGAGGAATGGCTCAGCAGGTAAGAGCACTGTCTACTCTTTTAGAGGTCCTGAGTTTAATTCCCAGCAACCACATGATGGCTCACAAGCATCTATACTGGAATCTGATGCTCTTTTCTGGCCTGCAGGAATACATGCAGATAGAGCACTCACATACGTGAAATAAATACATCTTTTAAAAAATGAAATATTTTAACTTCACTTCCTTTATCCCTGGGATAAATATCATTGTAGGCCCGGTATGTAGAACTGAGATTTCTGGATTGATGGCTCTGTGTGCTTTAAATTTTTAATGGAAACCACCAAAGTTATCTCTAAAAATATGAGGCCAATTTACATCCCCATCAGGAGGTTTGAGGACCAGTATCTATGCACCTGAATTAGAGTTGGTTACTGGGACACCATTACTGCTTTATAAGGTGAGGCATTAAAATGAAACCATTTCATTTTTTAAAAATTTACTTCCTATTTGGGTTTCTAATAAAACTCAGCAATTTTGTATTTGCCATAATAATTTCTTTGAAAATGAATTTTAAATGTTTTAAATTAAATTATTTATTTTAACTATTATATATATATATATAGTATATTCATTATGTGTTCACATATATGAAAATTTTACATTCATTTTATATATAATATATCCTACGTAATATATTATGTATTAATAAGATATTAACATATAATAAATATATAATAAACATATTGATGGGATGTTGTACTTTTACTGTTGCTTTTGTTTTTGAGAAGGGTTGTCTTACTATGTAGGCTAGGCCGAGTCACATTGAACTTATGATCTTTCGGCGCCAGCCCCTCGGTGCTGGATTAGAGGCCTGTTCATCCATACTTGGTACACATGAATATGATCTGTGGTTCTTTGATTGGAAATGGTCCACCATAGGCATAGGGGGTGGCACTATAAGTAGGGGTGGCCTTGTTGGAGTAGGTGCATTCTTATTGGAGGAAATGTGCCAGTGGGAGTGGTCTTTGAGGTTTCAGATGCTCAAGCCAGGTCCAGTGTTTCTTGCTCTTCCTGCTGACACTGACTGCAAATCCTGATGTAGAACTCTCAGCCCCTTCTCTAGCACCATGTGTCTGCTTGCCTGCTGCTGTGCTGAACTAAACCTCTGAACTGTAAGCCAGCCTCAATTAAATGTTTTCCTTTATAAGAGTTGCCATGGTCATGGTGTCTCTTCACAGCAATAGAAACCCTAACTAAGACAGAAGTTGGTACCAGGGAATGGGGTTCTGTTGTAGTAGTCTTGACCGTCCTTTTGTTTGGAGGAATATGGACCTTGGGACTGAGCATTAGGAAAGCGGTGGAATGCTTTAAGTGGGCCTTAACGGATCGTATAGTGGGAACATCGAAGACAGTGGTGCTGAGGGTGATTTGAGCTGTGGGGGTGTGGCTTTTTTTAAAGGCTTCAAAGGAGAAGAATATTAATATATGGATTAGAGATCATTCTTGTGATAGCTTGGTGAAGAATATGACTTCTTTCTGCCCTTGTCCAAGAAATTTGCCTGAGGCTAAACTGAAGAGGTAATGAATTAACAGCTTTTGCAGAGGAGGTTTCCAGACAGCCTAGTATTGACGGGGTTGCTTGGCTATTAGTGGCCACACTTAATGCAGATCTATAATGGAAACGAGCAAGCTGAGCAAGGAAAAATAACAAATGTACAGTTTGAGAGGTAAAGGGTCACCAAGAAGTGTAAAAATAAAAAAGCTAAATCCCTTCTTTCTGCTGCTTGCTGATCCAGATGTAGATCCCTCAGTTTCCCTTCCGGCACCATGTCTGCCTGTGAACTTCCATGCTTTCCACCACTACAACAGTGGACCAAACCTCCGTACTGTAAGCTTGTCCCAACTAAATGTTCTCCTTTATAACAGTTGTCATGGCCATGGTATTTCTTCACAGCAATTGAAATCTTAGCTAAGACACGTATATATCACACACAATTTAAATCATGTCAAATACCTATATTTTCCCAAACATTTGCCATTTTATTCTGGCAAAACAATGAAAACTCTTTTCTCTGACAGTGCTGCCTGCACAGTGCATTGCTGCTATCTGAGGTCAGTCTGTGACTACGCCCTAGCCTACAGTCTACACCCCACCGCTTCTTACTCCTACGTGTACTGTAGCATAGTATCTGTTGTTCAACACTGGCCAGACTGTAGCACAGTCAGCCTCTACCAGCCCAGCCTTTTAACATTTCAGTCGTGCCTCAGATCACGCGATACTTGTTTCTTCATGCTTGTCTTATGCCAGTTAACGTAGTGATCTCTAGTTATCTTCATGTTATTGCAACTTTCTCCGCTGCATTGTATTTCAAGGCAGTGTAGGCACTGCCTTGGCTCTATGCAGTCCTCACAGAATGGACCCTGGACATCAGGGGAGAGCAGACATCTCTTCCATATACAAATTTCATTCTCTCTTGGTAGCGCTTTACAGTGGCATTGCTCATTGCTGGGTTATATGGCACTTTGTCTATTTTAGAAATTATTTATTTTGGGGTTTTTAAGGTTATAATATTTATTTTAGAAGGTCCCTACTGTTTTCCACCCTTGTTGAACTACTTTGCAACCCCACCTGTGGTTGTGCAGGGCTCTTAGTCCTCACTGTGCCTTTCTTCTCTTCAGCTTTTTTGGTACCAGTGGCTCTTCCTTGAGACTCCGACTGTGGTTTTGACTGCACTTCTATGGTTAGTGGGTCTGATCATTTTCTCACATATCTGTGCTCTTCTTTAAGACATTTAAATTGTAATTTTTGTAGTAAGTGAGTGTGTGCCTATGATCAGGCCCAAAGCCTTGCAATGACAGCAACAATTGCAACAGTGTGAATCCTCTGCTTCCCCCCCTTTTTTTTCTTGTTTTTCTCCCCAAAGACAAAACTTTTCACATTATGTAATTTTTCACTCTGTGTGTCTGGATGCTGTTTGCACATTGTGATCATCTTGGTTCATGTTTTGCATAGTGCACATTCATGTGTGCAAGTGCATGTGTGGTGTGTGTGTGTGTGTGTGTGTGTGTGTGCGCGTGCGTGTGTGTGTGCATGGACCCACAAGCACATGAGTGTGTGTCACAGATGTGAAGACTGAGCAACAAGCTCAGACATCCTTCCCCAGGTGTCTGCTTTGGTTACTTTGAGACAGGATCCCTCCCTGGTCTGGAACTTGCACAGGAGAGCAGGCTGGCTGGTTGGTATGCCTCAGAGATTCTCTTGTCTCTGTTTCCAAGTAGTAGGATTACAGTTGCTCAACTCCACCATGAACATATTAAAAAATATTATAGTTAATTTATTTTTTTTACCATTTTTTTTTGTTTTTGAGATTATAAATAATCACATCATGTCCTCCTTCTCATTCCTCCCTTTAAGCCCTACGGTATGCCTTTCCCCCTTCCTTATTCTCTTTCAAATTTATGGCACCTTTTTTTTTTTCATTGTCATTACATGTAAATATTTTTAATAGCATGGACTCTGAAGTTTGAACACAGGTCTTCATGCTTGCAGGGCAATCATTTACTGACTGAGCTCTCTCACCTTTTTTCTTAACTTTAATGTATTATCTAGTGACGTCTGAAGCAAAGCTGGCAAGTTTTCCTTGCACAGCAACCATCTCCTGAGTATCGGATGATGCTACCGTTCAAGAGGTGTGTGTTCCTGCTCTCTTGTAGATGGACCGCTTGAGTTATGTTTTAATCGTGAAACTCATTCAAAGGGTGTGACTCCATTGGCCTGTAAGTGGATTTGACTTTTCCTCTTTCCTGACACAACCGCTGGAGTCTGAACTGTTATCTTAGGACCATAACATAAACTGGAAAATTGGACTCCTACTCTAAAGATGATGGAGCAGGAAAAGAGAAGCCTACTTAGAAAGTAGAACCCTGCTTAGCTCAGGGGCCTTTCTAACCCCTTATAATCACTCATTCTTCTTCTATGTGAAATTGGATTTTATGTATTATGGCCAAATTTTAAGAAATTCCTGAGTTTTACAGAACGTGTAGACTTTGGTCCTAGTTCTTTTTCCACATTTTGTGAATATTTTTCAGAAGCTAAGCAGCCAGAACAAGCTTTGTGCCCTCCTTGGAAGCTAACCATTTGCTATACCTTTAATATTCCTAGACACAATGTACAACTTTCTACCAAGGTTGGGTCTATGGTCAACCAGAGGAGCTGCATCTCAATACATCTGTCTTACCTCCCTGATGCTACCATTAAGTATCATTATAGAGGCAGAGGCAGATAGATCGCTGTGAGTTCAAGGCCAGCCTGGTCTACAAAGTGAGACTAGGAAAGCCAAAGCTACACAGAGAAACCCTGTCTCGAAAAACAAAAACAAAACAAAACAACAACAAAGTTTACTAATTTGTTTTGGTAGACATCTTTTTGTCTCTGGTATTACTGGTAATATGACCTAAATGTAACAAAAAGAAATTTTATTTAAAAAACAAAAGCCCCTTTGCTTCTTGCTCCACTTCCTCTTCCTCCCCCTCCTCTCTCTCCTCCCCCTCCTCCCTCCCCTTCCCTTCCTCACCCTCCTTCCCAGCTTCCCTCCCCTCCTGCCCCCATTTTCAATACAGAAGACTGAAGCCATGCCCTCTCACATGGTAAGCAAGTGCTCTACCACTGAGCTATATATCCAGTCCTCTTTGAAACTCTTATTTTGAGATAGGATTTCAGTGACGTGTCAGGACGGTCTTGAAGTCCCTCTGTAGGCCAGGCTGGCCAGGAATTTGTAGCCCTTCAGCATCAGCCTCCACAGTCACAGGGATTAAAGGTTCCCACCACTAGGCCCAGTTTTCTGAAGCCTCTGGTTACCATATCTAATTTTGCTTCGCCGAATCCTGCATAGATGTACATCTTCTATATTTCTTCCTTTGTAAAGTTTTTGGGTGTTTTGCTTATTATTTTAAACTTTCCTTATCCATAATACTTTTACATTGTTCAAAGACCTACTCATGTACCAAATATCATTAGACTTTTTCTTTTTCATGTATTGTTGCAAATAAGTGTTGCAGATATTTGTTCTTAGTTTATTACATGCACATTTATTTTGCTGGTTATTTTGGGCACATGAAAGATTGCATTTTAATATACTTACATTTATTTTTGTATTCTTTATAGTGTCCCTTAATATGCCTTTTTATTTCACTTATATCTTCCTACTTAGATGATTTTAAGATATGTTTTTCTTCTTATCAGTTTTTACATTGAAGTCTTTAATACAATGAAAACTCATTTGGATGTGTGCACATTCAGAAGTTTTGCTTTGACATACATGTGGCTTAATATTTTATAGCGTCTCTCATTGGCTGATAGCCCCTCCCCTCACTGCCTTGCAGGGTTCTATAGAACAACTGGTTACAGTGTCTTTATTTCTGGCTGATTGCTGTAGTTTGGGGAAGCTGTTGGTTCTTTGGTCTGTTCTGTGCTTATCAAATGACCATAATTTTGCAAGATAATTTTATATGAAAAGGTCCATTTATATTAACTAATATTTTCCCCAAATAAAGGCTCTTCTTTTTTCCTTTTTTTCTAGAAGAAATTTAGAATTGTTTTGACAAATATTCAAAATATCTAACTAGACTTTAAGTTTGTGTTACCTTACTGTTATGCCCTATCCATATGAAGTGTTGACTTGTCAGAAAGCTTTGGCCTTCTGATCCAGAACCATTATTTATTTGGAACCTTTATACATTAGCGACTTTGTAGTTTCTTTTATAAAGAGCCCGTGCATATCTTTTTAGGATCATAATTATAGATAGTTGCTTTTCCCCCTTACTTTTGTAAATGCAATTTTGTTTCCATTATGTCTTTTAAATCATTCTTTCTGGTTATAGGAAATCTGATTTTTTCCACATTTTTTCACGTTTTTACATTACATATGGCCACTCAGTGAACGCTAATAAATTATAAGAGCTTTTAAATGGATTCGCTAGTGTTTTCTGGGACATAATTAGATTTTAAACCTGGCTTTCATTGAGCTTGCTGGGTTTTATTAATTGCTCCTGACTGGATACACGAATCCCTTCTATGCGCTACAGGAGATGGCTAAGCCTGAATGAAGGTTTTCTGTGGAGTCCTTGTTCAAGGGGAGGCTAGAAATACATCCAAAGAAAGGTTAAAATGTTGTTACACCAGGAGCCTGAGCTCATTGTGAAGAAAGAGCACATTCTGACATAAAGAAGCATCTGGGTGGGAACTGTAAGAAGCTGGTAAGCCGAGGCTGTGTAAGCTTCACCCTAGTCCTACAGTGTGTTTCCTGCAGCTGCTTTCCCTGTGGCCCACCTAGTGACAGGTCTCAGCAGCGGCCATGCATGCCTCTTGCTAGTCCCACCATCTCTGTTGCTCCATCTGGTGCTGCAAACCTCCTCCCTCTGGCTCCGGCAGGATAGTTTCCCGGGCCCCCAATGCCAAACAAACAAAATAAATAAATAAACAGTTATAGCATTTTCAAAAATACATATAACATGTCTGCCTCCCATCCTCACCAGGGCACAAAAAATCATGCCTTATCTTTCTATCTTGCATCCGCCAGCCAGCGTCTGATGCATAAAAAGCAGACTTTAATTGAATTGGAGCTTTTACATTTTATGAAAGCTTTGCTCGTTGTATACTTTATGCTCAAAGCCATCCCTCACCACCAGCTTGCTCACCCTTGTTGAAACCTGTCAACTCATACTCCTTTTTGTTACGTTTCTTTCCCTTCTTACCAGATTTCTGTCTGTCCTTGTGAGCTTTGCCCATTGCTGTTCAGAGGCTGGCTTCTAAGTGGTTCGTTCTAGACTCACAAAGAGAGAGAAGCATGGGAGTCTTTATCAATTTTCTAAATATAGGGGAGAATGAGATGTCCATCACAGCAAGGGCAACCGGTCCTACAGAGGGGTCATATATGAAATGGAGAGGTTTTTAATGATGCTGTCTTTAGTAAAATGCTCAATAATGGAGACTGGAACCGGTGTAGTCAAATCAGGCTCTGGTAAGAATGGAGATGTTGGGCAAGTGTCCTTGCGGTATGGTGGAGCATCTTTTGGGTATATTACCAGGAGGGCTATCACTTGAGTTTTTGACCTTAGCCATGCTGACAGGTGTAAGACAGACTCTCAGAATCATTTTGATTTGCATTTCCTTGGCGACTTTGAACATTTCTTTAAGTGCTTCTCAACCATTAGAGATTGCTCTGTTGAGAATTCTTTGTCTCTTTACCCCGTTTTAATGGGGTGATTTGGCTTGTTGATGTAAGGTTTCTTGAGTTCTTTATACAATTTGGATATTAGCCCTCTGCCAGATGTAGGGTTGGTGAGCATCTTTTCCCATTCTGTAGGCTGCCATTTTGTCCTTTTGATAGTGTCCTTTGCCTTACAGAAGCTTTTCAGTTTCATAAGATCCTGTTTATTAATTGTTGATCTTAGAGTTCGAGCTATTAGTGTTCTGTTGAGGAAGCTGTCCCTGTGACAATGCATTCAAGGCTATTCTCCACTTTCTCTTCTATCAGGCTCAGTGCATTTGGTTTTATGTTGAGCTCTTTGATTCACCTGTTCTTCAGTTTTGTACAGGGTGGTAGATATTTGCATTCTTCTACATGTATGCATCCAGTTAGACTGGCACCATTTGTGGGAGACATCATCTCTTTTCCATTGTACAGTTTTGTCTACCTTATAAAAAAGCAAGTGTCCATTGGTGTGTGGATTTACTTCTGAGTCTCCCATTTGATTCCATTGATCAATCTGTCTATTTTCATGTCACTCCAATGCAGTTTTTATTACTATTGCCCTGTAGTACAGCTTGAAATCAGGGATAGTGATACCTGTAGAAGCTCTTTTATTGTACAGAATTGTTTTAGATATCCTGGTTTTGCTAAACTCAGCTATGTTCATAGTAGATCGATTCATAGTAGCCCACACTAGAAAAAACTTAGATGTCCCTCAACCAAATAATGGATAAAGAAAATGTGTTACATTCACATAATGGAATACTACTCAGCTATTAAAAACAATGATATCATGAAATTTGCAGGCAAATGAATGGAACTAGAAAAGATCATCTGGAATGAAATAACCCAGACCCAGAAACACAAACATGGTATGTACTTAGAAGTGGATATTAGCCATAATGTACAAGATAACCACACTACAATCCACAGACTCAAAGAAGCTAAGTAACAATGAGGGCCCAAGGGGGACACTTGAATTTTACTGAGAATGGGAAATAGAATAGATATCAGGCATAAATGAGGGGAGGTGCCTTGGTGAGGAGGGAGTGGCCATGATGGATCAAGTGGGATCTCCCAGGTAGGATCAATTGGGATCCCCCAGGTGGGATCAAGTAGGGGAAGGATGGAAGGACAGAGTACTGGGAGAGACAACTGGAATCTGGGGTAAAGGGCATTTCTTGGACCAGCTAGAAACCTTGGACAATAGAACCTCCCAGGAATCTATGAGGGTGACCCTAACTAAGACTCCTAGAACTGGGAATATGGGGCCTGAAATGCCCATCTTCTGTAACCAGGCAAGATTCCCAATGGAGGAATAGTGACACTAACCCAGCCATAAAACCTTCGACCCATAATTTATTCTGCCTACAAGATGAACAGATGTAAAGATGGAGCAGAAATTGAGAGAAGGACCAACCAATGACTGGTCCAGCTTGAGACCCAGGCCGTGGGAGAGAGCCCATCCCTGACACTATTACTGATATTCAACTATACTTGCAGACAGGAACCCAGCATAATTATCATCTGAGAGGCTTCACCTAGTAACTGATAGAAACACACACAGAGATCCACAACCAGTCAGAGCTTGGGTAATCCTGTGGAAGAGGGGGAGGATGGATTTAAAGAGTCAGAGGCCTCATAGACACCATAAGAAAACCTACAGGAATCAACTAACCTTGGCTCATAGGGGCTCACAGAGACTGAATATCAACCAGAGACCATGCATGGGACAGACGTAGGCCCTCTGCTGATATGTAACAGAAGTGCGGCTTGCGCTTCCTGTGGGACCCCAACAGCAGGAGCAGGGGCTATCTCTGACTCTGTCACTTGTCTTTGGATCCCTTTTCCTTAAATGGGATGCCTCGTCCAGCCTCAATAGAATAAGGTGTGCCTAATGTTACTGTAACCTGATATGCCAAGGCTGGTTGATATCAAAGGGAGGCCTTCCCTTTCCAAAGGAGAAAATCAGGAGGGGTGGATGGGTGGAGGTGAGGTGAGAGGGAGGGACTGGGAGGAGAGGAGTGAGAGGAAGCTGCTGTTGAGATGGTAATTAATTAATTACTATGTTGAAAGGCTTAACAATCCATCATCCCATTTTCTTCTTTAAAATGTTTATTTTCACTATTAGTAGATAGAAACAAGTTGATATAGATTGCTTTGAAATAGACAAAATAAAAGAAATATTGACTACTTGTGGCAGAGAACCCTTTAGCTGGATATTGGCTTCAGCACAGCATCTGTGAATTAATTTCAGGGAAATAGGCTCACCCTCACGTTAATCCACTTTCCTTCCTGGACTTTTGTTTTTGTTTTTGTTTTTGAGACGGGGTTTCTTTGTGTAGACTTGGATTTCCTGGATTGGACTCACTTTGTAGACTAGGCTGTCCTCAAAAGCACAAGGATCCACCTGCCTCTGCCTTTCTGAGTGCTGGGATCTCAAGCACTGGAATTTTGTTGTTGTTGTTTTCTGTTTTTTGAATTATCACTACTAGAGGGTATTAGTAATGATTAGACTGTCTATTTTTTCACTTTACATCCCTATTGTAGCTCTGTTCCCTCCTCTATTCCCCATCACAATCTCCCTCCCTGTTCCCCCTATTCCACCTCCCCTACTCCTCAGAAAAAGGGACCTGCTCCCCACCAACCCACCCCAGGACTTCAAGTCAAATCAGGACTGAGAACATCCTCTTCCACTGAGGCCAGGCAAGTCAGCCCTGCTAGGTGGAAGTGATCGAAAAACAGGCAAAAGACTCCATGTCATTGGCAGCCCTTGCTCCTTTCACTAGGGAACCCGTATGAAGACTAACCTGCCCATCAGCTGCATATGTGTAGGGGGCCTACATCCAACTCATGTATAGTCCTTGGTTGGTGATTCAGTCTCTCTATGCCTGTCCCTGCCCTGGGCCAGGTGAGTTGATTTCTTTTTGGACTTCTTCTGGAGTTCTTCTCCCCTCTGGATCCTTCTATTCTTCTCTCCCTCATCAACAAGGCTCCCTGCACTTCACCTAAAATTTGGCTGTGAGTCTCAGCATCTGTTTCATTCTGCTGCTGGGAGCCTCTCAGAGAACAGCTATGCTAGGCTCCCATCTAGAAGCATAGCAGAGAATCATCATTAGTAGTGTCAGGGGTTGGCTTTCTCCCTGGGGTGGGTCTCTGGTTGGGCCAGGCATTGGATGGATGTTCCCTCAATCTCTGCTCTATCTCTATCCCTTCACATCTTGCAGACGGTAAATTAGTTCAAAGTTTTTGTGGGTGGGTTGGTGTTCCCCTCCCTCCACTAGGAGTCATCTTCAATCTCCTTGACCCATGCTACTAGGAGTCTTAGCTAGAGTCACCCCCATATCCTCACCGAAGTCTACCATGTCATAGATCTCCAGCTTGTCTCAGAGATACCCTGCCCTTGGTTTCTCTTCTCTCTCCAAGTCCTCTGGCCTTCTGCCCCTGTTTTCCCCACAGCTGATCCCCATCCTCATTTCCCTCACCACTCCCTCTCCTCCCCAGGTCCCTCCCTTTATCCACTTCCTCAGTCTATTCTGTTTCACCTTCTGAGTGAGATTTAAGCATCCTCCCTTGAGCCCTTTTTGTTACTTAGCTTCTTGGCGAAGAAGCACTTAAAGAAATCCTCAGTGTCTTTAGTCATCAGGGAAATGCAAATGCAAATGACTCTGAGATTCCATCTCACACCACTCAGAATGGCTAAAATCAAAAACTCAAGTGACAGCATATACTAGTAAGGATGTGGAGCAAGGGGAACACTCCTCTATTGCTGGTTGGAGTGTAAGCTTGTACAATCACTTTGGAAATCAATCTGTCACTTTCTCAGACAATTGTGAATAGATCTACCTCAAGACCCAGCTATGCTACTCCTGAGTATATACTCAAAAGATGCTTCACCATATGACAAGGACACTTACTCAATTATGTTCATAGCAGCTTTACATGTAATAGACAGAATCTGAAAACAACCCAGATACCCCTCAACCAAAAATTGGATAAAGAAAATGTGGTACAATTATACAATGTAATATTACTCAGCTAACAAACAAGAAAATCGTGAAATTGGCAGGCAAATGGATGGAACTAGAAAAGATCATCCTGAGTGAGGTAACCCAGACCCAGAAAGACACACATGGTATGTGCTCACTTATAAGTGGATAGTAGCCATATAGTACAAGATAACTATCCAACAATTCACAGATCCTTCCTGGAATTTAAGTAAGGCTGGAGTAATTACTTGCCCACTCAGTGGATGGCCATGGATTAGATGGAGTGAGAACAACTTGGACAACCAAACACAGATGATACCAGATCAAGGCTGAAGACAGAGCCATACTAAGGAGACCAGTTAAGTCAGTGAACTACATCTGCAGCTGGACCCCAGCCAGACAAAAATCAAAGACACCATAGGTCAGGAATCATGGCATCAGTGTGCCATAAGTACCAGGACTTCTTCTGAGTTTGATGACTTTGGGGATCTGAGGTCAAGTTGGACATTGATTTGAGGACTATGTGCCTGGCAGTATTTATGGGGGATGTTCTTCACTCACAACAAGGCCTGATGAAGATATTCATCAGTGGACCTTTTAGACCACACTGTGAGGCGCTGTGTTTGCCGACCAGATGAAAAGGTCTTTGGTTCATTATGCTTCAGATGAATGTTTACCCAGCTGCCTAACGTTAAATTAAGTGAGAAAAATCGAAAGAAACAAGAAAGTAGAACTGGAGTTTTACCGATTATACTCAAGTCTATGAAGCATGGCATTTCGATTCTGTGACTGAGGGCCAGTTATCCACCACAAATTTAAAGAATGACACTAGGTTGTATTATAGTCATAAGAGAATATGCGTTGTTTCCCTGACAGTCAAGAGAAAAGTCAGGAAAACTGTAAGTAGAAGATGCATGTGCCTACAAAGACCCCAGGGACAAAAAGCAGAAATAGCTTTAGACTTCAAAGGCCTTGGTGACTTTACTGAGTGACTTGACATGCAGTCTGCCAATGACAAGGAGAATTATTAATGTTTATTTCACTGATTTGTTGTCATTTATCCATCCAAGTAATTTACACTTTACAGGTAGGGGAACTGAGGTATAGGGAGATTGAGGGAAGGTGTTGAAAGTTACATACGGTAAACAGGACTGGAATTAGGCCCTGTCCTAAAACTCACCATTTATCTATTTATCATTTCTTTTTTTTTTTTTTTCCTTTGGAGACAAGTTCTTTGTAGGTAGCTGGACTTGACCTCACAATCCTCCTGTCTCTTCTCCCAGAGAATCTCAAATGTTAAGTTTAAACATTTCACAATGAAGATTATTCTCATTTTTAAAGGCAGAAATCTAGTCTCTGCAGAATGATGATGGCAATTGCCTATAGTCGTGGCAAACATAGCAGTAAAGCCAAGAATCCAGTCTACTTTTGGGCAACCTGATGTGGCTCACAGAGAAAAGTGGTGGTGATTTCCTCAGTGCTCTGGTCAAAACCATGACCCCCCAAAACATGCATTTGCTGGAGATTACCCAACAAAATGATTGGAATGTAATTTTTGAAAGAATTGATGTTATGAAGGACTAAGAGCTGGAGAGCTCTTGGCATTAAAAGAGGCAGATGAGGTAATTCAGGCAGCTGCTTGTTGTTTATGTGCTGCGCTTCGCTTAAGAGAATTTATATCATAAGAACAACACTGGGACACTTTGGGAGACTTGACTCCTAACAAGTTATGAGATAGCATTGTTATTAGTGTTGCATTTTCCAAGTGTGTTAGCTGTACTGTGCTTTTGTGAGAATGTTCTCATTCTTTGTAAATACCTGTTTAAGACCTTAGTAGTCTAGTGTCATGGTGCCTATAGCTACTTCTTACTGACTTACCATAAAGTAGGCATGTGTATGCACACATATATGTTATGTGTCTATATGTAAATAATTGCATACATATGTGTCTATGTAAGTGTCTATGAGCATCTAGTTCTGCTTATATATGTATATATATTTTCCCATGGAGATAGAGAGAGATCATTTTAATAACTGGCCAATTTAGGTCAAAGGTTTTCATTATGCTGTTTTTGTAATTTTTTTCTGCCAATTTCCTTTTCATGGTATAATTTAGAGGAAAATACATGATAATATATGGCTTCCCTTCTTAACATCTACTCAGTTCCCAAAGTCCAAATTCATGACCTGAGCTACCAATAGAAAGATGGACTATTATTGTTTTTGAATTGAGTGTGTCCTAATGAATATTGCTGTATATTAAATCAGCTAATTGCTCTGAGGAAATGCACTGAATGTTAGGCTCTTCTCTAGGCCCTGAACACAGTCTCTATTTTTTTTGAAGATGGAGAAATGAGTTTAGGAGACAGAAAACAGTTATATGAGTCAATATTTAACTTCAGCCAGAACTAAAATATGACCTTGGTCACTGGGGGACTATTTAGATACGTGATGTCATGAAAGGCCTTTCTGGTGAGGTTACCATTGCACTGAAAAACTAATGAGACTTGGGACCAAGATGGACGACAGTGCATTAGTTACTTTATTCATTACTGTGACAAAATACCTAACAGGGTCAACTTAAGGGAGGAGAAGTTTATTTTGACTCCTGGTTTGAAGACACAGTCCACCGCAGAGGGACCATCACAGGGGGACGGCATGGCAGCTGGAGCAGCAGAAGTCTGAAGCTGCTGGCTCACATCTCAGCAGAGCAGGAAGCAGAGGAGGATGAGTGCTGGTGCCCAGCTGTCTTTCTCCCATTTTTTTCTTCTTATTTAGTCCCAGGTCCTAGCTTATACAATGAGGGCAAGGCTCTCTCTCTTCAATGACACCTTGCTGGTGATTCTAACTGCCATCTGTTTGGCAATGACAATTCACCATCAACACTCAGAGTAAGTGTTTACTACACATCCAAAAAGTCAAGTACAAAGGTCCCAGAAGGAGCCATCTGAAACAGTTCCACCTCTTTCAATCATTTTATAACTGCTTCTCATTGGGTATTGTTTTGCTTTTGTTTAGTTTTCAAATTGTGGGATGTCCTCTAAATAGATGCCTTTAGAGAGACATTCCTGGAGGTACAAACAGCAAGGGAAAAATGGATGTACTGAGTAGAATGTCCAGGAGTCAACATAGTCCTGCTTCTTGAAAGGGAACAGATATTTTCCTTTCATTCAAAACCTGAAGAGTGCTATGGGTCCAGTCACTGTTATCAAGGTCCGTCTCATCTCTCAGGTTTTCCAAGAGTATGAGGGTTGGAATGATTGCACAGGACGCCTCAGGAATTGGCTCTGTGTCTGAGTTATTTGCCCAAACAACAGACTTGCCCCTGTCTTTTGTGCCAACACTAGGTTGGCAGACAGAGATCCCTATAGAATTTACTTGACTTTGAGATACCCCATCCAGCATCGGGGTTAATGAGACATGTCACCACATCTGACCTTTAGGTGGGCACTCGGAGACCAAACCCAGGACCAACATGCTCACACAGCAAGTGTTTCCCCACTAAGCACTTCCATGGTCTCATCAGCTGTTCTTGTAGATACCTCATATACTCTCCATGCAGATTAGTGTAAGTTAGAAACACTGAAAAATTATTAACCACCATTCTGAGATACTTATTATTATTACTTTGGGTTTAATGTCCTTTATTCCTTTCCCCATATGTCTTATTCCATTATTCATATATGTTTATAAAACATGACTGTGCTTTATGTGCTATCTAATAATTTTGTTTAACATGACCCAGTAATACATCATGGCAGGATTTTGTGTCTCTGCATGTGATTCAATCCTACGTTTCAAGAAAATTTTACTTAATAACTCAGAATGGCTTGTGGTTTTATGTGTTCAGAGTACAATTATCACTAATGTGTTAAAAATACACAGAATTAAAATCATATAGACTAGAATTGTGTATAATGGGAATTCACAGTAGTGATAGGAATATTTTATTAATAGAAATTAGTAGACAGCAAGTAGACGGAAAGACCTTTAGGTCTGAGCACTTCTTATTGAGAAAATTATCCATGATATTTCTGTGCACAAATGAAACATGTACAAGAATGCTAAGCCTACTTGTATATGTTCATAAATAAACCACTTCTTATGAAGCCTGTCTGCCATTTCAGCCATGGTTCTCTATAAAAGAAAATGGGAAAAATAGGCAAAGAAAGACAACTTAGGAAATGGATTAATATGAAAATGATATCTATTTAAAAAATAAAAAATAAAGACAGAAGGGAGATTCAGAAATCTCTAAAAGGCTTGTATTTCTCCTAAATATAAATCAAATAGTACGTTACATAAGTTGTAGTAAGAAAAAATTTAATTGTACATAAGGCTTTGAGTCATTACTTACCACACTAGAGAACAGCACCTAAGAGTTCGAACTGGAGACTCCAAACATTAGAATGGTTAAATAATAATCTTCATATTATAGAGCATTGATTGCATATGCCAAGAATAGGCAAGGCAGAACGTAGAATTCCTTTCAAATATGAAACTTGCATGTTTCCTTTATGAACTGGGGAAATTTGAGAACATGTGAGTACAAATACTGAAAGTTTTTAGCAATATGTACATTTTCCCTGCATTGAAACCTATTGTACATGCTGATTTGTATAACTGCATCATGAGAAAGCCCTCATATGTTTACACTTTTCAAAGCCCTCATCATGAGTGGCTTTGTAGCTCCCCAGTGCAGTTTTGCTGTAAAGTACTCCAGTCTCCAGTTCAAACATCGACCTAACTTTGGTTTGGTGGTGCTGGGAGGGATCCTAAGAGGGGAGAGGGCACGTGTCTGCTGGCCTCCTAGTACATCCCAAATCTTATCCTCCTCTGGGAAGTTCCCAGGGAGAATGTTCCCCACCTGCAAAGCTCCTCAGCCACAGTCACAAAGCACAGTTCAGGCTAGGTCACTCAGAGAAGCCATTTATAAAGAAATGGATCCATCTTCGTCCTGCTTCAAAGAATGAGGAGGTGGGTGAACGAGAGTAGGCTAGGGGAGGCAGAATGGCCTATGAAATGGATTTCTCTTCTGAATGAAGCTCAAGCCCCGTAACCATTCTATCTCCCCCTTCCCTCCCTCTCTCTCTCTCTCTCTCTCCCTCCTTCCTTCCCTTCTTCCCTTCTTCCTTCCCTCCCTCCCTCCTCTGTCCTCCTCCCCGTCCTTCTGTCTGTCCCTTTATCCTCTCTGTCTCTGTCTGACTCTCTCCTTCTTTCTCTCTCTCTCTCTCTCTCCCTCTCTCTCTCTCTCTCTCTCTCTCTCTCTCTCTCTCTCTCCCCACCCCCTTAAATATCTGAAGTCTCTGGTTTGGCTTTATTCTCTATGGGTTTAGGAATAAAGTTTTTAAAGTAAGAATTTATTAAGAGTTGTTACTACTTCAACACTTCTTGAACAAGACATATTATTTCCAGGGTAAATGAAGAAGAAAACCAACTAGGACTGTTGAGAAATTCCTGCTCAGCCTTCCTGGGTCTTTCATGGGCTTGAGGATGCCTTTCCAGACTCCCACATCAGAGCTGTGAGTGCTATTAAAATACAGTGACGACCACAAACTCCATGCAGTGGGAAGATTTAGGAGAGTGTCCTGTATCCCCTGCTTCATCAAAGTCCAAACATCTCCACACAAAAGTACAACAATCATCTACCTTTCCAATGCAAAGGCATTTGACTTTTGACATCAATAGGAGCTTGGATCACAAACTCAACTTACAAATAAATGAAGGGAGCCTCCCACTCCACTTTAACTGGGAGATTGTTGTCATAAACAGTGTACTGAAACTAGGGTAAAAGAAACAATACCCACAGATTAAGGAGGCTGCATGAATCACACCAGACTCCTGGTAAAGATCAGCACACTCAGGCAAAACAGTTGAGTTTCTTTTGAACATGCTGTCTATATTGTTGTTTAGATTTTAAAAGATGATGTTCATAGCAAAACAGTTGGATTTATTGTACTACCAAGACATTTCTAAGCAGAATATTTGTGCACTGGACATGAGGCATGAGGAGATTTTTGCAGGCCTAGAGTTCAGTATATTCCAGGTCAAAGGCACAATGGATGACTTAAATAGACTCTAATATGTAAGTGAAGATCCCAAAGCCCACCTTCAAACAGTCTGATTTCTTTCTCAAGTTCAATCAGCTATCTTGATCCATGTCAGGTCAGGTGTAAAGAATGCTTGCCCAAGTTGAAATCAAGGATGGCTACCTGCTCTTTTGTTGAGTCTCAAATGACCTTAGATTCTTCTTCATCACAGAATTTTGGCATTCTCTGACAACCAATAGTGTACATGCAAGTTGAATGTGGCTTTCCAGTTCTAAGTTGAATCAGTGTAGTGGCCACTCCAATCTTTCTATAGCTTATCGTTTAGTTATTTAAACCCATATTTCAACAATATTATTTAATGTATATGTTTTTTTTTTCTGTCTTGTTAGTGTCAGACTGCTCCTTCAGTGTATTCAGGGGTCTGGCTCCTGAGGTCTGGCTCCGGACCTCTGATGGAGAGACCAAGGGTCCCTGGCTTCCTTCCTGGCCCTTTGCTTGCCCTGGTAAGCCTACTCTTGACTTTAATCCTGCGTTAAAGTGAGTCTTCTTGTGGTCATAGGCCTTTAACCTTGATTGTGTGTTTATTAAGATGCCAAGAGCCATGATATGGCACTCTTCAGCAGAGATTAAGTAACCTCTTGCATCCTCCAACTAACAGGGAAACAGGAGAAGATTGGTGAGAACTCTTTAAGTTTGAGAAACTCACCTTTTGCTTTAAAACGTTGGTTCTCTTTACGTTTAAACTTGGAGCTAGTATAATAAGGTCATAATTTAATTTACCCTCCAACTGTCTAGTGGATTATTGCAGGTTTAATGTATTAGTGCTTAAAATGGTTCACAAAGTACACTGGGGTACTTTGCAGTTGAATGTGTTTCAGTGAGTTGCTTGCTTTTTTAGAAAGCAGAGGCCATGCTTGAATGAGCTTTGAACAGACCAAGCAATTCTTCATAGCATTCTCCCCACCCACAGCGTGGCTCTCTCTAGCCTAGTAGCCATTTTGGATTAGAGTTAAAGCTGAGAGTGTCAAGGAAGCTGAAGTGTCAGATCCCATTCTGATATAGTTTTGTAGTTACAGAGGGTATGACAGACCACAAGGAGGAACTATCTCCAGACCAGACTTATTCATGTCTGTAGGAGAGTCACTTCTAGGATCAATCTCATCCAGACACTGATTTGGGTGGAATATATCACTTGCCTGTTTATTATACAAAAACTTAAGAGTATATACATTTTTTGGGGTCACGGTTTCAGGAGATATAGTCCACCATGACAGCAAAGGCATGATGGCAGAACTCACTGACTTTCCCACAAGTTCTGGCTGCCTCTGATAGTGTCATAGCTGTTGGGATGACCTCAGATTCCTGTGTTCCCTCTCAAGATAGCAGATACTGCTAAGTTCTTTAGTTTTCTGGTTTGATTTCTTTTCCATCTAGAACCAACCTGGTGAGCTAATCCTTTTCATGCCTTGCCTAGGTTGGCATTACTGATAGACAATGCATGGCTAAGATATTCCCAAGAAGACTAACACTGTGTGCATGAACAATAAAGGCAATTAAAAAAGAAACACAAGGGCACCAGTTAAGGTAGCCACCTAAACAAGTAGCACTTGGCCACTGTAACTTGTTTCCATCAGTGTTTTAGACCCTTTGGATACTAAATTAGTTGGCTGCAGGAACTCCCTAGAAGCCTTAGGCTGACATGGAGTCTTGGATTCTCAAATGGCCAAGGACTTCTCTCTCAAGTACCCAAGTTTTATCTGTAGCATGTATCATTTCAAAGGCCTTGGAGATTCTGAAGATCAATGGCCAATTTTCTCTCCATGTTGAAGATTTGGTTTTCTCATCCCATTTTGAAGACATTGCTGCCTGGAATGGCCCTGAAGTACTGGAGCATCTCTCCAGATGAGAATCACAGAGAATATCTAGAGCTTGCAGCCCAACACAGGGTCATTATGTCTCCAAAGTCTAACCTCAGAGCATAGCAGACTAGACTTTTTCCTCATCAAAACACGAGGCCTTGTCTTTTTCATTGCGCGAGGCATAGATGCCCTGTAGAGAAACTCATCCAACCTGCTGGCCTAAGGTATTCAAGGCAAAAACTGATTATCCGCTACAGCTTCCTCTGTGAGACAGTGGGAACAGCTCTTTATTTTCAAGCCTTGAATGTTCCAGGCTTGGCTGATTTATATGATTTTTTAATAACTTTCATTACAGGCCTATGAAGAATTTCTCTTTTCTGAATGAAGAGACTGGACTACAAAGTGATCCATATGGCTACCGACATAAGACCAGAGAGGTTAACTACAGCAGAGGTATGCTTTGAATTTTGGACTCTGGAGCCAAGTCTTGGAATCACCGTCGAAAGCTTGCTGTGTCTTCCAAGTCACTCTTGGTTTGGCCTCCTAGGGAAATTGTTCTGTACTAGTGGGGTTTGAATGAATGATTTTATTAAATATATAGCAAGCAAAAGTAAAAGAATCAAGAGTGATCCACAGACAGAGAAAGAGTCGATAGCACAACATCTAAGCAAGCACTCACAATTGCCCAACAGAAGGCAACTAGGAAAGCTGGGGCAGTCAGCCGTAGCTCCCGACTGAGGGACTCTTCAGTGGGAGGCCCTCATTCCTTTCCATTCATAATCTTCCCACGGCTGTACTTCCTATTTCCTGTTTCAACTACATGCATTTTTAAATTATGAGATAAACTATGGTAATCTGTTTACCTTCTAGCTGCTTTCAAGGACACAGTGATTATGCACTTGAACTGTTTTCCTGTCCTTGTCTCTCTCTATCACGTAGTTAAGAGATCCAGCCTATCTACAGAGAAGGGGTATTGAAAGACACTTAAAACAGACATTGCTGAAGCCTGGAACACAGCAATTCACGCATGTCATGCGCATTTCAGAAGGAAACCTGAAGTAATCAAAACTCCCTCCTTTCTTTCTTGATTTTATTTAATTGTAAGATTTCATTGCATTCCTTTAGGTTCCCAGTGCTGATTATTACCATATCCCAGATGGGCAAGTTCTCAGTAGATCGACTGGGTGGCTATGTCCAAGCCCACAGACCTTAGAGAATAATAGGGATGGTTCTGGAATTGGGATCCTCTGTAGGCTGAAAAGTATCCATCACCTTACTGAACAGAGAGAACAAAAGGACAGGTACTATTTTCTTCCTACAAGCTCTTCATCCAGGTATCCAGCAGGTGTTGTGTTGACAGTATTTCATGTTGGCACATTGCTAGGTCTGTGAGATGCTTCTCACAGGGAAAGGTCTCTGTGTTCAAACGCTTCCTCTTGGCATCTGAAAAACGTGTGAATATTTGGTGTTTAAAAGAGTCTGGGTGATTGTCGGAGCAGGCAGAACATCAGCTCATGCGGAGATAAAGATAAGTCAGCCTGCATTCCAGAGAACAGTCAGCCAGGGCTCACATGAGATGGGATCCTCGCATTTCTGGGTTCCCTGGAGCTTTGAAGTGCTGCTGTTGTCAAGATGGTTGTTATTTCATCCACATTCCTCAGATCAGATTGACTTGCCTCCTCCTTGCCCCACAGAACCTGCCCACCACAGGCTAGAGTTTCATTGCAGGGAGAACTGTACAGGGCAGGAAAGGGAGTTGTAGATCGCTGTCGCTTTATACACATAGACACCCTGAGGAGTTCATATACACACTTGGTCAGCTGCATCCACACACTCAAAGATATATAAATGGCCCCTCAGATTCCGCAGGCATGAATGTGTTCCTCACTCACCATCAATCTCACGCGTACAGTTCTTCAGTGTGCAGTTTGTGCCCTTTGGCTGTGGTCATTGTAAGATTGTAAGTTGTAAGATTCTCATCTCACTGTAACTACAGGAGCAGTGACTTAAAAAAACAAAAACAAAAACAAAACCCAAAAAACCATTCCCCTTCCATTTACTCGGAAGACGGTTGCTTGTCATTTTGTCCTGTGTGCTGCTTTTCTTGTTTTAAAGACGGGAGTGGTGCTCCTCAGTCTTATGTCTCCAGCTGAGGGGTGAACACATATACAGAGTCAGTGTTTCTTCCTTTAGGCCAGAAAAGACCACCTCCATCAGCTCTAGTAGGCAGGAGTTTACCATGCTGCCTAGGGCTGTCCTGTCCTGAAAGAGAGAGCGAGACCTACATGACTCTTCTTCAGACTTTTCTCTTTCAAGCAGCCCCCAAATCTTGAGACCTGTCACCTTAAGTTCATTTGTGACCATCTTCCCAGTCTGATGGTGGACATCACCCTTGGTGAAATGGAGCCATAGTACCAATATCCTCACCATTTGCTGTGAGGCCAAGCCTGGGGGTCACAGTCCTTGGGTTTGGGGACACACCAGCTAGGCATGCCTGGAGACCTGGCCAATGTTTTTGCAGCTGCAGGCAGGAAGGGATGTTTTCCAACTGCAGTGCACACAGTTGGCCTGTGATCCAACAGCTGTGTGCATCCACGAAGAATCCCAATCTCTGCAGGGAATGGGGATCCCTGGCCAGTGTGTGGGACCAGAACTGAGCTGCCAGGGTGTCCCATTTTACCCTTCCTTTTGACCCACTTGGTAAACGTGGCAGTTAAGTTGTTCTCACATGGCTTTGCTGGCCTTCTATTAACTCCCCAGGCAGTGGCAACAGCCTTATTAAGTGCAAATGGCTTCTTGTGGCAGTGTTCCACTTCTAATATTAATATTCTGCATTTAATAAAAACA
This sequence comes from Acomys russatus, assembly GCF_903995435.1. Taxonomy (NCBI): domain Eukaryota; kingdom Metazoa; phylum Chordata; class Mammalia; order Rodentia; family Muridae; genus Acomys; species Acomys russatus. Next base: position 32,946,974 of record NC_067143.1, on the reverse strand, counting down.
AAGAGGGAAAATACACGCAAAAAAAACCAGACTGTTTTGCCTCTTTTTCATTTATTACCACACAGGAGCCCACAGGCTAAACCATCAGTGATAGCAGATCTTTCAGCCCCTTGCCAGAGACACATGTACATGTGAGCTCATGTATGTCCACATACACACACATGAATACACATATACATGCACTCATACACACGCACAATGAACTCACATACTCACATGTATACACATAATTTACACATTCATACACATGTACATACTCACACAATGTGCACACATAGACACCTGTACACATTCTTAGGACCACAACCCTTATGTATAATATAGTCACATATTCATATACAGACATACAGCATACAGCATACATGCTTGAACCTTTATATCCAAAGTGTGCATAAACATATACTCATCTCCACATTTCCACCCCCACATGCATACACACACATGCACAATACATACACATATACATGTATATATACATACTCAAATGCATACATGTATACAACTGTATACATATAGGTACTTTCACACACATGAATTCTTTCACACGTGTACATGTTCACATGAAGAGACATGCAGTCATAATAATCACACACTTGTCTTTTCCTGGATCTACACTTCATTCATTACCTGGCTTGGATTTTCTCCCCACACTGTCTCATCTCTCTGAGCCACCCATCTGACATCTGCAGTGGTTCCATGGTCCAGAATGGTACCATTATTATCATTTCTAGATGTAGGAAGGAGAGGGGAGGCTGTGAGACTTGATGTCACCTGTTTTCTCTCCCCTTTCCTTTCCTAAGAGTCAGGCTAGTCATGTGCAAGAGAAGTCGTTCCCTACTGTCAAAGTCTAGGAGAGTATAGTTAAATATTTAGCTCATTAAAAGTATTCAAAAGATCAACTCCCTAGATCAGGAGCTGGTTTTCTTGCCACTAAAAGTAAATAGGGCTGGGAAGACAGGTTGAGGGAGAGGAGAGTAGGAAGGCAGGTGGGATGAAGGGAGACGGGGGTTTCAGCATGCTTGGCAGATGGGCTGAAGTTTGAGGATCCTGTCCATTGCTAATGACCTCCTATAAGAGGGAGTAGAAGTTTGTATGTACAACTGACACCTCACTGGCTTGAAAGATGAGGGTCTCCTGCCCCCGTGTGGTGTGCGTGCGTGCGTGCGTGTGTGTGTGTGTGTGTGTGTGTGTGTGTGTGTGTGTGTGTGTGTGTGTTCTGTGTCTGTGTGTGCAGAAGCTTATAGAAGAAGGAGTTCTTTGTTCACGGAGGATTATGGGTCTTGAGCTTTCACCTTGACCAATTTAGCATCTCTGTTCTCTTCTTCTACCCAAGAGGAATATACATTACAACCAAATGCCTCTTGCCTAGGAGTACTAGATAGGTGGCTGTTCAGGAGGGTCATGTCCTACTACCCACATCTTCCCCATATACTGTAATCTAGGCACCTCCAGGGCATCCTCTCTCCCTCTATCATTGCTAAGACAATCTCTGTTCCCCTCATTAGGATCAGCCAACAGAGAATATACTGGACATCTTTGTAAATTCGTTCACAGAGATGAAATCTAGACCTATATGGGAGCCCCAGTTGACTTGTGAGTCAGTTGCTTGCTGTTTTTCACCCGCATGGCCTTGCCCAGGTACCCACTTCTCTTTTACAAATTCCTACACACTATTCTTCCTTGATCCTCTGCCTTGGTGGACCTCAGTTAACTCAGTCCTGATCTCCTATACCTTCTTGGCCACCTTCCCCCTAAGGGCCCTGGTATCTCCCTGCATGGTCTGCTCCACTGTGCTCCTAGGAAGAGCACAAAGGCTGGGCTTAGGGAAGAGCAGTCAAGGGGTGGTGGCTGCAGGATGCAGTAAAGCTCTAGAAAATGGAGTTTGCATCCTGGTTCAGCCATGGGTGGGCCTGAAGTCAAGAAACCTATGAGTTTATCAAAATGTCAGTAACTATTGACAAAGGACTTCCGGGCTTGAAAAATGGCTGTCACTTTCCTTCTCTGAGCTTTACCTTGGAAACATCCAGAGAATAGTCAGTGTGTTTCAGATTAATTTACTCATCAAACTGTCATTCTGCAGAAGCTGTTTCCTAGCCTCCAGTCTCTCCAACTTCCTTTGCTTTGAATAGGAGATCTCCCTGTGACAGGCACAAGCTTGTAGGGATTCTGGGAGAAAGGGCCTGAGCTGGGGGCTCAGACTCCCTGAAGCCACAGCTGCTCTGCCCTACCAAATCCCAGGCATCCAGTAGGACTGCTATCAAGCATTAGCTTGTCATATAAATCTCCCTTAAGGGTAGGCTGGGAGAGACAAGAGGACAGAAAAATACATTTTGACAGGGGAAAATAATAAAAAAAGGAACAGTTTCCATGGAAAAGATACAGAGTGCTAGTGCTTCAAACCCTTTAAAAAAATCCATCATCTGCTAATGCCTTACTTTAATGTATCTTATGTTTACTACTCAAGGAAACCCAATAGTGTAATCAAAGCAACAGCTGAGGTAAGCTGAGGAGCTGAAGGGGCAGAGCTTCTGACTGTTAATGCCTGCCTCAGTAGGTCTCCTTGTCACTGCCTTTTCAGCTCCTGCTTGCTGTTCTGGATGAATAAAACAAAAGACAAAAGCCCACAAACTCCCTTCTTGTTTCTCTAGAAAATTCTCCCAGCCTCCTGGTGAGCATATTAAGCACATATAACCCGAGAACACAGCCTCAGTACTAGGGTCCATGCACTCAGGCCTGAGACATAGTAACTAAGTATTATAGACATCCTACTTGCCCCTAAGCATGCAGCTGCCTTGCACTTCCATGTGGGAAGTAGATCTAGCAGCTATATTGAAATCAGGACATAGCCATGTGACTTCTTGGCTCTGGATTCTATTCCTTGCTTAATGTAGGCACGTTCTACCACTGTGACTGACATAGCTTATTCTGTATATGTACAAGCACACACTAATGTCTGCTTGTGTGTGTGTGTGTGTGTGTGTGTGTGTGTGTGTGTGCATGTGCATGTGTGTGTATGTTGCATATAAAGACTATGAAGCACTGTAAACAGCCTTGAAAGGGGATAACGCAATCAATACACCCTTCCAAACAATTAGAAAGAGATGTTTCTGAGTCTCCTAAATCTCCCTGGCATGTGTTAGATGCATGCTGTCAGGCAGGCTGCCATTAAATAGCTTCTAAATAATGCAAAGGCAATCAGATGTACAAATAAGCAATTCAATTTGGGTGATTGATTATTGGAATAATGCACACGCACCCAAGGCAGGGCATTTCCAATCACATCTCCATTTCATTTCTCTAGCAGTAATGATCTTTGTACCTTCACAGTGGGAAGCGATGTCATGACTGGGGGTGTTCTCTGACTGCCTGTTTATCTTGCATATGAAACAGGTGTGTTTCCTCTGCTTTCTGTCTACAGTGTGGGGATCTCAGCAATCACATGCTATATCCCTTTCACTAATACGGAGCCAATGGGTAGACAGCTTTCTGAGTAGTAGAGTTTAATCTAGACAGATGTTCATGTGCCATGGAAGACCATCATCTTGTGGATGACTCTGTATGTCTTTGTCTTGCCACCCTCTGTCTTTACTGAATATGTTAATGTTTGAAGTTTCTAACTATGCACATTGAGACCTCTTCACTGTTCTCATTACTTTGAGTTTTTCATCAAAAGGACGTTACTATAGAACTTACACAGTATTCCTGGACTGACTCTAAGTCTGAAATAGCAAGGAAGCAGGGTGACATGAGCTTTGTGACCCTCGGGGTCTGTTCTCTAGCAGCGTGTGAATGATGAAGCTGCTCCCTCCAGCAAGCCCGATTCTAGACAGTCACAGCCTCCGGAAGATGGATTTGAAAAGTTATAAGGAGAGAACATTCTCGGGAGTTAACCTATGTCACATGGCCCTCTAGCTCAGTCTTCCTTTTGTCCTTGGTGAGGGTCAATGCCACGGATAAGTTATGGGACTTGCTAAGCTACAAGTTTCCTATCTGGGGAAGCAGAATTTTGCAGCACGTTGGCCTTATATAGAACGTTCCACCTGGCATATAGACATCTGTCTACTCATATTGCAGTCCTTGGGCCACTGGCATAGGACTCCTGGGAGTCAGTCTTAGGCCTCAGCCCAGAAGTACTGAATCAAACTTCATCTTAAGCAGTTCACCTGAGACCCAAACACACTGCACTTTGTGGCACATTGCTCTAAATCCTGTGAGAAGTGTGGTACAAAAGATTCAGATTTTTTTCTAGCAGGCACTTGGCTTAGAAGGCAAGTTATTGTGATCTATTCACTTATAGTTTTTTAATGCCTGTGGAATAGGTCAAGTCAATAAAATTCGTATACAATACCCAGTAGACAAGGTGATAGGTGAGTATTAATCACCTTTCTTCTCTTTTCTAAAAGGAAAAAAAATGGCTTGTGATGGCTTAGCAGTGCCCAAAGACAGAATAACACTTGAAAGCAGTCTGTATGTTAGTGTCCACATCAGCTGAGTTATTGATACTGTTCTGAGTTTTCTTATGTTTTGACCAACTGTGATGTTTTCCCTATGCAGTGAGAGTAAAGCCCAAGAGAGTCCAAACAGAGTGGCTTCTCTCTAAACCTCACTCTCAGAAACCTGGGATAGCCATCTCTGTTTCTCAGTGTGCTCTCAGCTTCATCTCCTGACGTCATACCTCGTGGTGGGGTGTGATGCTTGTTAATCTTGGTTGTCAGTCTGACTTCATCTGGAATAAATCAAAACACAAGCTGCTGGTCACTCCTGTGAGGGATTTTCTTGATCACATTATGCAAAGCAGGAAGATTCACCTTAATTGTGGGCTGCACTTTAGGTGCCAGGCAAGACCAAAGGACATAGAAGTAGGGACCTTTGCTTTCATCCTGTTTGCCTTCACTGTCACTGGCAAGTTCACCTGTCTTATTGTAGCATCCTTCACCAATACTAGAACCAAACTCTTCAGCCTTCTCACATAGACCAATGACTAACAGCTCTCGGAACCCTCTAGACCTTATTACCAGACTGGCACTGATGGGTCATCCACACTCATGGACTGACTTGGACTTTTGACCTCTCCAATGTGAGACAGCCATTGTTGGATGACCTGGACTTCATCCTGTTAGCCTCCTAATAAATCATCTTATACTATATGTACTCAGTTTACCAGTTCCATCCCAGTAGAGAACCCTAACTGGTATGGATGGCATCAAGGTATCTGATTTAGTCAACTCAAACTCTTAAGACTCAGTGTAAGTACTCCTAGGAAGCCTTCCTAGATCCATACATCAGTTGAATGTGGTATTTATATCTGTGCTCTCAAGGCACCAAGACTTGTTGTTGTTGTTTTCAGCATTACCTGGTCATTTTCTTTGGGCTCCCCAACAAATAGGCACTTTGTTGCCATATGTCCTATCTTAATTGGCCAAATTAAACCAGCACCACAGGTGGTTGTTCACTCTCCATGATATGTCAGGATTTTCCATATTTTCATCAGTTCATTTGCTCTGCTTCCAGCTGCTGTGTTTGGAATGGATGGAACCCCAGTGCAGGGAAGGTAGTACCCATCTGTCTTTCTCAGGCACCTTTCGGTGTTCTGCACCTGCCAGTCGCCTTGCACATATTCAGAAAATAAGCTTTCAAAATTTCTTAAGGCTATGCTGTAAAGTATATAAAGCCACTCTGTTTGGACTCTCCTGAGCTTTACTTTTACCTTTTAGAAATGCCTATTTTCTCATATATTTCTAATCTCCAAATAGAAGTCTCCTTCTCCCTTCTCTCTCCCTTCTCTCAACAAAACACTTCCAATGAAAGTTACAAATGAAGAATACTAGGACTGTCCTTTTAGCAGATTGGATAACAGTAGTAATGACTTCAGGCAAAGGTATTCATTTCTAGCTAGGAACTCTTGGTTTCAGAAAACTATTTATTTCTACATTCCTATTAGTATAGTTGATGGGTAGTACCCATTTCCCATATGGTAATTATTGTCACTTTGGTTCAAACTAGAGTCACCCGGGGAGAGAAAACTCAATTGAAGAATTGTCTTGATCAGATTGACCTGCAAACATGTCTGCGGCCATTGTGGCCAGCACTTTCTCTAAGCAGGTGGCCATGGACCTGATAGGAACCCTGACTGACGAAGATCCAGTGAGTAAGCCAGTATGCCACAGTTGTCCATGGCTCCTGCTCCAGGTTCCTGCCTTGAGTTTCTTTCTTGGATTTCCTCCATAATCAATTTTGACCTTGGAATGTAAGATTGAATAAACCCTTTCCTATAGAAGTTGCTTTGAGTCATGGTATGTATCACAGCAATAGAAAGTAAACTAAAATGCACATCTCTAGTTATTTAGCATCAGAGCCTTGTTGAAGGTATAGGATTTGTTTCTGAGTATTGGTAAGCCAGACAGTTGTTATTCTTGTCTTCCTAGAATTTGTATTCTGGCTGTGGGAGACCAGGCAATACACACACATTTAAGAAATAAACCTGACCTGAACCATGGGAAAAATATCTGGAGGGAAGAGATGGGCTAGGTCATGGGGAGTAGCTGGGATGGCCCTGCAGTGATGAGGTGGGTAGACCCACCTTTTGAGAGGAGTCTAGACAGTAAGGACAGGGGGGCAGATATAAGAAGAACGGGTGGGTGAATTTTCCAGGCAGAGGAAAGAAGATTCAAAGGAAAAGGTCATGGTAAGTGAAATGGGCAGAAAATAGGTCAATTTGATCAAAGTAAGTAAAGGGGCTTTCATGTAAAATGGATTATAGTGGAGCAGTGGGGAGGGGAGGAGTGTTCTGAGGAGACTGAGAGCAATGAGAACACCAGCTTGGAGTGGCACAATCTGGGATACATTTGTAAAACATTGATGCTTGACACACTGACAATAGATAGCCTAAGGAACTTGGCTACAAGGAGTAAGGCAAGTCTGAAGCCCCTAAAATTTCCAGTCCTATGCATGTCCACGAACCACTCCTATAAAGACTCTAGTTAATTCCTGAATACCTTGACAACTATCTATGTCATCCCCTTTGGCTTGCAAGCTCTTGTTTATGATGGGATTATCTTTTTTTTTGAAATTTTTATTAATTTATTCATATTACATCTCAATGGTTATCCCATCCCTTGTATCCTCCCATTCCTCCCTCCCTCCCATTTTCCCCTTACTCCCCTCCCCTATGACTGTGACTGAGGGGGACTTCCTCCCCCTTTATATGCTCATAGGGTATCAAGTCTCTTCTTGGTAGCCTGCTGACGATGGGATTATCTTAATGAGTCTTGAATCTATATAGGTACTAATTGCTACTGACAGAGTAGGTAACATTTTGTATCCTGCAATTATCTATAATTAATTTTTGCATTATAAATATTATTATGACTAGAAAAGATGCATTCATTCTTTTAAAAGCAGTAACCAGCTTAGAGGAATTCTCTGTTATAATCTTCTTTATGTAAATTATCCATCTATTATAAATGAATCCTTCGTTGGGTATGGAATCTATAAAATGCTTCAGATTGAAAATATTTCCTTCTGGGTCAGTCATTGTCTAGTATTTATCCTTGACCTGAAGAACACCAGACTGTTTTCTCTTCCTGGAGACTCTACAGTATATTTTCTAGCCATCCTTGTGGTTGGGATGAGATCATTTGATTGGGTTCCCATCAATGGACTCTGAGCAGATGTGAGGTACTTTTCATTGTCTAAGCAATAGTGACAAGCATGAGTTCTGTCACTAATGTCCCCCTGTCACAAGGCTGGCAGGTAAGAAGTCCTATAAGGAGAGTTTCTGTTTGGATATAAGAGGACCCTGGAGTCAAGACTGGAATGAGAGGTCTCAAGAAAGTTTGACATGATCTGAATTTCATTCAGAATTATTATCATAGGACAGTCTTTTGTTTTAAGAAACGACCAAGACTTTAGAATTTACTTACTATTGTAATCCTGTAACCAACAGGCATATACAACGGCTGCCATTTCCATTGCATTGTGACAAACAGGCCATGGAAACTCCTTGAACCCTAACTCTAAGCCTAACCTTAATCTGTGGCAACTGTGTTTGGCAGGTATGGCTCGTTTGCATAGTGTACTCACAGCCTCCCACCACACGGGAGCATGTAAATTCCACTTAGGTGAAAAATGTAAGCTTCCGTAGGCAGCACATAGTGATTGGCTATTCGTATGTGAAAAGGATAAATTCATGTAGAACAGCTGCTAACATGCTTTAGATTAACACGCCATTTGTCACTTTAAAGCTTTTTCTTGAATAGCTCAGTTAGTTCTCATAAGAACTCTCTATGAAGGTGGCTCACCCTATTTCACCAATCAATATCAGCCCTAGAGCAGCAGAGTGACCCAGCGGAGGTGACATAGTTAGAGCATGTTAGGACAGAGACCCAAAGCCTGGCTTCAGGCTTTAGTACTACTCCTAATTAACTCATGTCAGCACAGAAATGGGGACGCTCATCTAAGTAGATGATTTCTTTAGGAGAAAACACAAGGATCTTCCAGGAACAGGTGTCTCTGGCAGGAGACCTGAAGGGGTAGCAAGATTGGGAGCACGATTTGCTGTTCAATGCATGCCATTTGGTACCTGCCGATTTGTTCAGTTGCGTGCAGAAATCATGTATTTGCAAATGATTAAAAAAAAAGGGGGGGGGGCTGAGATACCAGACCATCCAAATTTTAACATTATGCCTGACAGTCACCAGGTTTTCAGGACCAACTGGCTCCTGGTGCTGAGAAAAGGCCTTGCTGATGCATTCTCAAGATGGTGAGGGAGGCTCTTAGCAAATCTGTCTTTTCCCAGGCCAGTGTGGCTTCCCTTTCCTTCCTCCCCCGGCATCCCGAGCTGTGGCTGCACAAAGAGAAACACTGTGCCTGCCACTGTCTAAGAATGCATTCCTTATTCAAAGAGAAGTTTTCACTTGGGGAGAGTTTTGCAATTATGTCATTAAAAGTGTTCTGAACTTCAGACTTGAAATAAACTCTAGAAAGGCCCTGCCCTTTTAGCTTTCCGGCTGTACATAATTTATGGGTTTGAATCTTACTGCAAAATGCAAAATACACGCAGAAAAGGTTCAGGGCAGGCACACAGAGATGCACAGCTTTCTGCCCCTGCCAATATAGTCTCCAACAAATTTCTCTCTCCATGGTAGAAAGGGCTGTCCTCCAGATTAGAGTATTTTAATATGGGTCATGGGAAGACAAGTAGATAACCCTGTGCAGACTAACTCAATTGTTCTGCCTATTCTGTTGTCCCATCTGTTCTCAGCTATAGTGTTCTCTCCTTTTGCACTCCTGTTTTACTGGACCGTTCTCTCACTGCCTGCCTCTGTCCTCCATCTCCTCTGTCCCTAGCCCTTTCACTTCCTGCACTTCTATCTCTCCTCTTACTCACCTGAACCTGGGGTTATCACCTAAGAATTTAAGAGAGAAAAACATGATATAAAGAAGGGGATGTTTGAAACAAACTTTTTTTTTTTTTTACTCCCTGGTCTGCCTTCTTCCAAATTTGTGCCCCTGGGCACACCACTTTAACTTTGGAAGCAGTGTCTTGGCCATCTGTAAATTAAGGCTAATAGTTAGTTCAACATCATAGGTGGTGTTATAGGTTAAGTGCTACACTTAGATGGAAGAACTCAATCCTGTGCTTGCACAGAGCAAACACTTGGCAAGAATTGTTATCCCAGGTCTTAAGGTATAGTATGTAAGGTTGTACTCTCAGGGAACAGGTTGATTCTGAATCCCTGCTGATGGGGTGCTTTTTTCCCTCCTGGCTCCAACCTCCTGGAATAAAGACTCGTGAGACTCAATATATATTTATAAATACCAAGACCATATGGCTAGGCTCTCCTCTGACTAGCTCATAGCTTAAAATAACTCATTATAGTAATCAACAATTTGCCATGTGGGTGGCTACCTGTGCTCAAGTACCATGTGTCTGTCCTCCTCACTTCTTCACAGGGTGAATCTTGCATGTCTGGAACTATTCCAGAATCTGTTCTGCCTCCTGGATGCCCCCCATCCTATCTCCTGCCTCAGTTATAGGCCATTTGCTTTTTATTGACAGGTGATGCTTCCATACAGACACAAGAGATTCTTTGTACACCCTGCTTTGTTGTGTAATGGCTGGACCACTTTCTTTCTTTCTTTTTTTAAAAAATTTCTTTTTATAAATTTTTTATTAATTTATTCATCCCTTGTATCCTCCCATTCCTCCCTCCCTCCTGCTTCTCCCCTACGTCTATGACTGAGGGGGACCTCCTCCCCCTATATATGCTCTTAGGTTATCGAGTCTCTTTTTGGTAACTTGCTATCCTTCCTCTGAGTGCCACCAGGCCTCCCCATCCAGGGGACGTGGTCAGAGATGGGGCACCAGAGTTTGTGTGAAAGTCAGATCTCCTTCTCCACTCAATGGTGGAGAATGGGCTGGACCACTTTCAAAGTCACTTTTTCTTCCTAATGTAAGATTACATATTAGTAGGATGGCTATAAGGATGGTATTTGACTTCGGGGTTCTTGTGACAGGAAAGAAGATGCAGCATCAGTGAGAGACTGAGTGCTGCACCTGGCACGTTGAAGACTTTCAATAAATTCAAGCTCCTGCTATTGCGATTCTCTGCCTAGTGAATGGAAAGGACCAAAGAACAAAGAGATTTCTTTAATTCCCTGAAAATTATAGTATGTGATTATTTAGGAAAAAATGGCTTCACTGTAAACCAAATTCTTGTCTGCAGATCCAGACTGGGCTGGATTCATACACTTTTGGCAGTCGCTGCTAGTCACAGAGGATTCCATACCCTGGACCTCAGATGGCTTTCAGGATAAGGAGGGTACTTTCATTTTCATCTGACTGCCTCCATCTTGCTCCCTGCCGTGTGGTGGTTGGACTTCTCTCAGTCTCTCTCCCAGTCACCTGCTGACACCCCACACCCTTGTCTTCATTGAGCTTAAGTCAGGGAGGTGGTAGCTGAGGATGTGTGTGTGTGTGTGTGTGTGTGTGTGTGTGTGTGTGTGTGTGTTGGTTTGGTTGTGGCTACAGCTTGGTTCCTTGAGAGGACCAGAGGCATATGTGTCCTTTCAGCGTGGGACAAGTTCAATGTCTATCTGGGAAGTGTTGTTTCTGACATGGCTAAGATCTGGTTCTGTGATGTCTGTCAATGAACCCCCAACACACCATCCAATCTGTCTCAGCCTCAGTGTTCCATATATGAAGCTGGGAAAGGACAGTGCATTCTTCAGAGACTTGTTGTTCACTCAGTTTTTCAGGGTGGGAGAGATGATTCAGCTAGTAAACTCCTTGCCGCTGGAGCAGGAGAACCTGAGTTCATCCCCTCCCACCAAATGAAAAAATGCTGGGCATCAGCATTGAGTACCTATAATACACTGGGGGAAGTGAGGCAGCTGGATAGCCAAATTTGCTGAATTAGGAAGCTTCAGTCTGTTAAATCTATGTTCAACGAAAGACTCTGTTTCAAAACAACAACAGCAGCAGCAGCAGCAGCAGCAGCAGCAGGAGCAACAACAGAAACTGTGACTGAGGAAGATGTCTAACAACAACACTGGTCTCTACATGCACATGCACACATGAACTTATAAGCACAGAGACATTCACACACACACACACAGAGAGAGAGAGAGAGAGAGAGAGAGAGAGAGAGAGAGAGAGAGAGAGAGAGAGAGAGAGAGGAGAGGAGAGAGAGAGAGAGAGAGAGAGAGAGAGAGAGAGAGAGAGAGAGAGAGAGAGAGTGTCAGAGGATAAAATCCATTAAAAACTGTCTCACTAGATGGGAGAACAGTTCATACCAGTGTAAGCTTAGAGCAGGCAAGAGAAAATTTGACGTACACGGCGATAGAGTAAGCAGCTTGTATTGTCTTAGAACTTGAGGATTGTTTTTATTTTTAAAGCTTCATTATATAAAAGCTGAAAATAAAATCAATCACACAAAGAAAGTAGCCAGACCCAAAGTCTATCCAGACATAACCCATAAAGGTCCCTTAGTGACCATCCCTACAAGCTGTAAAGTCACAGCTCTGGTAAGTCTGACTCATGCTTTTTGTTTTACCCACACAGATTTGTAACTTGTGCTGGCTTGTTTTAATGTGAAATTGCTACAAGGTATGGTCATTTGGGAAGAAGGATTCTTAATGGTGGAGGGGGGTAGATGCTTCCATAGGATTGGCCTGTAGGCAAGTCTGTATTTTATTGATGATTGATATGGGAGAGCCCAGCTCACTGTGGGCAGGTATTCCTGGGCTGTCGAAGAAAGCACCTTGAGTTAGCCACTAAGCAGCATCCTTCCATGGCTTCTGCTTTGATTCCTGCCTCTCGGTTTCTACTGTGCTTGACTTCCTGCCTTGATTTCTTTCAGTGACAGACTGTGATAAGAAAACATAAGCCAAAACAAGCTCTCTCTCCTTCCCAAGCTGTTTTTGGTCATTCTCTTAGTTGGAGTTCTATTATGATGACAAAACACCATTACCAAAAAGCAAGTCAGGTAGGAAAGGCTTTATTTATCTTATACTTCCACAGCTCGGTTCATAATCAAAGGAAGTCAAGACAGGAACTCAAACACGGCAGGAAGCTGGATGCAGGTGCTTGTGCAGAGGCCATGGGAGGGGGTGCTGCTTATTGGCTTGCTTCCTGTGGCTTAGCACCAGCCCGGGAATGGACCCACCCACAGTGGGCTGGGGCCGTTCCCACAAATCTCTGATTTAGAAAATGCCTTACAAGCAGATTTTAGGGAGACATTTTCTCATCTGAGATGCCCTCCTTTCAGATAACTCTAGATTATGTGTCAAACTGACATAAGACTAGCCAGCACAGCCATGTTGTTTTTATCATAGGAATAGGAACTCTAAGATAGTGTTTTGTATAGCCTTCCTTTCTTTTCCTTTTTCTTTGTTTTCACTTTTATTGAAAATAGATTCTTTTCTCACATAATATATCCTGATTATGGGGTTCTCTCCCTTCACTCTCCCCAGTTCCTCCTCACGTCTCCTCACGTTCGGACCCCACTCACTTTATATCTCTCACTAGGAAAGAACAGGCTTCTCAGAGATAATAATAAAATATAATCAGAGAAAACAAAAGCTGTCACATCGAAGTTGGACAAGACATCTGAACCTCATTACCACAATCTAGATGTCCCTGACGGTTGTACATGCAAGGTCCTTTGTTGCTTGGAGAAGTACAGTGGCTAACAGCAAGGCTCCCAGTACCAAACTATATTCAAACACTGGCTCTACCACTTTCAAGGCACATGGCTTTGTGGGTGGTGGTCAGTTTATTTGAACCTCGGTTCCCTGCTTCAAACTGGAGCTATTGATAGTACCTACATCACAGGTTTTTTTTGGGCAGAATTTATTGAGATGGCACAGGAGAATTTCTTTGAACACAGGAAGAAGTCAATAAAATTAGCTGTAATTATTGGGAAAAGGTACCACGTTTTAAATGAATGATACCAACATTCGAAGACCAAGGCATTTCCCCTGGGTTTCCAGGTTCTTTTATAGAATCACAAGCCTGGCAGTGCTGATGGACATTTCACTGTGACATTTCTGGGAAAGTGTATGGTGGGGTTCCCTTTGCATTGTACCCTAATCCGCACTGCCCTAGTTGTCATAGTAAGTGCCTTTATGCATAAGTTATCTTGCCAGCACTATGCCTTTTTAAAATTTTATTTTTTATTAAATATTTTTATATACATTTATATTATTACACATATATTCAATAAACTAACTACAGCAAGAAGAATCATGATACAATTGAGAATTATATAAAGGTTACATTCTTAGGGTTTTGGCTATTTGTATTTGGCAGCCTTGAAGAAAACATCTTTTTTATCTTGGTGCATCTAATATTCTGAATGTAAATCAATATCTATCATATCTCATCTTGTTTTCATTTTGTTTTTTCTTGATTTTTCTTTTTGCATTACCCTGTTAAAAATGGTTGCAATATACCTGGAAATACCTGCAACCCTATTTATTACTCAGGAGACTGAGGCAGGAGGAGGACAGCCTGGGCTACAGATATCAAAGAAATAAAAACAACCATCTACTTTAAACGTTTGATATAATAATAGTTTCTGTGCAAGCTGTGGTCAGAGGAGGTGAATTATTGTGGTACGACATGCCTAAGCTGCAAAAAATTCTTTCTGTCTCATAACCTCACTCATGAGATCATGAGACCTGAAAGGATGACAAGGTTTTGGCCCTACATTGCCAAGATTACAGATAGCCCTGGTTATGTCCTTTAAGCACTAAACTGTGAGAGGTACAACAACTGATGCCCAATATGACCCCAACAGACACAGAGTAGGCTGACAGGAGACTGGCAGACAGCAGTGACAATGACCTGTGTGTCCTCAGTATCTCTCAGGGGACCCCAAAGATCTTTAGAGCTTGTGACAATAGGTGGGGCTCTGGGGGATATTTCTGTGCCTGGCATAGTTTATGCATTAATGAGGGCATTCAGAAGTTCTGAGGTTGGTGGGGGTCTGGTACAGAGCCTAGTGAGAAGGTATAGAATGCTGATGGGGGCTGGTAAGAGCCAGGCCTGTGTTTTCATTCTCTGCAGACAGCCACAAATCCCTGTCTCTGAAAATGAAATGAAATTAAGAAGAACAGCTAGAAGATAATGCACACAGTAGATTCAAATGTAAAACGCCTCCCTGTCCCTCTGATAAGGCATCACTCAGGACAAGCAACAAGGATTACCCAATAATCTTATTATGCAGGGTCTGCCAAGGACAAAGAGAGGGTCGTTTTTTCTGTTCCCAGAGAAAGCCTTACTTCCTAGTTGTGTTTCTCAAGCCATCATCTCACCTCTGTGCTGTTTTTTCATCCTTGGGGAGAAATGCATGTTCTTGCTGGTACATGTGTTGTGGGTTTCAGGCCAAAGAGGTGTCTATCCTGCTTTCTTCTCACCTAAGAGTAGCTCGTTACAGCCTTCATCCTCCTGAACGTCTCCACAGCTGGAATCTGCTCGTGGAACTTACATGCCATCAAAAGAGAAAACCTGTACAGGAAAGAGACACTGAGTCACTACATCCAGCCCATATGGATAGCCCAGTGGAAAGGAACCTGCCTTTGCATTCTAGGCCAAGCTGATGAAAGCAGGGATATCAGAGCTTCTGTTCAAAGACGTAGTAGGAGGAGGAGTGAGTGTGCCTGGAAAGTGGAGGATGAACCTCTGCCTTGCTCATTTTCCAGGTAACAAAAAAAAAAAAAAAAAAAAAAACCAGGCCTTTCTCTCGTCTCCAGGATTCCTCTTTGCTTTTTGTCAATGGAATTGACTGGACACCACACCACCACCACCATATCCATGCTCCATAATTTTGGCAGTTAAGCATGGTAGGTGTGGTTGGAAGAGGGAGAGATTGATTTGGTGAGGTGACTTCTGAGTCTTCTAAGAATGAGAGAAGATGCAGAGTGTTGCAGTGAAAAGTAATCAAAACTGATATTTATATTGATTTTCATGTGTAAAACCCAGGGCAACTTACACTTTTGCACTCAACTCCATTTTCTGTTTCAATGGATGGGAAGAAAATAGACAGTTTAAAAGATTGATAGCACAATTGTTCTGAGTTTCCTAAGTATTTCATTTATATGTGACACCTGAATACGGTTCTGTGCTCACGTTACACGAAGTCAAGCTTAATGGGTTCATTTCATAAAACTTCTTCCTACTCCAGGTGATGACTGAGCATGGCAGGAGGGCTGGTGGGACTCTTTAAGCGAATGCAGCAGCGTACTGTCATGGGATCACTCAAATGTGCTCAGATTCACAGGGGTTCTTTCTATTGAAGCCCATTGAAGAATTCAGGATCATAGGAGTGCAGTTATTGGAGACTCTATGCCAGCAGACAAGACACACTTTCTGCAAAGGCCAAGATGGTAAATATTTTCAGTTTTGCAGGCCATGAGGTCTCTGTTGCTATCACTCTGCTCTGCTGTAGCAGCATAAAAGCAGCCACAGACAATACAACTCTAATGGGCATTGCTGGATCTCACGTAACTTAACTTACAGAAATGGGTGGCAAGCAAGGCATTCCCCAGGGGACATAGCTACTACTTCCACACTAGACACTGGTAAGGTCAAAAATATGCTAAAAACAAGCCTGGCACTCTGGTCAAATTTGGCCATGGATAGAGACCTGGACTCAGCATGTTACTATGAAAAAACAAACAAAACATAAAATTGGTTGTCATGGAAACTGGGTTATATTTATGGTTCGTTGGACCACAGTGAGGTCCTAAGAAAGCTACTTACATCTCTTACAATGAGTTTCCCAAGAAATAAAGGGAGGGTCATACACAAAAAGACCTTTAAGGCCTTTTACATAATATATAGGGGATCCACCCTCATGTACCTTCCCCATCTCCCACCGTGTGTGTGTGTGTGTGTGTGTGTGTGTGTGTGTGTGTGCTTTGAATGGATGTGTGGAAGACCAGCATGGAGTTTGTGAGAAAATTAATATTCTGGAGTATAATATGAAGTAGAAAGCTCCCATGTCCTCATTTTACCACTTTATTTCTGCATATGAAAACCCTGTATTATATTTTTGGTGCCTTAGGATGTAGGGTTTCAAACTCTGTCACTGTCTACATTGTGGCAGCACAGTTATGCCCCAGGCCTGGCATCCAGTTCAAGTGAAGAAAATGTCACCATCTCATTGCCAATTGTGAATCTCTTGGAATGAGAAAAAGGCAAAGGGTTGTCAGAAAGATTGTTCACAGCATCAGGGGCAGCAGGACTCCGTGGAAATTGACTGGGGATAGGGCCAGCATCAGATCCTGACCAGACCCTTGCTTGGCTTGCCTGTGGCTCTGCTTCTTGGGCCCAGTCTTTCTTTGCTCATCATTAAAGACGAAGCTTTCCACTGAGCTGCTATTGATCCTCTCCAAAGAAATCTGGTCATGTGTAAGCAGGATTGAATTATCTTATATTGATTGTCGTCCAGATCTTTTCATGGATGCCAAGACTAAAACTCCATATTTAATTGTAATTTCCTATTCTTTGCTTCTCAAGTTATGAATTTTTTTCTAGAACCAGACTGCACATAAGCGGTTGCCCCACAGCAAGTTATAGGTTTAAGGATAAGATTTCCCTGTGGCACAACTGCTTCTACTTTTACTGTCTTCATCCATCCAATCATTGCATTATTATTCCATTAACATATATCCAGAATCTACTATGGGTATTCAGTAATGTATGGGGGACAGTGGCAAATCAATGAGGCTAGAGGAGCCTACTGTCTGTGAATAGGATAGCCATACATATGCATACTTAATAATTGACCTGGGCATTTAAAATATAAGAACCACACAGTGTTTTCTTGTTCTGTTAACCAAAAATGGAGGAAGATTCCCTCTAGTTTGTCAGAGGGCATGGGGAGGATAGGCTTGTTAAGGAAGAAGCTGTGGAGCAGTGACTGAAGGAATGAATGGGTCTGCGAAGCAGAGAAAAGAAATGTGAAAAGACATGGGCAGGCAGGAGCTTCTTACATATTGGAACTGAAAATAAGCCAAGGAATCTCGGGTTGTGTGAGTCTGAAGAATGCCGAAGTAAATGAGATTCAAAAGGTGTACAGACCTTCTTGGCCACTGTGAAAGACGAGGCTGTCCTAGATGGAAAGCAATTGGAAATCACCATTGTTGTTGTGAGTGATACGAATGGATTTCCACTCTTTGAGGATCACTGTGACTATACCGTAAAGAATTAGTCAGAAGGTCCAAGAAGGGTTAAGAAAAGGCAAGTTAGGAGAGCACAGTATCCTGACTTGGAGAATCTTGAATTTCTTGCTCATTCTTGGACTTTTTTCTTTTGTTGTTGTTGTTGTTAATGGAGATGATATTCTCACGCATGCCAGGCCAAGTCTCCATCACTGTGGTATGTTCCTAGCTAGGTGAAGAACCTTAATGTCTATTCATGACTATGAAGGTAGAGAAAGCCGAAAACATGTGTGGAAAGGAACATGTTGGTGGAAGGTCTCTGTATTTACTCTAGGATGGATGGAGGTGATATTGACTGATATGGAGAGGTCTTAAGCAGAAGGAAGAGGAAGAAGAAGAGGTTGTTTTATATCAGTCATATTTTCTTTTGGTTTGCTTGCCTAATGAACTCCAGTATTGGCAGTTTGGCTGCACCAATTAGATGGTTCGTGTGACATGATTACTATTCTTTCCTTTCCTGGTGATATAGAACAGATCTCTTGCAAAAGCTTTGCTCCCATTGTCCCCTGTATCTTTTTTTCTCTATGAAGCCTATGGCCATTACCCTGCAGGAAGCTCACAGCAAGCTGTCACATTGCTGTCTCTTCCCTATTGTGCAGTCTTCTCTCCCACCTCAGTGAGCCTCTGCATCTACTAAGCAGTCAGTCCCGCCTCCCTCCTGACTCTATTTTTTGTACATAGTGAGGTAGCTCACCTTGACCTCCCAGTCTTCTGTGTGGAACACTGTTCCACAGTCCAGTGTGACTGAGGGGTGTGCTCATTAGTTATGAATTTATGCCAAGCTGCGATCAATAAGCATGTAAGAACTATCAGAGTCAGGACAAATCTGCTTGGGGAGCTACTTTCTTCCTCCTCCATTGTTGGAGCCCTTCTCTGTGGCCTCAACTTGACAGGTGAAAACTGAGAAAAGGTTTGAAACTCCAATTCTTAAACTATTGCCAACATTTCATAGGGACATTTTCTTGGTCACCTATGGATACCACTTCTGTGTTCTCTCCCTTTTTCTCTTTATCTGTGGCTAATTGGAGCTTGTTGTCATGGCTGAATCAATGATAACGACTGCCAAGCCCTTAAAAAGTGTCAAAAACTAGACATGATATTATATTTCATGCAAAGAAACTCTTTGAGCAGGCCCGAACTTTGCTTTGCACCTCCTTTTGTTTGTTTGTTTTTTAAAATTAAAACATAATTACATTATTTCCCCCTTCTTATTCCTCCTTTCAACTCTTCCCGTAGTCCTCTTGTTTGCTCTCATATTCATGGCCTCTGTTTCTTTAATAGTTGTTACTAGATGCACATACACACATACACATAGACACACACACACAAATGCACAAAATGTAAAGATTTATAAATACAGCTCACTCAGTACATGTAGTGTTACTGGTTTTTGTTTTTAATGTGATTTCAAGGCTGATCAATTACAGGGGTTGTCCTGGAGAAGACTATTCCTCCTGCTCTTCTCAGTGCTTAGGTGCTTATAGTTCTTTGCTTAGGGGTGGCCCCTGCAAGTTTTCTCCCTTCCATGTTTCTAGGTTAGCATGTCTGTTGGTGTTGTACTTGTTCAGGTCTTGTTTATGCAGCCATTGCTGAGGTATCATGGGTGTAGCTCCCTTGTCATTTCTAAGAGGCAAAATCCTATAGCAGGTTTCATGGACCTCTGGCTCTCAACGTCTTTCCACCCTTTCTTCCATGATGTTTCTTGATCCTTAGGTGCAGGAGTTGTATTGTAAATGCATCAACTGGGGTTTGGCACTGCACAATCAGTGGTTCTCAGCATTTTGACCAGTGTAGCTCTCTGTAATGATCTCTCTGGTGATTTTACTGAGCTGTCTCCCCTAGGCCTGGGGCATTTGAATACTTAATCCCCAGGAGGTAGCATGATTTGGTCAGTTTAGGATTGTGGGCCTGCTGGATGAACTATGTCATTTGGGACAGGCTTTGAGATTTTAAAAATCTCACACCATTCTTAGTGCACTCTATGATTTCTGCTTGAGACATGAGATGTGAGCTCTCAGCTGTTTGCTCCACCATGCCTGCCACCTGCTGCTATGATTCCCTATCACGACACGTTCTTATCCTTCTAGAAGCATAAGCCCACACAAACTTTGTCTTCAATAAATTCCTTTGGTCATGGTGTTTTATCACAGCATTTGAAAGTAACAAATACAGTGTCTGTCTATGGTGAATGGAGGTTTATTTGATCAGGGGTGACAGTTATATATGTGGGTATGATAAATATTTAGAAAACAGTTAGGAATTCTTTGGGTTTAGTAAAGTGGTGGTAGGAAGATCTCCTCTAAGATCAGTGTCCTTACTAGAACTGAGTATGGGTAAGTTTCTAGTATCAGTTGATTTTCTTCCCGTTGAGAGGGCCTTAAGTGCAGTTCTGGAGCAGTAAGTTGTTGTAAACTATAAATGCCACCTCACAACCTTGGAGACCTCTTGCCATGCTGGCTGTTGTGGGCCAAGGGCAGCATGTCTGGGTAGGACTATTGTTACTTGGCTCTCTTGAAAGTTTACATACCACCTTCTCATACTATGAATGCTAGTCTGCAGAAAGGAAGCCATCAGGTCAGATCCAGCTCAGGTCTTCTGAGCTCCCTACGAATTGCATGCTTTATAACTTGACCTTTTTACCTCTGTGAAGCAACTAGGGGAGCAGCCAAAACCTATGCTGTTTTGGAAATCTCCCAGACTCTCCTGATGATCAACTTGAAAGGTTTCTTGTGCCTGATAATTTTTATTTTTATTTTTGTTACTCTTGCGAGAGTATTTTTAGCCCCGGTAGTAAAACTTTTGATAATATATATTTATATATACAGACAAATATGTATGTACACATACCTTATTTTTGATAAAGAAGCCAAATCTATTCAATGGAAAAGAGATAGCATCTTTAACAAATGGTGCTGGTCTAACTGGATGTATATATGTAGAAAGATGCAATTAGGCCCATATTTGTCACCATGCACAAAACTCAAGTCCAAGTGGATTAAAGACCTCAACATAAAACCAGAGACACTAAATTGGTTAGAAGAAAAAGTGGGGAAGAGCCTGGAATGCATAGGCACAGGAGACAACTTCCTGAACAGAACACCAACAGCCCAGGCCTTAAGGTCAACAATTAATAAATGGGACCTCATGAGGCTGAGAAGCTTCTATAAGGCAGGAGACACCGTCAAGAGAACAAAGCGACAGCCTATAGACTGGGAAAAGATCTTCACCAACCCTACATCTGACAAAGGTCTAATATCCAAAATATATAAAGAACTCAAGAAATTAAACGCCACCAAACCAAATAAGCCAATAGAGAAATGGGGCTCAGAACTAAACAGAATTCTCAACAGAGGAATATCAAATGGCTGAGAAACACTTAAAGAAATGTTCAACATCTTTAGTCATCAGAGAAATGCAAATCAAAATGACTCTGAGATTCCATCTTACACCCATCAGAATGGCTAAGATCAAAAATTCAAGTGACACCACATGCTGCCGAGGATGTGGGGAGAGAGGAACACTCCTTCATTGCTGGTGGGAATGCAAACTACTACAACCACTTTGGAAATCTATTTGGTGCTATCTCAGAAAACTGGGAATAGGGCTTCCTCAAGATCCAGCTATTCTACTCCTTGGAATATACCCAGAAAATGTTCCATCACACAAGGACATATGCTCAACCATGTTCATAGCGGCCTTATTCATAATAACCAGATCATGGAAACAGCCTAAGTGTCCCTCAGTAGAAGAATGGATAAAGAAACTATGATACACTTAAACTATGAAATACTACTCAGTTATTAAAAACAAGGAATTCCCAAAATTTGTGGACAAATGGATTGAGCTAGAAATGATCATAATGAGTGAGTTAACTCAGAAGCAGAAAGAGTCAAATGGTATATACTCACTTATATCTAGACACTAGGCCAAGGGGTATGTCCCATGAAAGTCTTCACTTATCAGGAAAGTGGGACAGAGGGGAGGCCATCCTATTGGGGCTTTAGGCTAGAGAAGCATGGGAGAATGGAGAAATAGAAGGATCCAGAGGGCCCTAGAAACCTACAAGAAGAATACAATGACGGATGCTTCTGGGCCCAGGGGTCCTTCTCAAACTATGGCACCAGCCAAGGGCTATCCATGCAGTAAACATCAAACCCCAACCCAGATCTAGCCAATGGACAGGACATTCTCCACAGTTGAGCTGAGAGTGGGGACTGACTTTCACATGAACTCTGGTGCCCTATATTTGACCACGTCCCCTGGATGGGGAGGCCTGGTGGCACTCAAAGGAAGGATAGCAGGCCACCAAGAAGAGACTTGATACCCTAGGAGCATATACAGGGGAAGGAGGTCCCCCTCAGTCAAAGTCATAGGGGAATGGAGTAGGGGGAAAGCGGGAGGGAGGGAGGAATGGGAGGATACAAGGGATGGGATAACTATTGAGATGTAAAATGAATGAACTAAATAAAAATGTATATTTACACACACATATATATATACAAATACATGGATTTTATTATATATAAATAAATTGTAAATTTATTTATAAAGTTATTATAAATTTATTAGGTAAATAAAATATTATTACTTTCCAAATATCTTTTTATTTTAATTTATTCATATTACATCCAGATTGTAATCCCTTCACTATTATCTTCCTGTTCTCACCCTCTCTCCCTCTTCTGTCCTATTCCCCTCCCCTAGACCTCGGACAGGTGGGATTCTCCTCCCCCACCATCTGACCACAGCCTATCAGTTCTCACCTGGACAGCCTGTACCCCCTTCCCCTGTGTTCCCACAGGGCCTTTCCACCAAAGAGCAGTGATCAAATCACGGGCACCAGAGTTCCTGTCAGAGGCAGTTCCCCAAGCCTGTCTCCACCAAGATGGAGAATGAGCTGTCCAATGGCTATATCTGAACAGGGGTCTAGGTTTTCTGCTTGTAATGTCCTTGGTTGGTGCATCAGTTTGTACAGCCCCTTCCTCCAAGGTCGAGATTAGCCAGTCTTGATGGTCTCCTTGTGGAGCTCTTGACAACCTCCCATGCCCCTTTCCACCAACTCTTTCATACAACTTGCAGCAATTTGCCCAGAGTCCAGCTGCAAGTCCCAGTATCTGTTCTGATCCCCTGCTGGGTATAGTCTCTCAGAGGACACCTTGCTGGGCTCATATTCACTTATAAGTGAGTATATACTCTGCGTGTCTTTCTGGGTCTGGGTTACCTCATGCACGATGATCTTTTCTAGTTCCATCATCTTTAATGTTCTTTTCCCTCATTCCTCCTTCCCCTTATGTATTGACCTCCCACCCTCACCCTGAGTTGTACACCCGCTCCCTGTTTTTTCAATTTTCGTTTTTATATCACTTGTATCCTGCTATTACCCTCTCTACTGCCCCATGGTCCATTATTCTTTATAGAAAGCAACTTTTTAAAAAACCTTCCATTAGTGGTGTATATAAAGACACAAGCCCTCCCCTTCTTGTTTTGAGGCACACAAACATGACGTCTTTTCATTCTATCATAGTTTACTCTCTTAGAATGGGCGTTGTGCTGCAAAGCAATAGAGCACTGTGGCATATGAAGGACACAGAAGGAAAAACATACCCTATGGGCATACAGAGGGTAGAGTGATGAAATGCATTAAAATATTATTGAAAGTCCAGAGAAACACAGTGAAATCCATCAGCTCAGTGGCCCCAGATTATTTCACTGCACGACACTGAAAATGAACAAGATACTACCCAATTAGCTTTGTGGATTGTTTCCCACATGACTCTTAGTTAGAATGAGAACATCTGGAGTCTGAAATCAATTGTCCAGAACTAGCTGCTATGCTAATTAATATTCTGTCAAATGGCACACTCTGCCAAGGTGTCCCTTTCCGCATCTCTGTTCTCTGAAGGGGTCAGTGCCTTTCCCAGCACTGAGGTTCATTTTAGGGGAGCACTTCTTGCCTGTTTCAGGGAGGAAGGATAAAGAGCCTTCTGCATGGCTTTCTGACTGAGACTGTGAACACTCTCAGGGAGGAAGCACTAGAAAAGGATGCAGGAGCAGGAACAGTGCTGCAGGATGGCTACGGAATCTCCCTCCAGCCACATGCGGGGCTTCTCCGCTCTCTCTGGCATGCAAGAGGGTGAGGTCTGGGATGGCCGACTTAAGACGCCTCTGCCACTGTAGGTTATCTCTGGCTTCGCCGTAGCTACTGCTCCTAGACAAGTGATGTAAGTGTGTGAGCAACATCACCACCAGCAAGCATCTGCTCATGGGATTCTGAATCTGATTTCCTCAATTTTTTTAATCTTGATTTTTAAAAAAAAAAATGTCTGTTTTTCACTCCCACTTCCAAGAACAAGACTCAGAGACTCAAGAAGACATAAACACCACTACAAACCACTCTACTTTAGTCACTGACTGGATGGTTCACTTTGTAACACCACATTGGTCAATATACGGCAGCAACCGAAAATGCTACTGCTGTGAATTCAGGAGCACTGTATGGGGAAAGTGTACATTGGATTTCAAGCATTGTACAAAATTGCAAAATGCCTTTATAATCTTATCATACTGATTGAATAGCGATGCCTTTTTTTCCCGTGGCAAAAGCTTTTCTCCCTTCCTCCTTTTTCCCTTCTCCACTCCTTTCCTTCTTTCTTCTATGTCTTTTCTTTTCACTCTTTCTTTCTGTTTGAGACACAGTCTCTTTTTGTAGCTCAGACTGGCTTCAAACTTTCTATGTAGGCAAGGATGATCCTGAGCTTCTGAGCTTCTTGTCTCCATTTCTGGATTACCATGGCCAGTTTTCTGCAGTGCTGTGGATTGACCTCAGAGCTTCATGCATGTTAGGCAAAATCCCTATCAGCTGAGTTGCTCCTCCAGGCCTCTTTACTGTGACTACTGGAAATTTTAAAATAATGGGTGTGACTTGTGCTTACAATTGCACTGTGTTTTTATTGGACTATATTGATGCAGAGTCTCAAATCCCAGTGCACTCATTACGTAGCTACTGTTCACTCTCGAAGTACTGATGCCATGTTGTTGATGCAGTAACACAAATACCGTGAGTATAAATTTTAATATTCATAGCATCTCTGCCATCTACAGAGTATTAACTTCATTTTCCAGATAGAAGCTGAGCCAAGAGAGGAGACATAACTTGTGATATTTACATATTTCAAGTCAACACCTATAACTGAGTATCAACTGTATGCTCTATATTGTCCTAGGCTCAGTGGAGGGATTAAATTTGGAGACATATTTTTAAATAACTTGCTTGAAGCATAGCCACACCAGGCCCCACCCACTCTAAATCACTTCTTTCCCAATACTGTTTCACTCTCCTTGAAGTCTCACAATGTCAGGAATGTGGGTTTTTCAGTCACTTTCACCATTTCAACTTCTCTTTTTAAGTAGGAACTGATTATATGGACAAAGCAATTAGATAAAATTGGAGTCTGAGTTTGACTTATCGGCACTCTCAGCCCATGCCAAGTTTTTCTAGCCCAATTGATATTGAATGGCCTATAAATGTAATAAACACAGGTGTCCCAAGCTTTATATTTATATATGATATCACCAGGCTAATTCAGGAAGAGTCAAGCCAGTCCCCATAAACCATATAGGCTCGAGGCTGGAGATTGTGTCTGGAGAGTCTGGGTAGATGGGCCATGAGTTCTTGTCAGTATATGCTGGCATCATACAAAGGGAGACAAGCCTGAGAGCTGGATGTGAGCGGGCAAGCAGTGAGTGGGTAGAGGATTATGCTATGACTGGTAGACATAGGTTTTACAGTCAGTGGACCAGAGATACATGGAGGCGTTTGAGCATAAAGGGAGGAAATATCTGAAATCTGAAGAAAGACATATTTAATTATAAAGAGATATATGTTCAGCCACCCAAAATCCTGAGAGGTAGTGTCATGGTATGAATGTGACATCTTTCTCATGCAGTCTTCCCGGAACAATTGGAACTGTTCTCCAGACAGTGGCATTGTTTTGGGAGGTGTGGCACATTTGTGACTATGGCCTAGCTAGTAGAGATGGAACACTGTGGCTTGACTTTGAAGGTGAGGTCAGCTTCTGGATCTGGACTGAGCTC
Organism: Acomys russatus; assembly: GCF_903995435.1. Classification (NCBI taxonomy): domain Eukaryota; kingdom Metazoa; phylum Chordata; class Mammalia; order Rodentia; family Muridae; genus Acomys; species Acomys russatus. The sequence continues at coordinate 32,921,150 of NC_067143.1, read as the reverse complement.
TAAGCTTCTTGATCTTCAAAGATGTGAATGAGTTGCACTGTAAACGTCCGCGACATGGACCCAGCCAATCTATCCATGGCTTTTATGCCATGATGGACTGAACCCTCTGAAACTGTGAGCCAAAGTAAACCTTTCTTCAGTTGATTCTGTTAGTCATTTTTCACAGTGATGAAAAATAAAATAATCATTACTGCATGTGTGTGTGTGTGTGTGTGTGTGTGTGTGTGTGTGTTGTGTGCGCACGCACGTGCATGTGTGTGGTACATAAGTGTGCAGAGGTAGATGCAGGTGCCCCTACATGCATACGTGGAAATCAGAGGTTGATATCAGGAATCTTCCTCTGTCAATCTCTACTTTATTTGTCTATTTTTTTGAGATAAGGTCTTTACTGAACCTTGAACCTGCTGTATCTCTAGATTAGCTAGACAGTGAGGTCCTGGGCCCTGTCTTTCAAGTTCTGGAGATATGAATAGAGTCTGCCAGGCTCTGCTTTTGTGTGTGCTGGGGATATGAATTCAGGTCATCATGCCTTTGAAGCAAGTACTTTACCCACTTAGCCATTTCCCTAACCCAAACATTATCAGTTGAAAGTCCATTAGATACACCTGGCCTACTGAATATGCTAGCTTACCACACAGCACTCTGGAGTGTCAGCTGTTCAACCTTCCATGTGGCTAACTATGGAAATGAAGCTCACAGTCACTGCTTAGCATCTTGAAAGACTACCCAACTGCATGACACCAAACTGGGAAAATAGAAGAATCAAAGTCAACATAAGGTTTCTATGAAGTATGTGTCACTTTTATACCCACTATTAAATGAAACTTAACGGCCACCTGTGTATTATAACCGAGTCATAGGAGTGATGGTCTCATCCTCTTTGCTATACTCTCTTGGCTGGAACAAGTCAGAGATTTTAGATGTGCTTGGGGTGAAAGGATACACTCGGTACAAGTGTTACGGTGGAGAGGTCCTATTAGAAAACAACCCACCAGTGTGTTTCCAGCCATAGAAATGGGAGCTGATTTTACTAAGAGCTTGTTTCCATCCTGCTTTGCCTCTGGATGTGCCAGGAAAGAAGATGTTGGAGTCACTGAAGTAGTCATGTAGTTTCTGAGCTGATGAACACAAAGCTAGAAGTATCTGTTCTTAAGAGCCAACATTACCAATACACAGAGACTGGAATTGTATTTCATCTTGTTTCCTAAACCTAGCACTGCTATGTATTAGACTCTCAGTCTAACACCTGTACTCAACTCCTCAGTCTTCTTCCTGATCATCTGCCAGGATGGTTGGGTATGCTGGTTTGAGTGAGATGTCCCCATATTCTTGGGCATGTAAATACGTGCTCCCTAGTTGGTGACTGTTTGGGGAAGCTTAGGGGGTATGTCCTTGCTGGAGTAAACATATCATATGGGTCAGTCTTTGAGGTTTCAAAAGCCATGTACCACTTCCAGCTCACTCTCATGGATAAGTGAAAGCTATAGTCTTCAGCCTCCTCACCCCTCAGATAGTTTCACCATCTGTCTAGGGAGATTATATTTGTTCATTCATTAATGAATCAATAATCTTGATTTGCTTTGTATAACTAAAATGGCTTCTGGCCTCAATTGTTTCCAGTTGGAACCATCTAATTGGTGCTTTTATCTGGTTAGATGGGAGACCTGCTTTGTTCTGACCCATTCTATCCTGTATATATTTTCTGGGTCATTTTAAAGCCATGGATCTGAAATGGGAGCCACTGAAATACAGGTGTCTTAATACTAATACACCAGGGATGTTTTGTTTCTTGTGTTGTTCCTCAAACAGATATTTAAAGACCTTTGTGTGAGAAGTGGCTTTTGAAAAATTAACTCTGTTATTTTCCATGTTGATTATTTTGGATTTTCAATTTTACATATGTGCCAAATTACATATTCTCATAGCAGCTTTGAAGAACTTTATCAGGACCAACATTTATGAAAAGACTGCCACAATTGCAGTGACCACTTTTACAGTTGGTTTATGATCACATCAAAGCCAATGAGTAATTATCAGGACAAAGGAAGAAAGAACAGAAGTAGATTAAAGCATGAAAGATGTTTCCCATCCAAGTGATGTCACTGCCCTGTGCATTAGGAGTGGTCTTGCAGTAGTTTACAAAGAAAAGGAAAACAAATAATGGAAAAATTGAATCACCACAGAGTTCACATTAGTATCAGCGTACTGAAATCAAAATAATTTATTCCACAGCCATAAGGATTATATTTATATTGTATGCTGAAATTTAGTTTTAGCAAAATAATTTTATTTATCACATTAAATTAGTGTTATTAATTTAAATACTATTGGCTTTGTTCATATTTGATTTGTGACCTTGTTTTGATTTTATCATTGTGTAAGAGTTCAAAGCATGAGGAATAGATTCTTAGTTTATGACTCTCCATATTTTAGTGTGCCAGGGGTAAAGGAGAAAAATATAAATACCTACTGATGCTTCCTGTCAAATGTCCCCAGATTCTATCCAAACATCCACTTTCTTTGTGATTGCCTCTCTTGGTGTCCCCACTCCTTGAAATCACCATCCTGGATCCAAATTCTCCCCTATTTAGATCATTGAGTGGATGCAATTTTTACAGGAACTGCATTCTGTAGGCACAGAGTTTATGGGTTATTTTTATTATTATGGAGTGGGGTAAATTTTCTAAGCATTTTACTGCAGGAGGAGGGGTGCTTTGCGTTGGTCAAGATTGTCAACACCAGGTCATCATGGCACTAGGAGTGTCTTCCCTTGAATGAAGCACTGTAACAGAACTCAGGTATCAGAAGTGTAGCAAGGTCTCACAGGTAGTGCAGCCCGGGCCTGGACAAAGACCTGGATGCCTATCCACAAGATGATGTCAGGCTGCTACCCAAGCACTGCAGCCCATGCTGTCAAGAGGTAGCCAGGACAGTGAGTGAGATGCTACTCTGCAGACTCTGCTCTCAAGGCCTGAAGAAATGGCTGTCCCTGGTATTAGTCATGGGAGGGCCGAGGACTCTGCTTAGAGCATCATACCCATGCCTGCCTCTATACCATGCAGCCCATGCACAGACCAGAGAGGGTAGAGGATACTGGGTTGGTCTTCTGGAAGGTACACTTTAGACAGAAGGGAGAATGCAGGATTGGAAGGACAGTAGCCTGGGAAGGAATGTAAGACCAGTGCCCGGAAGACTTGTCCTTCTCTTCACAACCTAAGTGTGAATCCCAGTAATTACAATGTAGGTGCCAATACCAGATCCAGAGGTTTTTGGGATTTATGACCATCCCACTTGGCCTGAGTGATCTGAGCCTCCTCTGGGACCATTCTTTCTGAAGTCTTGATTATCAGAAGGATTTCTTGTGACAGAGATCCCCCCCCCCCCAACCCTCATTCCTGTGGAATGTTTGGACTTTTGATTCAGTTACCTGCTGAGCACCTGAAATCCTTACTTACTGTGGATGGGCATGTGCTTCAACTCTCACCTGGTCCCTATGTGCCAGCTACCAGTAGCAACTCTCAATTATGAGAAATTAAAATGACTCCACACATGGCTGTATATCACTTGGAGCCACTGAAAGAGAAACCTTCCTTGACAGTGAAGCAATGATGGACCACTAAAGTGTTGCACACCTTCCTGCAGAAAAAAAATGTTTTATATGTTTGCTCCTTTTAGTATTTCCCTCCTTTAAGCAGTTTAGGCAAAGATCGTTTCATTTCCAAAATAGTTTTATATTAAAACTTAGTATTAATGTTGCCTGATCTAGGATATCTAAAGTTGGCCAACTTCTAAACCAGATCTCTAAAATGTCAGGGAAAGAATCTCGGAAAATGAGGGCTTACTGTATACCTAATAAATATATTTATAACATTACCTCTGTTCATTATATACAACTCTCCTACAATGCAGAAACCAACACTTCCATTTCACAGATTGAGGCTCAGAGAAACTACAAAGCAAGATGGACTAAAATTCCTGCATGAGTAGATTCTGTTCTGATGTTATCCTAGCCCTCCTATTTCTCAAGTGCTCCATAATGCCGCTGATGAAATTTCTCAATGCACAGCTCTGGAGCAGCATGAGGCACTGATCCTGTCACCATTGACGCTGCACAAATTGTGCCACACACATGCAGCATTTCAGCAGGCTGTCAGCCAAATGCCCAGGGGCCCTGTACCACTGCTCCCTGGCAAGTGCCTAGGGGTCCTGTGCTGCTGCTCCCTGGCTGACCCACAGTGCCTTTTTGGATTCCCATGAAACCTGAAACCCTCTTTTAAGCACTATGGATATTGGCCAGACTTCCTTCCACTTGTCTTATTTGAGTTGTG